>NW_027142359.1:16925578-17628078 GCF_026170545.1 Melanerpes formicivorus | reverse complement strand
CAGTGGCTACAAGAGGATGTTTGTAAAAAGCTTATAAACAGATTTTATTTGTAAACCTCTGAGACTCATTAAAATGAGGCTGCACTGTACTGGTTTATGACGCCACTTTTTAGAGCTGACCCACAATTTGTGCAGAATACTGTCTGAAATCTCCAATTTATGTTTAAAATGTCAGAAAATTGTTGGTTTAAAATCCTGAGCCCCAATATCTATGCCTTCTACTGAAACCTGGTGACATGCAGGGCTGATGCAGCTCTGTGGGGCTGTGTGGGTCCTGCAGCTGATGAGGTACCTGTGTCAGGCTTAGCTTGCAGACTGCTCTCTCCACCTGTGCCTCCCAGAACACATTCTGTGTCAAGAAATACCTACAAATTCAAAGGTATTTAAAGTACTTGGTGTGCGTAGTGTGACCAAGGTGGGTATAGTACCATCTGCAGGAATATCACAGCTGTATCAAAGACACTGTTATCGCAAAAAAGATTACCTCCCTCTTGAACCAACACTGAAGGAAGTAAAGCAGAGTTAATTTGACCATTAGTGTGGTAAGGAGTTCTCACCTGGAGGAAAGTGTGATGCCTTGCTTTCCCTTCTGTTCATTGAAGAGGAATTTGATCTACTACAAAAGTGGAGGAAGGTAGAACCAAAAAGGGAATACCCTTTAAATGACATTTTAACATGAATTTCAACTAGAACTGGAATACTTTGCAGACCATACCTAAACTGTGTTGCAGAATAAGATGTTGCTTTCTATCTTTTCTTGACCTTCAGCCTCTCTGTGGAATGAAATGCATTGGGGTTCTTAGTAGCCATTTACCTCCAATGTATTGTCAGAATTTCAGTTATTCCTGATGGTTTGCAATGTTTAATCATACCTATAACAGACCATTATTTTGCAGTCATTAAATAATGATGACACTCTGCCAGCATCATGCTGGTTATTTTCAGCAAAAGTCAGAGGAATTTTCTGGTAGAGCAACATTTAAGGTGAAATGCAGTATCAATAGCAGCTTCAGAGGTATGGGATTTTCTTTGCGATGTCTTAACTTGTTGAAGTTGCTCCCTGCACAGGGACAAAGTTTGATTAAATAATCTTGTTATGCTAATACAAAAGGCATTTGATGATTTATAACAATGGTTTTAATTCTGAAATTCCAACGAGCAGCTTATTGCTGTGAGTGCAATAGGAAAATAAACCTTCTATTGTCAAGAGGAAATTCATGTTGCTCTTGCTTAATCCCTGTGTCTCAGTGATCTTGCAGACAAGGACACAGCCGATGGGAGTGTGCACACACTCTGCGGTGATGGGCATGTGGAAGGCTGGGAAGGAAGGGCTGCACCCAGTGGCCTGCTCAGGCAGGAAGGAGCGGTGAGCCATGTGCAACTTTTAGCAATAACTAGAAGCCAGAAAGAAGAATTCAGTAAAGATTACTTCAGAAAGTAGTGGCATATGATCTAAGGTCACAACACATTTACCTTTTTCACTTCAGTTTTCTTCTAAAACCATCTTTTACTTGCCTTTCTTCACATCTCAGTAATGATGTACAGCTACAGGGCTAACTCATTCACATTTTGCTATCTTATTGTCTTTGGCAAATATGTCTGAAGGGGCTGCAGGGCTGAAAAGGACTCCTCAGCGAAAGCTGTTGTGACAAAGTAACATAAAGGAGAAGAATCTTGCACATATGAATGTACTTGGAAGATGTATTGTTTTGGCAAGCTGTAATGCAGCTTCAGCTAACCAAGCTGATTCAAGAAGCTTTCCATGTCCTTTTTTCTCCTGTATTTTCCCTTTTCTTTGAGTTGCCCAAGTTTGTTCTCACTGTTGACTTAAAAATTATTCAGAAGCACCCTGATGATGCTCTAGCTTATTCTTGAGCTTCCAGTCAGTGAGATAGTAATTGTGCTTGTAGTAGAAGGGGAGATTGCTCTCTGCAAAGTGCTCTCCCACTTGTATTGCTGTGCTTCAGAACTTAGACAAAGTGGTGGGTGCTCTATTGTAGGCTTCTAAACTTCCTGTCATAGTCTATATTTTGCCTAATAGGTTTTTCGAGGGAGTGTATTGATTTCACTATAGAACAACAGTGACCTTTACACGCTGCTGTACATTGTGTCACATTGTGATAGCCCTGCTGAGCCCCCATAGCCCTGACCCCACATCCAGATGCACATTTTAAAACCCTGCATGTTTGCTCCTAGTGGGTTGGAGTGGAGGCCTCAGAGTTATAAATGGTCAGCAACCTTCTACCATTTGCACTGCTCAGAGGTTCAATATTGCAAGCAGTGATCCACCCGCACTCTTCCCTGGGTCCTGTGCAAGCAGGATGTAATTACGGAGACCCACAAGTAGGTGAGAGCAGGGGCTAGAAGTGTGCTGGGTCCACTGTTCAGTTGCAAGACCAAGGTATTTGTACCCAGATGACTTGCATGGTGTTCTTGTTTTGTCACTGCTGAGCATGAGTAGAAGTCCATACCTACATGCTGGTGCCATTTTGGATGTTTTCTTCTCCTTGTTTCTGTCTGTTCCACCTCCAGGGCTGCTATTACCCAAATATCAGTAAACAAAATGTCACTAATGATGGAGAAAACTTGCTCCTGAGTTGTAACTGTCCACAGATGATGGGTTGGACACGATGATCTAGGAGGTCTTTTCCAACCTGGCCTATTCTATTCTAATATCAGCCCTGTGGATGTTGAAGGAATGGAGCATCACCTGTACACACCTATGGCAGATCATCATCTAGGGCATGTGCTCTTCCAGTTTGTTCATTGAAGAATACCAAAGGCTATGGTTTTCTTCATTCGGTTTAATAATTTGTAGCAATGAAAGAAGGTGGTCCTGGTGTTAGAGGCAGGAGACAAATTCATCAGAATCTTCTTGATCTGCAGCTTCTACTGAATGCCAGTGTGTGCTCAGAAACCAGGTCACAGCAATTCATTCCTGCCTGAAACTGGCATCCTCTCCTTTTTTGGGGATGGTTTCAAAGATAGGTTGGTAAATGCTCAAAATGGTGACTTTCACATGTTGTTTTTGTTACGTGTTACTGGATAACACAAAAAATGCTCTGAAGGTTATTGCACATGACTTTGTCTTAATATAATAATCAGTGTGAAGGATTGTCAGCATAATGAACGCGTGAAATTAGCTTGGTAATAACTAAAGTCTTTTGGTTTGAAACACTGCAGAGTTTCAAGAGAAACTGGAAACCGTTTCCTCTCCTCCACTAGTTAAGACATATGTATTTATATACATATCTAGATCCACAGATTAAACTAAATGGGAAAGAAATGGAGATCATGTTGAACAAACATGAACTGTGAGTCATAACCCATACTAATGGTATTAGATCTGCAATACCAGCTCATCAGCTGGTGTTCAAACACATTGCTTCCTCCCAGAAACTAAACAAGGAGACAAAATCCATCCTAATTTACTGTGAGTTACTGAGGGTTGAAATTTTGGAACTGGCTTGGAGCCTGGGAGATCAGGAATTTTGACCTGAAGCTGATAGGTACTGAGTATATTAAGCATTGGTTATGGAAAAGATCTGAGCATTGCCAGCCAGTTAACAGGTGTATCAACTAATCTAATTATTGATAAAAAAAAGTTGGGATTAATACAAAACCAGGTGTAAGTGCTTTTTAACTCACAAAATTTGCCAGTTTTACTCTTCATTGTGGATCTGCTTAGAAATACTTTCCCCCCAAGTTTTATTGATTTCTTTGCCTGAGTGTAACCAACTCTACCTATTAGTATAATCATAGTCCAAGCTGGCAAGTAAATTGCTTGTATTGATTCCTCTACAGTACAAAATGCATGTTTTGAGAATTAGTGGGATTATAGTTAAAATCCTACCACTGAGGTAGAGTCTTACCCTAGCAATTTTGAGAGTAGTTTAGCACAAGCGAAATGCAGTATGGGACAGTGTTTCCACTTCTACTGTGAGCTTAGTGAAAATGACCTAGGAATATCAAGGGCTGAATAACTGCTGACAAAATAACTGGCTCTTCTGTTGAAGAGGAGCTGGCAAAGTCTGGCATTTCTCAAGGCCAATTTTGTTACCTGACATTCTGCCAAACAGGAGCTGCGTGTGACGAGGTTAAGGGCTCATTCAATGGCTGTGAAATCAGCATCAAACAAACAGCCACAGGGAGTGCCAGGCCGTGTTTCAATCCTTTGCCTGGAGTCTCCTAATATTAGGATTACTCTTGACAGACAGAGCAAAGGCTTCCACTGGCCTAGGCAAGCAGGATGAGCAACACAAAACAACTCACTACAAAGCATAGGGATAGTGACTCAGTCATGGAAGCTGCTAGTGAGCCTTTAAGGGCTCTATGTCTTAATTTTATTTTGTCTGAATCCTTCTTCCTCTCATGAAGTAAAACCAGTTAAGATAGATTCAGAATCCTTTTCTGAACCCTGGACAAAATAGCAGAGTTGGATAATTTAATCTGTCATATAATTAATTGTAAAATACTAAGAAATAGATATCTATTTAAAAGTATTAAAAATTTGACAACCACATAAACAGAACAAAGTTTTGCAACTGCCTGTTGGCTTTGTGACTTATGGGCTACAGCAATTGCTCTACCTAATTGCAATGACTTTAGCTAAAACACTGATTATAGTAATTAAAAAAGGTTTCTTCTGCAGGTGACCACTTTGTCTGATGGCCAGGCTAATTTGATCACATACGTGACTCTGTAATTGTAAAGATTGTAAATATGCAATACTCTGTTCATAGATTCATACAATGGTTTGGGTTGGAAGGGACCTTAAAGATCATCAAGTTCCAACCCTCTTTCTATGGGCAGAGACACCTTCCACATCCAACCTGGCCTTGAACATCTCCAGGAAGGGGGCATCCATGACCTCCCTGGGAAACCTGTTCCAGTGTCTCACCACCCTCATTGTAAAGAATTTCTTCTTAATATCCAGTCTAAATCTATTCTCCCTATTCACCACTTATGCAGCCAAGCCAACTGCAGGTGGTGAGCTGTGTCTTCAACTGCACATTCATGGTTGCTCTAAGAGTACCTATACTCTTTCCAGAAATAGTGGTCTTTGCATGCCTTCACCTGTCCATATTCCAAGTGGATACCTGAGTTACAGGCAAATTGGATCCCAGGGCAGGCAACCAGCACCAGAACAAGAGGACACAGTCTCAAGCTGTACCAGGGGAGGTTCAGGCTGGAGGTTAGGAAGAAGTTCTACACAGAGAGAGTGATTGCCCATTGGAATGGGCTGCCTGGGGAGGTGGTGGAGTCACCATCATTGGAGGTGTTCAGAAGGAGACTTGATAGGGTGCTTGGTTGCATGGTTTAGTTGATTAGGTGGTGTTGGATGATAGGTTGGACATGATGATCTTGAAGGTCTCTTCCAACCTGGTCTGGTCTGGTCTATCCTATCCTATCCAGTGGAGCAGCAGAATATGTGAGTTATCTAAATAACTAACATGTAACTAATAAGTTACATAGTTTATATGAAGGCAAAAGTTGGATTGTCATGTAACTATGCAGACATAGCATCTGTGACTCAGCAATGTAGAAAAAGTCATGTTTAATTCCATATGTGCATTGCACTGGTGAAATACAGTTGCCATGTGGAGATGTGCCTGGTCTAGTTTTCATCTCTGAAGAAGCTGCAATGAGAAACTCAAGGCTTGATATTTGTTCTTTAGTAGAGGCTTATGTGGTCATGGCTTGCACTGTATGGGTCACTGGGCAGAAGCTGTCACAGGAGAAACTGCAGACTGATGTTGCAACATAAACACCACACAAATCAGTGTGTGGGTTGTATCTACTTGGTGTAGTGCAGCTATCTCTGTAAGGTCTGACATCTAGCTGGGATGAGCTGCAGTGGTTACTGGCAGTATTTTCATAGGGGTGACTGGCAATCCTATTTTTTCCTTATTTGTGTGTAACTGTCTGAACTGTGATCGTCTGATAGAGTGTGTTGTGTTCTTACCTGTCCTGCTCCTTTCATGGTGGCTACTTTATTGGACCAAGTAGGCAAAGCATGTGCTTACACTCATACTGATTGTCATAAAATTGTTACCCAGAAAAGTCAGGTCAAGGTATAGGTACAAACTTACCTACCTACCTACAGGCAGATATACAAAATAATTCCCTACAGGCTACAAGCAGGACAATAGTTCTGTCCTAGTCCAGTTAACCTCTAGAAGCCAAAAGTGAAATGTCTTGAAAACTGAGCAAAGAGTCATGAGACAATGTGGCTTTCTTGGATTACTAAAGCAAAAAGCAGCTTGTGTTTTTGAGGAGATAAGAGCAAGCAAAGAGTGAGACATCTTTGCAGTGATAGTTTGGTCTTTCTCCATTAGCTGAATCTCTCTCTGGCTTATGCATTCGTAACAGAACTTTACTTGAACTCTCTGCACACAAAAGAATCTGCTAAAGACAGTGGGAAATAACATATGGATTGAGAAAAATAATAAATAAAGTGTAATATGTTTATTCTGGATCCATTCATTTCACCTACCCACATACCTAAAGCACATATCACTGCAGTAGCTTAGCATCATGTCTTATCCCTGGCACATTCATGTTTATGTATTTCTGTTCTGTGAAAAAATGAGGAATATTACACTGTTTCTTTACATTCCATATATGTCGTATGTTATTTATTCATCCCTTTTTGCTCTTACCTCTAAGAAGTATTTCAAGTAATCCTGACATCTCATCTATACACAAAGCTAGAAAATTTTGCATTTCCAGCAGTTTGACAATCTAGCAAAAGCCTTTTTTTTTTTCTGTTATTTTTTTCCTTAAGCTAGTTCATCATTACAAATTTCTGTCATGAAGGAAAGTATTTTTGCCCATGCAATCTGAATTTTTGCTTTGTGAAACCAGGAGCTTCTCGTCTCCCTGTAGAAACAGTTGCCTAGGGTCAAAGGTTAAATTTAGATTTTTTTTCTGTGACTGATCCCATTATGAAGTTAATTTGATGTCACCTCAAGCCTAGCAAGGACACTGGCCAAAGTGGCAGCAGGAGGGCTGACAGAGATACAGGGACCAGTTCTGAAATCTAGCTAAGTAGGATGAATGAAAGCTTTGGTTCAGGGTGGAGGACTGAGTGGACAGACCACTGCATGCCACATCTCTGAGGTTCAGGTGTTGCCTCTCCAGCCTCAGTGCAGACCTAGGCTGTCTGTGGTTTGCTACATGTTAGAACAGAATAGAATAGAATAGAATTAACCAGGTTGGAAAAGACCTTCGAGATCATTGAGTCCAACCTATCATCCAACACTATCTAAATAACTAAACCATAGCACCAAGCATCTCATCCAGTCTCCTCTTAAACACTTCCAGCAATGGTGACTCCACTGCCTCCCTGGGCAGCCCATTCCAATGGCCAATCACTCCTTCTGTGTTTCTCTGTGGTGCAGGAGATGAAAGACAATTTTAGAGCCCTTGAAATAGGCACAGTCTAATCAACATCCAAGCAACCCTTCTGGTCTTTTACCCTAATGCATGCAACAAAGCTTCATCTCTGTGTTTCTGAGACCACACAAAGTATACATGAGGGCTACCTTTCTCCTACATGCCTCTAAGTTTCACCATCTGTTTATAAAATATGGCTGAAAAACTGATGTCCTATCAGTGGTTTATTTTGGGGTGATTAGTAGTGTGTGGCTTGATTTAGTGTTCCTTCTGGCTTGCTCTGCTTGGCATGCAGAGCAATTGTTTCCAGCACAACTTTTATAGAAGTGTGTTGGTTTGGGGAATATAGGTTAAATTAAGCAGCAAAGAGACTTTTTGAATGCTTGGTGCACTCTGTTGCAGTAATATCTGCTTGTTCCACATGCTGTGGTCACAAGATTGATTTAAAGCCACTGAAGTCTGTGGGCAGTTTCAGGATGCTTTTGGATGAGCTATCAAGCCCTTGGAGAGTAGAACCACAGTCTTGTCAAGCCAGTTCCAGGTCAGGTTCTGGGTTGTGTGATGGAAAGAGAAACATCACTGTTCTGAGATGTGAGGAAAGGTGGAGGATGTGAAAGCAATGCTAATTCCTACTTCTGCCTCTTGTCAGGCAGGTGAGAAACGAAATTGAAGGGAGCTGCACAAGGGGCTGGAGAACTTGCAGAGTTTTTTTGGTGTGGATTTTTTTTTTTTTTAAAGAGTGTCACATTCAAGCACTTGGTGTGATAGAGTTTGGGGGATCTCAAATTTCCTGGGGCAACTCATCATTTCAATGGTGAATTGCAGGACCTGAACTTTTAGAGAGAAGGAGAGAGGCAGGCAGGCTGCTCAGCACTGCAGGAAAACTAGTGCCTTGTGTGATGTCTCACAATAAGTCACAAGAAAGAGAAGTCTGTGGAGGCTTCTTTTTCAGCTGATCACCAGTGAGCAGACAGGTAATTTTTAATTAGTACTTGTCAAACTAAGCCAAGTTAACCTGGCCAAGGTGGGAGGTATTATATCAGAAACTAAGTTGTCATCCAGGACTTTAATTTTCTGGGCTAACTATAAGGTTTTTGTGTGTTCTGGTATCCTTATCAGATTCTTAAAGGCTTTAAAATTAAACGGGACTTTGCATACAAGCACACAGAAATGCCATGACTCTGTGGCCTCCTTCCTTTTAAGTGTAACCCTGCCCAGGGTGGGCTTTCCAGCCCAACACTTGGCATGAGCAGGTCCTGCTCTGTAAGTCCTTTTGTATTATTGTGCTGCCTGTTTGTGCATATTGAAAAGTGAGAAGCAAAACACAATCCTTTGTTTATTCTGTAGGTGTAGGAAGGGCAGTATTTTGTTTTGACTCTTCTGCAGCATTCAGTGAAAGTGACAGCATTTGGTAGCCGAGATCACTACATTTCAGAAGTGAGATTGAGGAATGCTATGTATCTTCAGTATTCTTTAAGCATTTAATGTTGTGTAAAATTTTACTAATAAAAACTCTTGATAAGGTAATAAACCTGCCCCCTCCCACTCCCCCAAAGTCAGATTAGCAATTTGCACCCTTTTTAAGAATGACCAGTACTCTCCTTGGTTTGATCTCCATCTCCATTATGGATATACATCTTTAAAGAGGTGTAACATTTCTCCAATAACTTCTGCTCTTTTAGTTGGCTGTAAGGATTTGGTGTTACTTTGCCTGTACTGCACTTATACACAAAGCAAGCTTGTAGCACACCCAGAGTTTGAAACAATGAGAGTGTGATTCAGCTTATTGCAGCCTAGGCTATCAGAGTTGACTGGTAATCTTGCTGAAGAGTAGCCCTGCAGGTTATTGGGGAAAAAAAAAATTAGTTTCTGAGAATATATCAACAAAAATTTCTTCATGCTTGAACAGTCACATACCCATAACCTTCTTATTTATCAAACTGGCTCCAGGGAATAGTACAACCTTCAGCCTGCTATCATACAATGAACTGTGCCTGTTGGCAGAGCAATCTTGACTGATAATTCCCAGCCTGCCCTACCCTATCTGTTCAAATTCACTCACCCTGTCTGTAGCACCCAAGGAGGCACTTCCTACTACAAGGCCCAGCTGTCAGAGGTCAGTCCATTTAGACCATTTTACAGCATCCTTAGCATGTCTGGGAGGCCTTAGATTTATGGACCCTGTAAAAATTTGTTGCTGTGTAAATATTATAAACAGGGCCATGTGGTGAAATATATGTAAGTAATTCTTTTAGCTGGAAGATGCTTGACACCTCATTTGAAAATTATTTTATTCTTAACTGTGAAACTAAAATCTTGCCTTTATTTCCTTCCTATTTCATTCTCCCACAAATACTTAGAACAAACTTGCTATCAGACCAAAAACTACTTATGAACTGCCATTATTTTTACTGTTTTTCCTTTCCCTCAGTTAATACTGATTAACACACATATGGTGAGGCTTGCAAATTAGCTCAACTCTGGGTTCCCACACAGGCTAAATGAGGTGTGGTGCAGGCTGCAAGGCACTATGGCAAGCCACACCTTAAAGTTTTCAGGGAGCCATGATTGCCCATCTCTCAAGGAGGAGCTGTTCTCTAGCATTAAGGGAAGAAAACGAACCTGAAGATGACAGTCTGACTTCTCACAGTGTCAGTCAAGGTTGTGGAGAATGATTCTTGGTGAGTCTGTCCCAGATCTTAGGACTTATTAGTAAGATTACTCTTCAGTTTTAAAGATGACTTGTCTCTGAATTGGTACCAGGTGCAGGAAGTTTGGCTTCTGAGAGTGGCTGAAATGAGAACCCAAAGAAAACATATCAAATTATTGTTCACTGTCATTTCAGATTGAGGATTCTTTAAGCTTCATGATAGATTTTCCCAATTCATACACAGAAGTCATACAAAGTAACATTCAGTAAGAGATATTCAATTGTCTTTTGCTGAATACTTAAAAATTGTCAAACAATAGGACTTGAGCTCCTTTAAATGTAAAACTCTAAATGCAAACTGGTTGCTGAACTTCTGTCAAATCTGCTAGAAATTGATACATGGGGAAAAGGATGGCACATCATCTATCAGCTCTCTGTATGGGGGAATGATTTGATTCTTTTGATCATTGACAGGGATAGATTAGGTCTCAAAATGGATCTACTCCTCCAGCTTTTAAAGAAGAGAATAGTCACTCCTGGCTGAGCATTGGTGTGTGTAGAAAGATCATAAATGTGAAATGCAGGGCTGCAGCACAAAAATATTTGAAAACCCAAAATCTTGGTCTTAGACTCAGCTTGATTTATCTTTGTGCTACAGGCAGGAGAGAAGTCCCCAGTGGCAATGTTCTTTAGTGGCTTACATGGCCTCTGCACTGGTGAAAGTGTTGTCCTTGAAACCACTAAGGAATATCTTTATTTCAATTTCAGCTTGAGGTTATCATTATAGTACATTTTAAAGATACATTTATTCCCAGTTCATACATAGAAGTCATACAAATTATTGATTTTTTAGCCCAGATCATTAAGAATTTTAACAAAGACTGCAACTACTCACATAAAAGAGGTTCTATTATGAGCTTAAGAAAGGTTAATTTTGGCATATAATTAACTCATCAGCTAATGAGCTAAAGACAACTTTATCATTTAATTGCTACATCTGGTAAAAAAGTTCAAAGAGAAAAAACAACAGCTTTCAACATCTAAGTGCTTAGAGTAGTAGCTGTGCTTATTCCCTCACCCTAAGGAAGGTTAAAATCCAACCCCTCTTACAAATCCCTTTTCTTTGTGTTTTTCATTTCTTTCTTCAGTCTGCTTATGGGAACAATTCCTTCACCATTGGCTTGCTGTAACCATTCTCATATGTTGCTGGGTGATGAAGATGAGTGACGCATTCATAAGGGAATTTCTGAAAATATCCAAATCAAGGGGGTGGGCAACAGTCTGGTTCCCTCCCCATGTCATCCCTTCAGTCCCCAAGCTTATTCGGTAGGTGCTTTAGGAGCTTGGTGGAGGAAAGGAGAGGCATCAGTTTGGTGAGACAAGTAATTGCATTCCTGGTTTCTGTTGTGAAGTAACACGGTGTGTGGCATTCTCTCTTGCACAACATGTCAATCTACCAGGAGACTAAGAATTAAATCTAGAAACTTAGTTAATCTTTGAAGTCAACAGAAAGACATTTAGTGGGACAAATCCTCAGCTGCTGCAACCTGTACATTTTGTCACCTGATAATGTAGTTCATTGATTATGGTGTGACTTTATCTTGAGTCTTGGGCTCCCACCAAGGAGAAGGGTCTCTTGGTGACAGCAGTGGCTGTTTTCTTCTTTTAGGAGTTTCTAGCTTTGAGTTGTATCTTCCCATCAGTTTTCTACACAGTTCATGAGGACTGAAAGTTGCCTGTGGTGCTGAATGGGGCGGAACAAAGAATTTGATAGTGCTTTGTTGGGAGGAGAATTTGATAAGGCACAACAAGGAAGGAATAACAGGGCATGAGTGAGGTAGCCCCAAAATGTAAGAAATAGAGCAGCTGTGGGGCTGAGAGGGTGGGGAAGCTACAACTAAGGTCCATCTATCCTCATGGAAAGATGAACATTTAAAGGCTGAATGTCCAGGCTAGAGTTTGTGATGGGATTTGAAATTCAGAAGATCTTCTTATTCCTTACACCTTCTTCACATGATGAGAAACTTTCCTGCAAACAGGAGCTCTGAAAATGACATACTGAATCCTCATTAAAACAAAGAAAGGTTAAGGGGAAAAAAATAACCTATTTAAAATGAGGTAACTCACCAGTCTTTGAGCTGTAAATTGACAATAGGATTTATATAAATCCATAATTGTATCTCTTTTACCTGCAGTTAGGCTAGTTAATGATGAAAAAAGTATACAGCCTATCGTGAGGTTTTAATGAGGATTCTTTTTGCAGAGTTAAAAAAACCCACCAAATTAAATTCTGCCAATTTACTCCATTGCAAATTGAGCGCCACCCTGTGTGCAAAAAAAAATCAAGTAGCTTAAATCAGTTACAACTAAATGTGTAAGTCAGCGTGTGCTTTAGCCTTTAGTCATGAAGAATATATTAGATTTTAAAAATAAATGGCTTTCTGCTGAGTCTTCGTTGCAATGGCTTTCTGACTTTTAATTAAATTTTCAGTACTTGTAGGTGCTTCTTCATGTACTTTGTCCACAGAATTCACAGCATCTCTATCATTATCTGCAGTGGAAAACCAGACTGGAGATTATTAAGCTTGTTCATTCCTTTGTTATTCACAACTACAATACCTAGAGAAGTTTTTTTCCCCCTTGTAAGATAAGAGCAAAGCATTTATCTACAATAATACTTCATAAGAATGAAGCAAGAATGCATAAACTGAACATGATTAACAGTAGCTGGTAGCTCATTATGTTTTGTTCATTAGATACTTCTGGTCTCTTTCATTGGTGTTGAGTAAGGTAATGCAAGCTAGTAAGCACAGGTTAGTGCCATTTGATAGAGCTCATAAGGAAAAGGGGGGAAGGCAAGCATTGCTGAACTCGGTGAGGAGTGCCAATGCCTGCTATTGGAGGGAGAGGCTGCTTCTCATGTGGGAAGGCAGGAGCAGGCCCTACAAGGTTGGGCATTATCTTTTTCTAACTATGGAACCAGTGGTTTGAGGTAAGGGATTACTTCACACAACCAATTACTAAATGGGAGGTGGGGAAAAAGGCCTAATGCTTTCTGTGTCTTCCTGCTCTTGTAGGACCCTACTGCGTGGTCTGGGCATGGGGATGCTGACTTGGCAGAGCATGCTCAGGCGCAGGGCAGGGTTGTCTGCTTTTCTGCTTGTCTCCTGTGTTCTTGCTTATGTGAGGCAAGCAGAGGCCAGCACCAGTCTCCCTGGGGAGCCAAGGAGCATTGTGTGTGTGTTGGCTGACTTGCCCCAGGGGGTGGTGTCCTTGTTGGCTTCATGGCTGTGGAACATCCTGAGGTACTGCAACCAAAATAGTGTACCTCAGCTGGCCTGTAAGCTGCCAGCTTTCCCTCTCCGCTCACTCCCACTGTGTCCATGGACTCAAAAACCTCACTTAAGAGGAGTCAGAACGTGTAATTTTGAGAAGAGTGGCAGTGCAGGCGAGCAGTCCTCATTCCCAGTACTCACCAGGCTGGGATTTAATCCACTGTGTCCTCTCACCAATGTGGATGAGGGCAGGCTGAGGCTACCCTTGCCCTTCTCCCCCTAGTGAGCTCCCCACTAGTTAGAAAATGGGGATACCCTCCTGCCCTGCCTCGGTCCCCTGTCCTATGCACTGTGGTGGGCTGCTGCCACAGGCTGACTGAGCTTCATTGCTTTCTGCTGAGATTTGTGGGAACAAGAGCAGGGCCTGTGTTGCAAGCTCTGCTTGCAGCCACATGTCCATAGCAGAGCTGTGTTGGTGACAGCCCGCATAGGACACTTGTCTGTGTGTCTATGAGAGAGATACAGAGTCATGGAAAAGTGACAGGAGAATGCAAAGGTTTAAGAAATATTCTTAGCTTACCCCCACCCATCAGTGCTCATCTAGCGTAACAAAAATGAATGTGGCTGGGCAGTGGAGGACCTATCATGCACCTAATTTCAAGTGTCTCATCACCAATTATCCCCATGTGTATCTGTTCTCTTTACCTGATGGATTAAGATTGACTCTCAGACCTGGGCTCTCTTCCTCCTCTTAGCATCATTTCCAGCATGACATTTTTCCATTTTTCTGTAGCTGTTGCTTGAAAGACTACAACCTGGATTGCTTACTGCCTGTGTGGCTATTTTGTCTGCAGCTGAGTGCCAGTCCTGGAGGATAGCATCCCCCTCTCTGAGTTCAGTTTGTCTTATTATGGGTGAGCTAGGAGCCTCTTACTGGAATTTGATGTAAACCAACTTCACAGGGAGCCAGGCCTGTATAGAGAAGACTTTAAATGTGAACTTGAGGGGTGTTTGGGATGGAGAGAGGAATGGACATTTTATTTTTTTAAGTCTAGGAAAATGATAAAATGGCATTGTCCCTACAGAGTGTTTCTCATTAACTGCTTAAAATATCTGATGGAGATGGCTGGAAAGCAGGAAATTACTGTTGGTGTGGGGGAGAGGAAATTTGAGGAGTTGGTTAGTTTTTGCTTTGTGTCAAAATGAATGGTGCAGTTTTTGGAGGGGAAAAAGGAGGCATCCAGAACCAGTCCTTCCTCCCTTCTCTCTCCCACATGTGGCTGTTTGTATGCACTTTGGATATGACCAAGCCCTTTCCATATCTCTTCTTGGCCTCCTTCAGAGTGAGTCTTGGGGCAGGGCATCCCAGGGAGGAGAAGCAGCAAGGTGGCTAGCAGCGGTTTTGGGGTGGCTCTGTATGCACAAGGGTTTGTCAGGGTTGGAGGGTTTTTGCCCTTCCCAATGGGCAGGTTACAGACCAGTCACAGGTCATACAGGCAAGGTTAACATAGTGGCTCTGGGACTTTATCTGCACCTGTCTGTACTGACATCTATGGATCTTTTATGTTTTGCAGAAATGGGCTCCAGAGCATGTTGAGTGTGTGTATATGTGTGTGTGTACATATATATTTCTTCTGACTGTTTTCCAATGAAAGGAGTTTTTTAGTTAGAGATCTCAACCCAGTTGTATCCAGAGGTTGCTATTCTATGCCACCAGCTACTGAACACTTCAAACATGAGGAAACTGCCATCTCCTATGATTATTGTGGCGCTTTTCTGAGTCAGGGTTTGGTACCCTTTTGAGAAGGTATTCAGGGAAAGTAAAAGCAAAGGGAGACAAAGACCCAGACTTAATTTTTGTTCCTGTAGGACAGTTTTATGTGGAATGTACCATTATTAGAGTCAAGTGCTGTGAGCCAAGTTACTAGACACCATAAGCATTCTCCAGCAAATTCACGTGAACTCTTGTTTGTACAAATTCTAGTAAAACAAGTTTTCTGACCTAAATCAGCACCAGCACTAAGGAGCTGGGCCCTTTATTCAGCAAGGTATCCTTGTCAAAATGCATTTACATAGAGCCCTGCAGCCTGTGCACTAACAGTGCCTCCCCCTGCTTCTGCCTCCTAGTGGGCTGTCTGAAGGAGGCTATACATATGTATTAAGTTATTAAGCAGTGGTGTGGGTTCTCACAAGTTCAAACGCAGAGCATGCTGTGCCTATGCTCAAACGTCTCCAGGAGGGCCTGGATTAATAGAAATGCAAATGGAGCATCTGCACAAGGCCATATGATTAGAGCTTTCCCCCTCACACCTCAAAGTCAAAAGCAGAAAAACACTGCATGTGAAATACAACCAAAAAAACCCTGGTGATATAATATGCAAAGTCTGTTACCAATTTCAACAGCAGTCAGCAAAACATTGAACCTCACTTCAACCCACCACACTCACCTCACTTCAAGCATCATTGGCCCTACCTTCTCAAAGGTAAGTGGTTTAATCAGTGTTGAAATGCTTGTGTCTTAGAATCTATAGCGATGCTTGTCTTTGCCTAGGATTCCAGTAAACTTCAGCTTAGCCCCGTCCAGCAGGAATGCTGCTAACCTGAGCAGAAAAGCTCCTGTTTCATGCCAGCTTATGCAGAATTCATTCTGTCCTGATGGGAGGTTTGAACATGGCACATGCTAGTTAAATCAGTCATTAGTAAAATCAGCCAGGGGAGAGATGCTCAGCTAAATTCTGCTTTCAGCAACTTGTATTGATGTGAACCTGTATGTGTAATCACTCTATTCACCTGACAATAGAATTTGAGTCACTTGAGACATATATCCTGCTGTGTCAAGGTTTTACATCCTTCGAGAGGCACTCATTTGGCTGTGGTGTTGGACTAGTGTGGTGTTATTGGATGTTGGTTTCTGTTGACACAAATGTGGAACAACCGAAAGGCAGCAAAGCTATTATTTTGTTCCCTTGGCTCAAGCCATGAGATATAATGGGAGAGGGCTTAAGTGATGGAAAAAACTTTTCACATTTCACCTCATGTTGTAGTATTAGGTTTCTTAGAGACAGTGAATGTGAAAGACCCTTTTGTGGAGACATCTAGACAGTTCTATGGGAAATACAGGCTTGTGCCAGCTCAGCACCAGTGCCATCAGGTGTCTTGGGTTTAGTCACTTGCTAGTGGTCTCCGAAGTTAAACTGTCACCGGATACTGCAGGGCTCCTCTGACCAGGATCATTTAAAGAGAATCTCATTCCATCAGGACCCTTGCTGGGTAAAGTCTTTAAGGACAGATGCTTGCCATTCTGTGCCTGCTTGCCAAGTTGATTCCAGCCTTGCAGGGACATGGCAAAAAGAGAGGTGCTCATGGGGAAGCAGCTTACATTTGTTTTCTGCATATGAGACTGACTTCCCATTGGATGTTGATCTGCTCTTGACACATTTCAGAATGAGGCATCTACAAACAAATCTCTCTTATCCTCAAGCTTTGCCCTCTCATGTCTGTGCCAGGGGTGAATCTATGCAAACAAACATAACCCTTTATGTTTTGTAAGACTAGGTATTGCAAAATTTTCTTTCTAGTTTCTCTGCAATTGTCATATTCACTTGACCCAGAAGCCATCTTGACTTTGGAAAAAGTTCTTGGAAAAGGAAAGCAGATACAGCAATGATTCAAAATTTAAGCCACTATTACTGAATCTGTCAGAATAAGAAATCAGAATGTTCTTTCACATTTTCTGGAGGTTTTATTTAGTTTATCCTTGACAATGACTCTTTTAGTGTTACAGGCTATTCACAGATGCTGATACACTTACTGTCATTGTAAACGAGGGAGCAAACTCTTGAGCTCTTCCATGTCCTAGAATAAGACTCATGAGCAGCTGCTGCTGCCTGTGAAATGGATCAATTTTATATGTGAAGGGCAAAAACACATCTACCACTCAGATTATGGTTTTCTGTATGGAAGCAGGGAGACTAACCTGAACATAATGTAACTTGAGTTGTGAGTCCCATATATCTGATTCTATACCTCACAGTTTTAAGAACCTTACAGAGCAGATGGTGATCATGCTTACTGCTTTGACTGACTTTAACAGCTGAAATATTAATATTGCCCTACAGACACTGCAGTTATTTCTTCAGACACAACTACCATGTTCTCTGGCATTATCTGTGTTGCTTGTTATTGTAGTCCATGTTTTGGTTGCTTGCATTGCATTCTGAGAATTCCTATCATAAATCTCTTGCAGCAAACACATTCTTCCAGAATGCCTTAGAAAATCTGGAGAATTGTCCTTATTCCTCATCTTAGGCTTGTGAACCAGAAAGCAAGCCAGAAAACAGCTACATGTAGAACAAAATGCTCTTTTATCAAACAGCTTAGGAAAATTGCAGGTTTGTTTGCAGGCAACTAAAAAGGGACTCTATTTGTAAGGCAGGTAAAATTTTGTATACTTCTCTACACAGTGTACCAGGAAATGTTGGACCTTGTTTTCCTCTTTGTCTTCAGTATTTGCAGAGCAGACAAAATATTGATCTAGAATGCGAACTGGGTGTGATTCTTCTGTTCGGTGTCAGAATAAGGTGACTGTGAGCTGTAGCTCACCTTGCTGGTTTGATAGGTGCTGACATCCTGCAGTTATCCAAAGTTTTTCAGCAAAACAGTGACATGACTATATGTAGGCCTTGGCTCTTCAAAGACATCATTGAATTTATTTGCATGGCAGTTAATCAACTTTCTTATCTGGCCCCAAGCCTAAAAACCAGTGGTATGTAAATTCCTACATAACTGCATGCACCAGGCCTTTATAGGCCAAGATAGAGGCAGAATTAATAAAACATATGAATGAGTCTCTGCTGGTTTCTCTACACTTTCAAGGCTAGCGATTGCCCAGCAGTGAGCATGTTTGTATACATACTTCTCACATGCCATTAACAGAGCTGACCTCTTTCAGAAGCATATCCAAACTATAGCTACAGGAACCTTTTTATTTCTTGTAATCAGAATAGATTATTGTGGTGTTTGCAGTTTGGTGGAGCAATGAATAAAGGAAACAGTCCCCTCAGGTTACATGAGAATCTGACTTCCAGTGTATACAGGCAGAATGAACATAAAATCTAATGGAAGAAGAGGACCATTCCCATCCAACCAGTTGCTGCAAGTCCACAGTTAAAACAGTAGTATATTTCTGGGAACTTGGTTGCAATTTCCATGGTTGATTCAGGTAGAAGATGAACAGAGGGAAAAAACAATAATTTGAGATACAACACAACATGTGTTAATAAGAAAAAAGATAATTGATTATAACCTTTGCAAAGTACTTTTATTTGTTCATGATGTGATTCTGTCCTGAAAAACAGCACATCAGTTCAGTATGGATGAGTAGCTGTGAATGTCTGATTTGATATCTAGAGCAGGAGTTTGCTGTATATAATTAATTTTGATCTAAGTATTTACAAGTAGCTACCTAGGTGACATTCTAGCTCTTCTGTTTCATATATGACCTGCAGTAAAACGCTGAAGTATTCTAACTCAGGTTCCTTAAGGAACTAACTCGGAAGGTGCCCTGGGAAACAGCCCTTAAAAACAAAGGGGTCCAGGAGGGCTGGACCTACTTCAAGAAAGAAATCTTGAAGGTGCAGGAACAGGCTGTGCCAGTGTGCCGGAAGATGAGCTGCCTGGGTAGACAGCCAGCCTGGATGGACAATGAGCTTGTGAATGAATTAAGGGGAAAAAAAGAGGGTGTATCATCCTTGGAAGTAAGGAGAGGTTACCCATGAAATGTTTAAGGATGTTGCTAGGTCATGCATGAAAAAAATTAGGGATGCAAAAGCCCATTTAGAGCTTAGACTGGCCACTGCTGTGAAGGACAACATAAAATGCTTTTGTAAATATATTAATGGCAAGAGGAGGGGCAAGGACAACCTCCACTCCTTGGTGGACACAGAAGGGAATATTCTAACTAAAGATGAGGAAAAGGCAGAGGTACTTAACACCTTCTTTGCCTCAATTTTTAATAGCAAGATAGGTTGTCTTCTGGACAACTGGCCTCCTGAGCTGGCAAATGGAGTCAGGGA
Source organism: Melanerpes formicivorus (assembly GCF_026170545.1). Taxonomy (NCBI): domain Eukaryota; kingdom Metazoa; phylum Chordata; class Aves; order Piciformes; family Picidae; genus Melanerpes; species Melanerpes formicivorus. The sequence goes on along the minus strand of NW_027142359.1, from coordinate 17,608,681 downwards.
GCAGTGCAGTTCCCCTGTAATCCAGGAGGAAGTAGTTAGAGACCTTCTTAGCCGCTTGGATCCACACACGTCCTTGGGACCGGATGGGATCCATCCTAGGGTGCTGAGAGAGCTGGCAGATGAGCTGGCCAAGCTGCTCTCCATCATTTTTCAACAATCCTGGCTCACTGGAGAGGTCCCAGATGACTGGAAGCTGCCAGTGTGACGCCCATCCGCAAGAATGGCTGGAAGGAGGAACCAGGGAATTCCAGGCCTGTCAGCCGGACCTCAGTGCCAGGCAAGATTATGGAACAGGTCATCTTGAATGCAATCACACAGCACTTAGAGGATGGCCAAGGGATCAGGCCCAGCCAGCATGGATTTGGGAAGGGCAAGTCCTGTCTGACCAACCCGATCTCCTTCTGTGATCAGGTGAGTGCCTGGTGGATGTGGGGAAGGCTGTGGATGTAGTCTACTAGGACTTCAGCAGGGCTGTGGCTTGGACAGCAGCACTCTGTGCTGGGTAAGGAACTGACTGGAGGGCTGAGCCCAGAGAGTGGTGGTGAATGGTGCCACATCCAGCTGGCAGCCAGTCACAAGTGGTGTCCCCCAGGGATCAGTGTTGGGCCCCACCCTGTTCAGTATCTTTATTGATGATCTGGACAAGGGGATTGAGGCCATCATTAGTAAATTTACAGATGACACCAAGCTGGGGGTAGGTGTTGAACTGTTAGAGGGTAGGAGAGCTCTGCAGAGGGACCTTGACAGGCTGGGCAGATGGGCAGAGTCCAATGGGATGAGCTTTAACACATCTAAGCACCAGGTTCTATACATTGGCCACAACAACCCCATGCAGTGCTACAGGCTGGGGATAGAGTGGCTGGAGAGCAGCCAGGCAGAAAGGGATCTGGGTGTACTGGTTGATAGGAGGCTGAAGAGGAGCCAGCAGTGTGCCCAGGTGGCCAAGAAGGCTAATGGCATTCTGGCCTGTGTCAGGAATAGCGTGGCCAGCAGGAGCAGGGAAGTCATTCTGCCCTTTACTCAGCACTGGTTAGGCCACACCTTAAGTACTGTGTCCAGTTCTGGGCCCCTCAGTTTAGGAAAGATGTTGAGTTGCTGGAACGTGTCCAGAGAAGGGTAACAAAGCTGGTGAGGGGTTTGGAGCACAAGCCCTATGAGGAGAGGCTGAGGGAGCTGGGGTTGCTTAGCCTGGACAAGAGGAGGCTCAGGGCAGACTTTATTGCTGTCTATAAATACCTGAAGGGAGGTTGTAGCCAGGAGGGGGTTGGTCTCTTCTCCCAGGCAACCAGCACCAGAACAAGAGGACATAGTCTCAAGCTGCACCAGGGGAGGTTTAGGCTGGATATTAAGAAGTTCTTCAGAGAAAGAGAGATTTGCCATTGGAATGTGCTGCCCAGGGAGGTGGTGGAGTCACCATCCCTGGAGGTGTTTAGGAAGAGACTAGATGGGGTGCTTGGTGCCACGGTTTAGTTGATTAGATAGTGTTGGGTGATGGGTTGGACTTGATGATCTTGAAGGTCTTTTCCAACCTGGTTAATGATTTTCTAAATCTTCATTTTGCTTTCCTCCCCTGCCCCCTGTATCTACCATTTAGTTTTTGGTAGGGTGGGATTTGGTTTTGTTTTTGTTTTTTTTTTTTTCTCTTTACAATTTGGTGGCACCATATGGGAGATGAAGTTTAATACTGGCCTGTATAAACTGAACAAGATAAGAAGCAGGTTCCAACAAAATCATGCTTTTATTTCAGTGACAGCTTATATGACAGGCTAAAGAGAGGCAAAGATAGCTTTACATAGGAGATTCCTGGATACATCATGTTCTGCAAAAAGGTAGCTGTCTTCACATGGTAAGTTTCTGGCTGTGAATAGCAGTCATCTCACATAATATCAGCAAAGCCAAGTTTAGGTTTCCAGGAAGCCAATGAGCTGAGTCAGTGATATACTGTGGACATTACTACATGCTCTTCAGAAAACCTTTCCAATGCTGGTTAGGAATCTTCTATCCACAGCTACTTCCATCCATTCTTCACTCCAAGGTATCATGAAAAACAGTGATCTCTGAATGTTTGGCTTCTCTTTTAAATGCTATCAGAACACTCTTTTTTTCCTGTGTTTCAGAACAATGTAAAAGGGTGCACTCAATGAACTCTCAGATCTGAAAGAAAAGTAGCTGGTTTTTTGTTTAATTTGTTTTCCCCTTTGTGTTCCCATCCTTCTTATGAACAAGGCCAAATTTTACAGATATTGTGCTTCCAGCTGCCCCACACAAATATTCAGGTGAGGTGTGCAGTTCTTGACTGCTAGGAAGTGCAAGGTTAAAATTCTTTTCTACTGCATGATTGGTATCACTATGTGCTTGGTTTTTTTGTTTGTTTTGGATTGGTTTGGTTTTTTTTTTTGTCCTTCCGCTATGGTCTATGTCCCCTCAAAACACATCAACAAATAGCTGGGGATTAGACCCAGCAGAGGTGGTCATCTAATGCAAATGCTGGTAAGAGGTTTACCCTTGGATACTAGACAGATGGGCAGAAAGAGAAAAGAATTCTGCTTTCTCAATCCATTCCTGGTTTTGTTCCTGGTATTACTTTGCAGGGTCTTTATTTCACTTGTAATTCTCTATTCCTACTTTACCCTGACAATAGCCAGGGGTCTGATTTGGCTTGATACATCAAGTACTTGAGTGAGAAGTCATATCTCTAGACAAAACAGGTGATCTCAGCTAGCAACTGTCCATTGCCTGCACTAAACAAAATCCAGGTGTTCATTGTGTCTTCACTTATAGTCTGAGGAGCCCTTCTTGTCCAGTTGGGTAATTCCTTGATAGATGCTATATAAAGATGTAGAAATATGGATGGAATTTCAAAGTCTGTATAGAATTAGGGTTATTTACCTGTTTACACTCTTTGGAGATACGTGAGCAACCAGAGTGAATAAACCCCTAAATTCTGGATGCTAGGTCTCTATGAACTCTAAACGGTGACAATGAGAAGGGTGAATTATTTCTGACACTGGTCAGAGCCAAAGGTCTTGTTTAGAAGCCTGTTCCAGGGCACTGTGATGTGAACTCTGGATGTGCATTTTGGGCCAATGAGGGAACTTTTGAGACAGAATTTCCATGGAGAACTGAGGTACTAATTTGTTACTCAAAGTTGAAAAATAAATGACGTTGCACTTCATAAATAGGGTGTTAATGATAGCAATGAAATAATCGATTTCTCCTCATTAAGTAACAAACAACACAAGCTGAAAAATTAACCAGTTTATTTCACACAGTTGGATTAATGGAGAACCAAGTGGGTCTCAGCTTCCTCTCACCAGTGAATAATGGCCTAGAGAAACACAGTGCTAATCGAGGCAACATTGGTGGGAGTAAACAAGTCAATCCTGTATTTATTAGAGCAGTATAACATGCATAATACATTGAGCTCTAGTTATCAGCTGAAAGTTGCACAATGCTGCAAAACAGACTGTTGTAGCTCTACTGGAAGAAGATTGTTTCCATGACAGGAAATCCATATATCTAGGAAAAGAGGCATTAATTTAGTAGAAGGTGAAAAGAGTGTCACATGTGGAGTGGGTGGCTTGCTCTTGACTTAACAGCCATTCAATAATTACTCTAAATGCATCACTAATACAGCAAAAGGCTCTGTCAGTCATTCAACACACCGCATTTGTAAACTTCTTAATACTACTTAGGTTCAGAGGAAACCAGTGATCGTATTTGAAAAATGTCAAAAGCAAAAAGACTATACATGTCACAGGAATGTACAAAATTCCAATACTGTAGTAGAATTCAACTCAACTGACTGATTGTAGTGCACAATAAATGTAGTCTAGAGAGCAGCACACTAGGCTGGACCTTGGGAAGCCTGCGTTCTAGTTGTTGCACTCTCTTTAACCTGCTGAAGGATCATTGGCTCAAGTGTGTCACTTCATAACACATCTACAGGGTAGAGATGCTGATAGTGCCTACTGAAAAATGCTCAGAAAGCTAAAATGTGCCATATGGAAGACATGTAAGAATTATTAATTTCCTTCTTCATGTTTAAAGTATATTAATCTTGGCTTTATCAGAAATATCCATAATTATCTCATTGGAGGCATTTCCTTCTCATCAAGCTGAAGCTTTCTCTTTACTACTTTAGATGACCATTTATCTATGCTTGACTAATTGTGCTCGTATCACGCAACAGTTTCATACATTACTAGTTTAACAAAGAGTAGCTTTCCAAATCTACTGGGATATATTGAAGGTGGTCAGATAGCATCACCTTTCTAAGGCAGCTAAGCATGCAGACCAACAACTGCTATTCATAAAGCTTCAATTCAGACTCACAAAAGTAGTTAAATCTCCTAAAGTGTCAGTTTTGTTTCCTTAGGACTTCCTGGTTTAGTCTTTGATTTAATTCAGGCAACAGCCTTTTGGAAATGTGATTTGTTGTAACTAATTGATAGTTGATGGTGTTCCTTGTGTTAATTACAAACAGTCACTGATGCTGGCAAAAGTCAAATGGAAGACATTTTTAGTTTAATATCAGCTCTATTTTCAGTAGCTAGTGGTATTGGTGTTTTTAGTCAAGAGAACACATCATGACACACAAGAAATGTTATTTTGCAGAACTGCAAAATCCAGAAAAGATAGTGAAAATTCATAAAGAATTGATAAAGAGGAAGTATGAAGAATATTCCTGAAGAAGCTGTATCAGTAGGGGAGTTTCTATTACAGGTAAGTGGAGTAAGTCCCCCAGGAGTCTTCTGTTTTCATCTATTTATTAAACAACTAAGAGGGTAAGACAAACTATAAATTAATTATACTTGCTAGTGACATAAAGTCCAGGCACTGGTGAATGCAGATAATGCAATTCATAGACAACAGGGGGCCAAATTTTCTCCTTGCTTACCCCTGTTCAATCTCACTGAAGTCAATGGGATTGGACAGGTGTAACTGAGGGGAGAATGTAGCCTCAGGCCTTTTCTAGAAAGGGGTGGAGAGGTGGTGAAAGATGCTTAATGTTAATAAACACAAAGTATTATCCATCAGTCTGAGACAAGGAAAAGAAGTAAGCAGGGAAATAAAGTGCACAAGGTGCAGCTTGAGTACTTGGCAGATAGAAGCTCTGGTAACTTCAGGGAATGCTGTGAGAGCTCAGCCCAACTCAAAGCCAGGTAGCTTTTGTGGTTGCTCAGAGGAGTTGCACCAATAAAGGATTTTGAGTCTTTAGGTCTGTGTGCACAACCTGCAAGGCAGCTGCAGCATAGCATGCACCTGCCATGCTATTTGTTGGGGACTTGCATATAGAGTAGCACTGACTACCTCTTGTAAATTTAGAATGTTGTCTTACAAACAGATTAAGTGCCAGTACCTCTCAGCCCTGCAGTTCTGTCATTCCAACCGTTCATTACACTCTCCTCTGATAAAAGGTATCCACAATCTTACATGTTCTTTCACAATCTAAATCTCAGGTTACCAAGGTAACAAGCAGGTTAATCAGCTTCACCACACTTTTCTTAATTGAGGGAGAGCACTTAATTCTCCACTTCAGTCAACTAAATAGAATAGACTTTTTAGTTAGCTCTCATAGACTGGTTTTGATCCACTTGACTCTGAGACAGTTCCCCACTCCAACGGTAGTGTACAGTACTGTACACTAACAACAAACGTGATTGAATTGCTGAATTACACAGTGGGCTTTCTGACTGTCTTGTGCTACAATGTTCATACATAATTTATATTGGAATTGCATTAGGTTGTGTCCTTTGCATGAGATTGGCTGTCCTGTAGCTGGTAGCTCCAGCACTGTGATGCTGTTTGCCAAGAGCAGGACTTTGGGAGAGTGGGCTGTGCTTGACACAGCACAGGGGTGCATAGGGCATGGGAGACACTTCCCTTGGCTCTGTGTGTCTGCCTGAGGCATGTCTGTTCCTTAGTCCTCCATCAGTAAAAGTAGTTCTCCATCTGCAAAAGGGGAACTAATTTCCTGCAGGTGGATTGCTGATTTGGATTCAGTTCTTCTTGTGTGTGATATGCTCCAAGGAAATCTGCCACTGTCACTTTTTTCTGGGATCCCCTACCTCAAAAATTTTAAAAGAAAGAAAACATCATGCTGTATCAAATGCTTTTTGTGAACACTCAACGCTTAGCCTGAGGCCCTCCTGCCAGCAGCATCTCAGAGATCACAATATTTGCTATAAGGATTTCAAGTGGTTGGCCATACTTTTTGCATACAGCTTAAGCAGGGGAACATTTAACTGTCACTGTAATGCAGCCACTTCTGCAGTGCAGCATGTATTTATCACATGCAGAAATAGTATCCAGCAATTACAGGCAGAAAGGAAAATACTTGTATCAACTGCAGGAGAATTCAAGTAGGAAGAATGAAATAGAGCTGCAGTGCTAATACAATTGATATAATTTGTGGCAGGGAATCAGGACCTTTATTTATATATATGTGGATGAATCTCTTGTTTTATGTCTCTCTTGTGAGATGGGAGCCATAATAATACAATGCCTGTAGTGCCAGGCTGAAGAGTGAAGTAAGTAACAAAACTTTGCCCTAGTTCATAACCTAGTTCAATGACCTCCTCAGGCATTCTTCCCCTAGCCACCAATGTAAGCCTAAACCCATATAAAGCCACTCCAGTACCCCTAAATTTGCAAAACAAGCAAACAAACAAAACCCAAACAAAATACTAAGAATTTTCAACCAGCACATTCTTTTAGTGTTTGTCACTGTGAACATGAAAGGTTGATTTGTAATGAGGACAGTTACAGCTGGCTTCAGATTTTCACCAGTATGGGACTTCTAAATGCCTGCTACTAGCAGCGCCTTTTTATTTATTGTGATATGTGCCTCACTTTAAGTTTGGGAATCATCAAAATAGGGTAGACTCAGCCTTTGTAATGCAACCCTCTAGGAACAATTTTATTCAGTCAAAGTCATACTGAGACCTTGGAGAGGAGAATGGATCTAAAAAGTGTGATTTTATTTTTTTTTTTTAAAGAGAAGCCCTCACACCAACCTTCTGTTCTATATTATCATTAACAATTTCTGCTAACCCAAGAAAACACAGCACTTTCTAAAGTACAAGCCAAAGCCTGCTCAGCTATGTTAGAAGCAGATTTTTGAATCCCTTGGTTCCTCAAGTCTTTAATACTGCCCATAAATTTTGACAAAATGACTTTTTCAGGCTTCAAACAACACTTTTTTTATGAACTTTTCCAACTGTCACCTTGAGAAATATCTAAATGACCCAAGAACTACTTACATTTTCCACACTGTGTAAACTTAAATTTCACAACTGCCTATAATTTGAAATATTGTATCCCTCCCTCTTGGAAAAAAACAAACCAAACCAAACACCTCTTCACACAATCATGTTTGCTTTTTCCCCTTGACTGTATACCACATAAAACTAGCTCTGCTGTCTGAGGTGCCAAGTAATCAAGACTGAAATCCATTATTTTTTAAACTAAAAGTTTTAAAGTCTATAAACAGTAGAGCCTAGCCTGGAAAATGAGAAGATGTACACCTTGCTTATCAATAAGAAAGTACATACTAAGTGTAGCTTCTGCCGAAGAGCAAAAGCGGAGGGACTCACACAGTCAGAAATCTCCACTGCATTTATGCCTATACTTCTGGCTGAGAAAAAAAAAATCCCATTCACAGCATCAAAACCCCTTTTGGCACCCTGAGCTTATCAATGTTATTACCTTCTCTTCAGTCAATTTGCTTGAGATGCTAAACAAAAATGCAAGGTGGCAATCAAGAAAATTATGCTGATAGTTCGAAGGGAAACAAAAACTGCGTAGTGAACCAAAACCACAAGTGGGATGTCTAAGAGTAAGGCCAACGCCATGAGGACTTTTGCACTCATTGAATTCCTATCAGAGAAGGAGAGCCAAAGAGATGTTTCTTCTGGTTTTTTTTTTTTCCTTAGGTACTGCCATGATGGTTGTATTAGAAATGTTTCTCTGATTTTAGTAACTTGATTACATTTCTTATTCATATATACCTAAGAGAATGTACACCTCTAGCTTAGAAGAAAATATATTTGTTGTTCACTTATGTAGCATTTTAGACTGTCAACCTTAAAATATTTGAAATTGAAAAAGAAGACTTGTGGTAGTGAAGCACCTTTAATTCTTTGTAATTAAAAAAAAAGAAGCAAAAGAAAATTCTAGAGACAGTCAATTCAGCACAGAGACTATTCAGAAATTAACTCCAGAAAGTGCTCATTACAAAGCAGCTGAAAGCATTCATTCCTTGTTAGTTTGGAGGATTATTTATCTCTTTTCTATGTATCCATTTGGAAGTGCCCTTAACATCCACGTAGTTCTGCATAGCCTTCCAGTCTTCACAGAGTTCTAATTAAAAAAAAACAACCAACCAACCAAGTGACAAAAAGACAAGCCAAACAACTTTGATAACTTAATAAAGTAAGAAAGATAATGTTTTATATCTTGGTCACATAAACCAAAAATGCAATAATGAGCACTGATGGGATGTGAGACTAATCCCACTTGTGAAAAACACCTCCATAACTCATTTGTGACTAAGGCAGTCCTGAACTATGAGATTTGCAGTTCACTTGTGGGATAAATTACATGCTCCTCAGATAACAATTCAGTATCTGGCAATATCTGTATCATTCATGGCTTTGGGTAACAGCAAGAGGCTGTGCTTTCCTATTGCTTTAGCTGAGTGTGCTCTTCAAACATTTATTGTACAATGGTTATTGCAGGGGATAAATAATGCATACGAGGGAACAAAATTTACATTATAAGTTGATTAACCTGCTTAACAGTTTTTAGCCACTCTCTAAATAAGGATTTTTAACCAGATTTAATCTATGCAGTGTTTCATGTCCAAAGAACTAGCATTTAATCTCTGTTTAACTGAAATTTAGTTAGCAATGTTGACACCTCTGCATTTTAACACTGGGATTTCTTTGTGGGACACAATCCCTTTCACTCAACTTAATATCCCATCTTGGTCTCTAAGGGAAAATAATTGAGTTTAGGCTAGTTTTAAATAGCGATAAGGACAGGGAACACAGATGGGTATTTCATTGATTAACACTAACACTGGCCTAAGGCCTTGGTGTCAGGCATTAGATTAGGACATTACGAAGAGAATGACAGAGTTTTGGCACTTTATTCTTCCTCAATAACATTCTTTCACATATTAAGTTTATCCCACCCTAGGTAGCTACTTTATCATGCAGAAGGCCTTAATCCACTGATGTGAGTCTATCTGCTTTCACTTTGATGCTGCTTCTGTTTACAAGAGTAATGCAGCCTGTGTAAGACAAAGTACTCGTGACAAGAACAACTGAATAAGGCTTTTAGATGCACAGAGCTCTGACCTAAAAAAAAAGAAAGAAAAAAAACCTTCAATAAACTTCAAAATGCTGCAAACCAAAAGAGAAGGGAAAAAAATCAACAAAAAACAGAGGCTTTTTGAAATGAAGTTATGTTGTTTGCATCATGAAGAAACAGACATGAGTTTTTCATCAAGAAGATTCAACTTTACTGATCTTCTTGTACTGCACTTTATCTTTTCTTCACCTTTGACCTTCCTTTCAATGTCTCCTCAAGGCATCATGAACGTAAGCCTTGTGGTGTTCTTTTAGAAGTAGGATTGCTGCTATCCCCTCTGGTGAATTTAAGCAGCTGTTGGAGTCAGTGACAAGGTTGGCTACAGATTTGGTATACTGGCTGGGAAAGAGATTATGGGTCAGTCCCCAGTGCTGGGAGACAAAAGATTCAAGCAGTTCAGGATTTTTTGGATATCCGAAAAAGATTTCATGAAATTTGTAAAGATCTAACAGTGTGTTGCAGGTTTCACGTGGCCTAAACAGCTTATAGCAAGTAAAACTCTAGGTAGCCAGTAAGTGGTGTTTTCACAGCAATGTTGTTTTGCAGAGGTGTATGAGATCTAACATAATATAATTCCACAAAACTACCTCACTGAAGACAGAAACTAGTGGCTCTTAGCACTTGCAGAGACTGTGACTATTAGGTGGGCTGCCAATTTGATGAAACTCAAACTAGACTATTTGTGCATTTGTTACAGAAAACCTCAGTTGCTAGTGAAACTTTTTGTCAATATAAGTCAATATAAGATGTAACAGAGAAGCTACTGATAGAGCAGTTTGGTTAACTTTTTAAAAGCTCATTTAAAGAGATAGTAGCAAATGTACCTTACTTTTATCAAATCATGGGAAAATTCCAGGAACTTCTGAAAGACAATAGTGTTATTAGCAGGGAGCTAAAGGTTTTGACCTTACTAGATTGAGTCTAATGAAGGTTTTCGTCCTACAAACACAGGCCTATTTAGTTTTGTTTGGAGTGTCACTGTACCAGGATCCTGGCTGAAGGTAGGAAAGGAAATTGCTTTCTTTTGATGTTTCAGACAGTTTACAAGAATTATTATTCTGTTGGCATTCTAAGCCTTCCATGAATCTTGGCAACAAGGAAATGTTCTATTTATGTTCTATTTTTATGTTTGCACATAAATGGTCCTATTAAGATTACTTTAAATTATCCCCATGACATAGGGGCAATCTTAAATTATTCCTGTTTACCTGAACTGAAAATCTGGTTTCAGAGTCCAGACAGGAACAAGCGTTCTTCTCCTTTCACTTAAACCGGTAAAGACAAGAAGTACTTCCATGTATGTCAGTGGAGCTGAAGGACAACCAGAAAAAGAGATCCTGTCTGATGAGTGTTGGCTTTTCTTTTTTGGTGTGCACTGAGGTATTTCCCTTTTAGAAGAAAGTGAAAATTTATCATGTGACTTTTCCACACCTTTGGTTTTGTGTGGTTTCTCCAATCTGTTTTATAATGCAGACAACACATGAACAGTCTATTTGATTTTTATCACAGTTTCTGTGAATTCTGCTTGATTTTCCTATCTAAAATCCTTGCTGGAATAATTACTTTAGAACACTATGACTATTTGGGTAATGATAGCAAGCTTTTAGTCCTCCTTTTCCAGATCATGAACTATTTCTCATACAGCAGCTTCAAAATGTGAAAAAGGTGTTTGTTTTCCCACTTTCCTCAGCAACAGATTCACTGCAGTTGAATCTGTGGTAACATTTATTAGTGCAGTTCTTTTTCCCAAATATCTTTGTAAAATAAAATGTTATTTGCAGTACCTATGAAAATGAAGGCTCACAGGTCTGAGCTGGAGACTGACAAAAGTGTGATTGGATGCTGGGAAACTTCCTCACGTTTTTTTTTATCTTGTTAGCCTAAGTCCAGATTTTAAAGATCCTTTTTTGGCAGCCTCTCTAGCTAAAAAGAAGGTATAATGGCAAATTCTGGGTTCATTTTTCAGGCATGGACAGGGATTGCAAGAAATCAGAACATTTATATTCATTTGCCACCTAACAAAGGATTGCAGCTCAGGTTTCCAGAGGCGAAAGGTGAGAGCCAACATCTGACCTGCCTGTATTTTCCATATATATAAAATTTGCATTGGTTTTGAGGGGACCTGAGCACATATAAGTCTTAACTGCCCAAAGGATGATTTTAAAAAAATGGCAAACAAACAAAACAAACAAACAAAAAAAAAGGCAAAAAAAAAAGCAAGACAAGCTGCATTCATTGGTTCTGAACACTGAAGTGATATGAATTTAACAAATAGTTTAACTTTCACCTGTAAGTTTTACAGAAACTCTCAGACACTTATTTTGCAGCTTATTTCTCTGTGTGGTAGAACTTTAGGTTGTTTGGAAGAGAACTGGCTGGAGTCGTGAGGCTTTCAAGTTCTTTATGTGCTGTGATGAACAAGCTGGTTTTACAGTTAAGAACATGGTGTTCCTTCAGATCAGGAACACAGAGTTTCTCTGCAGCATTTACCCTTTGATGCAGGACATCCTGACAGACGGGGTTTTAAAATCTTCATGTCTTTTTTTTTTTGTTCATTTGGTGGTTGGTGGATGTTGGTGGTTGTGGGTTTTTTGTTTGTTTGTTTATTTATTTATTTGAGAAGGGGTTATGCCTGTGCAGAAAAATGTAGAACAACATTTTCTTGAGAATTCCTGTCAGTGTATGAGTTTAATGCACATCTGAGACATTGGCAGCACTATAATAAGCCACAGTGGTAGTTACCATCTGTCATGTTGCCAAACTATCTTAAGGCACATTTATCTTTTTTTGGGGAGGGGAGAGTATGTCAATGCACAGGGAAATGAAAGGAAAAGCTGTGCTTTTAGCACATCCCTACCATGTAACCACATCTGGTGCTCCTAGACAGACCTTAAAGGAGTTTAGCTCCATCTATCCAAGCTCATGATCAGAAAGGTAATGCAGTGATTTAGTCAGTCTCTGCAGTGCAGTCCACTTCCAGCACAGCTTCGGTTGTGATCTAATGAGCATCACTAAAATATCGCTGCTGTTTGATTCATTGGGTGACTAGTAGCCTTCCCACAAACTCAAAAGAGGTAGGACACAAAGATGGGCTAGTGGAGTGTCAGTGGGTGTGGGAGCTGCATGGACAGGCCAAAGCCTCTGGAGGTCATCGCCCTGCTGTTAGACATGCCTGCTGCACCTTTATGCAGGCTGCTCTTGTGTTAGTCCCTGCTCCCAGGCAGGGGGCAAAGCAGGAGATGAGCCTTGAAAACACATACTACTTCTTAAATACACTTGTGTGGTGTATTTAAGTGTATTGCCTTCAAAGCAAATGTGGTATGTGCCTGGAGACTTGGCATGACAAGGCAATAATGTACCTAGGCAGGAAAAAACTAAAAGTCCACCCCATGGTTAACCTGATAAAATCTGGATATAGGAAATCTGGTGAAAGAAGTGTTAATGATGAAGTGCCATGGTTGTTTTCAAAATTGAAGCATTCTATACTTTCTGGAGACAAATATAAAAGTGTTTTGATTGTGAGTCTCAGATGAGGTTTGTGTACAGAGAAAATTCCTGTGCCACTATCGGAGGGCATTTCCCACTATCAGTGGTATCAAATACACTCTCAAGCATCTGATTTTACTCTCAAAAAGTGTGATGGTTACTCCAGGGCAAAATTGCAGCCTTGGTGTTTATTGTGTGCAGATTGCCAGAAAATATGGGTATTCAACATATCACACTTCCTGGATAAAATAAGACTATGTTAGAGTAGATTTTATCATAAATACTGAATTTTATCTAATTCAAGCCACCTCCTAAGATGACCGTGCATGTGAGCACAGTCTAGACAATAACACAATGGCAGTTTAAATAAAACTGAATGTCTTTAGGCCCCAACTCAGAATTAAAACTCCTAGAAGTCTTGTTTAATGTGTTGTTTATGCTGCCTGCCCCCATTCTTTGAAAAGTGCAGGCTAGCCAAAAGTTTTTGATCCTTCTGCTATTAACAGATGGTATATGTAGCTAAGGATAAGCTGGGACTATCACTTAGGCCACAAGCAAAGGGGTGAGGGATGCTCCCCTGTGGGTACCCTTAAAAGGCCATAAGCTTGAGTAGCAAAAATGAAAAGATCTAGTGCTGGTGTTAATTACGCAGAAACCACACAGAAAGTGTTCACTGTCACAGAGTTGAGAGGTTGTGCATCCCTTCCACAGATAAAAGGCATGGTATGAAAACATTTTGCAGAGGACAATGAAGTGAAGATTAGCATAATCTTTTGCAGTATCCTCAGTAAGCTATCCATGAGTGAGCTGCTTTTTTCTCTTTCCTTTTGCTCTAATGTTTGGATTTAAGGAATGGCAATGTAAGAATAGGCTTTGTCCTTGAAGCCTGACAGTTGTGTTTTCCCGCCTTCATGTGATCATCCTTGTTGCTAGTGTACTGTTCTTCTGGTAATCAGACAATGGAAGGAAAATGAAGTGTCAGTTCATTGACAGAACCTTATCCTGACTGTGTTTTTTTCTTAATCCAGACACATCAGTGCTCTTGCACTCTCTGTATTTCCTCATTTCTTCTGAATCAATAAGGCAAAATCTCTTTTGTATTTGTTTGAGATGAAAGTAAAAGCAAATAATGCAGGGGAAAAAAAAATCCTAAAAATAGCTCTTCAGAGCCTGAAAGCAACATAATTGTATAATTCCTCTCTGCTTGGGAGGAGAAAGTCTACAGTGGATGCCTGTTTAGCATGGTAAATTGAGCATGCTTTCCTATATAACTCAGTGAAAATGGCTTCTTAAATGCACATCCTCTGGACACAATTTTTAGTTTTAGCATGGAGACCTTGCTGTATCCATATTACAGTTTGACGTGACTATCTCTAGGGCTGATGCAGTGGCTAATACTCAAGTTTGTTAGCCACTTTGATCCTGAGTGCCCTGTTTTAAGTCTTGCTACTACTGGTTAAGCTGGCGCTTTGTTACTGCAGGGATAACTGGAGGATTCGGAGTGTTGGGAGGCACTATCCCCAAGATCAAAATATAAAAATAGGTCTGAGGTCAGGGAACTGTAGAGACTCCCAGAAGCTTTTCAGTTTTACAGCTGGAGATAGTCTCTTAAGTATATATAAATCGTCATTAGGATTCTGACAGAGAAGTGCACGATGGGATTGCTGCAGGGCAGGCTCTTTGAATCTTATTCCTGATAAAAACCACTTCTGGCTGGCTGACAGGAGACAAGGCGAGTTCAAGGAAGGCATTAAAAACATCTTAAATCTATTGATGGCAGCAGAAGTGTTGGGTTGAATAGTTTGGGATTAGGATGAAGACTTCCGAGTGCAGTTAGGTCAGAAAATTTGGAGGCAGTTGGCAATTTTGGGGAAAATACATCTCTGAATATGGTCAGACTCAAATAATAATAATTCAGAGGATCACTGTGAAACTTTCTGAGAGGGAATAGCTGATTGTTTTCTTTCTTACTCACCCCCAGAAAAGCCTCTGCCTGATTGAAACATCACTCTAGGAGGCAGGCTACCTAAGAAAACAGTCCCCTAGCAAAGACATTGGTCAAGACAGCAGGTGCTGATGGCAATGCAAGGGCAGGAGCAGGTTTCAGGGCAGGGTTAGGTCCCTCTGCCTTGCCAGGCTCCTTCTCTTTAGCAGAGGGACAGTGTATTTCCCCTGCCCATCTTGCCCTGGGCAGCCTGGGGTGGTGGAGGACAAGCTGCCTTTACCTACCTGGGGCCAAAATTTCCTTGATGAGTAAGAAGAGTCTCACTACCCATCTTTGCAATTCACCAAGAAATGCAGCTTCTCCCATGGCAAATGCTGCAGAGAGGCTGAGATAGACACAGTGTTATTAGCCTTTTCCAAGCTGTGTCCATCAGTCCAAAGGCTTTGGATGTTACATATCTGTGTCACCATATTAGTGAACAGTTGAAATGACATTTGGCCTCCCAGATTCTTCATTCTATATGAATGTAGAGATTTTTGCACTAAATGATCAGTAATGTTTAATCCTCTGAGTTAGCAGTTTTAATGTATCTCTAGATCTGTTGAACTCAGCCAAGGAAAACACCTGTCAGTGTAGTGTCTTTATTTGGATTTTGCATTGATGTAAGAGTGCTGAACAAGTTACAACTCACCACAGGTCTTGATATGTAAATCTCTACTGCTTCTGGCCTTGCTGGAAATACTTATCTCTGTGCAACTGAAAGGATCATCCAGGTCTGTTCTCAAATGTATGAACTGCAATAGTGGAATTTTGATAGTGTGCAGTTACAGCTTGGGGTGTGGTTGCTCCTTCTGGCAGGCTGAAGAAACTTCTAGAGGAAAGAATTTTCCTAATAATGCAGTAGAAATTGTGTTAATATTATTCCTGATTGCCAGTGGAGCAGTAACTGAAAAAAAAAACCACCATGCTTTATTTTAGAGGAAGACTGGAGATGCTGGTATGTAAGTATACTCACCATGGAGCATGGGTTAGAGCCTCCCCAGTACCCAGAGCCACTTGATTTGAAACTTGAACAAGTTATTCCTCCCTGTGACCTTAGGGGTAACATTTATTTTCCTATGCTAAGTAGACAGTGCATCAATATGATGGAAAGCCAGCCAGGAATATACCTGTGCTGTGCTGAGTGCAAATTAAAATGGCTCTGTTAGAAGAACATTGGAATGGGTTGCCCAGGAAGGTGGTGGAGTCAACATCCCTGGAGGTGTTGAAGAAGAGACTGGATGAGGCACTTAGTGCCATGATTAGTTGATAGGGTTGGGTGATCAGTTGGAGTTGATGATCTTGGAGGTCTCTTCCAACCTGGTTGATTCTGTAACAGTTAGGTGAAAAGGTGACAAAAAGACTTAGTGGTCTGAGTTCCATGCTAGCAGTGAGAGCGATCAGCCTTTGGTTAAAAGAGAAGAAAAAACCCCAAACCCAGACAACTGAAGTGTAGCTTTCCCATTCTATCTAGAAACCTGCCCCTATCTAATGCAAGCAGACAAGTTCAGTGCTACCTAGAATTATTTTGCCTCATCAGTGAACTGTGGTGTCTTACTGTTCATGAATACTGTGGACACTTTTTTGTCTGCTCCACTGCTATCTGACACACGAAATTGAATCAAATACTCACTATACCCAAGTTGTTGTCAGATATCAGATACAAAAATAAGCCTGCTTCCCTTTGTGTTTTAGCTATCATGCTTTGTTATGTCAAACTCTGGGATTACACTGTGTTTGACTGGGTGTCTCTGCAACGAAACCTAAGTGATCTGCAATTTATGCTGATTTGAGTGAGACAGCAGTTGGTGGACAGCAGGTAATTGAAAGTTTGCAAGGCATTACACTTGGCTATCAGCACAGCTCTGAATTTCTGTAGTTGTTTAAACCATCAATGAGAATAGTTACGTTTAATTATATTTTTTTTTACAGGGGACATGCTGCAATATTTGATGATACCTGAGAGCACATCAACTGAGGTACAAAAAAAAAAGGACCTGTGGAAAAACAGGAACCAGCATATAAGGAAGCTCATTATAAGCTGGCTAACTAATAATTATTTTTTTCTTTTTGGAAGTACTTCATAATAAGATATTATTAAAGCCCTGGAAATGATAACCATTCAAACATCTCGTAAGTGCACTGCAACAGGAGCATAGGCATGACATAATCCAGACACCTCATGGCTTTCCTCATTGTTACAGAACAATCTAGGTGAGATTTTATTGCAGTTAAAGTACCTTGGAACTGTAAGAGCTTCTGTGAACAGGTGGCACAAGAATGTGTTGATCATTTAGAATGGCAAAATCTAAAATATGCACACAGACCAGGAAGCCAGTGCTCACAATAGGCTTCTTGGAATGCCTTTAGTTTTTAAAAATGCAGTCCACAGTACTTTCCAACACATGGCATTTGTGTTCCTACCTTCTCCTGGGAACCTGATTCTTGCTAAGGCACCTATGGCCAAACAGCGTTCAGAACTCTTCATTCCCATGGTCTGTATTCATGTAGGGTTATGTCCTGCTTTATTACTGTTGCAGATGCTTGCATCACTATTTGGCATTGCTCACACCAGTGTTTGTGAAACCGCTGCTTTGTTCAAATAAAAGCTCTTTCTGTGAGAAAAGGGCTTGAAAAAGAACATTCATCTTTTGCTATTCATCATTCAGTCTTCTCTCAGAGAACTGTCATTCCTCCAATTAGGTGCAGATGCAATATTGCACAACTCAAGAAAATGACTACTCCTTAAAAAAACTACTGAGGGAAATAAGCCATCCACAAACTCTCCATAGGCTCACCTGCAGCACACCAAGAAAACCAGGGGAGTTCAATTGGATTATGTGGAATATGACAAGCTAAACATGTGTCTAAGAGTTGTCAGGATCAGGGCTGATTCACACATCCACCACCACTGGGAGCAGCTTGTGAATTATTAATGATCAGAAAAATTGCCTAAATTAATTGGATAATTTATTTGTAATGAATAATTCGAGGAGTTCTATTCCTTAATGTCTTTCTGCCCTTGAATAAAGCAGCTTGGTAGCGCTGCCTGCCTCTTGTTTCGAACGTAGTTAAAGCTTCAATTAGGCTTGCCTACACTGAAACTTGACATACTAGTTTCTTTCACGTATTTGTACAGACAGAGAAGCAAGCCTGTATTTGGGTTGTATTTTTGCAGGGTTTGAAGTCTTGTTCAAAGATTTTGAAAAATTGAATGACTGAGGACATAGACTGGAATTCTGCCCTTCAGTTTATGTGCAAAATCAAAAACATGCAAAGTTTGGTAGTATCTGAGCTTCATCTGATAAGGCATACATTAAAGTATAAAAAGAAAGCCCAGAAATAGGAGACTTGTCAGTTTGAATGTTAGTTAAATAAGTACATAAGATAAACAGTTCAGTGAAGGTTATGTAGCTGAATTTTCAATCAGGATGCACAAAAGGCTGTTATAACAGCATCTTCCATTACCAAAAGCATGTAGAATTTGTTGCCCAGAGTAGCAGGCATCACTGACAGAGGAAAATCTACTCATTTTAACAAATCTTCCTTCTCAAATTAAATATCATTAAGCAACTCAGAGTACCAGAAATCCCCCTCACCCCATGCTCTTTTAAAAATCCAATATCCAGCAGTTTTTGAATATTCACCTACTGCTTAATTAACACTGAAAAGCCTTTCTTTCACAAATACTTATTCCTTACCTGCAACTAAGTACTACATGGCACTAAATTTAGCAAAATGCACCCCTCTGTTTAATTTTAATCTTAAAAGAAATTACTGTTGCCACTCAGTTTGATATAATTGGATGAATAGCTGCAAGTTTGTGATTGTACCGTTTAATTTATTTCCATGTGGTACAGCTAATTTTTAAACTATTCTACTCCATTGTACTTTTAGCTTTGAAATAACTGGCCATGAAATTCAAGAAAGAAGCACTTTACCATTAGGTGGACCAAAGTCCTCACTGCCTGTATATCTGTTGAAGAGAGCAGCATCCCTGGCCGGAAGAAGTATCAGGGACACAGGAGACAGGCAACGGGGCAGGAGCAGAATGCAACAGCTTCTTCTGACGCCATCTGAGGGTAAGTGTGTGACTACCTGGAAAAGTCACTCTCTAGAGTGAGACGTGGTAAAAGTGGAGGTCTTACCTAATCAGGGAGTGGGTTTAAATAGTATCTGGAAGGCAATAGTGTTAGCTGTGGGCAACATAGACCAGGAAAGGAGAGAACAGCTTGTAATGAACCAGGGTAAATGCTTACACAGGTGTGTTACAGAGCTGGGTGGAGAAGAATGTAGGGAATTGCTGAAGATAATGGACAGGGAAGCTTGCCTGGGGAGGCCACTCTGCGTGTGTACACATATATGTAGGTGTGTATAATTTCTATAAAGCACGTATAGATGTGTGTGTGAATAACGTATACAAAGCATGTATACACTTGGGTGGGTGGGTGGGAAACTGGAACTTTACCACTCTTGTAAGGCACAGCGCTGCAAAGCACACACACAGGCTTCTCGCACAACCTTCACTCTTGACTGTGGTTTCAGAAGGAACTGATAAGCCAGGGCAAGTGATCTAGACAGCACAGTATCCATGAGAGCTCTGTGTAAATCCCAGGTTAGCCATCTGGCTGCAGCTCTGTTCACTTCTAGGGTGACGTGGGGCAAACCGCTTCACTCACTGTGTTGCCACATAAGGTATGAAAAGGGAGGGCATGCCATGCTGCATTCTCTCCCCCCAAAACTCCATGTTGTACAAAACAGCAGTTAGGAAGACACTGAGTGCATGAGACATGGTGCTCTGAATATCATAGCTTAGTGACGGGTGGAGGTGCCTTTACACAGAGATCATCAGTGAAGAACGTCCTGTGATTACAGCTCTATTTTGTGGAACACTTAAGACTCTTTAAAATGTGGTACACAATCTCAGCTACAAACATAACTTGCCTCAAAATTAAAGGTTCCTCTTGAAGTTTTTAGGGCTTTCCACAGGAGTATTGGTCTTAGGTTTCTGTCATTAGAGAAGGGCCTCCTTCACATCTACAGATACTGTATGTGGAATTTAAGCATGACTGTTTATTGTGAGGTTTTTTTCACATGTAATTTATTTGGATTCCACAGGTATATATTTTTTTATATATATTTGTTCTTTGGTGTTAATGTATTTTTTTGTAGAATATGTGTAAATGGATATGCGCAAACTGTGTAAAAGTTATTCAGCTACCCAGTGAACCATGTAATCTGTTGATTCATAGAGACAACAGATAATAGAGTGAGATATTTGCTTTACACTGTCTGTGTAGTATCTAGGCACAGAGTCAATTTGTGTCCTGTTGGGGCATGTTGTGCCGCACTATATTATCACTTTGAGGATAGGCAATTTGGGTAATGAATATATGAGCTGGGTGCTGGTGGAGGGCTATATCCAGTATCTACAAACCAAGGGTTTGGCTTCATCCTGGTTAATTCAAAGCACTATTTTCACAGACAAGCTCTTTTGCTATCTTGGAAACAGTACTGTTAATTAGCTTCTAGCTTCTCCCTTATCATATCATAAAAATGGAAACAATGCACTAAACACTGACATTTTCTTTATACAGCAGGTATGAATGAAAATGCCATCCCTTTGGGAAAACACAAAAATTAAATGGAAGTACAGGAGCATTTTCACTGCAGTTGAAGGAAAACCATTGCTGGTTTTCTATGCTTGATCCAAGGAACTATTTGACCAGGGTGTGCTTATGCTCATCTGCTCCAGTGGCCCATCTGCAGTTCTGCTTCCACTCTGGCTATATCTGTTGCTGATCCAGCCACTCCCAACAACCCTAGGATTGACAGCTGTACAAGTGAGCAGGAGGTGCAGGGCAATTACAAGTAGGCCATCCTCTGTCCACTCCTCAGAATATACTTCACAGCATCAAATTTTTGTTTTTCTTGTTAATCCTTCCCTTAAAAAATGATCTTGAAAGCTATTTCCATTTGTGTGACTTTTCCAGGAAAATGTGCCTGGGTTCCCAATAGGTATTTGCAAGAGAGAATTTGTGTAAGAAAGAGATGTTCCAGGTCTGAACTGTAGTGAACAAGTGTTTGTTTTTTTTCTCCCTCTCTCTAATTAATGCTATTTATTTTATGTGCTGAGGAGTTTTGGTGAAGGAAAAGGTCAGCATTGTGATGTGCATTGTACAAACACAACAAAACCCACAGATACAGATCTGTGTAGGGGCCAATTAGGATCTGTGAGTAGGAGTCTTTTCCAAGATATCTCTCAGCCATGGGTGACAGATGAATTCAGCTTCTTTGTATGCCTCAGACTAGAAGGTGTCTTGGAACAGAACATACAAGGAGGCAGCTTTGGAGATTGCATTAGAAATATTAATTCTCAATTTCTAGCTGCTTATACAGCATGTTTCCTCGACAATACCTCATACTATTAGCTATTGCTAAAGTATCTCTGGACGTATAGATTGTAGATCTGCTTGTTCTCAGCTCTTGGTAACCTGTTGAAATCTAAGTATGTACCTCCATCTCTAAGCATGATGAGACAACTTGTTGCTCATCCATCAGCCACACAGCTTAATGAATTCAGGGTCAGGCTGAGTTTTAATGGGCTTGTATCACCTTCCCCACTGGAACCAGCCTTTTGCTACTCAATCGGTTGTTCGCCATCTTCAGCAATCTCAGCAGCTGCAGTGGATGTTTGGATTCAGTTGGAGCAGTTGTGTCAAGGCTTTCATTTAGGCCAAGAAACTATCTTCCTAAGTTGTCCTGAGTTCTGCTTGGGCCAGGGCCAGCATGTTCAGGTATCATGCATGTAATAAATTGACTAAAGAAAACATGTTACTCTTGCTTAGGCTCATCTGCTTCTCTTGAAAGCAAAAAATATCCTTGAAGGAGATGAAGGCCTGTATGTCTCAATTTTAGTACCAGGGTGACTGCCTTAACTATGGAGAACCTTCTCCTCATGGAAGTCCACATAGAACCCACAGTATTCATGGCTTCCCAGCTAGGAAGACATTGCTGATTTACTTGGCTTAGCTATTCCTGAACAGCTTAACAGAATGGCAACTTTCCCTACCACCCCAGTACACAGATCTTGTGTGTATGGTATACAAAAGAACACTTTGAAAGAGAAGCTAGAAAATGTCATGTGTATTGTGTACTATAAAAATTTCAGTTTATCTTGCATGTATTTTTAATAGCAGCTACTTCCCAACTTCCTTTTGTTCGATACAAACAGCAAACTTGTTCTTGAAGCAAACACTGGTTTAGTCTTCTGTGTTTTTTTCCCTTTATTTCATTTCAGTTTAGTTTAGTTTAGAGCTTCTGCTTGAGCATCCAGGGAATATATATAATAGGGCATGAATACATTCTTATAAGTATTAGAACAAGTATGGAAACACGGAGCCCTTAGTGACCTTGCTAGTCCTCTGCTGATCACTTGTGTTTGTTGTTGTAGGAAGGCAAACATAAGTATAGAAGTGTTATTGAACAGAAAACCCTTCAAAAATTTCAGCAGTCTTTTGTATTCAAGTTGCAGAGCAATGGGGGGCCGCTCTGCTCAGAAAGCATACTTATGCAAGTATTAAGAACTGGCTGAGATAAGAAGCAAAGCTTAAGAGACCTTCATCATTAGCTGCTAGTGGTGGAGATTAGCGATCCTACCACAGGATTACAGATGGAAGAGTGCTAGTGTTGGTTAATTGTTCATTAATGCTTGTAAAATAAGATAGAGGTAGTAAAACTTGCTATTGTCTGCTCTCTCAAAGTAAAACAAAATTGGATCTGCTTGTCAATAGCTGTATTGATGTTAATGAGAACATGTTTAACAGATCATTTTACAGTATAAACTGCTACCCAACTCTTTCAACATTTAATTAGACACTATTATCCTAATAAGAAATAATTTATGGTTTAGATAATCTGTTATCTACACATTAACATTTTATCTTTTTAATTAGCAATGCCTTCACTAGGGTGCTTTTAATATTTCAGAGTTTGCATATAAATCTCAGGTGGAACATTACTTCCCTGTAGCCTCATGGATTTATTTTATCTAGAATGCCATACTTTTCCACTAGTGGTTTTCTGTATAAATAGGGAATGGCAGCCATGGTCCAGGTAGCAGAATCCCTCTCTTGGGTGCAGGTAAGTATTATGCAAACTTCTGCCAGCAAAAATCTGGGAGCAGAGCCCTGGGAGCAGGATACGCACTGAGGAAAAGCTGTGGCTTTGACTCTTGTGTTTGGTGAGCAGGGCTTTGCTTTCTGCATGGTGGTTATACATCCTCTGTGTTTGAGTGATGCTTAGTCCAGGCAGCAGAATAGAGCTCCTTAGGCTTCTTCCCAAGTTGAAGGGGTGCTGTGGTGGCTGCCTGTTCAGATATGCCTGTTCTGCTTATAGCCAGTCAATGGCTGGTCTGTGATACCTACTAGGAGGGGAGGTGTGCAGGCAGCTCTTCTTACACTGCCAGCCCCAGAGAAGGGACAGCTTTCTCTTGTATTTCTTGTGTTATTCCCCACATCATTCTCCATCAGGAGCTGTTGGTAGGTGTCCAATGCAGGGACTTGCAGGTCTCACACATGCTGGACTGGCAGGAATGGGGCTGCTGCTTCCAGGAGCCATGACTCTTTCCTCCCACAACCAAATAGGCCAGCAAGAATCCTGTGAAGTTCACTGTGATAAAAAACAATGGCCTTTTGATAAGGACACACTTGAGAAGAAAATGAGACCCTCCCTTTTTATTAATAAAAAGTAAACTTCAAATGAAATACTAATCCTGGAAACAGAAAAAAACATTTTTCAGTGAGGTGTGTGTGGAGGATTAGTGTTTTCACAAAGAATTATTTCACAGCAAGAAATCTCAGCTGTTCAGGAAATCAAAGCATGTGCTTTAAAAGCATATTTTAAAGGCACAGAGAAATGGTGCAGCTTCTAGATTACTTCTCTGTAGATGCTTGAGCATGAAATGAAAAACTCTGGGTCCTCACAGAGGACACACCCTGGGAGACTTGCTTACACCCTCATTCGACTTTTTCCTTTGTGTGTTGTAGTCAAGGATAATGGCACAGCCATCACTGAAGATTACTTGCTTTGCCCTGATCTTCAGTCCAGTTTATTGGTCCCTTAGCAGCAGCAGAGGAACCTGAAGGGCAACTTTAGCCTGAGCGAGATGCCACTGACGCTGGGGGACTGCTGCAGCATCCAGACACTGACAGGATGCTTAGGAGACTTGGTCAGGAGCTCTATTCAGGCAGCAGACATGGTGTGCTGCCATGCTCTGAAAACCAGTATGAGAAGGGCTGCATGTATGGACTAACAAATCCAAACACTTCTGCTGAGTGCACTAACCTATCTGCCTCAATATATCATCAGCTGACATCAATACATCACCAAACTGACACATGAACCACCATATTTGGGCTCCATTGGGCAGGTCTT
Source organism: Melanerpes formicivorus (assembly GCF_026170545.1). Taxonomy (NCBI): domain Eukaryota; kingdom Metazoa; phylum Chordata; class Aves; order Piciformes; family Picidae; genus Melanerpes; species Melanerpes formicivorus. The sequence goes on along the minus strand of NW_027142359.1, from coordinate 17,584,398 downwards.
TTATGGCTTCCCATCGCTAGTCACTTGCAGCCTTATCTGTCAGAGCAAACAAGCAAAGGCTGAGCTCAGGATGTATGAGCTGCCCCACAGAGAAATTTGGATGCAACAATGTCCCTCTTAGTTGATAAGAAGTAATACTGCTGGTTAATTGCCTCAAAAGTGTTAACCAGTAGCTCATTAGTCTTAAAAATACAAACTTGCTCACCCTTTTTATGTGGCGTGGGATGAGAAGTGAGTAAATTGCATGCTGAGCTCTGCCACTAAGAGGTGCAAGATATTGTTTTAAGATAAAGAAAAATAAAACCTGACTGTAATATTCAGTAAGATGAAAAAGATACACCTTGCAACCCCAGGTTACAACACAAACAAAGCTCAGCTTTTCTGTAATTATTATTTTGAAAGGAAGAACCCATAAAACCTAAGCTGTCTGTGTTGATAGTTACACCAGTACAGGAGTAAGAACACCCTGCTCTTAATTTTGTACCTGAAAAAATAATAGAGAGGTTGAGTGGGAGATTCTTTCAAATGCTGGAGCTTTCCTTAGTGCTCATCGACTTACCTCCTACAGTTTATGGGTGCTTTTTCAGTCACTGCAGCTACAAATTACCTTAGCAAACTGCCCTAGATCTGTTTTGGGCAGAACCTCTGGGCCTAGCAGTAACTGCTCAGTTCAGACCATTCTGCAGTAGTTTGACAGGCAAAGGGGAAAAAAGAAAAGAAATCATTACTGTGGCTTTGTAACATTGATGGAAAGTTATGGATCTGGAGTATATTCTTCTGGTTCTTCCAGCGGTATTAAGGGATGTGTAAATAGGATACACAACTGTGTGGTAGCTACTGCTTAAAATCAAAGCAGGAGCAGCTGGACAAATGTGTCTTGTAGTTCAGTAGTTTAAGGAGAGCACACTGCTGCATGGAGTTCTCCAACTAGGTGACAAGGCAAGGCACTTCATTTGAATCTGAAGCGTACATTAAGATATCCTAATATGCAAGCACTGGGACTACATCCCTGATATGCTAGCACTGGGATTGCAAATTATTAGAAGAAAAAAAAAAACCCAGATTCATTTGCAGCAGAATTCTCCAAACAGCTGCAGTTAACATGTAAATGAGGTGCTAGAGTAACTGCATGTGAGGCTGGTAGAGACCTCCAGGAAGAAACCATTGGTCTTATACTGAAATAAGTGAACAACTAAACCTCTCTGTGGCTAGATGAGAGGAAGCGTCTGAAGAGGGGTCTTGCCATTCATTCTACCTCATTACAGGTATCTGACTGATAGCAAGGCTGAATCTCAGTGCAGCAGCTCATTAGTAAGAGAAGACTCTGACATTAGTTCAGATGTTGATCGACGTGACTGCTAGTGTGAAGTCTGGATTGTGTTGTCAGATGGAGCTTTATCATCTGTGTTGCAGCCTGGTGGTTTATCGTGCAGAACTGGTTTAGGAAGAGTGTGCTAAACTGCTTGCCAGGAGCTTTAATGTTCAGCCAGCCATTGCCTGAAAGCACAGACTGGCATGGCTTCCTTTACTTACCATCTTATAAAAGGCCAAGTGAAAAGATTATAAAAAAGTAAGACACACTTCCACAACTCCCTGGTAGAGCCTGGGGCCAGCTCAATGCCATGTATTGGTTGCATGATGTGAGAGCAACTCTTTGAAAGTTAGGCTCTGTTAGCTCATGCATAGGTGCTGAAAACATGGCCAAGTGCCTGTGTAGAATGTTCCATTGCAGCTTTCTGGCCGGACTAATGTATCATTGTTATTATCCACTCTTTTGACCTAATGCCACATGATAGAAGAGAAAAATCTTGAATATCTCAGTTCACCATTGGGGCATTAATGGCAATTTGAAATTTTTCTGCACTAGAAGCTTATCAAGCATGATGTAGCCCTCCAGGGCTTTGTCCTTAGCGTGCTCTGTTTTGCTTTGACCGCAAGCATCTCCATTTCCCCTGCTAACTGCAACCTCCACAGCTACTCTTGGAGGAAGATACCAAGTAGATTCATGCAATGTTTTCCTCAGCAACATCTTGTTTCCAGCTCACCCATTCTAAACAGTCGATGGCTTTCTGTGCCCTTTTGGATCTACAGTTCACTTTCTTGTATGCTACCATTGAGCTCCCTCGTCTTGCCTTCTTATGTGCCAGCATATGATGGATGAGCCCTCAGCATGCCTTGAGGTGCAGCAGGAGCAGTGGAGGAAGTAAAGACAGCAGATCTACTTCAGCAAATTAGCAACAACAGCAGGCTCTGTTGTGGCAGTTCTGTTGAATGCCATCATTTTAACTGTTCACTATGGAATAGTTCCTAAATGGCATTTATATTTAAGTCAGTTTATTATATTATTCCAGCCATGCAGAGCTGTGCTACAAATTTACCAGCTCAGGCACAAAATCTATTCACTCACCCCTTTCCAAGATGATGATAATGGACCCCCTCCCTTTTCTCTCCATCTTCCCCCAAATGATTATATTTTGCTTGCCCATCAAAACAAATCACTCATCTTGGGTGAATAAAATTTTGCAAGGCTGCAGTATGCTGGATGACACAGTTTGGATTTGGGATTGGCTTCTTTTTATTTTTTTTCCCCTTTTTTTCTTTTGCCATTGCTCTCTGCAGAAGATTTCACACTGCTTGCTTAATTTTGGTATGCAAACCATCTTCCTGAATTCTGACACACATCACTTTGATGCAACTCTCACAATACAGCATCATTTTTCTTTTACAGCAACTACTTTTGACACTCTTTTCTGAGTATTTCTTGTAGTTGATTGAAAAGAAAAAAAAATGTTAACAGAAAAAGATAGTTTAAATCAAGCTTTTCTTTTTGGTGCCCTCAGTTTCAAAATCCTTCCTTCAGTTTTTGTGCTTGATAGGCATTTTTACCAAACAAAGGGGTTCCAAGCTGTGTTTCATGATGGTGTTTGTACGTAGACCACCATGTCCAATGCAAGGCACCAATGGGTGTGTGGTTTAAGACGATCAGCCTCTTGCCTGTGGGTCTACCTGACAGCAGCTGGCCAGAACACATCCTGCTTCTGTTCTCCCTGGGCCTTCAGGAACCTCAATATCCATGCAAATTGCCTGTCAGCATCACCCTGGGCATGTGAGGGGATGTGGATCAAGTCTTTTTCACTCATGTTTCAAAAGGAGCAGCAAGAAACCTGAATTACTGCCAGCATTTCTGGGTGTCCTATGAGCCACCTGCACTGCACGTTTTCCTGCAGGAAGGGTTTTTCCTCCCCTGTGCAAACTCTTTCACCACAACAGACCTCCTTCCAACATTTACCCAAAACCATGGGGTGAGGATGGACTCAGTTGTGCATTTTGCAAATGTGGTTGTGGGTTTTGTTTTGTTTTGTTTTTTTTACCTGCTTCCTTTTGTGTTCAAAAATCAATATGACACTTGCAAAGTAGCTCTTTTCTCCACCTCCTTACCACCTGCGTTGTTGAAGGAGCCAAAAATGAAAAATAATCAGTTATTTTAAGCTGAAGCTTGAAAGGGTACTAATTCAAGGGGATAAACTGCAGTTAAGAAACTTTCATCAGGCAAGCTGGGTTAGGTGTTTAAAAGGAAGAAAAAAAAACCCTCCTAAAAACATACAGTAGGTAGCAGTTTATGTGTCAAGAAAACTGAGTGAAATTTTGACACTCTGATGTCTAGCAGATAGCACTTAAATCATTTTTCTCCAAACTTCAGTCATAAATCTTCAAAGAGTTTTAGCCATAATACAAATTTTTAGACTAAGAAGCGGTGTTTGAAGTTATTTTATAGGATTTTGCTGTAAGGGCTCCAATTGATTTGTAGTAAGATAAAAGGAGAAAACTTTATTTTCGAAGCTTTGTCGGAAAAAGCTTAGCTTCCATTGGCCGTTTTGCCAATATGCCTTGAGGGGATGATGATGTCGACACGGATATTATATGCCTATACGAACTGAACTCAGTTTACACCTCCTGCTGTTTGTGTTATGGTTAAAATCTGTCACAAAACTGGCAGTGATTTATTAAATGTTTAATGAAGTAAGACAAAAACTTCAAGAACTACAAACAGAAAAGTAGAACATCACATTAAAGTATAATAATATAGGTTACATTTCTGATTTTTTTTTTTTTTCCATCTCCCCCTCCGTATTTCTTTTGCTAAAAATGTGAAAAACACAATTAGAAATCAAGGCGGTATCAAAAGATTCCGGGGTGTCACAGATCAGTCTACCAAAGGTGGTGCGTCGCTTGTTCACTTTTTTCTTTCTAAACAGGGGAATGAGAAAAAAAAATAAAAGGAAGAAAGCATCTGAAATAACAGGATGCTCACAAAAGAAACCAACCAACCCAAACGAAACCCCGAGATGGCACATTATAGACTATCAAGTCCCAGCCACAGAAAATTCTCCTTATTAAGTTTTCAGAAGAGCAGTATCAAATGTGACAGCGTTATGTCAGTATTACTGCGTGTCTTAGGTTTAAGAAAAATTCTGCTCTGCACTCCTTTCAATAATGTTGGGGTTTGGGTTTTATTTTCATTTCCCTAACAAGCCATTTTTATCTAATCATCCTACTTGGAATTATTATTTATGTTAAAATTTAATTATTGGATGCAAATTTCAAATTTATTTAATTTTTTTTTTTTTTTTACAGGAGCTTTCAGAAGTTATTATTGCTCTTGATACAGCTTTGTGTTTTCTACACTATAACAAAAGGCAGTATTTGTCTAAGCCTCCTGTCTGTTGGTGTGTGTGACTGCTAACGCTGAGCAAGGGTAATCCTCCACGTTTTGGCAGAGGTTATAGATTTAGTCTATATTTTAGGTTTAATTATTTTTCATTGTAAAATGTAAGTCCTGTTGTTTGACTTGCCTGATTATTTATGTACACCCTGAACTAAAAATTCATTAAACACGACAGAAGGGGGTTTAAAATTACAAATCCATGTTTATTGTGTTATTTAACTCAAAGGACATCAGCCATCAATATATCCATAACAACACATGAATTCAGCATGTGATTTATGCTGGCTTTGCCAGTGCTGTTATGCCTGATGAGCAGCAATACCCAGGTTGCTCCTCAGGCTCCCTCCTCCCAGGTCTCCCTTTTGCTCAGAGACATTTTCAAATCCAACCTTTTCTTTCTCCAGGAAAGCCGGCAGAGCAGCAGAAAGCAGCAGCCTTCTCCAAGTCTGAATTGTGATCTACTTTCCACATGCGTCTGTCCTGGCCTGTTCCAATTTCAGGCTCCTAGACATGCAAGGTACTAGTTTACATTTCTGTTTAGCAGTGATGGGAACATTAAATTATTAAATAAAGTTCTCATACTGTGTAGTTAAGAACAACAGCCAGTGTAGTTGCCAGACTTGTACTACCATGAAGGATTTTTTTTGTTTTTGCTTTTCCCACCCTAAGCAGCTTTCCAGAAGCCCAGTGCTCAACTCAATTTCTGAGGGTCTTGGCTCTGCTGCTATATTGAAGGTCTGTGGTTTTAAACATGATTTTTGTCTTGGGGATATTGATAGAAATTAATGGCAATAAACTCAGGCAGTTCCTCTTAAGAAGCAACCCAAACCACAGTAAACAAGTCTTTAATTTTTTTGTCTACAGCTGCTGCTTTTAACCTGTTCTGCAAGCTGAAGGGCTGGGTGGCACTTTGCCTACAAGCGCTCCACAGCCTGAGGGCTGTCACAGAGAAGAACCATGTTTTGAGCTATTTATCAGGTAAGTTTAGCAGCTGGAAGAAAACCTGGTAGTTGCTCATTTTTGCCCTCACTGTTGCATGTCACTGCCTGTGGCTAGTGCAGAAATTTTCAAGGGTGCCATAACACAGCATACCAAAAAAAGGCATATGACATTGGAGGTATCCTTAATCCCTGGCCTTATAGAAACTAATCTGCCAGGGTTTTGAAACAGGTTTATTCTTTCAGGTAGGTTTTAATCAAGTCAGTCTCATATTCCCTGTAATATATAAATGATCATACTCATCCTTCCTAATCTTTTTTTGCAAGACATAAATACTAGCTGCATTTTTTTTGCAAGACATAAATACTAGCTGCATATTTTTTACTGTCATGCCAGATTTTTTGTTCCAGACAGCTACGCATTGTCAAGAGTTTTCCCAGCACATAAAACAAGTCCACAACAATTGGTCCAGGTGATTATATTCTCTTACTTTTTTTTGCCCCCCTAGAGTGTGTCTTTGTGTAATATAAACTTTCTTGCCTCCCAGTTTCCAGTGCTGAATTTCTGGGAAGCAATCTGAATGGTGGCTATGTCCATCTCTCTGGAACTCTCTTTCTGAGGCATTGGGAAGCAGTGTAGTAGTTTAGATTTTATTGCCATATTTTAAATAGATTTAAAAAAATATTGATAAATGTTTCCCCTAGCCCTATTTGTTCCCCTATTTGTTGATATTAAAGGACATCAGTATGAAAAAGGATTCCTGAATCTCTCAGGTCCTAGCAGAGATCTGGAGAAGGCAGTGACAGCTTCATGTTTTCAAACTATTGGGCTGCCCTGTGTTGTAACTTAGGACACCTGCAGACTCTGACAGAAAATAAGAGCTATCTTCAATTTGTCTGTGGTCTCCTAGAGATTAATACAGAGAGCTTTATGTCCCTCTTGTGAAAGAAAAATGTGATACCTGCTTGCATTAAAAATGTATATCCTAAAAAAAAAAAAAAAAAGAAAAAAGAGGGAAAAGTTTGATTCCAGGGCAGGCAGCTCTGTGTGGCCCGAGAGGTGGGCAAAACTTTAACCAAAACCTCATCTGACAGCAGTGCAGTGCATCACACCTTAAAATTGGGGCTTTAGCTAGTCCGTGCAGGATCTTGGTAACTGTTTCTCTGCAAAATAAACGGTGCCGTGTGTGCAGAGCACAACACGCGTGGTAGCCGTGCTGAAGCCGCTCTGACCCTGCTCTCATGGACTCAGCCTGGTGTTGCCAAACTTACAAGCCCTCACTGGCGGCTGACAGCGCCACGGCAGCGATTTTCCCCTCCTATTTATTCCATGGGACATCTAGTGGTGGGCTCCCAAATAGCAGAGGGACTCGGCCGCCGCGGAGCTCGGCGGCCAGGTGCAGGGTGGGGCCCCGAGGGTGGAGTGGTGCCCGCTCAGGACAGGGCAGGGACAATGCAGGGGAAAACAAGCTCCAGCATCTGCCACACTGGATTCCTCTGGCGCTGATCTGCTCCTCCTCACAAGGAGCTTGTAGCTGTAGCTTGGATCTACAGGTGAGCTGCCAAAAATATAAATACATGATTTGTCTGCCCAGGCACTGATACAGCCTCTGAAATTACTGGGAATGAAAGTGGGCACTGTGTTGTTTGGGATCTTGCTAGGTGGAAAATAACATTAAGAATACTGGAAAGAACATTAAATATATATGTGTGTGATGTAAAAAACAAGGTAATGAGGGGATTTTGACTTCTAACCTGAGCATTTTCTGTAGAAGGATTTGTTTAGAGAGAAGTTAATTTACTGGGCTCTTTATGGAAAGCATGTTCCACCACTAATGGATAGGAGGAGCCACAGACACTTTGATAGTACCCTATCTGGCCTATTAATAACCCAAGTCCCCCACTTTTACTTTGTATATCATATTCTGTATATCACCCTAGTGATACTGTGATATATTTATTTATAATGGGGAAGGAGACATAGAGTTCCTACCTGTAACTCATAGAAATCTCAAGCAGTGCATTTAGCTTGTATATTCTGCAGGGGAGACCTCCATAGCTTTAGCCTATGCTTCTTCTATACCTCAAATTCCTAGTCACTCTGATGTTTAGATGTACAAGGCGTTCCTGTCTTTATAAAATAACATCAAACTGATCCAGCATCATTCTGTTTTCCTTCACATTTAGCTCCATAAAAGAGCTTTTGCTTATTGCAATGGAATTCAGAAACCTACAGAATCGCCCTTCTGCCCTTAATTTTTGTATAATTACAGACATGTGTCCTGTGACACGTCTATTAGCAGGCTAATGAGGTAGTAATGAGTGAAATGCCAAATGTTTTAATAGCTTTGCTTCAGCATGGAATGAAGTTGAGTGTTAAACTGTGTTCTTCTCATGCCAGAATACCTGAGTGCACCACACTGATTACTGCTAAAAGAACTGGCCTGTGTTTCCCAATTAAAACCAGACAATTCTTTCAAGACAACAGCCTTCCTCAGGAAGAGTGGGAGTGCATTGATCTATACAGCTCCAAAAACTATCCAAGCTGGGCTTTGCCGGCAGACCCAGAGGCAGACTTGGCTGGGCTGTGAGGTCCTGGAGGTGACTATTCTGAAAGGGATGCTGATTTGGGAAGAGCCCCATCCCACATCTTTTAAATGGAAAGATTTAAAGTACTTTTTTCTTCAAGGAGACTGTAGAGCATTTACTGCCGTGCCCAGTAGACTGTAGCTATGTAATTTTATTTTTTTGATTTTTCACAGAAGCATAGAAATAATCATTTTGGCCTGGTATCATGTGCTTCCTCAGGGAGGGACTAGCAAAGAATCACCCAATGGTATTTCTGACAGGGAAACTCCCCTTCCTGGGAGAAAGAGAAAGGGCTTGAAAAAAGACATAATATGGCTTCACAGCCTCAAATCTACAAAAATGCACTAATCCTGCAAAAGGCTGTCTTCTGCAGGATTTGCTCAGGAACCTTCTGCTATTGTCTCCTTTGTTGTCACTGCATCCGGGTCTAGAGACCACTGACTTCTGCACAGATACCTGTGCTGCCTGTACTAGCATCACCCTCGAGGGCCCGCACTACTGGCTTTGGGTTAAAGGGCTTCATAGCACTCCTTGCCTAAGCCCCATGTGGAAAGGTTCATTCCTTTTCCATATATCATTGATGGTAAACTGTTTACACTCAGAAAGAAATGGACTGGCACAAGAAAACAGGATTAAAGAAATAATTACTATCTCTCACTAAAAAGATTGATCTTCAAATATTGCACATGTAAACTGTATGTTACTGTTGTACTGTATGTATACATACAAACATTCACATCCTTCCTCCCACCCCTGCTGGAAAAAAACCTGAAGCCTTCTGTGAGCTGAGGGAGAGCTGACAAAGGCAATCACCAGTTTCAAATCTGTGCAAAAACTACATTTTCACGCCGGATACTGGCACCCTTCCTACCACTCTGTGAACTGTATTGGAGCCAGCATGCTCCACACTCAGATGCACAGCACTCCTCCACAACTAGCAACACACGTACATACACTTGAAAATGTGTTGTGGGGTCTAGAGCCCCCACGTTAGACTTCAGCTAATGCAGTAATACAGAAGGGTTCATGTTTTTGCACTAATAGATATTGAAAAAAATTCTGAAACCTCTTTCACAACGTGCAACCGTCTGTTTCTTAGCAGCTGTAGCTACAATCCTGGTAACAATGTCAGAGCCACAGGCAGAATATTGACCAGTGATTGAAGTCAATATACATGACATCAATAAAGGTATTGAATAGATTTTTTGGAAGAAAGTAAAATATTCACAACTTGAAGGGTTCTGGTTAATTCCATGCTAGCCCTGAATTCAGGAACTCAGAGGCAGCAGTTTAAAATGCCATGATTTGTAATAAACATATTTTACAGTGCCTCAAAAACTTACATGAAGAACATGGATGTTTCTATGAGAATTGTTTTACTCCTGCAGGCTTTTATCTGGCTGAATCTGCTCAATATTGTAAATTAAATATAAACCTCAAAGCTGATCTTTCAGTGTTCATCAACCGATAACAGCTGATGCTCTGTTAAATGTATTGTTCTGTTTCCTGTGTAGCAGAATACACAACCAAAAGGGATTCATAATCCATCTTACTATTATTCTCTAATAAATTTGTGCTTAATTTATCTAGTTATCAGTAATCTGTTTCAAACAAATTGGGTTTGAAATCATGACTTGCATGCACCTTTTCTCCTGTGAAACCCATCTGAAGGCACAGTCCTTTTGGTTGTTACAAAGTCTAAGACTGCATTTCTGCTTTCTTATTGGGCAGCTCAGTGTTCACTGTCTCCATAAGCTGCTGATCCTGCAATACATTTCAGAGGTAAATCAGCCCAGAGCATCCCTACAACAAGTTGCCAGCCCTTGTTCCCACACCTTCCTAAAGAAACTGCCCCATTCAGTCATGGTCGTCTTTGATCTAACAATATGCTGTGCTACATTGGGGTCCCCGCACCATCAATAGAAAGAGACAGAGGTCTCCAGCTAGTTCCTCCCAAGCCACAGGCCTGTGGTAGTGAGGACTACTACAGTAGTAGTACTACAGTCTACTACAGTAGACTGAAGGTTAACCACAAAGGTACTATTGCACAAAGTATATTACAAGTGTCACTCTGTGAAAACACTATGTGTGTGATGTAGTTTTATTTTGACTGCTTGCCATCAGCTGGAGCTTCCTAAACACCTGTGATCATAAGGGGTGAAAGTTCCACTAGGACAGGTGGGAGGTACCTGGAGGGGCCTCTCTGTCTCCACTGACTATTGAAGGAACATCAATTGATAGTTTAGACCAAGAACCTGGCTGCAAGGGAGATGAATTCTCCCTGATATCATGAGCATGCAAACTTGTTACAAGAATGAGAGCTTACTAAGTGTCATCTCTTTTGCAGTAATTGCCCTGCATGTATTCTCTTATCCCCAGTAAGCAAAGTACCTTACTCCTCAGAGAAAAGCAGCTTTGCATTTACCACAATAAGAACTTGCACACATGCAATTACTGTCAACGCACTGTAAAATTAACCCCTAGCCATCTCATGGTATCTTATTCAGGTGCCCATACCTTAAATCTTGGTGTCTTGTGGCCTCCAGTTGTGCTAATACACTGCCTCTTCTGCCTGCTGCAGTTCACTGATATTGTGTACAGGTGTTAGATCCACCTGCATGAACAGCCTGAGGCTTTGGTCTTACCATGTATAGAAAAACCTGATCCCTGTCTGTGCAATGCTCCACTCTAAATTCCGACTGGCAGTCACCTGGTGTCTTAACTTCCAGTTACAGGTCTGAGATAAAGCCCATTGAGGCTGTGGGAGCCCTTCCATTGATTTCCATGAGCTCTGGATCACTATTCCCTCTCAATCCATATGTAGACAAGTATCTGCACACCCTCACCCAAGCAGCTCAGCTAATCAGAGTACTATTGTATTTATGTATGCCTTAAAAAGAAAGAGATCTAAAGACATTTATTCTATTTCTCAATTAAAACCGTACCATTCCCTTCTACGCAATTGGAAGGGGCTCAGAAGACATCTGCTTGCCAATTTCCTACTGGTAACATCGCCTCCATAGCAATAACTAAATCACCTTCACACTCCTGTCGGTGAAGCCATTAAGCCTAGAAACATGCTGGTTTTGGCAGTACAGAAATCAAAGTGGTAGCACAGCAGAGAAGATCTGTCGTAAAGAACAAAAATCCACAGGCTGCCTCAAATATCAACAAGAAACCCTGAAATTTTCTATCAATTTCTTTTCATGGCCTTGTGACATTTTCAACTAAAAACTATATTGCTTAACATCAAGGCACTTTGAGAGAGCTTCAGTTGGAAAAGGTAATTTTGGACTGAAACTCAGCAGAAAAAGGTAATTTTTCAGAGAGGTTCACTGGAAAAAGGTAATTTCAGAACCAATTGCTGCATTCTTTCACTGTTATTTTGTCTCTTTTCTAAGTAGCCCTAATGTCATTCATGGGCACACTATGTCAATACATCAGTACTGGCTAAGTCGTTTGTGCAAAGTAAGTTTACAGAAACTGTAGCTTTAGGCTATGTTATTCCAGGACTGTGAAGATCAAACAATGCAATTTCACTTGGAAGTTTCATCAATTTTGCATCAATGTTGATGCCAGAGCAGGAAACCTGCTCATAGAATCATAATTTCATCTTGCTAAAACTTTTGGGTTTGATAGAGAACATAATTTCATATGATGATAGGTTATGCAGTAATACCGTGTATCCATAATACTAGTCTACCAGAGCCATATTGCTCTGCTGTGAACTGAGAAAGTAGAGAGGAATTTTTAATAGCCAATCTAAACCACATCAATTTATACTGCTTTGGGATATGAAGGGCAAAAAACCCTCAGTTTTTGAATGCAAGTATTATTATATGTTATTTGTACAAGTGGAGGAACAAGAACAACAAAAAGCCCAGAGCTTTCATCTGCTTATTTTCTGAAAGCTTTGGAAAGGGAGTAATGTATTTCAGCTTTAATGGCTTGAAACAAAAATCTCAGAAAATTATTAGGCCCCTCATACATGTATGCCTTGATTGTAGCTCTACAGAGAAATGAAATAACTCTTGCAATGTGAGATGCGGAAGTTGTGATGCCCAAGAAGAAACATTGCAGCGCCTCACATTTTAAAGTAAAACAGGAAGACCGACAAACTGTTCATTGCACCCTTTTGGCTGTGCCTGCCTGTATGTTGAAGGTATCAGATTTTCTGTGTATATATAAAGCCTATTCAGAAGAATGTATTCAGTGTTGAGCACGTGCACGGGGCACTACACTGGGATCCTGCCCACAGTTACCACCTTCAGCACCTCTGCAGTGAGATTTGCCACAGCAGGAACATGCTAACCCAAAGGCTCAGCAGACACATGTAAGACAGTAAAACACTCACTCACTGGTGAGGAGCTTGTCAGAACTGACATGAGAGGGTTAATCCACTCCAATGTCTCACACATCATTTAGAAATTATTGGTTCTATACCTCTTGCTATCTAGGCTCCTATAGCTGTCACAGTGGTTTCCTGGAAGCACACAAGAGTGGGTTTCCTTACACTAGGAGCTGTCAGGATACAGTATTGTAGTAGTTCAAACCCATTTTTGGAAGTTCAGCCTAGCTAAAGGCCATAGTCATGAAAAAGTTATGTAGCATTTGTAGATTACTTCTTTTTTTCCCTTTCTTTTTGAAAACTACTCAGAAATACGTGGATGAAGTTTTCAAAGTAAAGTATACACTTTTCCAATCCATTACACCTTTTTTTTCCCCTGAGCACCAGCAGCTACCTTTCTGCCATGCTCCCAAGGATACACAGGGCAACAAAGGGGCAGGAGTCATCTCAAAATCTATTCCCTCCTTCAAACACACGAGCAGTTGTATAATTACTAAAAACAAACTCTCTGAAAAGACCAGTCCATAGTGCAGCTGGCACGGGCCTGCTGCAGATCATGCTCTGGGCATTTACAGTACCTGAGTATGGTGCAACCATTCCTCTCTGCTGATGTGTAAAGAGAAAAATATGCCCGATGTGCCCCCCATCATCCTGTCACCAAACACACAGAGCAAAGTTCAAAGCTCTTGCCTAGAAGAAAGAGAAGAACCTGAAACTTGAACTGGTGCTTAGGCAAAGGCATATCTCTTTTGTAAGCACACTTAGATCTGTACCTTAACTACTTGGGGTGTTTCTAATTTATTTTTAATTTGCAGAATGAACATGTCTAATAGGCCTGAAGAAAAAAAACCCTAATGATTCTAAAGCAGAAAAAAAAAAAAAAAGCCCATTGAGAGTTTCATGTGAGGCATTAATTTCACTGAAAAAAAAAAAAAAAGGAAAAAACAAAACAAAGCAAAACAAAAAACCCAAAACAAACCCCAACCTTAAGATGTGGGCTATGGGACAGCTAAGATATTTGACCTTAAGAGTTAGGGACATCCCATGACTTGCTGCTGTTAACACTGATGAGCACAGCAGGTGGGCAGACTGCCCAAGGTCTGCTCCAAATAAATCCCGTAAATATCATGGGTTTATTAACGGACCTAATGCAGAGCAGAGAGCAACCAAATGTTGCTTTCCATCTCCGCCCGTCTGGGAAGGAACAGCTTTTGCAGAGAAACCTTTCACTGTGGAGCAAAATTTCCAGCAAGTGAAAAGGGAAGAATGGTGTCTACTTAAGGTCTGTCAGAGCCAAGGAGAACAAGTCCTCTGTGCTGTGGGAGCAACACTTACTCTTCAGGTGGAAGAGCTGCCTGACCTCCTGCTGCTGTCACTTGCATGAGCCAGGGTTCTGCCATGTATTTGCCTGTCTATCCACAGCCCATACTGCACACCGGTCACTGTAGAGAATGAACACTGGGAGGACTATTGATTAACGAAGGAGGGCAGCACAGACTTAAGGCATTTTATTTTTTCTTTCTGCTTTCTTTTTTATCTCCTCTTTCTCATGTGGCTGGCTGGGCTCCCTTTATTCTGTGACTGTGGTGCTGAATGCTGATGACAAGGTGGCATTCATTTTAGGGGTAGTACATGTAGCTGAGTGGGAAAATAGGTGGATAGTGTGGTTTTATGTCTGAAAGATAATGATGCTTTGCCTCTTGACACTTATTTGGGATGTCAATATACATCTATTCCTAATGTGTACATTTGAGCAGCACAAAGCAGGTGTCCAAGTGAGCAGTAGCACATGTAATTGATAGCTCCTGTGTGTTTTAATGTTGCCCTATTTTTATGAATTTTTCCTCAAATCTAATGCTAGTTCTAGGCTGTTGACAATTTGATATTACCCAGTCTCCAATGTAATGTTATAAATATAATCCAAAGAATGAGTGATCCTGGAACCAGAACTTTAGGTATTAGTGAAAAGCACTTATCAAGAGTACGTACTGAATGTTTCTTTACACTAACCAGTGCTGAAGACCTTCATCTCTTGGTTCACAGTAGGAGTCCCAGGCTCGGTAGCTCCTCAGAATGTGCCATGCTGAATCACACAACAGGTTTCATGCCATCTCATCATGAAGCCAGCCCCCAGGGATGTCACCTAATCAACAAAAGCAAGCAAGCAAGCAAAAATGTGGAGCAAGACTCTTAAGAGTGGTCGTACTGGGCTGCCTAGTTCAGTACCTAGTCTTAGACAGCCACTCCCAGAGAGTACTTTAGAGGAATCCAACATGCCAACAATATTGTCCCCCAAAAGATAGCTTTCCAGAAGGAGCAAGTATGCAGGCATGGAGCATCCAAACATGCCACTCAATTTTGAAATCTTAAAATGTAAAAAGGATGCAGTTTTTGTCAAATCTAGAGAAAAATAAACATGTTATGGAATTTGAAATTTTATAGTGTAATACTATGTGCAAGTACATTTACTATAAATAAAAGACGTGCATACATCTGTGTATATATATATACACACAAGTGCATACATATATACACACACATTTATGTGTATATGTGTATATAAATATATATACACAACCTTCATAAATGCCATCAATAACAGTTGGGTTTTTTTTTTAAACAGTCTAATGCAGAGCAGAGGAAGATGCCTGTAATAAATATATATACATACATATATATATAGTGCCTGTAATTTCTAAATATATCTATAGGAGGGGAGGCGGGAGAGAGAGTGAAAGAGAGTAAGAGGGATGTTATATCTGAAATGCAAACAGACCACCAGCCCAGGGGTGAGAGATGCTCCCATTAGTTATGTGGAATGCATATGCTGATGGCCTCAGCCCAAGTCCTGACAGACATGTCTGCCACGTCACTTCAGTAGCAAGGCTTGTCACAAATTGAGGGCACAATTGCTCACAGACAGCAAATAAATCCAAAGACTGAATACCTACAGAAGCATTCTTACCCTGGCTATTAATTTACGGTCTCTGGTATGTCCCAGGTCCATTGGTGATGAGGACTATCGAACTAGCATCTGTCAAACCAAACATTAATTGCACTGAGACAAATGGAAAAATATAATTTGCAGGTTTTGTCACATGGCAAAGTACAGTACAATGACCTCGCTGAGAAATACTTGCCTTTGGTTTCTGCTTCCCATGGAAAGCACATTCTATTAACATTTATGTTTATAATTATCATGCAATTTTATTTAGGTTCAGTTGAACAGAGGCAAAACATGGCACTTTTCTCACAGATCCGAGCAGCTGATGGGCAAAGGTTAATTTGTCAGTACATGGACACATTAGCTTGTCACATCTGTTATTAATTGCAAACAGATATATTAGTCTAATTAAACATTTCAAAGGACTGACCTAAATTGTTCAATGGTCTGTAGCTACATATATTCTGCTATTAACACACTTCATGTTTCATGTTTAGCTTTTGCATACTGATGAGAAGTAGCATTCTTAATTGTGAAGCTAGTTATGTGTCTTGCAGTCACCACTTACTGCTGGTACAGTTAATGCGCTCCAAATGTAAAAATAAAACACATGTGACACAGCCATGTGAATTTTCTGTCAAATAGCAGCCATTCCTCCTCTGTCGTCTCCATTGCTTGCCTTCCTAAATGATTATTTTCCTTGGCAGCTGTCTAAGTGGCTTGTTGCAGTCTAATTTCAAAACTCATTATTAGGACAAACAGTTGCAGCGCATCAATAGCCCATCAGGATTAATTAAACTGGGAATCAGCAGCTGACTGTTAATCAGATCATTTGCAGTTGATCAGTGTAGGGACTATCAGCAAGATATTACGGTAGTCATTTTTTATTATGTGTCTACAGCTTGTAACAAACCCAGTAATGACTTGATACAAAATATTTGCCGTGCAAACAGCAGCTTCTTAGCAAGTGTTGGGCAGTGCAATTACTGCTTCAAACAAGATAAGCTCCAAACTGTACATTCATGACCTGATTCACTTTGTCCTACTGGCTTTAGATGCTCCATTGCACGGAAATAAGCAAACCTCTTCTTTGAAGGAGATGTATTTGGTTTTAAAGGGCAAGATGCCCAGTGCATTACAGCCCCTACTATTTGTCTCACTTTGCTAAAGCACAGTTTCCTGAAAAGACACTGAAGGAATTTTTTTTTCTTCATTCTAACACTCCTATTTCTATTGTAATTCTCTAGAAGAAAATATATGTAAAATTATGAAGAACTGCATGTTGGCCTATCATTTGTGACCAATATAATCTCTTACAATGACATGTAAGACCTAGGAAGTCTGAAGATCACTACTAGAGAGGAAAAAGTAAAAAGCTACAGAGAAAGAGGATTAAATTAATTTCCATAACACAGATTTTTTAAAATCATAAATAAAATCAGCAGATATATTTCCAAAGGACGTATTTTGCCTAAATACTTCCCAGAAAACTACCTAATATTAATATAGCAATATTTTTTTTAAAGCTAAATTTTATCTAAAAAGACTACTATCTGGCATGGTTTGAAATCTGCCTATGGCTTGTAGAATGGCTTTTCACAAAGAGCTAGTGCTTCTGAGAATGGCTCTTTCTTTACTGTTTGGAGCAAACTCAAACACAAGTGAGAAGTTAGCAAAGGGCACACAGAGAGGGAATTTTATTCCTGATGGAAATGTCATAGGAGAAGGTTTCTGTATTTTTTTCTTCTGTTTGTGCAGACAGACAGGGGACCACAGCAGCTAGTGAATGATCATCTGAAGGAGTTGTGGCAGTGTTAGGCTATGCCTTTAAAAGTTAGCTGCAGATTGTGAGCAGAAAAGTAGAAAAATATAAACAAATCACTATTGGGTGTAAAAAGCCAAACAAAAGATTATTCTAAACAAATTCATTGGATAAGTGTTTGGGGTAAAAGCTGTATCATAACAATTCTTCACATTTCACTTCCATTCCCATTCTTTTTCTCTTCTCCTTTGACCTTGGCTAACTAACACTGACTAACTTGGCTAACTAACACTGCTTCCTCTCAACTACCCTTTTTTCTCTCTGGTAGGGGGCAGAGGGGGAAGGGCAGTGGAGCAGCCTCCCTGGTCTTTTAGACCAGGGGGGTTTCCATGTTGTTTGCTAATTGTAAATATCTGTATAATATTGTAAATACTGTATATTTTGTACATGTTCATTGTATTCCATTGTAGAGCATAGGTTTTGCTTGTAAATACAGCTTCATTTGCTTCTGAGTTGGTCTGGCTTAAAAGTTAATGCTGAGGGAACCTTCAACCCACCACAGGAGTAAAGAAAGAAAGACCATAATTCCAAGTAAGTCTGTATCACAGAGGGTATAAAACATAAAGGTGGAAACTTTCAACTTCATCATCATGTAAACAGAGTCAGAGTAGAGGTGATATATTTGCTCCTCTTTGCACACACGGGAGGCAAGAAACAGCCATATATTTATCTACTATACATATGGTTATTAACAGTAAACAATAACAAAATTATATATGACGGGATTTGTGGGAGCCTGTAGACACTGAAATTCAGTCAAGGTGAATTTCCTGAGGCAAGTCAGTACCCCAGCTATGGCAGGAGGAGGCATCTCTTTTGATACATGTCTACATGAGAACAAACAAGGAGGTATGAAAGACTGCACATCTATATGCACTATAGCACAAGTGTTTTCTGAACAAGCAGCACATCAATCAGCAAGCTTTCTTCTTATTTCTGCAGCCCTCACAAAGTTGATGAGATATACAAATTCCTCTGCCTTATTTTTTTTTTTTTGTTGTGATCAGTGGCTACTTTGAGGTGATGTTCCTGTGCTAGATAAATCCTTAAGGGTTCCAAAGAGCAATGTGGTCTTTAGGCCATCCTCATGCCAAGGTCAGTTGCCCCAGAAAAAGATCAAATGGCACAAAAAAAACACCCCCAAACTCTGTTACTAACAAGGTTTACAGAGTCTGAAGGAATCCTCAGACCTCCTCTTCCTCCTTGACTGGTGGATGACCAGCAGTCCTTCCTAGCCTGTGTCCCATGAAGGATGGCCACTGACTTCCCCTCACTGGGTTTCATCCCTTGTGGTAATCAAGATGAGAAAATAGCTGAAAAATTGTTCCTAATGGTTAAGATCCTCCCAGGGCCCTGAGTGGATGTGCACCAGACACCTTCCCCAGAAAATGGTACAATTTGTGCATGTTACAAAGGCTCTGGACTTTTCTGGTAAACTTCATTTTTGCACTTTAATCAGCATTTTTCCTGCTGCAGAACAAACCTAGGGACAAGTCTGCCCAGGACCCAAATGTCTAATTTGGGGCAGTGATGCTAATTTTAATATGTGCCTGGTGGCTTCATTATCTGAGATTACAAAGATGGTTAAATAAAATGACATACTTTATGTTGTTTAGGGAACAGAAAATACCCGTTGGTGTGAGGAGTGTAAGGAATGTGTCATTCCTCAGTATGTTAAGGCAGAAATAAGAAGCTGGTATTAGAAGAGGGGAAAATCCCAGTCCTGCTGTTTCTTGCCACCCTATCAACCTTGCTGCCCTAGGCAGGAGCCGTGTTTGCTTGCACTGGAGGGTTGCCCCCAGACAAAGTGCATAGAAGTGGCTTGTAACACACATGCCCTGGGCACTGTGGTTTAGATGACAATGAGGCCAACTCTTTACATTATGGATTTAAATAAGACTCAACTTCTGACTTCTCTTGCCTTTCTAGAATTAGAGGTGTTTGCTATTAGAAGACATGGGAAATATGTGTCTTCCTTTAAAGTGTATGACATGCCTCTTCTCCTTGATGGTAATTGCTGGAGGAGCTATGGAGGCCATGGTGACTAATGCTATGCCCATATGTTCTGGATGCAGCCAATGGCACAATAATTTTTTTGCAGGCATTCTTTGATCAGCTTCTGACACTGATGAGATGGAAATTAAATTTTACATGCTCTAATGGCACTGTCTAGAGAGTCCACACCGGAATTACAAAAAGAGACCCAGTGCAAGGAAATGTACAAAATCTGCCTTTCTGCAGCCTGATAGAGCTCTGGCTGGTAAAACACTTGTAAGGTGGGAAAGGCCAACTCCTGCCCCTGTTCCAGTCAAGTACTCCAAATGTATTCCAGACATTGACATATGAGCGAAATACACACACACACACACACACACACACACAAAAGGAGAGATTGCCATATGGTTTACCTTTAATGATTGGCCATGTACGTAATGTCCATCTGGAGACAGAAGGTCATCAAGTCTGTGCCTGATGGTTTATCTTGTTTTAGAAGCAGCCATGTATTTTGGATTACTTCTGGATCTGCGGGTATGCCTCAGGAAACTGAGCATCTCATACTGCTGCTATGAAACACAAACACCAGTATACAACAATCCCTTTTTCACAGAAAACTCTGTGGCACTGCCTTTCTTTCAGGTGGAGCAAGCTGTCTTATAGTCTACAGACAGTCAAATGGAGACTGCTCTGAGAACCTGTGTGTGTACACCAGGTAGCAGCCCCACTGCTTGCTGTTTTTTCTGTGATTGCCACTGCTGAAGCTACCGCACAGCTGCCTGCTGGAGCTATTTCTGGAGCAGAGCAACTCTGCCACCATAAACAGTGGAAGCATCCAAAACCGAAGTGGATCAATGCAAACTCTTAGACTAAAGACTGTTTGCAGTAGTTCTGATGGATCTTAAGGTTATTCGGTCTTTTTTATCCCCTCCAGGCCTCAAATGGAGGGATATGGACAGCCAGATCCCCCATACAAGGGAAGTACTCAGTGATACCAAAGACACCAAGGAGCAATTCCTTTTTCCACTGCTGGATCTTACAGTTAGAGGTGTTTTCTCTGGCCTGTTTTCCTGGAGCTAGTACAAGCAAGATATTGCCACCATGCTTCTGCTGCTAATGAGAACATTTGTCTACCAGAGAAGCTAGTAGAAAACCACTTGCTAATCAGTTATATGGCAGCCCTCCTTCCTCAAAATCAGCCTGACTCAGTTGTGTAATATAGAAAAAACCCTACTGAGTCCTAAAAATGCATGGAAAAATAGACCACCTTCTTTAAATTCCTGCACTGAGGCAGGATCTAGTACACTTAGATAATCTCTCAAAGATATCTGTGTGTTCCTTCAGTGGCTACATTTAAGATATGGTTTGCCTTTAGTGAATGGCTTCATTTTAGACAATAGTCAGAGACAGGCCTCAGACTAGGCCAAAGACCCAGCACCTTCATCCTCCAAAACACATCCTGTCATACCCTGCTGTCATGTCTCACCGTGATGGAGAATAATGTGGTGGCTGGTCTGAAAAGTGGTGTTGGCTCCCCAGATCTCAAATCTTTTATATTAGCTTTAGGAATACTTATCTAAAAAAGGCTCATCAGTATTAACAACAATACCTTGCTGAAATCCAAAAGAGAGTTAGCCAGGCAAATCTGAGGCAGATTAAGAGTAAGATTATCATCTATCTCACAGCCCAACTCACCTTTGGCAATGTCTTGCAGACCAGAGCAACCTGCCTGGGGGATCTGGCTCTGGTCTTTCCTGTGCTGAAAACAGGTCAGCTGGCAAATGCTCCTCCATGCTGTTTCTCTCTCACACACCCTTTTCTCAGAGGAGACCAAAGTTCCTACTGTGCAGAACAAGATTTTGGGAATATTACGGAGAAACTATCCCTCCTACATCTAATCCAGCTGTACCCATCTCATTTCCAATAAGCAACTAACAAAGTTAAGATGCTCATAGAATAGCAGGTTGGAAGGGAACTCAAGGATCATCTGGTTCAACCTTTCTTGGCAAAAGCACAACCTAGATAAGAGGGCCCAGCACCCTATCCAGCTGCATCTCAAAAGTATCCAGTGTTGGAGAATCCACCACTTCCCCATGGACATTATTCCAATGTCTGATTGTTCTCACTGTGAAAAATTATCCTCTTGTGTCTGATCAGAATGTCCCCAAGAGTAACTTGGGCCCATTATCCCTCATCTTTTCAGCAGAATTCCTTGAGAAAAGGGGGTCTCCATCTCTTTCTTGGTATCCACCCTTTAAACACCGGAACATGTAGCAAGTGGCAATGAGCAAAGACCTCTCATAAGCACTAACACTATTTGGAAGTGTTAAGCTTTCAAAGGTTAATAAGCAGCACACAATAGCAGCACTGATAAAGCAAGCTGCACTTGTTTATGCTTAAAGATTCTGTTCAATAACCTTTTCTGTGGCTATTGCTTGCTTCTTTTGCTATACATAACAGTCACTTGTAAGAAGCATATAGATTTTAATCTAAGCTCTATAATTGTATTAATTTCTGAAAAGCAATTTTTCAGAACTTTGCTAGAGACCCAGCTGTTCAGGAGAAAGTACTTGCTAACACATAGGTACAAACCAGCTCTTGAGCAGAGGTACACATTCCTCTCTGTGGGTCAGCATCGCCTTGCTGATTTCCTGGGCTTGCTTTGTTTCCAGACTCCTTGTGAGTCTCCACTAGGCACTTGATATTACACACCCTTGTGCAGTTACAGAGCCCTGGCCAGACCCTGCTATGTGGAGAGCAGACCTCACTGGGGCTGCTCCCAACACGCCTGCAGTGGGACCAGACCTGCCAGACCCTCAGTTGATATACATTAACATGCCACAGCAAAGCTGCAAGAGCGATACCAGATGACCTGGGTTAAGGATTTCATGCAATGCCTAGCATAAAACAAAAGCCTTAGATGACTCTAATATGGGAAATACAAAGAGTAATCAAACTGCAAAACTCTTCTTTTTAGGTTATTTTCAGTCAGGTTGTTAGTATAATCCCACCGTTTCCCCACTCTGATTTTAAATGATAACAAGGTGCAGGTAGGGATTACTGCAGATACGAAAACTAGGAAAGGACTGTGGGCTGCAAAGAGAAGATCCACCCCATTGCCAAGAGAGAAGAGTATGGGTAGAGGACAGCACAAATGCAAATAGTCTTACAGCTGAAAGGAAGCAAAAGTGAATCAAACATCAAACATTCAGAGATCAATCTGGAAGGAAGCTGGACAGCTGGTAAATCTGCTCACCCCAGTGGGTCTACTGCTTCTGAATCAGTCAGGGAATTTGGCTCTAAATTAGCAGGCAAGGTTTAACACTGGTGCTGTCTGCAGGAGGATGCCCTGTGCTAAGCGGCACCCAGGACATGTGGGGAAAAGCTCTGGCTGGCTGGCTGGCGGAGTGGGTGCTCAGCATGGCTGCTGCTGGCAATGCTTGGCCATGGTGTTGTTATCTCTTGGCAAGGGCTTGCCCAGATGATGGTATTGCCAAGGGCAAGCACAGCGAGGTGATGACAAGCCAGATAAATGTTCTGCCTGACCTGTGTGTGGGTAATTGAAGTTAAAGTGTAAAACCTGGTCCATTACTGACCTTTTAAAATGTCTCTATCCTTCCCTTTCACCACAGCAGGCTGGTGCCCCCTCACTGTGGAAGCCACATTTTTGTGACAGCTTTACAGTGTGGTTATGATCAGGCAAATGGCTAGAAATTTTAGA
This sequence comes from Melanerpes formicivorus, assembly GCF_026170545.1. Lineage (NCBI taxonomy): Eukaryota > Metazoa > Chordata > Aves > Piciformes > Picidae > Melanerpes > Melanerpes formicivorus. The sequence goes on along the minus strand of NW_027142359.1, from coordinate 17,561,315 downwards.
AAAAGAGGTACCTATTTACCTGTATATTTCCAAGTCCTATACACCTCGAATTATTTATTAAGGAGAGGTGACAGAGGACTTAGTCCTAAGGGGTACTCTAAGCCAGTGCAGCAGAGCTTTGTTTTACTTCACACGCCAGTTATACAGGGCTGAGATGTTTCTGACTGTGAATATTTATAGCTGTCAATAAATACTGTGCAAAGCTGAAAGAGTAGAGCATGATTTGCACTTAGCATGGTGAGTAGGTATTACTGGAGTCCAGAAAAAACAAAGGCAAGATTGCACACTGGAGCAGTGTACTAGAGGAGCCAGAAATGGGCACCAATTATGCGAGCATCTGAAGCAGTTTGTACAGAGGGGCTTCCCTAATTATGCCTACGCTTTCTGCCTGAATAACCCTGGCAAAATGCAACTACAGATCTTGTCATTGTATTGGCCTAACAGAGTTTTGGACTAGGCCAAATTTTTTAAAAGGGAGAGAAATCTTTCTGTCATGACACATAAGGGAGTTACATTTGTAAACAGATTAAACTCTTGACTGTGACTCCAAAAATACAGAAGATACAGTCCTCCTTTTATGCCCTCTCAAATGAAACGTGCTAATAACAGACATTAACAACTGAAGCCTTTTAAGATGAAAAGGACTCTATATTTGTTCTCTTCATGCTTGTTAAATGTTTTATGGTGACGCTTATTTACTGTCAAGAAAATATTTCCAGTGGAGGCAACGTACATAATGATAAAAATAAGCAAACACTAAAACTATTTTTTTACTGACCAGAGCACCTTCCAGCACTTCCCCCTGGATTCTTTCACACAAAGAACATATTGTCATTGGGGCCATTATAGGGTTGTGCTGCTTTGCTAGACTCGGCAGGACTCAAGGGAAACAGCTATAGATTGCAGCAAAAAAGTCCATCAGACAGATCGCATCTGACCCCACTGTTTCTAGGAAAGAATGCACCAGAACACTCTGGCTGAATAGACAGATTTTCCAAATGTTTTAAATCAGTTTTGAGACAAAAAGAGAAGATGCTAAGGAATGGATTTGGCCTCAAAACATTAAGTGATGTGATGCCCATTTCTCTAGGAAGCTGACATTAGGGGCTTTCTTGTTGATGGTGGACCTGAAGGAAAAAACCCACAACAATTAAGCAGCAATTGAAGAAAAGCAGGCAAGAAAAGATGGCTATGTATTAGTACAATAGCTCAGAGGCTTTTCATTTTAGGATACAAAGAGGGAGTAGAGAATGCTGTTTTCTTTTTAAAAACCTTTTAAAAATGGTAACTGCATCCTGCTCTTGTAGATGTATTACTTATGACATCCCAGTTTTCATCCGTTCATGATTTTACATTAGAGTTAAATCTCTGCAGCTTGAATCTCACGGCTGAGTTAGCCAGAGCCCATAAAATATTGAAACCTTTAGAGCAGCAGCCAGCCAGGTTGAGAGAAGTTCATGTCCAAAGCTGAGCTTTAGATTCTGAGACATCCCAATTGGAGTGTAGTACAGAAAAAAGCACTGATAAAATTTTCATAAAAATGAGCTAAGGATATTGCTAGCATGCTTCCCAGCATCTATATGAAAACTTAATCTGAGCTAATGGAAAGGATATGAAAGCCTTTCTCAATTCAAACACAGTCAGTGCATAATTCATAAATTATTGTCAGAGAAGTGATTCTGCTCTGAGATTTATTCTCTTTTGGATAGAAGCAACTGGAGGAAAAACTGGATCTTTTTGACCTTTAATGCCAGCAAATTTTACAGTAGAGCTGTCAATATAACCAAGTAAACCGGTCATTTCTCCAAACAGCAACAAAGTGCCAGTACGTGCTCACTGCAGGCTAATATTAACACAGCCCTTTAGGTTACTTGCAAACCATTCAAAGCAACTGAACCTAAAACATTTAAGTGAAGATAGTTACAGAGAAGAGAATGAAATTTCCATGTTTTCCATGACAGACACAAAAAGGTTCATTATGTTAAGAAGGAAAATCACGCAAAAATATGCTTCACTTCCTAACTCTAGTCTTCAGCAATGATTACCTTTAAAAGCCTATTTTCCAATTAAAAACCTATGCAACATTCCAATAGAAAATGCATACTGACAGATTTTTTGTTCCTTATATATGCCTCACTTCTAAACAACATAGCATAAAGTATAAAAACATTTATCCACAGGTAGTGATTAAATATTTTAGCTCTGAGTGAGGTTGTTGCACAGTCAATGCACACAATCTGTAGTGAGTTAAAAGCAAATCTGACAGAAATAGTTGGAAAACTGAGGAAATTGTAAATGCAATTAAGTACTATCAGTGGAAAAGGCAGCAGCAGGCTGATACATGGCAAGTTCTGGGATTGTGGTTACCTTTTCTCCAATGTAGCAGGCACTTGAAAATCAAGAACAGGAGACATTATCAAGTTGCAAATCCTGGTGTGTTCTGAGGCTGGAAAAAAATCCATTTCTGATTGGAGGCAATGGTATCACTGAAAATGGCCAGCATAATCCCCCTAAAGAAAAATAAAAGCAATAATCCAATAAATCAGGCTGATAGAGATATGAGGAATATTTCACCAGGAAGAACTTTACTGGAGTCTGAAAATGATAACATATTGGAAAGTAGCCTCACAAAACAAGATTATCTGTTTCTTTTCAATTAACTTTAGAAGTGATTACCTGGTGTACAGGTGGGGGGAATTATTTACAAATGAGTGCTTTAAACACAAAGGTGCCAACAGAGATTGGCAGAAGTAAAGGTTGGTTTGGGGACTTTTTTTTTTTTTCCTGGAGATAATGGCATCAGAAAGCAAAGAGGCAGAGAGCTGCATGGAAAAGTGGCCAGAAGTAAAAAGGTAAAAGGGGAAAAAGAGAGCAAGGGAACTGTGAGTGATTTAAGACAGATTCTTAGGACATTTACCCTGAATTCTCACTATGGTTATTGCTATTTCCCCTGAGCAGTATCAGGTAGTATGTGATCATATCACTCACACTTCTTCCTCCTATACAGGTCTCCAGATGCACTCATTAATCGATAGGGCTGTAATGCTAGAAAGCTAATAAAACCAAAACCTACTGTAAGAATGAGTTACTCAGATTAAGGGGCTGATCTTGTGCCCTTTGCTTCCGAAAAGCTCATACTGGGAGATGTTCCAGCAGAGCACTTGCACCCATGAAGTGATTGTATTGTACTGGATGCAAAGTTACTGTGGCCTTTGTATTCACGTTGTACCTGTTGGGAGAGAAAAATGCTGCTCCTGTTGCCAAATGATTTAGCTGCAGTTACATATTCTGCCTTTAGTCCAAGTGAACACTGAATTCCTGTCCTTCAGTGACTTCCTTTGACCTCTTATACAGCCACACTCCACACTTGGCAATACAGTAGTATTTTAAGAAATCCTGTCTTGTCCTTCCCAAACCAAATTTTACTGAACTGTAAACAATGCTGGTACATGAACGCTGCAGCTGACTTCTGGGCTAGTAGTTTATAATACTAATAGTTTTGAGCAAGTCATCTTCCTTGTATGATTTAGCATGTATGATTCAAGGATGCTGGAGAATACAGAAAATTTCTTTTTTGCTTATATCTGATTGGTGTTATTTATGATTATTGGGTAAAATTGTGACTGACTGGCAAAGTGTAATATTTTCTATGGACCTATTCACACTGGAGAAAAAAGTCAGAATAACACTTTCCAAACAGAGTAGTCTAAAGGTATTGCTCCGGTATACGTTCCATACCTCCTGTAATACTTGCCACTACCTTTATCAGTGTTCCTCTTTTCACTTAATAGAAGGATTTTTTTTCTCCCTGGAGGATAGATAAATGCACTGCACATAGTACACATAAGAAATGTAAAAGGTAGGAACTAAAGTTTCTCCAAAGTGATCTTGTAACTCGAGAATCACATTTAATCATATTGATTTAGCAATAGATTGCAGGCAAAAAGAAAGTAAGAAGTCAATGTAAAAAACAGCTTAAATGGTGTTTTTTCCTTTTTTAAACTGAAGATCTGAAAGAGTAAAAAATAATTAAGTACTATAATGCAGGAATGCCTCCCTTGTTTCAGCATAAAGCCCTGGTACAATGAGAGCAGGCTGGTGTCAGCCATGCAGGTACCAGTGGCAGTTCTGACAGATGTGAGTTCTGTTGGTTCCCCAACACAACACAGTGTGTTGTGTCCTCCTTCCCAGCAAAGCCTCACGAGCAGGGCACTGGGTCCTCAGTGGGGTAGGAATATATGGTCAGGTGGTGTCACATGAAGAGACACCAGAGAGGGACAGTAGCAGTGATACTAACATATTCAAAACAGGAGAGATGGTGCATTTGCTATTGTACCATCACATATCAAAGAGATTGAATCAGGTCTGCACAAACCTCTTTCCCACTCAAATATATGCAGTTCTTGTGCTTGTGCATGTGATCAAGTATTTTCATTATTAAGACATGATACTAGCATTGCAATTTTGCCTGTAAGCTCTATAAGCAAATTCTATTTGGCAAGATGAATATGTGTTACTTGATTTAATAAATTGAAAAACAAATGAAACTGCTTAAAAATACAATATATTTTTGCTTCTGGAGTTTGACTGTGTTCAGCTTTAGCCTGCATCATTCACTGAGAACTACAAAACACAACTGTAGTCAGACTTGTAGGAGACTTGACGGGGTGCTTGGTGCCATGGGTTAGCTGTTTGGGTGGGTTGGATTGGTTGATGGGTTGGACACGATGATCTTGAAGGTCTCTTCCAACCTGGTTTGGTTTATTCTAATAAAGGTTTATTCTAATTCTAATATCTTTGGAAGGGAAACAGATTTCCTTTTTTCTCCTACCAGTTTATAGAAACAGACATATATAAATAACACATATTGGATAGCATAGAGCTTTTTTAAAGCTTCTTGTTCTTGCCTATTGTTATTTACCTTTGGTGCAGCTGTAGCCCTCAGAACAATTAGGGTCTGATTTTATAAAACCTGATCTTCACCTCCTTCTCTGACTGCATTTAGCTGTTGTGGAAATAAGGAGGGAAACATGCCTATTGCAGCTGGAGAAGTTAACATACCTAAATGGCACTTCTTTCATAAAGAGAAGGTTGTAATAAGTCATGTGATTTAGAGTAAAGGCAGCGCAGTGTGCAGTGGGAGCAATTTTCTGCCCCTCAAACAGCACTTCAGGTGATGTTGTTCATCTTTCTGTGACTCACTGTGTCAAAGCATGCCCAGAGCAGAGGTGTTCAGGGACCCGACAAGCTGTAAGTGTCCAGCTGAAAAACCTGGGAGATATCCCAGGGCTCAAAGAATTCACTTTTTCAGTTGCTCTGATTTACTTCAGAATGCACCTTTAGGGAATTTATGTCTTCCATGCCTTTAGTTTCCCATTTCCTTTCTTGTCATCTTTAAAAATCCATTAAAGATCACAGAGACAGGTTCTCCAAGCTTCCATTTCTGAGGGGTTACAGAGCTCCATAAAGCATGCAGTTGGGAGGTGAACTCTCTGTATGTTGATGTTGTTAGGACAACATTTTAATTACAGGTGGTGATTACAGACTGAGAAAACATGCTGATTCCAACAGGGAAACAAATAGTTTTCACTCGTAACGACTTAATGATGACTACCTCTAACCAGTCACCTTCTGTCTAAATATAATAGAATAATACTAAAATGCAAGGCAAAATGGGGTGTTTGGTTTCTCAAGGTGTTTGTTTGACAGGTTTAAAATTATAGTAGTCCTATGTTTGCCAAAAGAAATCATTAGGCTTTTAAGGTGTTGCTAAAATAAAGTTAGTTCCCTTAACAACAGACAGCTGCAATATTACAGCTTGCATTTGTATTTTCTATACAAAACATTTTGTTAGTCACACATCATGACTGGTATTTCACCTATTTTACAGGATTCTTACAAGTTTCCCTACAGTAGAGTAAGTTTACATTAAAATGCCACACCACCCTTACTATCATTAATTTAGATTTGTCTATCACTGTGCATGCTTGCTGCTTTGCCCTGGGTATTATAATAACTATAGCCTGCTTGTCATTTCCTGCTAACACTGCCTCACCTGTAAAACTGCAGTAGCTCTATTTCAGCTTCCCCAGTTTCTGCCATCACCTTACCTATTACAGTAGAATAAAAGAACATTTCCTGAGTGCATTCATAGATATTTTCATCAGATTTCAAATGCCTTCAGACAATTGCTACACATTTGCACTAAAACAAATGGAATAATTCCCCACATCTCTTCACATATGGAATATCTCCTTCCTTGTTCAAATTATGGAAAATTTCTATTTGGAAGGCAATGCTCTCACACGCATACAGAACTGTTTGGTTTGTTGATACATCTATATCTATATGTATCTCATATCATATGCATATGTATAACATGATCTGTGTTCAGAGTACATGGGTGTGCTATTGTGGTTTGGTTTTTTTTTAATATACAGCACTTTGATTTAAAAGAAAACCTACACTTTAAAGTGCAAAATATAAAAATAAGTGGCAGGTCAGGTCACTTGGATACAGACTAATTTTAAGGTAGCAAAAGTAGCATAGCATTAACATGAGACCTTAATTACACACACTATCTATGACCGCACCAGTTACTCTAACTAGGTAAAAGCAGACAGATTAAAGGGACTGCAAATGAAATTGACTGCATGAGTGGACCAGCTGTAGGGCACAATCTCTGCATGTTTTGAGGCATTTCTGTTATTTTGGGAAGAATGAAAGCCTTCTGAAACATCTTTCTGTTGCTAAAAACTTGCGTGAGCGTGTGCTGCCGTCAGACTGATTTTACTCACATAAAGAGAAGTCTGCTCCTAATAAATGCATCACTTCGTAGCAGGGTGCTGAGAAGTGTTCACATTCTGCCCCAGCTCTGAGCAGAGCCTCATCAGTGGGTATTGTACTTGCTCCTACCAGAGTATTTCCCTCCCCTATAGCACTTGCAATCCAAACTAGAAGAAGATGGACGTAAGTGAATTTATTAACTCACTGGGGGTGGGGACAAGCAATGAAAAGAATAAAAAAGACTATGTGTTAACCTATGTGCATGCTTCTAGATTTAGCTGTATGCGCTAAATTATACCATTAAACACTGCAAGGCAAGTGGCACACTGAAATGCTATCACAGCCTTGCAATTTATACTGTTACACAGGGCAGAATAAGTTTCTTGCAGTAAATAGGCTCTTATTGGATGACTAGTCTCTAACAGTACATTTTCACATAATTAAAGTGGATATGGTTTAGAAAAATGAAAAGGCTAGAGTATAAGGCTCAGCTGCAAATAATATTAAATGGCATTATCAATAACAGAGATCCCAGGGTTTGCATATTAATTGTAAGAAGGTGCTAATTTGAGTGTTTTAAGCTTGCATTCACAAGCTTGTTTACATGCTTTGTTCCACCTGGACCTGTTTGGAGGTTTGTCAAAAACCTAACAAGCAGAAAAAGATTGCATTTGAAAATACACATACATGTTTAATTAAGCCAGGGCCACCGAACATTCCTCAATATATTTAGCTGTTGAGATTTAAGCACCACCAGAGCATCAGGCATTATCACCTTTTGAAGTACTGCAGAATCTTTAATATTTAAAGCACAAAGCAGACTTTAATATAAAATTCTAGCAGACCACAGAAGATTAAAGACGCATTATAAATGTGACAGTTTGTAAATGGAACACCAGTATTAAAGGGAACCCCCCTGATATTTTATAGCATATTTTTCAGGTGTATACTAAATTATAAATACAATTAAATAGCAGTAATTATTCTCTGGGAGGGGATGGCAGTTTAACTATTCTAGAAAATAGTGATTAACTATAATGTAGGAAAGTGGTAATATGTGTTTTACCACACTGTTCTTGCAGTCAAACTTCACACAGAAGTAGAGTCTTCAGCTAATTTAAAACCACCCTAGGGCCCTACATTCATGGGCACAATGCCTTTCCTTCCATGAGGCAGGGAGTAGGGAGGGTTGCTTTCATGGTGTCCAAACCTCTTGGCTTTTGCATAAACTATACAGCTGTTCTCCATTACCGTAGATGCTGCTGCTGTGAATTGCAAGGCAGGGAGGGCAGCGGGGAAACCACAGCAGAGTTAATTTTGATTCTGAACAATTTTAATTCTGAATTAAGATGGTCTAGTTCTAGTTCTTTATGGTCATGCAGGGAATTTTGAAAGGCAGGGAACTAGCCTTACTGTACACCAAATTAATTTGGCAGTTGTGTTTCCAGAAGGACATGGCTCATATTTAATAGTTTGTACCAATCTTTTAATTCAGGAAATAAATCCCACGGGACTAGAATTTTCCTATTTCTTTTACTTAGCTCTGATTTTCCGGAGGGATAAATACCTGTGGAAGTGATGGCAACCATTAAAAGAGAGGAGGAACTCTCGAGGACAAGATTTGAAACAGACATTCTGTTTGTCACTTCTCATGGGGAGCTGAGATACATAGGCCTCCTAAAATCAGAGCCAAGTCCTCCTGGAGTGTGCAGGCTGATGGAAGCTCAGTGCAATGGACAGCCTAGGGACTTGTCTCCTCCACCATAGCCAGGATATTAATGCAGGTCTGCCAGAAGGCCACTTAAGGAGCATGTCTCTTGGACTGAGACTTGGGTGATATTTTTCTATCCTTGCTTTCTGCAGTGCTGCTCAACCTACTTCCCTTCAAGAGACAAATTGATGGAGACAGCCCTTTTTATTTTTGTCTGTCATTCCACAAAATTTGTTGCCATTTTGTTTTTGGAGGCTGTCAGACTAGTATTATTTGCAATTTGCATCTTTGAAGAGGAGGTTTTGTTTTGAAGGCCATCTCCATCCAGACACTTTTCACCCTCACCTGGGGGCAAACCTCTGAACAGACATTTTGGGAAGCAATCCACACCTTCAGATACTCCCCCTCAAGACCGCTGAGAAAGAGGATTGCAGAAGGCATGGATCCTGGATCACATTTCTCTGACCAGAACACCTCTTACTGACCTCTTCCCCACTTGTGATTTTGCCTATTCCAGGTGCAGTGTAGGGTCCATGCCCAGTCCTCATTTCAGCTCTGCTGGCAAACGGAGCAGTTCTGATGACAGCAACAACAGTTTCAAGGGCAATACAATCTGGATAGGATAGAGGAAGAGAAGAAATTTAAGACAGGATTATAAAGGCACAGGAATCCAACAATTTAGTACAAGTATTCAGGTCTTCAGTGCTGGGCCATACAGCTCCAAGGTCTCAATGTACAGCTGAAGGACTTCTTGACTCTGGAGTGCCAGGCACACCACTGCATTAAGGGTATTTTAATATGCATTCCTATACAAAAGCTTAGCATATTATTTTCCCTTTCATTATATGAAAAAAAAAATAAATAGAAAATATAGCTGATGTCACCCAACAGAGTGCTTTAAACCAGAATTTTCAAATAAAAAATAATGCCAAGAGATGTTAGTTATAGTATTCATTGCAGAAATAAAAAATAAATTATATATAATCTTCTAATAGAGAGAGATTAAAATGGATAAATAATGAAAAGAGTACAATAGCTGTATTTCTCAGTGTCTAGTTTATATTGTTAACCTAAGTACTGTACACTAGACATGATCATGCACACTGCTCATATTAAAAATGCAGTGCATCTGCTATTCATAAAAGCAATACCCAGGTCATGTTTTCCCCTAGACTTTGCAGGAGCCGGATCGCACACATTCTGTGTGTTGGCATAGGCACGTCAACTCATGCCTCCTGTCTACACGGAATTTTTTTCATGCAAGGCTGGCAAAGGCATGTGGAAAATGCCTAGAGAAATGGAGAGATGTGCTAGAGAAATGGAGATGTTGTTAAGGTTCAGTTGTTAGTGGAGGAATTCCTGGTTTTGCTAAATTACTTCCTTTTCCATGTACCGTACACTCTATCACTATCGCCCCTTGACCATGAGAAGCATAAAACAGTAACAACAACAACAACAATAATAATAATAATTTTCATTTGGACTAAATACAAGATCTTACAAACTTACCAAGAAAAAGAAACCCCCAGGGCAAAAAGTATAACGCACAATCACCAGTAGCTCCACAGGCACACTGTCTACCAGGAATGCTGAGTATCCCAGTTGAGGTCTCTCCACTGGAATGTCTGAGGTCTTTCTCTTCAGCTCAGGAGCTGCAACCTGGAATAAAAGGCAGCTTCACTTAAACTTGCCATGTTCATTCAAAAGAAAAATTGTCTTAATCAGATGGGCATTTTGTAAAGAAAATGTTCAATTTTTTTGTCCACCCTTGCCTCCCGATGCCTGTTGTGCTGTGGCTGAGCTGGTGAGGAAGAGCCCTGCCATCCACAGCCAAGGCAAGCCTCTTGGCTAGACCAGATGAGGGACTTCTCCAAGGGAATTCTCAGTGAGTCTTCAGACCCTCAAACCATCCCTGGATTGCTAGGGTGATTTTGCCTATCTGAGCAGTTAGCCTAGCCTCCCACTGACCTTGTGCACCGACTTCATTTTGCCCCTCCATTAGCTTGTGCAGGATTTTGAAGCCATTACCAGTGTAGATGCTATTGGGTATGCTTGTGGAGAAAAGACTTCCCCAGTGAATGTTTCCGTCTTTAACGTCTTAAATTATGATCTTAATCTGCTTGTTAAACCAGTATTGAAATGGCTAGAAAGTGTTTTATAATGTTCAGTGCAAAGGCCCAAATCTGTTGATATTGCAAGTGTCATCAGCATTCAGCAGCATGGCAGCTGTCACCAGACAGTTCAGAAAGGCCTATTTAATTGATACTTTCCATTTCAAATACAATTTGCAGTCAGCATGTGGTGAGAAATACATCACACCATGCAAATGCTCGTGATGCTGGAGCACAAAAAGAAAGGGTGCTGGTTTTCTTCTACTAAAACAAAACAAACCAACCAACCAAACAAAACCCCACCCCACAACAACAACAACAAAAAAAAAAACAACCACCAAATGCTTGGAATATAATCTAGGAAGCAGAATATTCAACTCAACATGAAAGTTGCTTTCATTTAAATGAACTAAATCATACTAAATCCCAGATGATTTATTTCTATACAAGAAATGGCACATGTGGCCAAAATGTAGAAAGCAGCATAATATTTTTGGAAATGGGAAAGGAGGCACTGTTTAGCTATGGGGTTTAAACTAGTGTCTGTGATTCAATTCTGAGCCAGGAATCTAATCTGGGTTAGATGGCTCCAAAATTCTCCAAGCCTTTCTAAACAGATTTTTTTTTCCCCCCCCTAAAATAACACAAATCTCACAACAATAGCTGATCTCAATCTTTAACCACTGAAGGTCAAGAGACTTTAACAAACACAACTCCCGTGACTTTTTCTGTGTAGTTTAATTAATAGAACCTAAGGGTAGACAGAAACATTTGACCATCTGAACTAACATCTTCTGCATCACAGACCACTGCATCTTACCCAGCTGCCCTGCACCAAGCCTAATAACTTGTGTTTGGCTAAGCCATAACACTTCTTTCCTGTAAGAGACCTTTTCTCTGAACTGCACCTTTCTGTTTCTAAGCACCATGCCTGCCTGCAGGGGCAAGTGCCATGTTGCAAGACAGGGCTTTGAAAAGAAACACACAGGCACATGCACATGCGGCTCAGCTGTACTAATATGAGTTTATCTTGGTTTCCTCTCCTTTTTAATCTATGCAAAAGAAAAAAATAAAACAAACAACAAGCCTTTCAGATTCTAAAATATGTAGCTAATTTTTATGCCTGAGGAGACATTACAGCCAGTGCTGAACCTCTTCAATGTTATTTCCCCCAAAACAGCTCACAGATTGCAGCAGCGCAGCCTTAGCCCTGGCCACGGTAAGATCCCAAGCTGAACACAGTCTCCTCAGCCTCTGTTTGGACCTTCTCCAAGAGACGATTTCTCTATAGCCTGAGCCTGCTCAGCCCTGTGTTACAGGGTGAGCAGCCTGCTATGGGCAGGAGCTACCGAGGGCTGCACACAAGGTACAGGAGTGCAGGAGTGCACTCTGTGGAGAAAATGGTGAGACTTCACACCCTTGGGTGAGCCCACTTTTGCTTTACATCTGCATTTTAGGAAGAAGATTTAAACTGAGATTTTAGACTGGAGACTCCTTTGACAGTTTCATGCATCTAATCCAGAACCACTCCATCCGATCTTTTCTGCCTCCAGCTTAGCAGACAAAGCAGTGGTTGAAATCCTTTTTAATTCAAACATTGCTGAATGTTCTTCTCAAGACATGACAGAGTGCTCCCGGCCCCCTCCCCCTCCCCATATCTTGGGTGAGCACATACTTAGATCCCCCAAGCACAGTGATAATTTCTCCTTACCAGCAGAGCCAGTCATTATTTATTATATCACTCTCTCACTTCTTCTGTCTCTCCTAGTGGGAACATTGCAGTGGCTGCTGGCTAGAAAATTAGCCAAGGGAACTTCTTCTGTTGGTCTCTTTCCTCATTATACTAGTAAAAAAAATTTAACTGTGACATTCTCTCTCTCTCTATATATATATATCAATGCAGGTTGGAAGCACACTGTAGGGGCTAATAGTGAGTAATTTAACCGTGGCTCTCTTGCACGTTTTAGCCTCATTCTTTCTCCAGAGTAGCAGTAGCAGAAGAGTATGCTCATGTATTGTTGCTTCACATTATGACTAGAGTTTTCAAGTTTATGTCTAATCTCACTCTTTCCACTAGGCTGTTTTGTTGTTTGGTTGTTTGTTTTTGGTTTTTTGTTTGGTTTTTTTTTTCATGTGGATGTGGTGCAATTTCTTCAAGTGTCAAGCGGCTGCCATAAATCACAAAGAGATTCCGGTAATCCTTAAAGAAAAGTTTGTTTTTTCCTCCCTTAAAAAGTGTCTTTGAAAGAAACAGAGGAGGAGTGTCTGACTGGAAGAAAGTTCTGTGCATGCACACACACTGCCACTGATAAGCTGCCAAAGGCACATTAATATGCACCCAGAGATATAGCTCTCTTACATTAGGGAAAGACAGAGGGATCACTGAGGACAGACTACCCACATGTGAGCCATGGGAAGCACAGGGTAGTGGAACACTTTTCCTGTCTCCACTCAGTTGCTCCATGAGACATCTTAGGCCAATGACTAGATCTGGTTTCATTTCAAGAAAATTAGTAGAAGGGGGTTCTGTGCTCTGCTGTTCAGAAGAGCTCTGTGCATGAACAGATCACTCTTTTTGTGTGTTGGCATATAGCTGTGCCAACGGCACGCATTCAGCTCTGCAGGGAGAACATGAAAACTTTATCTAGTGGATAAAGTAAAAGGACAGTAATTTTCTGGAATAATCATGTATTTGGGAATGGTCACAAGTCACATGACTCTCCACAGAATCTCTTCTAGAAATAAACACAAAGGGGAGCTGCAAATAACAGATCACATTTCTTGCAAACCTTGTCTTTTAATATCCCTGATTTTAACCCAGATTCATCATATATACATAGGATCCTGCTAGGAATATAGGAATAGTACAGTTTTATGACTTATGGTAAGGTTTATAAGAAGATCTTTCTGCTTAAATATTTTGCAGAAGGTGCAAAACTTGGAGTTATGGGTGGAAAAAAAGCAAGGAAACATACTGACTTTTACTCCCCATCTAGCCTTTTGGTAGTGATTCATGGTCAATTGCAGCTGTACAACTCTTTGTAACAGGTGCCTTTAAATCTTTTTTTATTTCTCACCTCAGTCTGCTTGTATTGATGAGAACTATCACTAGCAGGGAGCAGTTCCTGCACCCTGCACTGGCCAGTGACTCTGTGTGTCCCTGCATGGCACCAGGTGCACCTCTTCTAGCCTGGCCCTCTCCTCTGCATTCCCTCACGCTTGTCCTGTGCATGCTGCCGGCTTGCGTGTTACAGTGGTGTGTAATTGGCTCGGTAACTCCATGTACCTAGCAACGCAGATGTCAGATGCTGGCTCTTGCCCAAAGGGAAGGAGGACGAGGACAGTAAACAAAGACCTCAATGTCCTCCATTTTGGAGCGCCTGCTGTAAGTTTTTACTCTCTTCACTTTGAATTATAGTGGCAGTGCTTTGAGCAACTACATCTGAAGTACTCCAGCAACATTGCACTCTTGTTCCACCACCACTCTGATGACCACCAGTGTAATTCAAAGAGAAAGAGTAAAAACTCACCTCTAGGTATAAAAAAGAGAAAGAGTTTATTCCCTGCCAGAAGAAACAATACAACCAGAATTATGGCAGTTTCAACCCTGAACTGTAAAACTAATGCTTTCTGTTAGCCAATGAATAAAACTGTCATTTTCCAGGAAAACCATCTTTTACACTTATAATATTATCTCTCCACTATATACTGACTACACTGCTTTATTAGGTTTTCAGTGGTTTTGTGTGTTTGTTTTTTTAAATCGAGGGAAAGTTAACAGAGGAAAAAAGTAATGCATTTTTGGCTGCTTAAGGGAAAGGTGGGAAGGAGAAGAATTTTTCTCTGTTTGCATTGCTAATTAGCAAAAAGCCAACAGGTAATATAGCAACCAGTACTGTACACATATTTTGAGAGATGAACACTGCACTATATCTGAATACACAATTGTACTGTTTGTGCAGTTCATGGTGCATCCTGGCTTTTCCACAGGGCTCCACAAAGGACATGCTGAAAACCCCGATGGCGGGCTTGGGGGGATGTTGGGGTATGATTTGTTTACCCTGGAAAGGGCAAGGCAGGGGCATAGCTTGCTCTTCAATGTCGTTTTGGTGTTTCTTCACCCCCAAACAAATTTGCCAGCTGGGTGGATTGAGGAAAAGGAATTTAAGAGCCTTGTCCAAGGTCATCCTAACAAACGAGCAAGTCAAGCCACTTTCTCAAGGGCACTGAGTGCTTCAGTGGCCCAACCTACCTCCCTCTTGCTTCAGGTTGTTTGTGGCAACCTCTGCCCCTCTCTCCACACAGCCTTCCCCATGCAAGAAGCACAGTGTAAAGTTCACAGCAAAGCCATTGAAGTGCCTTGCACCATCAATCTATCTACTTCATCTGATAAGAATAGTTCCTTAAACCTTTGTTCATGGCAGATGTTTTCCTGCTCTGTTTTTTACTAAATGTCAGTGTCTATCCAAAAGTTACATTTTGATGTACATTCCTGTGCCTTGCTTTACAAGAGGAGCGCATCTTGGAAAAACTGAGCTCAAAACTGAAGGAGGCTGAGGAAGCTGGGATAGTGCAAGACATTACATTGCTTGAAATAAACACTCCAATTGCTTGCTAAGTGATATGCTAAGATTCTACACAATAACAGATTTCCTACTTACGGTCTTGCATAGCATCATCTACAGAGGCTTGATCTCCATGTTGACAAGTTCAAACTGTCAGGGACTCCCTCTCTACTCCTCCCTTTTCTTGGTTAAGCCATGGGGCAGGGTGTTATGCTGTAGGTCAAACCAACACAAAATCATTTCCATGCAGGTAAAGCTCTTAGAGTATATGACACTGGCTCTGGTGCCACTTGGGTTTAGCTTGATCTTCCAGTGAGCTGATTCTGTTCTTCTGCTCAGCTGGGTTCACTCATCAACATGGCAAGAGCTGCACACAACAGAGAAGTAAGCTTCCCAGCCCTTACCTGGATCCATGTATTTGGAAAGTCAGATCCCTGAGCACATCCCCTCAATCCTCATCACTGATTTCAGCCAGGTTACCTAACACATGATTTACCCATAGGAAGATGACTGTTATCTACTCTTCTTTGTTCCCCTGCATCTGGCCTTACAGCTGTTCTTAAATCTGAACTCTGACACTCCACTGTGTAAATATTACTTACACTGGAGAGAAAACAGCTGAGCATTGCTGCATGTTCACATATTGTCACCTTGCACCCATATATGCAAGCAGCACTGTCTGGAGACAGCTTGCTGTACCTGCTAAGATCCCAAACCCAGTACTTCTGTGCAAGTGAAGCACATGGTGACAACTACCCTGGCACAAGCATGCAGATCTTGCCTGTGTCCTAAGAGTTGAAATTACAACCCTGAGCTCTCTGCTGAGAGCTGGGGATGCTACACATGTTGTTGCAGGACTGATGGTCAGTTTCAGTCAGCTATCAAATATCCATCTTGGTTATATTAATGCCAGGTGATGAGAAGGCTGTTTATGAGCAGTAGCATAATTTATATATCTAATTAATGTATTTACAAAAAAAAAAAGGAAAAAGCTAATATTGTCAGATGCCAGTATGAAAAGACAGTTTCAGTATAATTTTTTTATAAATCTGTTCTCTAATTCTAATCAGGCTCTTCTCACCAAGGCTCCTTATCTGCTGAGGACAACAGAGGACAAGCATCTGTCTAAAGCCATTTCAAATATAGTCACAAACAAATACTTGTATTAATATTAAACATGTAGCAGTTTCAAGAGCATGTATTTTTTGTATATAGTTCACACTATTCTTTTGAAGAGCCAATAGTGGTTTTGTTGCCAGCTCCTTTTAAACACCCTGGATATTAACTTTTCTACTACCACAAGCCTCTGAGCAACTTCCAGCAATATTCTCCAGACAGGTGTTTGCACAAAACGTGCATTACAAAGACCTTGAGCAGACAGCGAAGGAGTTTTAGCTTGTGTGTATTAGCAACCCAAGTGCTCAAATGCCACAGAGGGCCTTGCAGATCCTATGAGTGGTTTCCTGATACTGAAGAATCCTGTTACTTTACTGGTGGTACAATCCAGAGAAAAGTTAAATGATATTCAGAAAGAATTACGTACTTTGTGTGAGTGGATGTGAGATGAACAGAGAGCAGCAAACCAGTCCATCCCAGCTCCCTGCATACCTCTTGTGTTTCTGTGGTTGCAGCCTTGTATGAGCTTCTTCTGGTCCTCATGAGGATGGTGAGACAGTCATTAGCAATTAGCCCAGGAAGGGAGAGGCTAATTGTACCAATTAGCACTGGAGCACCAGGTGGGGAGACTCAGAGGCCAGACAAGAACGGGCCAATAAAATGATTGCCAGGGTCAGCAAGACAGTGCCATTTGTGGGGAGGAAGCTAAGATGCACCTGCTCATGGCATCTGTGTGCGCCTTTTGTTTCAGTTTTGAAATAGGCTTTTCAAAGCACTAAAAGACAAAGGAAGGATCAGTTGAATCTGTGGCATAAGGTGTCTTCACAGGAGCAGCAGGGGAAGGAAGAACCCAAGTTCAGCCATCAGTACTAGCCTTGTCATCTTCCCTCGCAGCCCATGTGGTTCAGAGCAGCCTCATTCTCCCCTGATCCCCAACAAAGCCACTGTAGAGAGGCCTAAAAGTACTGCATAGCCACACTACCATGTTCACCCACATGTGAAGCACTATAAGGTCCTCATGGGGTCTCACTCAAAGTATAATATCTTGCCTAGCTCAGGTTTTCTTCCCTGTAACTCAAGGTTCCTACATGGAAACAACAGTAAATGGAGGACACCTTTATCCCCTTGTGCCCTGGATTCAGACTGTATTAGACTGACACATGCTCAAGTGACAGAATAACACAACTGATCACAGTAGATCACATTATAACAAGAACGCTGCAAAACACTCATCAACTTCGTTTTGGCAACAATCATATCTCTCTCTGTGTTTCAATGCAGTACTTAAAGCAGACCCCAGGACATTTTGAAGTGATGCACACAGTTCCACACTTTTGGAAGACAAAGGCTGGCAAAGATCCTCTCTATAGGTTACTCTTTCACTACTGTGCATCCCCCGTGAGGATTTTCACTCTACAAGCCCACAGGACATGCCAGTACTCCAACAACAGCCCAAAGCAACCATCTAGAAACCAGCCAATGAAAACAGTAAAGGTATTGAGTTATACGAACTAAACCCACCTGTATTATCAGAGCTTACTGGGTAGTGTTTTATACCAGACCTTCTTGCTGAAAGGCAGGATGTGTCAGTCTGTCCACTCTGCATGTGGGAACCCACAGACTGACCTTTGCCCTTAGCAGACCATGGAGCCAGGCTGTGCAGAAGAAATCTGATCTTTTCCACTGAAGCCACTCCACTTTCTAGAAAAGAAAGCAAAGTTTGATATAGCAGATGTCAGGACTGTGTACACAGAAACCTACTGTTTTTCCCCCCACTTACCTAAAGGAAGGACATGTCCTACCATCCCAGCTCCATGGCTACCACCCAGCTAGTGCTTCACGTGAGCTGCAGAGACAGCCCCTGCAGCATGAAACAGAACTGAAGGGTGACCCTGTTGAGCATGCCCCAAAAGGAAAGAATTAGAATACTCCTTATTTTCCAGCATTTCTCTGTTGGTGCATGTTAGTGCTGTTCAAAAGGACCACTTGCTGCATGGAGAGCGCCAGTGAGAATCTCAGGGCTTTAAGCTGGCAGGGTCATGAAGGCCTTACAATGCCAAGACATTGTACCTAAGAGGTTGTGTCTAGTTTTCACAGGAGATCAAGCCTTGTCTCCACCCACCTAGGCAACAGGGACACTCAGGAAGTCTGGGCTACCCTTTCTGACAAAAACTGAAACTGGTTACTTGGCCAAACCCTCGCTTTCTGGGATAGTATAAACCTTTGGAAAAACAAACAAACCAACCAACCCCTTGAGGCTCACAAAAGACCGGTGAACCACAAAGACCTAGTGAGATAGTCTGGGTCCAAATTAGCAGCACTGAACAGGAGGTCAACAGTGCAAAACCTTTCAGCTTTTTGCTACTGGTAACAGAGGAAAACCCATATGCATTTAATCTTCAGCACCTTTTCACAGTTTACTAGTAAATGGCCTACACTGAATAGCTGGTAATACACTCCCCTTGTTTTCCTTCCTTGTTAAATGTTTCCTGGCATGGTGACAGGTAAAGCATAATACAGCTTGGCAATATGGCTTTTACATGGTGAAACAGCTCCTCTGTGCTACGCTAGAGTACATATTACTGTGACAAGGGGCTTTGTTCTGAATTTTCTGCACATGCTAAAAGCCAGTGGGAAATTGGAAGAGAATTTAGTGAAAACTACATAAGATTTTGTCACTGCTGAGCGGAAAATTTTGAATGAAAATCACTGAGTGTAGAGCTTAATAACAGCTCCTTCTGGCCAGTGCACTACAGAAGGCAGCCCCAGCCATTAAAAATTCACTTGGGAAAGGTGGATGGTTATCCAGCATTAAACATGTTTCTGTGGCACTGAATTCTTCAGATCACTTGGGGAAGTAAGTCATCCACTTTTTAACCCAACAGCGCTTGTTGATAAAAACAGTACAGAGAGCTGAATGGAGCACTTACACAAAGCTGATAGCTGAGATGGAAAGGATTTATGCTGTGACAGGGGAGCTGGGTAGTACTAAAACTGTGCTGACTTCTCAACATGGAGATGATCAGATTATGCAATTATTTCTTAACATATATGTGAGTGATGGAGAGCAGAAAACCATGCAAGCCTGGCTCTGTCCTGCTCTTCCTTGGAGATAATCTTCCTCAGAACTACTGTTGTGCCTCACAGAGGCATTTTCACTTGGCAGCTCCCTGAAATTTAGGAGCTGTTATGTATTTCAAAGTTATGAGTTATTTTGTATTTGGAAGCTGCTGTTAAACAAAGGTCTTATTTGCTCCGTGGGATGGAGATAAAACACCAAAGACTTTTTGACTCTTACAAGTTGGTGCTGAGAGACATAGATGAAGAAAATGACCAAGAGTAAAATAGAGACATTTGTGAGCCAGAGGGTTGTTATGTTTCTCTCTATGAGGGGTTTTATTCAATGGTCATCACTAGGGTGTTGGGGTTCTTCCTAATATTTTTTTTTCCTTTGAAGATTATGCCTTTTAATGGCAAAATTATTGGCTCACCTCATACTTTCAAATTTTTTTTAAGCTGATTTGGAAAAATTCAGGTTCAGGTAATTTTTACCATTCCATACCCTCCAGAGGCCTCAGAAAGTGATGTGATAAGAGAGCTTGAAGATTCATTTTTATTAAATGAGAAGCCTGGTATCTTCAATGTCTCAGTTATCATCAGGAATTATCACAGGAAGATAAAAACTATCTCTGTGGTATCCATAACCCCATCACAACCCAGAATCTCTGTAGAGAAGAGGCATGTGAAGCACTGCCAGAAGTAGCATTAAAGAAACAGGTGACCACAGTCTTCACATGTTGCTTACCTACTGTTCACCACAACGGACATCCACCACACATGGTAACCAGGTAAGCTGGATAACCAGAAGTAAATAACCAG
This sequence comes from Melanerpes formicivorus, assembly GCF_026170545.1. NCBI lineage: Eukaryota > Metazoa > Chordata > Aves > Piciformes > Picidae > Melanerpes > Melanerpes formicivorus. The sequence goes on along the minus strand of NW_027142359.1, from coordinate 17,541,147 downwards.
AAGGATGAATACAGGGAAGTAATGTTCTTTGCCATTATTGTTTCATAAAATCCTGGACACTTGTGTTAAATGGAGACATTCCAGAATAAATGTAACTACATCAAAAAAAAACAAACAACTCAAGGAACAATGAAGGACCTGCAGTTACCATTGACATTTCTGTCAGATGCTTATGATCTCAAAGTGATCAAAAACTAGTCTTCACCAGCAGACTCTCAGCTGAGTAGCCTTCATCCATACTTCCCGCTATAAGATTGGGCACTGACCATACTTTGAAGTTATGATACATACTTTGTAAGTAGCTGGTCAGCAGAAGGATTATTTCTGAGGTCTTTGGAAAACATCAGCGCTCTACTTGAACAGAACAGGTGTTGACATCTCTCTTGCTGTTTTTTGACTGAAGACAGATGTTTGTGAGGTTAGATGGAAAAGGCAAAAGTGTAAGAACATACAGGAGTCAATGGAAAACACTCACCACTTCTTTATACTTGTGTAGGGTCTCAATTTGTATTCTGGAAGTCTTTTAGATTATAATTGCTCCATGATTAAGTACATGCCAGCACTATCTCTTAGGAACTGAGATAAAGAATACACTCCTGATATTTGGAGGATGATGTCTGAATAGTCCTCTCATGGCACACAAAATAAAGTGCATTAGGGAAGAGCAATAAATACCATCAACTGCTCTATTGAATTGGATTTTTGAAGGGTGCTCTGGTTTCAGATGTTAATGGAGTGGCTTAATTTTCCTTGAAAGGGTCATAATAAACTCAGGAAAATGTAATTCACGGATGAGGCATGGTGCTTGCTGTGGAAAAAAGCCTGTGTGTTCTTAGTGCCTAAAAAAATAGATTGTTCAGCAGCAGATCATCTGTGTAAAAATGTGACCTCTCTAATGCTTCCAAGTTCAAAATGATTTGTTGGGTGTCATTTGAACAAGTTAAAGCCTGACACTTTACTAAAGGATGTGTTTTGTATTCTGGTCCAAGTATGACTAGACCGGAAAATGTTTCCCTGCATCATCTAAAATACCAAATGTAAGGCAAAATTTTGCTTTGAACTTCCACAAAGAGCCAAATTCTCTCCACCCACAATAATATACAAACTACAGAGTAAATCACCCTTCTGAAAACATCTCATCCACTTTGTACTTTGAGTCCAATGTTTATGGGCTCTTCTTTCTTTCAAAGAATAAAACTGCCCCGACCTCATAAACAATTTCACCTTGAGAACCCCATAGAGAAAGTTATTTTGGGGATAGAGAGGTAAGACTATGTTCCAGGTGGTCCTGGGGCCCTGCAGCTCTCAGATCTGTCCCATCACCAGTCCCATAGACAGAAGCAGCAAAGAAAACAACTTCTTGCAGAGGGAAGACCTGTGCCTGGACTGTACTCAGGCACTATCAGACTGTTTCCAGGCATATGAAATTTGCTGGAGTTGGTCTTCATCCACCTTTCTTCTTTCCAATTTTTCTGTCTTTTCCTCCACAGGGTCTACTTCTGCAGCTGATAGAGAACTCACTAGCAGCATTCTGTGCTTGTACCATGGGAACAGAGTCTCTAAGCTCACTGCCCCAATTATATGGACAGGTGAGCTCAGGTTTTTATGTATTAATGTGATAAAGTTGAGAAGTGGGGCTAGCAAGAAGACTGGTAAAGGAAATGGTCCTGATTTACTCAAGATCTTGAGGTGAAGGATGGCATGAATTTGTCAGGAAGCCAAAACAAGTAACCTCATCCATGTCTCCTGTGCTGAGAAATAATTCTAAGCAGAGAACAAATATCAACGTTCCCAGATTCCTGTGGATTCTGCACTAAAACCAGTAGGACTGTGACAGCAAGGAAAGAGGTTTATAAATATCCCATTTCACTGGGCCAGCAGATACAAGACAGAAACCAGCTGGAGGGAGCCCTGAGCTGCTCCTAGGCTACTGCCACAAAAACCAACCAACCAAACAAAACAGCTCTTGTCCTGCCACTGTAGATATGAGAGAGTTTTGAAGAGGTTCATTGCTGTAGGATAAACAGTCTTTAAGCACTGATTAGCTGATGTCAAAGTTATTACAGTCTTAATCATGTATTATCCAGCCCATGTACCATCTAATGCATTTTCTGGAAAAAAGCACCCCACTAGAGGTGCCATCTAAATGCCAGGTGTAGGTGACATCTCTTATTATATAGGTATTACTAAATGATTTGGAAAGAAAAGCATTTGTAAAATTCAAATCTTATAAATTATTAGGGAGGCTTTATCTATGTTTGTGTAACAATTTCATCATTTGATCAAATAATAGCAGATTCCACAATATGTCATTCAAGTATCCCCAGTTTATCTATAATGATTTTCCTCTTGTCAGCTCATTTCTTGAACCTTTGCTGGATCTAGTTTCAATGGTACTATAAACAATCATCATTGCATTGTAAAACTGGAAACTCTCCACTAAAATAGTGTTTTGATCTGGGTTGCCATAGTAATAAGTCTGTGCTCCCCTCTTTGGAGGCCTTGTTATATGAAGTATCTGTGATTTGCTCAGAATGGCCCCAGTTCATCTGTCAAAGTGGGTTTTTCCTTTTTTAAAATAATGATCTAGAAAATCCCACAGTGGCAACAAATATTTTACAACCATAACGAGAAACATTGTATCACTCAAGGTTTGTAAATCTATGCCATTATTGCATTAGAATAAATCACTTTCCTTAGGTATATTACTTAGAAATATGCAATTCTAATTTTAGAGCGTGTATTCAATAGGGGGTATTTATTTTTTATGTAAAGAGAATTATTAACTTTGACTTCAAAAATACATCACATGTCAGATTGTGTTTAGAGGCCCTGCAGCAAAAAAGAGAGGGGAAAAAAAAAAAAAGAAGAAAAAAAGAAAAGAAATTCTTTCTTATTTCTATCAAAATACTGCAAATACCCACTCAGTTTCAGATTTAGTTCCTCTATTCCGTTCTTCAGTGCTGATTTTTATAATGAGATCAGATATTACCATAGATTTTGCAGCTGTACCCTCAGATAAATGATATTCAGATTACATACTTGTAAAAATTAGAAGTCCTGAAAATACATCAATGACACTATGAAAATATATCACTGCACATTATTTTAAATAAAAATGCTCCAGTCAGTTACAGTAATTTGATACATGAACTATGATATTTCCTCCTGCAGGAATGAGAGTAAACAAACACTACATCAACACGCTGGTGACAGACTCCATGGAAAGAAGTGAGGACGGAGATCATATTTTATCTAAGACAAATGGTTAAGTTGGTTACTTTATGTAAGTTGCTACCAGCTACAGGATTATGCCGTGTAATTCACTCTCAGCTACTGCCTCATAATACCTGACAGGGGAATATTACAATCATCAGTGGGAGAAAGTACAGAAGGGATCCATCTGTATTCAATGAATTCTAATTAAAATGTAATTACTGTACGGTGAGGAATCTGCCGGCTCCCTCCCCACAAGTGTAACAGCAAACTCCTTGGCAAACAAGGGGAAAGGTGGGTGGCAGTACATAAGCATATTTCCTTACATTTTGCCGGTGACTTAGTCCTAAGTAGCACCACATCATGGGAAGTCTTTGGAAATAGTTTTATATCATTTTGCCAAGTGGATCCCCAGAAGGCGCTGCGGGGGCAGAGGTGCTACACATCTTCTGTTATAATTGACCTGGGCTTTGAGATTTCTCTGTCATGAAGTATCCCAGAATGGTGCATGATGGGAAGAAACTTGTTATTCCTCCAGCAGTGCCAAATGGACAAGATCAAGTAGGCCTGGGACTTGAAAAAAGGAAGAAATATTGACAGATAAGTAGCCACTCCAGTAAATGACAGGCAGGCACAGGAAGCTTGATTTCCTTAGGGTTCAGAGGTAATCTATTAACCTTAAAACATTCAAGTGTAAATTTAATGTGCTTTTTTTCTTTAAAAAAAAAAAAAAAGGCAAAAATATAAGATGTTTAATTGAAATCATTAGGTCTGTCTTGATTTCTTTTTCTCTCCTTTCAAATTAGCAGTGTGGGAACAAATACCCACCCACCCATGACTAAAAAAGCCAGAAATAGACAAAGTTCAACCCAAAATATTTATTCATTGGATTATCAAAATCGTATCTGTAATGCAGTTCAAGAACATTAAAGGTGTCCTCTGAGAAGCTGTCATTTTTATGCCATTGTGACTGGCATTGAAACACTTGTTTTGCATTTCTTTGGATGGCACCTCATCAACAGCCAGGGAAATACTACAACAAATTGACACTAATAAGGTGGGTCAGACTAATTTGCCCCTTGAGACTACTGTCTCATTTAGAGAACTCAGTGTCAGCCTAGCTAGTACTGATGTAGTGCTTTGGGAACCACAAAGAGCAGGGTTCTCCTGGGTGCTGTGTACATGCACACATTCTCATACGTCCTAGGCCCAGGATGAAGGGCTAGGTATCCATGCCAGCATGGTTCAGAACAGAATACAAGTACTCTGGATTCAGGCTCCACTGTAGAAGATTTTTGTAATTTCTGCTTTGAGATGTTCTCATCTTTCCACTGTTTGCAATGGAAGCTTTCTCCCACTCTACTTCTGGGAGGTTCTTTGTATTGAGCAGTGTCCTCTTGGCCCAAAGCAGATGTGCTGCTTCATCTGAAATTTGTCAACATTTGGCTGAGACTCCAAATGGTTAAAAAAATCATTCTTGGTCTCACCTGCATGTCCCACTGCTGAATTCTTGTATCCTGTTAGGCTCTCTGGGCCAGTCACATCCAGACTTGTGGCACAGCAGCAGCAGTTTTGCACATTGCCCCAGGGCCCTGCTAAAGAGGTTGCTGGAACACAGAAGGAAGTGGGATGAAGAGGCCAAATCCCTCCACCTTGCAGCTTTCTAGACAGACTATATTCCTCCTGCAACCCACACACATCCTCTGTTGCAGGGCCAGCATGAGGCAAAATCTTCAGAATGGAACACAAGAAGGAAAAAGGGGATGAATCCCCTTGACCTCACTGTGCAGTCCACCCCCAATTATTCTTAAATGACATCTTTCTTGACACAATTTAAACTCATTACTGTTTGGTCCATCTTCCCTTGAGAACATAGTACTTATATGAATTGAACACAAGGTACAGGTTATTCCTTCCTTTCTTGACATAATTTTTTTTGGTACTTGTTAAAGCCTGTTACACCCCCCTCAGTCCCTCTTTCTCCAGGTTGAATTTTGCCGTTCACTCAGCCTTCCTTAGAAGACTGTTTTCCAGAATATTTCTTACTTCTGTTGTTATCCTTTGGACAGTTTCTAATTATCAGCCTCTTCTGGAGATTTGCCTCTTATTCTGCCATCACAACAAGCCAGATAAGGTAATTGGCCCTGGAAATGATGTTGATGTGTGCTGAGAGATATACTGTTTACTGAGGTTGGCATAGACTCACAGAAAGATGATACAAGTATGGTCCCACTGATCCACGTTACCACACATGGGGTTTAATTCTTAAAGGATCAATACTCTGTGGCAAAGCCCCAAAACATATGCTTACTATGAAGTATGGGAGTAATTCATTACACTTAAGGAAGCACAATGCATGGATTCAAGATTACATCTGCATCTTCACAGTAACATGTACCACTTACAATATATTCAAACCAAACAAATCCCCAAAAGATTGCTTCATATTTCCAATAATTTAAAGGTTTAACCTTTTCTCCTAGTTCTACTTAATATTTTAATACAATTAAATTATATTGCCTTTTGGTATTTTCACCCATTAAGTTACATGGTCTGATTCTCATTTATACCAGGACTGCTTTTGGCTTCCTCTTGATAAGTAATAGTATGTAAATTAGATGCAACAGAATATACTACCACTTAAATGCCCCTCTGCTCTGTCAGAGCGATGCAACATAGCATTAGTATAAATGAATGCTGGACCTCAGCTTTGCAGATCCACACTGATTTTCTAAGTTTCAGGTCTTAGCATGATCTAAAAACAGGTGTAATTGTATTTCCAGTAAACTATTACTATATTCACAATGACATAAAATATATTTTCATAAAATAGTAATGTAGATTTTCTTGTGCATAATTTGGTGGCTTTGGGAATATTAGAAGAGGTAGTGTGTTGAACTTGGATTCTAAATTATGTCTTAATACCTACTTGCTAATTATTATCAGGCCATCTGTGCTGCCCTGCAGTCAGTTTACGAGAGATGTCTCTTGACCCATCCTGCATTTGTCTGCTACACCCACACTTTCCATCAGCTCAGCATGGACATGGTGTTATTCTCAGTTTTCTCGTGCTGTGAGGGGTTAGAAGAGGCAAAAGCTCACATACCAGATTCCTATACTATCTCTGAACTCTTTTTCTGCTCATCTAAAGTCTCCTAATTGTAACAGTGCAGAACATAATGGGAAAAGTGTATTGACTTGTTTAATTTAAAACAGCCTATGTGAACTATCTTTACAATAACTGCTTGTTTCAATAATTTATAACTATGATGCTATACCTGACAAAATCATTCAGATAACTAGAGCAATGTGCACTTTAAGTTTAAAGTCAAGGTCTTCCTTGCTCATTTTAATGACTTCTCTTGTGCACAAGATATTAACATTCCTGTGAGCAAACACAGCACCGACTCATTAATCAATAAGAGCTGGCTCCTCTACATAATAACAATAGCCATACTAGATAATTAACTTTTGTTCCATTGATTTTAGTTTGTACATAATTTCCAGTGGCTGACACTGGATAATAAAAAACTTTGCAGCTGACAGGCACCTTTTAAAATCCTTTTTACTAGTTTAGGAAAATGATCCACACCAACTGTTACAAGTAAAATACAGTGTAGATGTTGGTGTGTGTCCACGCCGTATTTAAAAGGATGCAACTGACAATAAATAAAAGACCTAATAAATATTGTAAGGCTTCGGTGAGTCCTGCTGTTAAATTGTAGCACAGTGAAGGATTTGCATTTTCCTGTCATGTAGTTACAGGCAGACTAGAGTGTCTACAATTAAATGAGTATTCTAGATAGCTGGCAGGTTTTCTCAGTTCAGACTGGGATAAGAAATGCAGGTGTGTTTGCACCAGCTTTTCTCCCCAAAAAATGTTCTGGTATCAGGCCAGTCCAACAAAGGTAGCAACACTGGAAACTCTACTGTAGCCCTCAGGGCCTTACTGTGGAGTGAGGTACAGTGCTACCTGTGCTAGGACACAAAACAAACGGCGATTTTAAATCCAGTCATTTCAGTTACTCAGTTTACAACATGGCCACAATGACACCAGCATGGTGTCATTAGCAGAGCAGACTGTAGAGGGGGAAATCTACTGCAGAGATGACTTGCAAACTTCAAAATCTGCTTTTCTTCCAAAATAAAAGTAAATTTGGGGAGGGGAAAAAAAAATTTCAAATCACTTAAAATGCTTTCTTTTGACATTTTATGTTTTTAGATTGTCTTGTTATCTAGAATACAAAGCAGTGTTAAATACACTATACATACAAGTATTTGCAAAAGCAAAAGCTGAAATATTCTATTTCATAAATAGCAATCTGCCTGAAAAATCATGAGTTATCACACATTTCTTTCTGACTGATGAGAGATGTTGGGAAAGTAAGTCTGGCATTCTGCAGCATTTCAGATATGACAGAAGTGCATTTTCTGATAGAAAAATTGTTCCGCTGACTTGTCTACAGTAGATATTTAGATGTGGATATTAATTATTAAATTAACCATGTTTATAATCCATGTAAAATAAGAATGTTCAGTATAACATGCATATCACAGTTTTCATCTATAGCTTACTCTGTGATAGTTTCCTTTGTGATACCGAGCGTTGCAGGGGGCAGACATTTGACTATATAAACCACGGCAGTTTCCTGACATTAGATGAGCTACCATGATTTGCCCAGATGAAGATCCTCTCTTAGGTCAGATGTTGATAAAGTGGGACCAAAAATGCGAACATAAACCACTTGTGAAATGTTTCTGCTTTTAATTGCAAGACCAAGTCAGCTTTCTCTCTTATACAAAACACTCCGCACAGACAATGCCTTGATTAAGCCTTAATTCAAAACCTAAAGCACATGAAACAAAGGTACCTCATAAGACCAATCAGGGGAAACATGCAGGCTGCTAAGTGAGAAATTACTCACATTATACAGTATGTTCTTTAGCAGGAATAAAATATACTGCAAGACAATGGCACGTCAGCTTCTATATAGAAGGGAAAACATTCTAGTGTTCAAAACTGTGGAAATGTCAATATTTCAAAAGGTAGTTTTACGGTTCATTCAAGCACTGATAAGAAATCATTACACTTTTTAAGAATATTGATGATTACAGAGAGGCATTTAATGGAGGGAAAGCCTTTTTTTTTCTCCCTCTTTTTTTTTTCAGTTCATTAGTTTGTGCATGTCAATTGACTCTTCAAGACTCTTTTGCATCAGTCACTAAACACAGTTTTAAGCAAGCTTCTCCAGCTTACAGAAATTTCTTTTCCATGTTTCCCCAGTAAGTACTGCCAAGTTGTAGACAGAGTTCCATTCAGGAAACACATGAAAAAATCGGCAACTAATTCACCTATTTTTTTCCCCTACAACAATAGGCTACCCAAGGATGAGATTTAGTAGATTAGACACCCCATTTGGAAGATGTAGGTTTCTGGACAAAGTGAGTTCACCTCTTTGCCTGTTTAGATAGGTCATGAGGATTGCTTCCGTGACAGCTGGTAGATCCTCCTTGCTTTATCTGGGCATTAGGACTAAGGAGAAAGATGAAATACAATAATATGTGAAAACTCCATTGTCTCTAGTGGCACAAAGCAATGCAAAACTAACCACTCTTTTACCTGAAAGATCCCTGCCTTCAACAGGGTTGCATGGGCATGCCCTCATGAAGCTTCTCTCACTTAGTAGGTCACAGGACTATGCAGGGAACAGAGAGGTTTGCATGTAGCTGACAACACATGGATAGTTGTGGATGTTGAATACATTGACTGAACTCTGCAAAAAACATTATTAAAAATGTCTGTGACGTGCAATGAACTATTAAGTCAATGAAATAATTTGTGTCAAAGACACTGTGACACTCTCTGAGCACAGGAGTGGAAAATAAAAAGAGAGTCCTACATGCACATACAGTTATGGTCCAGTGCAGTGAGTGTTACTGTTTAGCTTGCTGAATAAGATTTAGAGCTTATCATTTTTACAAGGACTACAGAGGGGAAAAGAGATGATTCTTGTCTCAGTCCACAATACAAACCAGAACCAATGCAAAGTGAGGTAAATATTTTTCAGGTTGAATCACAGAATCACCAAGGTTGGAAGAGACCTCAAAGATCATCAAGTCCAACCCATCACCTAGGACCTCATGACTAAACCATGGCACCAACTGAAAGACAAGAACAAAGTCAAGAACCCTATGCAAAGCTTCTGTGATTACAGAGAAATGTCTCCCACTCTGAATATTATCTCACCTCAGTTCTTGCTGCTGCTCCAGAGAACTAGAAGCAGAATTATGTGTAGAGAGATCCTATTCTCATGACGTTTCTAGCCTCCATTTTGCTGAGCCAACAGAAGTGAATGATTGGGATAATAGGACTTCAGCAAGCACGAGAACTTTTAGTTGCTTATTGGCATCCACAGCCTTTGAAAATGTACTCAATACTAATGAGAAATGCCAGGCCAGTCTTATCAGCTGATGCACGGTAGTTCTCTTTGCTCTTAGTTAGATCTGGAAGGCATCATTCATCCCCTGCTCCCACTGGCCAGATGTGGTTAACCACACAGACAGGCAGGCAGCAAGGCAGCTACCTGCACAACAGATGGCTCTACCTCCTTGGCAGCTTCCAGGTGGACTTGAACATGTGCAGATCTCCCACCGGTGGAGACCTGGCTGCAGAGTGCCACCTTGGATAAATAACATGGGGCCTGACAGGTCACCAATCATTTTTTTCAAAAAGGTCCTGAACTCCAAAATTAACATAACTCCACAGCCTACCTATGCTGAGCTTTTGTCATACTTATTTTTCCCCCCAGTTCTTTATTATAACAATGCTACAAGAGATTGGCTTATAGACCAAGTGTACCTTTCTCCACATTTAGCTTGAGTGAGCAAATTATTCACAAAAAAGAGCACAGATTTGTGCTTACTGATTTTTGTACTCTAAACTCTTCTCAACTTAAACAGAAGCATACTCCCTCCCTGCTCCCCATAATAAAAAATTGTAAACACAAAGGAAATTACTCCATCTATGATATTACTACTCACTGTGGTATTTTTAAACAAATACTTTCATGGTTTTTTCCTAGCTAGTAGTTCAGGCTGCAGAAAGGTTCTCTACAAACAGCAGCAAAATTACTTCAGTGATCTTCAAACTCTTCCTTTAAAACTCCACTTTGCCTAAGGAAATAAAAAATAAAAGAAAGAAAAGGAAATGTTTAGAGAGGTAGCATGCTTAAGACCACAGGACAGCGAGCTCTCTCTGGCTCATCAGAACTGAGCACATTTCCCTGCTCTCTCCATGTGCTGGCAGACAGTTATATAACACAGAGTCTCATGCTCAGTGCCAGCACAAGTTGGTCTCTGTCCGTAAGACCAACATGAATGATCTGTTAACATCAAACATGATTGGAAATCAAAAAGTGTGAGATCCTTGTCTCTTCAAGTGTAATGTCATTGCAGTGGCATTCCTGATTCATCCTGAACCAGATAAGGAGCTGGGCCAAGTTTTTCTGGTGGTGGTGTTTGCATGAAATACATCTTCCAGCAGCTGCAAATTCTATAGCTGCCACAGGCTGATTTTAAATGTGAAAGCCTGAAGAAGCTGAACTCCTCCACGTTGCCACATAAACCACCCTGTGACTGCTCAGATCTGGCAGAGCAGCACTCTGTTGTTTTATGCAGTGGAAATCTGCACACACCCCCAGCAAAATACCATTAATAGAGAAACCTAGATTTTTGTTAGTGTGCTGCATGAGTTCTCAGGATACCCCTTTATCCATAGATGAGGAGTATCTCTTTCTCCTGAAAAGCCAAAGAGAAGTGTGTATATGCCAGGGGGAAGCAGAGATTGCAGCCACATTGACTTCCTTCTTGGCTGGCTTTAAAGTATATTTAGTTAGTTCCCTATTCTGAGTCACACCTTGGAAAAACATCTCTTTCTCATTCAATTATTGATTTTTATTTTTTTTTAAACAGCCTCTTGTCTTTAGGCATGCATGTCGGTGTCTCCAGAAGTGTTCATGTAAAGACTGATGTCATCTACCACCAGCTACAGAAATTGCAATTGCAGCTGTGCCTTTATGTCATTTACCTTTAGCTGCATTAGAACATTGGGGTTGTTAAGAAAATATAGTGCCCTCACCAGAAGGTTTAATACCCAGTTCAAAGTTTATCCAGATAATCCACATCAGGATTAGTGGCACTGTGAACTAAGGATCTGGCAGCAAAAAATATTGGTTACTCACACAGAGAACCATTATAAGAGACTGATCCTTAGATCTGCAGAACTTAAACATCTGCATTAAACATTTCCGGCTGACAGTATTGAAAAAGCCAATTCCTTCGTGTCCCCAAAACATTGAAGCCTTAATATATTCTTACAGCAACTGTTGTGGGATTCTGAGGCTACCTAAAACCTTTCAAGTCTCTCCCTTAACCTGCCACGCTTTGTTTGGTCTAGACTGCAGAGTGCTTTTAGGGACATTCATCCTCAGAAGAGCTGGGTCAGTAGGAAAAGCTTACTGTCTAATTCCAACTCAGTCAATCTTTGAGACAAGGCAGTATTTTAGGAACATGGTGTTAGCATTGTGTTGTGAATTTTGGAAGAAATTATTGTCTGTGTGATGTTTACCTCCACTGTTCCAGAATGATTGTTCATATGAAGAATAGGTTAAATACATCTACTGCCTCTATCATAATTTTTCCTTCTGCTAAGAGGCAGCTCTGCAGGATCTGGACACCCTGCAAAAATGTTACAAGGCCTCAATGACAGCACAGCAGCAATATGGATGGGATCCTCTGCTTCAAAACTAGGCATTCCGGAGGACACAGAGAGATGTGTACACTTACCTCCTGATTCCCTGTGAAACTGCTAGAAAGTGACTATTCCCTACACTAAAGTGAGCCTTTATTTTTGATAAATCATGTACATAGTATCATAGTATCAGTCAGGGTTGGAAGGGACCACAAGGATCATCTAGTTCCAACCCCCCTGCCATGGGCAGGGACACCCCACACTAGATCAGGCTGGACAGAGCCTTGTCCAGCCTGGTCTTAAACACCTCCAGGGATGGGGCCTCAACCGCCTCCCTGGACAACCCATTCCAGTGCTTCACCACTCTCATAGTGAAGAACCTCCTCCTCACATCCAGCCTGAATCTCCCCACCTCCAGCTTCATTCCATTCCCTTTGGTAGAATATGCTGAAACTGAGAAAATCTAGCACATTAGAATTTTATTCTGGCTGGTTCAGTTAATCTCTGCAAACCAGGAGAACTGTAAACATAAATTTTTCATCCATTTAGCTCCTATTGAACATACCATCAGTCATAACTGGAAATTTAATCTATTTTTAATAGAAAAATTGATACTGCAATATAAAACTTGAAGTAACACATTCTTGTTTTGCAAAAGACTAAGCTCTTAAAGATAGTACTGTAGGCTGGAAACAGGCGGAAGAACATAGAATATTATGCCCAGCATTAGAAGTAATCTATGTGTTCACCAAAGCCTAGGTCATCTCAAAGCAGCAATTATTCACTGATTATAGACACCCTTATTTTGGTATTTGATCTATGTTCATTACAGCAGATTATCACAGAATTACCACAACAAATTTTTTCTTTCAGTAAAATCTTATTTTCAGGTAATCTGGATTTTTTTTTCATCCCCCTATGCAAAATCTGTTTTCATCAGCCTCCAAGCCTGACTTGGGGTGACTTTGGTTTCCACATGATTTTCACTTCTTGCATTTTATACAGCTGAAATCCGAAATTCTCTTGTATTTGTTTGGTTGGTTGGTTTGTGGTTGTTTTTTTTTTCCCATAGTGCAATGCATACTTTGAGAATCCATAATCACCAAATGTGTGTGCATATGAAAGCAAGAACAACACCTTCTCTTTCATACTATAGGGCAAACAGCCACACTCAAAAGATTTCATAATCGGGGACTTTATCAGATAGTATCAGAAAGACTGAGGGAGCTGGGATTGCTCAGCCTGGAGGAGACTTAGGGGTGACCTTATCACTCTCCACAACTACCTGAAGGGAGGTTGTAGACAGGCGGATGATGGTCTCTTCTCCCAGGCAGCCAGTACCAGAACAAGAGGACACAGTCTCAGGCTGTGCCAGGGGAGGTTCAGGTTGGATGTTAGGAAGAAGTTCTACACAGAAAGAGTGATTGCCCATTGGAACGGGCTGCCCAAAGAGGTGGTGGAGTCGCAGTCATTGGAGGCGTTCAGGAGGAGACTTGATGGTGTGCTTGGTGCCATGGGTTAGTTGTTTAGGTGGGTTGGATTGGTTGATGGGTTGGACACGATGATCTTGAAGGTCTCTTCCAACCTGGTTTGGTTTATTCTAAATAAATGTTTATTCTAAATAATAGAAGATGGTTTTGGTGTGGTTTTTTTCCTGCTATAAAGTAAATTATTAATATGCAAAATTCAAAGTGCAGGTGACGAGGCCATAGTTAGCAGAAATAAGACGACTACAGCAAATTAAAAAAGGAAAAGGTTGAGATCTCAGTTTTATGCCCAGTGTGTTTCTGATGCTGACACAACAGCTGTGACCTGCCAAAGTCACCCCAGAGCGGTGGCTGCGCCTAGCCTCTGCCAAAATTAAGGTTTTGGCCTAAAAGCCTGATGTTCTTCCCAGAGTTTCCCACATAGAGGAATTGACAGATAGGTGGTTCTGCATATGTGAATCCTTATACCACACTATCTTTACCTTGTAGGAATATCAGTCCCTTGAAGACCCAGCTTAAACAGGAGGTCAAATAACTGTACAGCATTAAAATCCAGAAATTTGAGCTTCTCTTTCCAACAGCACTATCTGGGTATCCTTTTGTTAATTGAACACTTGAAAATTGTAATTGAAGCTGTATAAACATTGTTTTTCTTATTCTTCTCATAATCATTACGTGAGAAACATTAAACTAGACATTTGACTTTATTGATCTTTTCATAGACTAACAGTACAGGGAGTAATTTTCTGCCTAGACTAATTAATTGATAGACTAATTCATTGATTAGGTTCTCTATAGCATAGTTGGTATTGACAAACACTGAATCTTTTTCCATCAGTTGTATTAGTTTGCACCAATTACTTTGGCTGTTTCACTTAAGCAATTATGATAGCTCAAAAGCAACAATCACATTCTCAGCGGGTATAAATCAGGCTGCTGAAGTCAGAGGACTGTGTTGTTTTACTCAGTTCAGTTATTGGACCTTTAAGATTTAATAATGAGCTTTAAAACACCCAAACCAATAACAAGCATATCTGAGGTAAAAAGCATCATGATAGCCAAAACAAGTTGATCACAGTAATGAATAGTATCCATGCTAAAGACTTATGTGCAGATGCATAGTTTTCCCCCTAATTTATAAACAGTTTTAGAATGCTGTCAGGTGCAAAGTAAGGTACCTACCCCCATGAATAATCATTTTGAGTCATACAGGAGTTAGATGCTCAATAGACTCACATTTTCCATGTATAGGTTATCCAAAACCCAGGTCCTAAGAACACTCTGCTTTCAAGCAGACGCCGCTGCCTTCCAGATATATAGAAGATAGCCCTGCCATTTCATTGTATCTGAAATCTGTGTTTAAATACCTGTGATTTTTCAAATATACTCAACCTGCTGCAGGATTTTAGCAGAATCTAGTGATTCATGCAGGGCTTTCTCACTTCTGCATCAGTGCTGAAAGAATGTCCTGATATGGACTCTGCTGCTTCACCTGTCGAGCAGAGCCAACAAAGACACAGGGCCATCAACATATTGAGAGACCCACAGTTCCATAACTAGAGTTAATTCAACCAACTTCTGTGAATTTTCAAAATAAAGACCAAGCAAAAATAAGCAAATTTAGCTGATTATTCCCTGGGTAGACTTGTCTTAACAAACTATTTTTCAGGTAACCCAAGGAGTCATCATGGTATGTGGATGCTAACAAAAGAAGGAGACACTGAGCTGATTTTTAAGTTTATGATAGAAATCAGTTTTCTTTCAGAAACAGGCCATCTTTGTTGAATTGTTCAGCGTTGAAACACAGAAGTTGATTGAAACCTCCCTTTCATCTCAAGTCTGTTCCTTCTAGTTTATTATGGGAAAAAAAAAAAAGATCTGTGCAGGAAGTTGTCTTTGTGTTCTGGACCTACCTTCTAGCTCTGAATAACTGAGAGTTCACTGAATGTTAGTTACTTTCTCCTTTTGAAGGCTCCAATTGTTTTTTCTCATCTTTGAATGCAAAGACAGAAAATTATGTTTTCTTCAGAGACACCAGCATCACAAAGAAGTTGTCAAGACCAGGAAGATTCTGCTGAGGCAGTTTCCTTTCACTGCTCTAAAACCAATTACTTCCTGTGCTCTACAGACTCATGAAGACTTTGATGCATGGAATAGGGTTCACAGTCTTTGTTAAAATGAGTGTTGCTCCCTGGCATGACTAAAAAGAAACTCCTATGTGTGGCCTGTCCACAACATTTTCATTTGTCCCAAACCCATGCAGAAGCCAATGTACAGGTCGTAGTTGTAATGTTTTTGCTGAATACAGGACAGCTAGAGTATGACATCATTCTGCATATGAAGTCCAAAGGGAAAAGAGGCATGTGGAGGCAAAGTGAGTATGGACAATAGACTCAGGGAAGAATACAATCTTTCTAAAACAAAGCTTCATGCCTTTCACACATACATAAAACAGAGAGAGTGATTTGCAACACAGAATTCAATGACGTATAATTAAAATCAATAGAAAATTGACATCACAAACCCAAAACAAATTAAAGCACAAATCTAATCTCTGTTTCTTATTCTGGCCTTTGAAATGGAGGATTTTCTCTGAAGAGATACTGTAAATATGCTCATATATACTGGGCATGGCTTAAGCAATCTTTCTTAATGTATGTAGCCCAATTATAATTCCTTACATAAGAAGAGGGATGATCTCTTACCTTTTTGGTCAGTTTGCAGTACAGAGTAATCTGGCCTGACTCTGATCACATGCCAGTTCCCCACAGATGTCTTTATCATAATGGGATTTACTCTTTATTAGCATCCTAACAGTTGTACACTGGACAAGTCTTGTTTACATGTGAGATCACAGGCCATCCATTTATTACTCAACTTACTTATATTTTTTTGCAGAACTGTGGACCTTAAACATAAGAATCAGTGACTGGGATCTCCAATTGACCCTGAGAGTCATGATGGACAGAAAGACTGACCTTGGCGTTGTCATCACCAGTACAACTGATATCCAGTTCAAATCACTGTGTTCTTCCAGCCCAATTTTCCATTGATGTTTGTGCTCGATGCAGTATTGTAGAGCTTCAGGCATTTTCAAACTGGCCCATCCACCATGCCTTGACAGACAGACATACAGACAGTAAAGTCTGATTAATGTCAGATACATTATTTGATAAATATGCCATTATTATTGTTAACCATGCTTGTGCAGTTCAAGTCAGGCAGCTGTGGTCTTTTACAAACTAAAATAAAAAAAAAAATTAAAAAGACCAGAGATTTATTCATACTAACTTGCACTGAAATAATTCCAGAACTGCTATTTCTTACCTGCAAATGGCATATTTTTATTTCCCACTCCAATCATCATGGGCAGAATCTTCTCTATTGTTCATGCTATGATCTTTTCTTTTGGAATATCTGCTCTTGCCCCAGGTCAGAGATACAACATGGGTAATGTAGGATGATTGCTCCTGCATTTCTAAGGCTTTGGACATAAGCTTACCTCCAAGCATGGACAAAAATGGCAACCACCTGTGGCACCACACTGCCAAACCCGAGCAACATACTAAAACTGCTCCTTGCCAGTACGCGAATGCTCTACAGCACAACCTTGGATGTACAGGGTTGTGTAGATGCTGCCACCAAAGAAAAACTTCATCTGTATGGTATTGGAGATACTGCTGAAAGGTAGAGCTCAGCTATACTCTTTGTTCTCCTCCTGTTCTTGTGGGATACAGGCCTGAGCTTCTATCTTGGTCCCAACCTCTCATTCTTGGAGTGACACTACTCAGGTTTGCTAACCTTGCTGAGGAGCCTTGAGCCAGCTCTGGCTGTCACACACAGTGTCTGCAACCCATCATTTAGCCCATGGCTGTGAAGTGCAAGAGACTAAGACTTTGAATGACCTACAGAGGCACTGTGTGACTTTGGCTATTTCTAGTTATCCTGGCACACCTTTGTTATAGAATTTATTAATTCATGAAATTAATATGGCAAATATTAATAGCAATAAAACATTAATAATTTCTATTAATAGGAAAAATTGCCAAAATGTATTAATTAGGTTCGATGTACAGCTAGAATATGTATTTACAGTGGGAATGGACAATATTCAGGCAATATAACAATTTTAAGTAAACCAGGAGGAATAACAAAGAGAGAATCCCCCGGTGCAAAATGGCGCTCGACCAAGGTGTGGGAGACTCAACAAGAACCATTAAGTCAAGGAGGCAATGAATTAATTACTCACTAAGAGTTCCTCAAGTAGGGTGGTGCTGCTGCTGTATTAGCTGTTAAGACTTTTTGGGGCACTCTCATGCACCAAGCTTAGCTGGTTGCTAGCAGGAATGCTGGTCTGGCTTCAGCAGGATGGTGGGCAATATGATGCATTCAGCAAAGGGCTCTTTTGTCCTCCTGGGTAAAGTGAAGCACAGCTTGAATTCTAGTTTTAAGGGGAAGTGAGGCTTGGATCCTAAGGCTCGTGGCTTCTCAAGCTTGCAGTGAGTAGGCTCATGGCTTCTATCCCAGGTTTTGGATCAGGCAACTCAAGGTAAGGCAACTCAAGCCTTTGCTCAGGATCTGCACAGAACCACAGAACCAGGGGTAGCACAGAACCACCTCATTTGCATTCTCAGCATTGTATTACCCTGAGGAAATCTTAGGGTCCAGCTGCGCACTCCTGATTTATGATCATGGTCATTAGACAGCATTTTCCTCTTTTTTTTTTTTTCTCTCCAAACAATGTCAAAACACCAAGTTTTGTTACCACCCATGAAATTAGCTATACAATGTGAGGTGAAACTCAAACACTGCTAATTTCTGATTCCTGATTACAAAGATTTCACTACTACTTGTTTCAGCAGAACTCAGAGGTCACCAAAGCCACCAAGTGTTTAAATTGATTACATCTCAAAATGTAATAGCATGTGTTTCAAAAAACATGCTTGAGGCTGCCAGAAAAGCAATATGATTTGAATGTATTGTTTACTATTACAGTCTTCACCAGGAAAGTTCATTCTACCTTCAGTGTGACAATAAGAAATAAGTACTGAAAAGGGTACACAGTTCTCTAATTTAGTTTGCAGTTGTTGATGAATGAAACTGGAAACGCAGGCCACACTAGGTCACAGAAAAGTCTTTTTGGTAGACTTCTGCTCCCCTTTGACAAGTAATACACTGAATAAGGATGTTCCTAGACAATGTCTATCCATGCAAAAGCTTGGATTATTATTGTTGAACACAGTGGAAATCTGCCTGCTCAGTCTGAGCAACTGTTTCTCAATCAATAATTAAGTAACTTGAAGGCCTAGATCTATAAAAAGATATTGATATTTTCACTGAAAATGAATCAATATGAACAGGGTAAAGCATCTGAGTAAGCCTTTTTAATGGCAGTGTTTTGGCTGTGAGAAGTAAATTAATTGATTAAATGAATGACAAATATTGGACAACCAAAGTAAGTCTTTTTACACTTTCACAAACCTTTTAAGCAACTCATTTCTGTTATTTTCTTTCTTTTCCACCTTTTGTATTTTTTATAGAATTTGTAGACTTTTCTGTGAGTAAGTAATGCAAGTTCTGCCTCTCTTATTTTATATTAATAGGAATTCAGGTGAATTGGCAAAGGAAAAGAGCAAGTTGAGATGGCAGGAAGGGCATTTTCTGAGTGCTAAACTGTAAGGGATTCTGCTGGAAAGGCCACAGTGAAAGAAAAGAGATCTAGCAAGAAACTGTAAGGGAAAAATCTACTGAGAGATGGAAAATCACAGAGTCATAGAATGATTCTGGTTGAAAAAGACCTCTAAGATTATTGAGTTAAAACATCAACCTAACACCACCATGGCCATTAAACCATGTCCTGAAGTGGCTCACAGTGCCCTGATGCATGGGCATCATGTGAAGGCTGTGCTCAAACACAATACCAGAAGTGCCCCAATTTTTGTGAGTGAATTTGTAGAAGTTTGCTAAAGGTTTGGTCTTAGGACCCAGGCCAGGGGAGCACTGATTACCTCCCAAACTCTGATATCTTTACAGCTTTCTTTAGAAACAACAGTAGAAACTCTTGGCCAGCGTGCCCACTGCAATAGTTTGCACAACATATTAAAGCCCCAGCAAACACTGAGGTTTCAGGCTTGGGACTGCTTCTAGAGGCTGATTACATTGGACATTTTGCATCTTGAAGTAGAACCATGTGCCTGGAAGACTACCAGTTTGAAGAACTCCCCAGCAGTGAGAAAACCGCTGTGGTCTGCAGCCTGTCACTGGCTCTGGAAACAGAGGAGCAGGAGGAGACAACAGGGAAGGGGTTAAGAGAGAGGAAAGTGTCTCTTCTTCCACTCACACTTCTTTATCATGTTCTGAGCTAACAAATTCAGTTCAAGGCAATGTTATTTTAATTATTGGAAGCAGGTACAATATAGCTTCACACAAGGGTCATCTCTTTTCAGGTATGTATTTACTGTGCAAAGGAAAGGGAGAAATGCAAATGGGTGAGACAGTAGAAATGTCAGCTTTATTTGTCCAAACATCTTTCTAGTGGAATAGACAGTTAACTTTCCCAATCTCCCTAGCCTGTCTTTTTCCCTTCTTGTTTCCTTCCACCCTTTTCCCTGTTTTATTTGAGTGCATAGTTTTTTACCATTAATCAGAGTTTTCCCTTAAAATAGAGAAGCAGGTCAAAGGACCCAGGACTTGCACTGGCCCTTTGTGTGTATGAAGCTGTCAATGGGTAGCACAGAGTCTTAGGCCATTACTTTTGTTGGTCATAAAATAATTCTCTGCTGCTCCATAGCTCCTGCAAGCTATTATTGAGCCTTCAATTTTCTGAAAATATTTTTGAGAGGTATTTTATTATTATTGTTCTTAAATGGATACACATTCTTATCTGTAAAGGTTGAAACTCCACTCTTCCATCTGTTTGTGCCCTTTTTGGAATTGCATGTCCTCTGTGGTGTGCAGCTCAGAATTGTTCACTTATGTACTGGTAAGAAAAAAAAACCAAACAAACAACCAAACAAAAAACCCAAGAAATAAAAAGAATGAATGTGTGATAGAAAACATTCCCCCCCCCCAAAAAAAAAAAATCTCAAAACTACACAAAGAACTTTCATGATACAGGCAGATCCTGCTCATAAATAAAAATTCATCTGCCTTGCATGTAAAATTGAAAATGAATGTTGGAGAGGGCACACAATCCACTTCTCAGTGTAAAAATGTTTCCCTCTTTCTTTTTTTAATCAACATTCAGCACTTTGAGACCACATGTACCATTTTAGCACTTAAGATGAGACTGGTTTGGTTATTTTTTAAAAAAGAAAAAAGCTATTCAATATTCATGTAACAAAATCTGATGTGTCTTGATGTGTTTCAATTTTAATCATAACCTAGTATCACAGATCTAGTAAAAAAAGCTTGCCTTTGTAGCTGTTCAAGGTGGCACAGAAGCTGCCTAGCAGAGCATATAGATATGACTTCCTTATCTCCAAAATGGCAAAAAATTACACTGACAGTGATAAAACTGCCATTTTCAGAGCACAACTTATGAACTAATTAGCCAACATTTATAGCCCCCATCCCCCAGACTGGCTATACTGTTATTTTACAGATGTCTGGATCTATGAGAAGAGTGGGAAAGAAAATATAAAATCAAAGCAGAAAACAGAGGGAGAACATTTAGAAACATGTGATGCTGCTTCTTAATCCTGGGTGGGGGAATTTTGTGTTGCACAAGGTCTGTTACTATCCTACGCACACATCTGTATAGGCCAAGTGTTAGATCCTTTCTGCTCCTTTCATAACACAGAGACTCAACCTTCAGCTGCAACACCAAATTCAGAAAGCAGAGGTGCTGAGTGCAGGTTAGGTTCCCTTGCATTTCGGCTTTCTTAGATGTATTTATATTCCCTCAGGATTCTATGACACCAAGGCATTCTTCCCCATTCAACTGGCATGCTGAGAGAAAGACCATGTGCTACCCCTTTACTCCACCACCTGGGTGACTCCATCCCTTTTTGGCTGCTGCTGTAGGCACCTGCAAATCCCACACTGCCAGTTGTCTGGGGAGTACAGAGACTGTTTTCTGAAATTACTGGGGCAGCTGAAACCACAGGGGTATTTTACTGAATACTTACAACAGTAGTAGGCGCCATCAGTAGAAATCATGCTGGTGACACATCTTGGTGTCAGCCCGTGATCTGGTTTGAGTCTTGATAAGCAAAAGTTGAAACTCCTCCAAGCACATCAGCTCAGCTGAAGAGGCCATATGTGTTGCAGGAAGCCCTTCCAACATGCTCCATGGCTGCTTGTATATCACTCAGTAGGGATATCCCTTGCATCCCCACTGAACACTAAGGGTAGCCTGAGCCCAGAGAGCTTTAACATCCCATCTCCTCTTTGCAGCAGAAATAAGACTGCATCCTCCTATGGACCTCTGAGTCCTCTTTTCCATTTGACTCTGGCACTGCAAAGGCAGGTAAAATGCTGGAGGCTGCATATGAAAGCATCATGCTGGACAGTGCTCCTACCTGAAGTTTGCTCCTAAGTAGGGTGATACATAACATAAGGCACAAGATAATGGGCAGTTAAATCCCTCTGCTGTTACAAATCAGAAAGAAAGAAGGAATAGGAGTAGATGTAAAAAAACACATTGAGGGCCACAAAAGAAAAAGTATTGCCCTGGATTGTGTCTAGATATTCTTGGACCTACTTCCATGGGACCTACCTCCATGGGATATTTCTGATCAACTCACTTATGGCCTTCTCAGCTATATGTTGTGAACAGTATTAAGGAGGACAAATTAATTATTTGGCCATTTTCCCTGTTTTTCTTTGTGGAGAACAGAAAATACTATGGTATGAGTGAAAAAAAACCCACAACTGTATTTGTTGCAAAAATCATTAAAACAATGATTCTACACTGCACTTAAAACATCATTCTCACAGAGTTTTTAAACAGCTTTTGTTGTTAGACAAACGAAATACTGTGCAATAATCCTTTGCCTCTCTTGTGTCAGATTATCAGTTATTTCAAGTAAGTGTTAAAATCTCCCTCACTGGCAAAAATGAATTATGTTTTCTTTATCAAACTTGCATCAACATGCCCACCAAGCTGAGCTGGAAAAGTGTCTTTAACAGTACAACATAGATGCTGATGTTTTGTGATTGCAAATTCACCTGAATCTAAATTTTGCAGCTATAGCAACATCTCTCTCTCGCACTGCAAAATGTTTTTATGTTCAGACAGATTTTTAGTATACTTTGTCACATTACAATCTACTGTAAATAAAAATCCTGTAGTTTAGGCCTTTCTTCTCAATTCTGTTAATTAGTACATCTGATTCTCCTGGACAGTACTTCTCTTTAAATTGATAATCATGAATTGTCCTATTTTTTCAATCTACTCTCATTTATGTGCTTTTCAAAAAAGTCCAGCAGTTACAACTATATAAAAAAGGTTGCAATACAGTAAGTAGAGTTCATCCTGTTTGGGGCAAGGAAGGTGGATTATTTACCTCTTCAAGTGACTTTCAGCCTGCATATTTGCAAATATACAATGAGACATTAACACAAAGTCCTGCAAATTAATAATCCCACAAAGTACTGCAGTGACCACTCATGTACAGCTTTCTACTTTATAAGCAATGCAGACTTATTTCTCTATAGGTTGCTTCAAATGTGAGAAGACTTCTAGAAAGACAGGTCTGCCTATAAATGAGAAAGAACCAAATTTCAGTAAGACCCCTTACAGGGACTGGTGTTAATCCTTGCTATAAGAATGTACTTATTTTCAGTAGTCTGTAATGGATGAATGAAATGCAGCATTAAGATATCTCATGTATAGAGATACATCAAAATCTGACCAGTTCATTTCTGTCTAAACTAAAGAAATAGACAAGCTAATACATCACATAAATTTCACTGATGAATGTCAAGACAGATACAATACAAACCCATAGAAAGTACTGTAAACAACATCAATCTTTCTAAAGGCAAGGCTGAGGCAAAATATTATTACCATATCCAAGGATGAGACAGTCTGTGTGCTTAATAAGACAGAATAGTCATCCCAAACCAATTTTAGTGGAGAATCAAAACTCTTATAAATACCTTTTTTTTTCCAGGGTTCCTAAAGGAAATACATTCATCATTTATACACCCAACTAGTATATGACAAGAGAGAGTATGCTGGCAATCTGGAAAAGAGGAAGACATTTTGGGATGGCAGCTGACCTGAGTGGTTGCTCCACATGGGCAGTTCCTCTCAGGGCTTGAAGTGGTGAGCAGAGCTCATTCCCAGAGCTGGATTCCAGGGCTGTTGGAGGAATACCTCAGCCATACTCAGGGCAAAGCCTCCACAGCTAGCAGCAAATGTCACAATCACCAGTAGAGCTCTGACTTTGTCTCATGGCCCTTATTTATCCTAAAAAATAAAACATCAGTTCATAATATCTAGCAACACCTCATTTCTGTTTAGTTATTGAAGAAGTACCAAACAAATTAAAATGGGCAGAGATATTGTTACTGCAACTGCAGGTGACTCTGAATACTTCAGACCCAGAGAAACTGATTTTATTTTGAGTAACAACACAAACAATTTGTCTGAAGACAAGGACCAAATCATGGGGAATGATGGGGTGAAATCAGTACTCTAGAGGTACTGCATGTTACAGAAGCATGAACTCACTCACTTGAGCCACCAGGCCTCCAAGTGTGCCCTGAGCATGGATAAATCCAAAGGACTTCGAAAATCATCCTTAAAGATGGTAACAAAACTGTTAGATGAGATCACCTACATCACTGAGAACACAGTGATTTCACAGAACTGAAAAGCTTAGATTCTGCCCTAAGATGTTTGCATACAAAGAAGAGTTGAGACTTGGACTAAAATAACTTTTTTAAAGCAGCCTGTGGAATACAATGAAATAGAAACATGGAAGTCAGGGAAGAAACGTTATGATGCCCATGTGAAAATCATGAAGTGGGAATACCAGTTTGCCATTTAATTATTGTTTCTATAATAAATATTTTAAAGCTTATTTATAATCAAAATGTTATCCAGACATAAAAAATATTTCCCCCTTTCAATTAAACGAAGGCCATACCTCACTGTGGTAGAGTTTGACAAGGACATTATTTCATCCTGCTTCCTTGGTATCTCTTTTGCTTCTGCTCTGCATGAAACCTCCACTAACATGGAGCAATGAAACAGTAAAGTGATTTACTTGGGAAAGTATATGGCAAGGATTTACTAGAACTTTTTAAATAAACCAAACCCTTTTTTGGAAGATAGAACATAGAAGAGAGCTGTGTATTTGGGGGAATAAGGTCAGAAGTATTAAATAAACCTCTCCCTTTTTTAGAACTTCCAAGCATAAAATTTTGTGTACATAGTCTCCAGATTTCCCAGATACTTCTTTTTGCTCTCCTATCCATGTGGGGTCCAGTTTTGATCTCTGGAGTGAATGACAAAACTTTGACTATACTTTATCAGAGCAGAATTAGTGCATAGCTTTTACACCAAGCTGTCTTGGACAAAACCACTACTAAACCTCTACTCCTGCAAACAGGAAATTCTGCTTTTCAAATTTACTAAATCTGCATCCGAGTTTATGGCACAGATTTGAGACTAACATGCTGTTTGATTTCTCTCAACATGACTAGATCCACGAAGCGTGCGTGTGCATCTGTGTGTCCCTTCTTGGACCCATTTCTACTGCATTTCACGTTTCTGTCAATATAGCCTCCAATATTTGAATCCGCTGATAGAACAGATGCAGTAATTGCAAACAGCTGTAAAGTATTACTCATCTTGCTAATCAAAATGACTTTCTGCTAAATAAACCATGAAAAAAGCTTTTCCACCATCAGTGAAGTGGAGTGGAAATGATACAGACTGTAAAGAGTCCACACCACGGAAGTAAAATCAACAGATCAAGTTTTCCTACAACAATGATTCTACATGCTAATGCACACTTCCAAATTTGTTATAAGAATTTCCCTATGTTTAGAAAAATGAATTTGTGTGATGACACAAATGTTCCTCCAGGTATTTGACATGATACCTCCAGATACAGAGAGCCCTGAAGAACTGCTTTATGCTTTCTCAAGGATCACCATCCAAGGGGAGATAATTGCTTCGTGTGGTTTTGCTAGATGTGCATTGCACACTATGCTATTTTATTGAAAAGAACCCAAAAAAAAAACCAACCAACCAAACCAAAACCACACAAAAAACTCCCACCAAAACCACAGAGTAATATATATCCATGTCAAATGCAACAAGATGACTGTTTCTGAGCTTCTGGAGAGCATGGAAGAGGCTAGTGAGCCTCCCCCCCCCCCAAAAAAAAAGTTTGAGAGGGGGAAAAAAAAAAATAAATAAAAAAAATCACTTCTAACTAAAAGTCATAGCTGATGACTTGTCTTTCATTAGTCTGTCCCCTAATGAGAAAGCTCCTTTTCTAGCTCATTGTGCTTCAGTTATCCCATTTTCTAAGTCATATTCTTTAATTCTTAAAAATGCTATTAGAAAAGATATCGTCTCTGGTTATATACTCTTCTCTATTCCCCTATGCCACTTAAGCACTTATTGCTCTGGGCCACTCCGGTGTAAAACACTCCAGAGGAAACAACTTAGCCCTGAGTTATTTCTCTCACTTCTTTGGGTCACACTGAATTAGGGAGTAAGCAATCTTCTCCCACAGCTTTCTGGTACCATAAAGGATTTGCTGGGATCCTCAGTTCTTCTGTTATGAAATGTAGCTGGAAGTTAAAAGGCATATAAATTACAGATGTGCTAATTTGGTGGAGCATGATGAACTTCCTACTACCAAGTTTATATATCTGTGAAGAGAGGGAGAAGTTATATAGTTATATCACAGGAGCAGGAAGGATATATCTACTTCCTCTCTAAAACACTTTATGTTCTCCAGCACTGGATGCAGTCTGCATCTCAGGACTCAGCAAATTGTCTGGATCAGCTGCCTTTCTGCCCCAGTTGTTGCTCTGGTTTTCCCTCCTCAGGTCGTTTTTCTTTGCCTTAACTCTTTTCTACTGTCACAGTCCACATTCAGCACTATGGCTGCAGCAGCATGACCCAGTCACACCCAAGACACCCCAGGAGAAACACAGCAGAACTTCAAACCACAGCATCACTGCCACAGGCAGAAGAGACAGTAATAGGGGAGATAAGGTCACTGTCTAAGGTAGTATAGTCTCTCTACAGGGTGACCTAAGTATTTCTATTAAAAGGGTCACTGTAAGACTACGATAGTTATTTCCCCCATTATATTCCTCTTAAGGTTGAGGAAAGCATTAGAAGAACTGCTTAGAAAGTCTTCACCAACTCACTCAAACTGTAAATTCATTCATTCTCGCCCACTTTTCATACAGATCTTTGATTTTTGAGCAAGGAGTGAAAATGGAGATGGGCACCATTTTATCAGAAGCTGCATCCTTCTGATAAAGCACATAAGGTACAGAGAACATTAGTGTATGTCAGCAGCAATGAATAAAGCTCAGAGGCCTTCAAGTCTCCAGTTCCCCTCAAACTCTTGGTAGCAGCCTGCATAATTTTCACTTACACTTAGACATTTCCATGCTACTTGTGCTTGCACCATTTTGCGGAGATCACAGCTAGTGAGTGCATCTTCCCACAATTATCAGTAGTTGCAGTGTGCCTATTTTACAAGTAAACAGAAAGCTACAAAGACCTTTCGGGGTGAGTAAATGGTTATCCATTGCAGTTATTATACAATCCCCCTCAAAGAAGTGAAGTTGCTACTTAATTATATTAACTGTGCTTGCATTCTCTACCCTGACTGGAGTGCGTTCCAGAGCCAACATTACTGTTCAGACAGATGCACCCTTCCCATTCGAAGCCTAGGTTTTATGCTGTGTTTAGTCTAAGGCAATAAGGCTTAAAATTGTATGGCCTATTTTTGCAGGCAGCAATGCAGCAAAGGCAGGCCTAGATCTTAGCCTCTCAAGAAGCAGCATGTTTCAGAGCTTTTTCTCATTTGCCCTTATGCAAGTTTTCCAGAAAGCCATGTATGGCTCTTAAATGTCAGCACACAGTTTCTAACTCGGTGTTAGAGTTGTCGGGATAGAGAACTTATTTTTTTGCAGTTTCTCTTCTACAAGTCTCAAAATAGGCACTGTGGTCCTTTTGTCTTCCCTGCCCATTAAATTATACATCCTTCATTCTGCAGCCTCTAAGCTCTTAAAAAAAAATTTGCAAACTCTGTCTTACAGCCTTACAGCTCCTTTCATGGTAATATTCCCACCATAGGCCTCTTTCCTGCTCTGTTTCCAAATCCAGCAATTTCCTCCTTGGTATCTCAGAGTTTGGGATTCTCCTACTAGAAGTTTTCAAGATGTAACTTTCACCTTAAAATGTGAGAACCAAATGAAAAACCTCAGACCTTCATGGAGAAGTGTGAGATGGTACTCCCAAGAGAGCTGGAATGGAAGTTGTTTCTGACACAGATCTGGGGAGCAGGAAAAGGGAAGGAATTTCTGGGAATTTATTTCCTTGGGGAACACAAACAGATGCTGTTACATTTCAAAGTGGTTTTGTCTCCTCTTACTGATGTTAAGAGCTTAAGACAGATTGCAAGGAACAGTCAGATTTTGGTGGTCCTCATTTAAGAAGAGCTCTCTTACTGGGGGAAAAAAAAACAACCTGAAAACTTTCCTGAACTGATCAAGAAGTGAACCCTACACATTGCCAGCATGGCACCCCAGAAAACAAAGATTACACAATATGCCCTTCACAGTCCATTAACAATATTTGTGCTCATTACCAGTGAGATGTGTTTCACATAAAACAGCCACTTAGGCAGGAAGGGCACTTGAGGTAATTAAGAACGTATTTACATTTTATAGAGCTATTGATGCTCTTATGTTCAAGGAATCTCTATTAAAAGGGTGCTCAGAGTATTTTCCCTACCAATAAATATTAAAATAGTTAACCTCCACTTGCTAGCTGCCTGCCATGGCTGTGAGCTGTTAATAAGCAGTAAGAAGCAGACAAAAGAATGTGTCAGACAAGAAACCAATCCTCCAATCTATTTTTCTTCTCTGGCTAAGTTTCCATTTACTACGTTATACATTGTCTTATTTTCATAAATGAAAAATAGAATTTAAAAAAAGGTAAGTTTCACAATTGTGATAGTAAGGAATAAAAAGAGCTCTTGATTTAAATGTGCTTTTTACTAAAAAAATTAGCTTGCAGAGACGATTCAGTTCTAGAACATTTCCCTAACCTTCTGAAATCATCCTCAAGTACAACACAGACCCCATATGATGTGTCCATTTATTTACATTCTGCTTGTGCCTATTATTACTATTGCTCTAGACTGTTCTTGATAGACACAAGCTGAGAAACAATAAACAGCAATCTAAACTATTCACAAAAACCACCTTAAGAAATGCAGAAAGTAATAGGAATTAATCAGCTGAACAGGCAGTCTTCCATTGCAACCCTTGTTATTTAGACAAGTGCAGCTAATATACATAATGTAGCCATAAATAATTAAGTAAAATAAATTACAGCCCAACAAAGTCCACATTAAACAAGACAGGCCTCTCTGAAAGCCATGTGGGACTTACTATGTGAAGTTCCGAGTGAAAAATGAAAGAGCATGGTTTGCATGATCTGTCTGTTGCTCTAATTTTCAAAGATGATACCTAGTCATTGTAGAGACTCTTGCCTGAGAAAGCTGAACCATGTTAGAGCTGAAATGAGTCACAAAACAGCATAAAAATGAAAAATGAGAAAGAAATGAGCACATACATTTTGCATCATACTCATGTAGTAACTCTTATTGCCATGACTCACGAACCCAACAGAAAGAAGAAGCTCCACCTAGAGCTGTAAATTCTGGTCAACTCAATTATTTCACATGTTGCAGCCTGACTTGAGTTATTCAGAGCAGAGAGAGGCAGATCCCTGATGCACCCTTCCATATTGCTGGACAGGGTGAAAATAATAAATTGGTCACTGGGAAACATTCTATGTTTCCTGGATAAGGAACAGCATATTTCAAATTCTCTCATAGCTGCCTCTTGATGGCAGTAAATGGTTTTGCCATAGCTATCACACCTCATCAGAAAAGTCCTGCAAGCAAGGGAGAGTCTACTTCCACTCTCACATTACCTACAACCCTTTCTTCCAGGTCCCAGACCCTTCTGGCTCACAAGTAGCAACAAAAAGCACTGTCTTGTCATTTTTTTAAGGACTACTGACATCTTTTTATGAAATCCATCAGGCCACATTGACCTAGCCCCACTGGAAAGTCAATAGTTTGGAAATTATTCTGTTTTCCTCAGATAATTGCACCAGGTCCCAGCAGTGGAGATGTGGCATTTTCAGTGCCTCAGAGTACCTTTCAGGAGAATAACATCAAGTTTTGATGCTGCTGACTGCTTCTCCCCCAAGTACCTGACATTCTTAACTAAAATCAAACCAAATCAAACAAAACAAATAAAATAAAGCAAAGCAAAACAAAACAAAACACCACCAAAAAAAAAAAAACCCAAACCAGCCAAAAAACCCACAGCCTTTTGGTGCTCACATTTCCAATCCATCTCCCACTTCTGTTTAAAAGTTAGCAACAACCCCATCTCTCTAAACAGAACAGGCTTTGTGACCAGTGGAGTGGAGGAACAAATAACATAGGCCTCTCCATTTGTTCCATAGAAATATCTGATTCCCATATTCTGCAGGTTTGGGGATTTTCCCTTTTTCTCTGAAAACACGAGCCTTGGTATCTCAGTGCCTTGAAAAGGACCTGCATGCAGAGAGGAAACACACATTTAACATTACACATCTTGGAACGAGGCAGAGAGAATTTTCTACATGCATCTGTCAGCTCTGCTGGTCAGAAAGGCTGCATGGACACAGCAGGAACCTACTTTCTTGCAGTAAAAATCCTGGCACCTTCTGAAGCTCCTGAAGTGCTCCTCACTGTGTGGCCACAAGTACTGGAAAAGTCCTCCCACATTACACACATATACTAAGCTCATGGAGAGCTCATGGAGTCCTGCATTTGGGATTATATGAGGAATCTCCCCAGAGTTAAACTGGCGCCCCCTTTAGGACTCCCAACCCACTTATCGCAGCAAATATGGCGGGACCACTACCCTACCCAATGTTCTACATGTTGTGACAGTAGATATTGCAAATTATTAACAAAAGAACAATTATTCTAAAAGATAGAGACTAAGTATTTGTCAAGGAGTGGTGATGAACCAAAGCTCAAGTTACTTAGTAAACTGAGATCAGATTAGGAGGGGAATAATGGGTGAGGCAGACATTTTTGCTATAGGTATCTTGATAGAAGAGTATCTCTTGCCAGATTTTCTGAAACTTGCTATTCCATATAATAATTCACATAATATCACAGGTGAAGAGTCTTTTTCCTAGGTACAGTAAAACTGCCAGGCTGTTTGCTAGAATTTATTTCTGATTTGTTTTGAGGTTCAAGAATAACTACTAACCACCGATTCAAACCACAGCTCTGTCAAAAGACATTTACATTGCCCCTAAGCATTTCAATTATATGCACCAGACAGAACTGTAAATTGTAAGTTATACATAGATAAATCAGATAATATGTGGCAAATAAAGTGTATAGCAGCAATATCAGCTTGCATATAAGAATCTTAAAAAGCAGATACAATTAAGAGACAGCTCAAGGAAACAAATACCCTGTGAACCTTTCAAAAGGCCAACTACATTATGTTTATTTTAATATTGTTTAACAGTAACACTTAATAAAGAGAACATCATGATTGTGTGAACTAAATTTTCAGTCATAATGAATGCTACAAGCTTAACCTCCCAAGTTTAAATAGGCTACAATGCCTTGGGAGAGATGCAAGAGAAATTATTTGATAAAGGTGACGGTTTTTCACACCTGAAAATAATGTTTTTCTTCCAGGCTCTCTCGATCAACAGTCTGTAGCCACACATTACAGATATAATCTCAAGACCTTATGGTGTATGCTTGCCACTACTTGCATAACTTACTAGGGATAGTGGAACACAGAGATTTTGAACATAATTTCCCACACTACAGGAGATTTTCTGAATGACAGAAAGTAAACTTCAACCAGTTTCTGGACCATTTATTCAAGAAGTAGAGTCTTGCCTCCTACAAGATTTAGACACAAGTATCCTGTGCACCAAGGATGTGTATTTGATTTCAAAAATTAATTGCACAGGAGTGGATTTCTTTTATGGTTTGCCTGGCACAAACTAAAATCATTACATAAATCAGCTGAAGAGTGTCAATTTTACCTATATAATGATTGATTGAACATTCACAGCTAGAGTTTGTCATGTTCCCCATACTCACCAATATAAAAGCAGCTGTGATCTGAAAGCTTTTCTGGGGTAGAAGACAACAGTAAAAAGCATGCTAGAAGAAAACAATCACTGTAACAGTGCTATGCCCCAGAACATTCTTCAATGTTACAGTTCTTTCTCCCATCCATCATGTTTTCTCTGATTGTTATTTCCTTATTTAATGAATATTATAATGAATACAAAATACTTGAAGCTGTACTATAGATCTTTAATTATTTAATTTTTTTTTAAGTATGCTTACTACTTTATATCCTGAGAGGGAATATTAGCAGTTCTATTAAATGATGCTTTCTTGTTACCATGATAAATGTGTATGGAATGATAGATTTAATGCAAAACCCTGTGTATATAACTCACCAACAAACCTAAATTGTGCATCATCTATTTGAGAGCTGTCAACTTTTTCTAACAGACAGAAAGTATTTTCCCAGTGAATCTGTTGCTTATTATACTCTACTTGTCAGAGGTACTAGTAACATGGCAGTATTTCTTATAACAAATCAAAAATATATAGTCATACCTCCAAATTCTCCAAAGACAGAATATTTGTGTTGGCTTCAGTGGTCATCAATGAAGACATCTGCAGAATAGCCAAAGTATTTATTGCCTTTTAATGATTTAACTCTCTGATTATTATACACAAGTATTCTTATGTTAAAGCCCTGAATCTTATCCCACTAAGTAGAGGGTCGCTGGAAATGGTTCTACTTTTAGTAGCACATGAGGACTTGTTTTGAACAGTCAGTGCTGTTTAGAGAATGTTTACTTTCTGTTCTGGAAAAAAAAAATAAAAGGCAGCATACTGGAGGAAAAGAGAAGGATATTTATTCTGACTAAGAAATCTTCTATTGAGATTAACTAGAATGGCTCTTTCTGAGATGGTCCTAGAATTTTCTTTTTTTCCCTTCTTCTTCCCCCCTTTTTCTTTTTCCAGTTTGTTTTTTTTTTTAAGTTAATATTAAAAAGCCTGTATTGCTAAACAAATAAATAAATAAGCAGCAAGTCTTCCAACAGTGGAATTTTTAATTTCAAGAATATTGGAACAAAAGTTTTCAATTATTACCCTTGCCCAAGTTGAAAACTCATCCACATTTTTCCTTTCACACAGATTTCAGGTTAGCTGACATTCTCCAAACAAGTTTTATGGACAGATAACTGGTCTGCCCTGATTTAGCACAGACTTCTGCATGAAAACCTCTAAAGAGGTTAGTTTCCTTAAAGGAACAGGAACTGAGGGGCTGGGGATTTTTCTGCCCATTCCCCTGACAGATCTGGATCTCTCTCATAAGGTGATTTAAGTCCCCCAACAGCTTGTTCACTGGAGGTACATGGAGAAAGAACTGCCTGGAGCTGAACCAAAGCACAGGTGGATATACATGTGGCTTTCTTTTCTTGATGAACACCTGTACATGAGCACCATACAGCTCCCACAGACCGTACTGAAACTTGAAACACAAGAAATTCCTGGCGTAACAAACTATGGAGTAGCATTGTGCTAACTATGCCCAACTCTCTTTGCCTCCCTCTGTGGTATGGGACGCAATCTACACCACTTTGTATATAAGAACTGGAGTGGTATGATACACGCTGCCTCTCCAGTATAGCGGAGGGATAGAAGAAGAACTGAAAGTGGATCTCTACAAGTCATAGATTCCCCTCCTTTTATCCACTGAATTGCTGGAGTAGAGCTTCTCTATGCATGGAGGGTCTGGAGCTCTATGATCAAAGGGCTGGAGAACCTCTCTTATGAAGACAGGATGAAAGACTCTGGGTTGTTCAGCCTGGAGAAGAGAAGGCTCTAGGGAGATATTTCAGTATCTGATGTAGACCTACAGGAAGGCTGAGGAAGGACTGTTTAGAAGGGCTTGTAGTGACAGGATGAGGGGCAATGGATTTAAACTGGAGCAGCGTAGATTTAGGCTAGACACAAGGAGCAAGTTCTTTACAGTGAGAGTGGTAAAATACTGGAACAAGTTGTCTATGGATGTGGTTGAGGCCCCTTTCCTGGAGACATTCAAGATCAGACTTGATGTGGCCCTGGGCAGCCTGGTCTAGTTGAAGGTGTCCCTGCTCACTGCAGAGGGTGTTGGACAAGATGACCTTTGAGGGTCCTTTCTAACCTGATGTAATCTCTGTGTGTGAGTGAGGGTGTTGGGCTGGGTAGTGCCTCTTTTCCCAGGCAGCAAATAAGAGGCAGATGTATTATTTCCACAAATGATTAGCATTAGGAAGAAGTTCCTTGGCATGCACAAAAGGAGAGACCTGAGTCTTGAGAGTCTCCTAGTGACATTTTAATGAGAAAATAATGAGAGAGATTACAGTGCTGTGCTTTTAAACTCAGTCTTCAGTACTTTCTCTCCCAGTGCCTATGTGTCAGACTCAGAGACAGTCCTGCCAATAAATGTGTTGATAGTCCCTGTCCAAGATACTCAATGATAGAGATGCTCACAATTTAGTCGAAGAGTTAGATTACCAGGACATTTCATTTCTTGCTATAAGTGATACAGTCAGTTCTTTTGGTCATTTTCAGTTCAAGTGAAAGAAATAATGAGTCTAAGAGGAAACTCTGTGCCTAGGTCTGAGGGATTAACTCTAGCAATACTCCCATTGTCCTCAGTGACTGGAGAGTTGCTGTGCATGTAAGACCTTTAGAGTCTGGATCAGTATGCTATAGAACGCGCAAAGCTGGTACAACATGTCAGCTGATCACCAAAGGTAGATCAGAGCTATTTTCATCATTAAGGCACAGGAGCTGGCCTATTTTAATGCTTGTTATACCAGCTATTTTTACATCTCAGTGCCTGGATAAGAGATGTCTGAAAGTTATGATTTTCAAGCAGTGTGAAATACCTCCTTAAAATTCCTTAAGTTGGTGACGCACACCCTCTAGGCACCTTTGAAAATGTTGGGGAGAAATTTGCCTTTATTGAAGTCAGTGAGAGTTTTACTACCAAGTTCAATAGTGCTGCATCTTGCTGCTTTCTACTGACTTCAGACATTCCAAGTTCTCTGGTTGACTGGTTTATTTAAAAGGAGTGGGAGGAAAAAGAATGTCTGAAAATAATTTTTCCACCAACAAGA
Source organism: Melanerpes formicivorus (assembly GCF_026170545.1). Lineage (NCBI taxonomy): Eukaryota > Metazoa > Chordata > Aves > Piciformes > Picidae > Melanerpes > Melanerpes formicivorus. The sequence continues at coordinate 17,506,244 of NW_027142359.1, read as the reverse complement.
TTATTATTGACTTACTATGCACTTTAGACCATGCAAAAGTGTCAGAATTCAGTGAAAGGTGTGGGTTCACACATTTCTGACATTCTTCATATTTATAATATATACAATAGAGCAGGTTTATAATTTGACCTTTCGCTATTATTCCAGTCCTCCTATCTCAATAAGGGAAAAGGATTAATATAATAAAAGATCCTTTGTATGGGAAAGTGCCTGTAATATCCTACATCACCACACCTTATAAGGGCAGCACTACTGTGTCTTGGTTACATCTACTGCTGAACAAAGAAGTATATATGTAGTTTATCTTTTCTTCCAGCTTCATTGAACATTTCTGGAAGCCACACTTTAATACATTAAGAAATGGCAGTGGTGTATATGTTCCAAATGTGCTAACTATAAAATGGTTAAGCTAAACATTATTTTGTAGGACAACAGTCTGCCAAGCCCTGAAATTCTGACAAATAAGAGACCTAGTGACAGACAACAAAACCATGTCTTTTTGACTCTGTCACACAAAATAATTGGTAAGTGTTATGCTTTTGTGGTTGTAGAGGAAATAATATAGGGGGGGAAGAACCCAACAGGTACAGGGTCAGTAATAGCAACCTCATAGAAATACTGCAACACTGCTGACATTAATAATTAAATGTACAAGAAATCTCAATAAATATTAAGTCATTTGCTAAAGAAATCTATGCCAATGGCTTTTGTGTGTGTGTGTGCAAACTGATTTATATCAGAGAAATGGGGAATCTGTTTTAGTGAGTCTTGCTTTTTTCTCCTCAGAGATGTAGAATTATAAAGTGCAAATCTGCTTAAGTTGGGCTTTTTTACATTTATAAAGGGCCACACTTGATTTAGCAATACTATTTTTATGTGTAATGACATAGACACATTTATTATACATTCTGCTAATCTTCAGACGTGCATTTTGACAGGATTAGGAATTTATACAATATGTAGACTTTAGGCTGCACGTCAATACATTTGGGTTTTTGCAAGCTAAGACGGAGCATTTCAAACAATCATGTTGTGTTTCCTGCTCTCTGAACAATGAACCACAGTAATCCTTCTGATGGCAATCATACTATTTTCTGTTTAAGACTGCATTTTGTTTGTACATTGTCACTTAACCCAAAATCCAGCAGATTTTCTTTGTAGGTATCTTTTAAAAGGAACACAAGTAAGCATTCGAAGAAAATGACATAGAACTGAGTTTTCTAAAAAGTACATACTTCCCAGTATGTATTTTATAAATATTTAAATGAAGGATGATCAGAAATGTATAAACAATTGTGTTAACACTCTAGAAAGTGTTACTGTGTTCTGCAGCTCACTAATAGATTTCCATACTGAAGGGATTAAAAGGCTTCTATTTGGTGAATGCAGAAACTGTTTGGGTTTTTTCTTTTTCCTATAGAGCAAGTTGCATCATGGCTTTTGATACTCAGTCTAGTTAAAAATCATATTCCCATCTACAAAAGGTATATAATGGACATTATTTCATTAAATATTAACTCAGAAATTCACAACATTGGACACGTACAAGTTTATTTTTAATCTTAATAATTAGAAGCTTGCTATTCATTTGCATGAGAATAACAATTTAGTGTGGCAAGAGAGCTCCAACTGCATCCCTGCAGTTTATTGCCTTAGGTTTGCAAACTGCTTTAACAGCCATCAGCCAAGAAATGTACATGTCATCTGCAAATCACAAATCACAGATCTTGACTCGAGTGATTGCACAGGGAGAAGTGCTGAAGGGTTCATAGTGGCCAGAACAAGACTTAAAAGTGATGTGAAATAGGGAGCAAAAAGGGCTGCAATTGCCTTGGAGCCTAAAATAGACTGAGTTTCAATGCCATGGAAAAAATCACCAGCTTCTCCATCATTTCTTTAAAGGTCAGAATTTTTGTAGGTGGATTGGGAGCACAGTGGATTGCAGATGCGTTTAACAGCAGGGTATTTTCCGCTGCCATGACCAGTTAAGGAAGAATTTCAAAAACACATCTGCTGGTAAACAGTTTGGCCCTACTCTGGGTCATCTGCCTTATCTGTGCTCATTGCTGCATGAATTCTTACCTGGATAAAGTCCCAAACCTCACATCAGTCAAAGTTAGGCTTTCAGTACAGTCCATTACATTTTTTAGAGAGGTACCTCTGTGGCTTTCAGTTGGTTTTATGATGTGGTTCTGCTTCTTCACAAATGTATGAAGCACACTGGCAGTAGAGACAAAGCTTGCTCCTTCCCACTTCCTGTTCACATTTCACTCGTCAGAAGGCAGAGCAGAATATGTAAGAAACAAATGAAAGGAAAACAGACAATTTAAAGAATAACAAGGACTCAGGGAGAGGATTTTCTCAGTGTTGGAAAAGGAGACTGTTTTCCAATACTATTTTGCATCATTTCAGGCCACTAATATTATGCAGAAATTGATTTGAGAGGAATTCAAACACAAATTGCCTACAGATCTAGGAGGCAGTAAATCCATTTTCCTTTTCGGTCTCTCTCACTCTGCAGGTGATTAAACGCCCCTGGTTTAAGATTACTCTTCCTCTGCACTGTTATAATAAACTCTAAACTACTGTTTGTAACTGGAGAGGTTAAAAAATAATCCTTTTTATTAAACAGGTGAACCAAAATGCAGTTAAATAGACAAAGACCTTTGTAGGTCAGGTTTTGTTCTGGGGAGTGCCTACACTTTACATGTATTTGTATTCTACTTAAATATCTCTAAGTAATTTAACTTTTCTAAATGTTTATTAGTCCATGGTGAGTGCACTGGATCCTCTTCTGGGATCAAGATATGAATATATAAGTGTAAAGTATTTAGATAGTTTCAAACAGATTTCAGAGCATTTGTAACATCTGGGGAATGACTTCCTCTTGGCTATTCTACTGTTAACTTAGAGAGAAATGTAGGCAGTTTAACCAGCTGAGATTCTCTGTACCAGTGGTAACTTTGCCTATTTGGCTGATGGTTATTATGAAGAGGGTGTTACTTCCTTTGGAGTTCCCTCCCACCTCAACCACTGCCATCCAAATTGCACCATACAGAAATGAGCTTCTTAATTTCTCCAGCAAAAGCATAAGGCATAGGAAGAACTTAAAATTCTTCCTGACATACTCTCCTGTGAACTGAGACATTGAGAGAGGCTCAGAAAGCAAAATCAACTTACAGGGTGAAAAGCTAACAGCACTCTTCATGAAATGGTCTGCTCTGGTTTTGAAAAGGCGTGTAGCTGAGGCAGTCTATGTCTATACAATCACTACATCTAACTCTTGTGGCTGGTTGTTGCGGCTTCCAAAGCAGCTCTTAGTGCATCCAAAAGATTTGTCTGCACATTTGTTATTTGAAGGTTATGCTGTTCACACCTTGAACTTGAATTCACACTTTAAAAAGAACAATGCCATGTTTTTGTTCAGTTTTTATCTCACCTTGTGTTCACCTCCAATGGCAACTGCTTTTTCTACTGTAAACCATCACCAGGTGACTTATAACACCAGTCAAAGTCAATGGGTACCTCAGAGGACTGAACATCAGTTTGTGACATAAATGGCAAGCACTGAAGAAAAAGCAAAGGAAAGGGAGAAAGGGAAGAAGCTAGTGTCCACAAGCACTGGTATTTCAGCCCTTGATGGGAAACTTTATCCCAACTAACTGAAGCTACCACCTCTATGATACAGTCAAGGTTTTTTTTGACTGTGTTGTGGGTCTCTCTGCAGCACAGAAAGTTCTCTTCACCTGTACAGGGAACAGGAGCAGAGAAAAGAGAGCTAGAAGAGCTGAAAACATTGGAGAAGATTATCAAAAAATGTCACAGACACAGGGTAAGAAATGGAGGCAGAGATGGGTTGCATACCAATTGAATGCAGTTGTTGAGCTCTCAGGGACACTGGAAGGTGGGAACACTGTGGCTCTGACTAAGAGGGAGTGACTGACCATAGCCTGGTCAATGTGAAGACTTCCTAAATCTTTTAAAGCTTATAGCATTTACATGTGCATCTTCCAACTTAGTCAAGTGGCTTTCTAAGATGAGAATAATACAGTGTGAAATCAGTCTCCCTGCACTTCAGATTTGATGGTACTTCTAAACCTTTGCTTTGCTTGCTGCTTCTCAATCTTCTTCTGGTTGGGCCAGCCAGCTCCCTTTCAACATGCTCATTTATTAACAGTGCATTTAACGATTCCTTGTTTCTGGTTTAAACTCCATGGCTCCAAAGAGATAACAGTATCAATAACAGTATCAATATTAACCAGTGCCCCTTCTATGCTTGAAGAAGGACAGATGTAGGAGGGCAACCTATAAGAAGGTCTGTAGTTACTGGGGAAAAAACAGATGGATGAACTATCTAAGTTTGGTGCCCTTTTCTTCTTTCCCTTCCAACAATTATCTAAGGCAGATACTGAGACCTAGCTACTAAGGATCCATGCAAATATCTGCTCTGCTTGTCTGATCAATGATTCAATAGGCAAAGAGGGGCCTTTTTTCCATGCTCATCTTTGATTTCTGCACAGAACTATGCTAAGCTTGTGTTTCTCAGATGAAAGCAAGTGGTACAGTTTATGCTAAGATGACAAAACAATTTGAAAGCGAATGTGTATCACGGAGAGAAGAACTTAAGCACATGGTTGTCATTATTACGTTTATTTCTCAGTGAGACCTGTCTTTTCGTGACACTAATCAAAAAACTGGGTCACCTCACAAAGGTAATTTCCTAGGAATCTTGAAATTCGTGAGTCAATTTGATCCCTTTTTAGCTGAACATTCACTAAGCACAGTGAGGCGGGTGGAGCTCAGCTAGCTCATCAGACTTGTCATCGACTATATGTGAAGAGTTTATATCCTTAATGGGATCAAAGGTTTTATCAGTGATCCTTCGTAAATGTAAACAGATGAAATATTTTTCTACCAGCATTGATTCCACACCTGACATTTCTTCTGTTGATCGGTTAATGGTTATTGTCCATTATAAAACCAGAGACAAGGAAGGTTTATTACTTTCTTAACAACCAAGAACCATGCAAAGAACATCCCCCACTTCCCACCCCCTTGTTTGAATCCATCTTGCAACAACTGAATATTAATAACATTTGCCACTTATGTGACAAATCATCAAGTCTGGACATTGTGAAGAACTTTTCAAACTATTGCATGGTGTTTTCAAATGCAGATTTCCCACTCAAGTCAAATGGAAGTCAGTTCGCTAAAATACTAGTAACCCTTTAGAAATTTAGAACTAAAAATATCTGCAGCCAAGGATTTGTCAAATTAAAGCATTGTCAAAGAGTACCATGCACTTAGTCTTTATTATCAGTAGAAAATTATGCTCTTCTTTAGCATCTGAATATTCCCTTCCATATCCATGAAATTGAGAATATTCCTGGGAAAACAACACATTTCTGAAACATGCTACAGCTATCAATGAATTAACATTCTTCACATTCTCAGACTGTGGGTTATTACTTGTTTGGCAAAAGGAACCAGTCCTTCTAAAAACTAATCTTATTATAGGATGTAGTTAAATTATATTAAAAAGGAAAAAAAAAAATTTCAAATCCTATAAAAACAGAGGACAAATATCTTGGTTTGAGTCAAACAGAGTTTTTCATCCAAATGAAAAAAATCTTGAATGAAGGCTTTAGAAAATTTTGATTCCCCAAAGATAAAAATATAAATTGCTCTGAATATGCATAAATTCCCTGCTGCAAGAGTGACCAACCCTGAAAATATGGCAAACAATATCAATTTAAAGAGGAGAAAGGACATTTTAACCTAGGCTAGATAAGACCAGTTTCTCTGGGCAGAGCAGGAGTAACTCAGTCAGGTTCATGCAAGTCAGTCCGAACCACAAAGGTAGAAGTGAGCCTCCGGCCTTCATGTCCAAGAGCTGATCCTTTGTCCCTAAATCACCATCAGCAATGACAGCTGGATCACCAGGAGGATGTCTACACAGCTCGGCACAGGCTGTACAGAGATACTGAAAGAGCACTGACCCAGGACTGGAGTGGTGCTGGGTAAGACTCTCAGTCAATCAGGGGGCAGCAGCCTTATTAGGTCAGGCAGAGCAAGACCCTTTTGGGGACACTGGACCTGCAGTGAGAGTCACTCAGAGCTAAGCAGTGATTCTCTGCAGAGAAATTACTAGTAGTAATTACCAGAAATTAACAGTAATCCTTTGTGCTGTATTCTACAACTTCTGAGTCCTGCAAAAGTGCATTATATACTTAATGTATCTTAAATCTCCATTTTGCTCTGCTCTTACTCCCTAAACTAATTCACTTCAAAATCTTCATCCATGTTAGTCTGAAAGTACCCAAACCTGTCTGACCTTAGATACTAAGGAAACACTCCCTGGAAAAAAATTCCTACTTGAAGTATAGCTATCAGATGGATGAAAAATTATAACACAATTTAGTATCCAGAAAGTGCTGGATGAATTCTGGCTTGAAAAAAAAGATGCATATTTTAAACAGTGAAGGATATTAGTTTACCATGATATGTTACACTGAGATGTCTTTGTCAGTGAGTCATTTTTTGGTCAAAAGTGGCCTTTTTTTTTTTTAAATCCATGCTAATAAGAGAGGTAGCTCAGCAAGATAATTCATTAGAACAATGCATGCAACCCACAACTCATTTTGCTGGTCTTTTTTCTCCAGGGATGGACTTATTTATGCATAGATAAACCAAGTCTTCTAAGAAACTGAGTCCATTGTGCCTTCAGACTACAGCTGATCTTTGCATAGATTGATTCTAATGACTATTTTGCTGGGAAAGGGCCAGGCTACATTGCTACCTTTTGTGAGTAGACTGGTTGGTCATTACAGCTCTGTCCCAAGACAAGACAATCTCCATTGAGTCAAGGCATTGCCAAACACCAACAATTTTTGTAGACAGTTTTGAACATAAAGACTCACACTACTGAGATGAGGGTTTACCTATCTATTTACTTCATGGAGGTGTCTGAAAATAAATCAGTGTTTGCAATTACTCAGACACTAAGTTATTCAAGGATTAGTCTTCCTGATTTATGTCATTTAATGAGACACAATAAACTACCAAATCTAAGAAAGACAGCCAAAATCCCACCTTAAGTGATAAAAAGATTGAAGTTTCATCTGCAGAAGATTATGTCTGACTTTACAACAAATATGTTTTTACACATCCTTTTCCCAGTCCTGCCTTTGCATAACAATATTCTTCCCCTTTTTTTAACTTTCTCACAAGCTAGGACTCGACTGTTCACATATGTGAATCAGGATCCATGTAGGACCCATGTTTATACAACTATGAAATTCCAGACAATATACATAAGTCACCATTAATATGAAAGCCAAAATTGCCCAGCACTAGCAGCCAAGTATTTACCATGTTCTACATCAGAAGAGCTAATGGTTATAGAACCACTGCTCCAGGTAACAGCAAGCACAATACACTTTTCATCTTATCACAGAACCATAGAATTGTTTCAATTGTAAAAGACCTTTGAGTACAGCCACTATCTAACTGTATCAAGTATGGTGCTAAACCATGTCCCTTAGCACCACATCAATGTAACTTTTAAAGACCTCCAGGGATGGGGATCTAATCACCTCCCTGGTGAGCCTGTTTCAGCATTTGATAACTCTTTCAGTGAAGAAGTTTCTTCTAAAGGCCAATCTAAAGCTCCCTTGGCACAAATCAAGACCATTTCCTCTTGTCTTATCAGTTGTTACTAGGGATAAGAGACTGACCCCCACCTCGCTACAACCCCCATTCAGGTAGTTGTAGAGTGATAAGATCTCCTCACAGCCGCCTTTTCTCCAGACTAAATAAATCCAGTGCTCTCAGCTGTTCCACATAAGACCTGTCCTCCAGACACTCCACCAGCTTCACTGCTCTTCTCTGTACACACTTCAGTACCTCAATGAGTTTCTTGGTGTGAGGAGTTCAAAACTAAATAGAGTACTCAAGGTGCAGCCTCACCAGTGCTCAGTACAGGGAGAAAATCACTTCCCTAGTCCTTCTTGTCACACTAGTCCCGATACAGGCCAGGATGCTGTTGGCCACCTTGGTAACCTGAGCATAATGCTGGCTCCTGTTCAGCTGTCTGACAATGAGCAACCCCAGGTCTTTACAGCTGCCTCTGGGCAGCTTTGCAGCCACTCTGCCCCAAGCCTGCAGGACCTGGTACTTGGCCTTGTGTCTTATACAACTGGCCTCAGCCCATCAGTCCAGCCTGTCTAGGTCCCTCTGTAGAGCCTTCCTACCCTCAAGCAGATCAACACTCCCTTCCACCTTAGTGTAATCTGAAAATTTACAGAGGATTCACTCAATCCCCTCATCCAGATCACTGATAAAGACATTACAGAGAACTGTCTCCAGCACTGAGCCCTCAGAAACACCACTTGTGACCATCTGCCAACTGGATTTAACTCCATTCACCACCACTGTTTGGGCCCAGTCATCCAGACTTCTTTTATGCAGTGAAGTGTTCCCCCTTCCAAGCCATGAGCATCCAGTTTCTCCAGGAGCATGCTGTGGGGCACAGCATCAAAGGCTTTACTAAATTCCAGGTAAACAATATCCATAGCCTTTCCCTCATCCACCAAGCATGTTGCCTTCCCATAGAAGGAGCTCAGGTTCATCAAGCAGAACCTATCTTTCATGAACCCATGCTGATTGGGCAGGATCAACTGGTTGCCCTGTATGCTATGTAATAGCACTCAAGATGATCTGCTTCACGACTTTACCCAGCACAGAGGTCAGACTGGCAGGTCTGGATCCTCCTTCTTGAAGGTGCCAATGTCCAGTCATCTGGGACCTCCTCAGTCACCCAGGACTGCTGAAGAATGATGGGAAGTGGCTTGGTAAGCACTTCTGCCATATCTCTCAGTATCTTTGGGTGTATGCCATCGGGCCCCATAGACCTGTGTGTGTCTGAGTGGTGCAGCAGGTCACTAACTGTCTCCCCTTGGTTTATGGGGGCAGGAGAAGTGGTGCAAAAACTTCATAATACATAATAATGAGACTTATAACTCTTGGCACTGTGATGGGAATCAGAGAGAAGCTGTCTACAAGACCAAGACTGCCAAAAAAGAAAGATTATATACCTATTAGGCAAGGTGATACCAGAACACCTGAATTGTCCAATGTCTTGCATACTAGGACCACTGTACATTAAATTCATTTAATTGTAGCATCCATGTCAAAAAAAATACACAGTCTTGGGGGAACAGAACTTCTGCTACTGCACTTTTTTTTTCTCTCTCAGCTTGGTTTCCTCAATTTTTTAATTTGGCAATGTACAGTGAGATCAGGAGATAACCTTTTGCTGATACGTACAGGTATGTCAAAGGCAAAAAAAAAAATGATGAATTGCCTTGTTATGTACACTTGAAACCTGCCAGATGAGTAAAGAATTAAGATTAATAGTGAATAGAATAGAATAGAATAGACCAGGTTGGAAGAGACCTTCAAGATCATCACGTCCAACCTATCAACCAATCCAACCCACCTAATCAACTAAACCATGGCACCAAGCACCCTATCAAGTCTCCTCCTGAACATCTCCAATGATGGTGACTCCACCACCTCCCAGGGCAGCCCATTCCAATGGGCAATCACTGTCTCTGTGTAGAATTTTCTTCCTAACATCCAGCCTAAACCTCCCCTGGTGCAGCCTGAGACTGTGTCCTCTTGTTCTGGTGCTGGCTGCCTGGGAGAAGAGACCAACATCCACCTGGCTACAACCTCCCTTCAGGTAGTTGTAGAGAGCAATAAGGTCTCCCCTGAGTCTCCTCTTCTCCAGGCTAAGCACCCCCAGCTCCCTCAGCCTCTCCTCATAGGTCTTGTGTTCCAGACCCCTCACCAACTTCATTGCCCTGCTCTGGACACGTTCCAGCAAGTCAACATCCTTCCTAAACAGAGGGGCCCAGAACTGGACACACTACTCAAGGTGTGGCCTAACCAGTGCAGCATACAGGGGCAGAATGACCTCCCTGCTCCTGCTGGCCACACTGTTCCTGATGCAGGCCAGGATGCCATTGGCCCTCTTGGCTGCCTGGGCACACTGCAGGCTCATGTTCAGCCTACTATCGACCAGTACCCCCAGTGTTCTGATGAAAAGAAAGATCTCACACATAGAAAGATAGAGAACACACAAAACATTCAGAAATGTATGACAGTAATTTCATTAGAACACTGGAAAAAATACACTGAAAATATCAGTAGACTCTTCACCTACTCTAGCAATTTCTTGTCAGCACTGACCTCAATAAATTCTTGCAACTCCACGTGACTTTTTGTGAAGTACAGTCATCAACTCCTGACCCTTTCTTTAATGTACCTACTTTTGAAGTAGATAAAGTACAAAAATATGCTTTCAAAAAGGCAAAATAAAAAAATTCCAAAAATAAGCACTCAAAGACTTGATTGCTTCCCCTAGCTTAGTGTGACGAAAGAACATGATTTACTAGGAAGTCAGTAACTTCAGAAACGAACTCCCAGCAAAAACTTTTTAAAAAAGCAAATAAACATCTTTACACTGGCATAGCATTTCCCTTCAGCTCAGACAAATATCTGACTGCAAGTGAAAGTCCCATCTAGAGCTCACTGCTTTGACAGTCAAGCTGCAAAATGCTTAAGAACATTTGCTTTCCACCTTTCTCATAAGAGTTCAGATTCTTTGATCACAGTATCACAGTATCATGGTATAACTTAGGTTGGAAAGGACCTCGAGGATCATTGAGTCCAACCTATCAACACAGACCCCATGACTAGACCATGGCACCAAGTGCCACCTCCAATCTCCTCTTGAACGCCTCCAGGGATGGTGACTCAACCACCTCCCTGGGCAACCCGTTCCAATGACGAATGACTCACTCGGTGAAGAACTTCCTCCTCACCTCGAGTCTAAACCTCCCCTGGCGCAGCTTGAGACTGTGTCCCCTTGTTCTGGTGCTGGTTGCCTGGGAGAAGAGACCAACCTCTTCCCGGCCACAACCACCCCTCAGGTAGTTGTAGAGGGCAATGAGGTCACCCCTGAGCCTCCTCTTCTCCAGGCTAAACAATCCCAGCTCCCTCAGCCTCTCCTCATAGGGCTTGCGTTCAAGGCCTCTCCCCAGCCTTGTTGCCCTTCTCTGGACACGCTCAAGTGTTTCAATGTCCTTCTTAAACTGAGGGGCCCAGAACTGGACACAGTACTCAGGGTGTGGCCTAACCAAAGCAGAGTACAGGGGCACAATGACCTCCCTGTTCCTGCTGGCCATACTATTCCTAATGCAGGCCAGGATGCCATTGGCTCTCTTGGCCACCTGGACACACTGCTGGCTCATATTCAGGTGGCTGTCAATCAGCACACCCAGGTCCCTCTCTCTTTGGGAGCTCTCCAGCCACTCTGACCCCAGCCTGTAGCTCTGCATGGGGTTGCCGTGGCCAAAGTGCAGCACTCGGCACTTGGACTTGTTGAAAGCCATCCCATTGGACTCTGCCCATCTGACCAGTCAGTCGAGGTCCCTCTGCAGAGCCTTTCTACCCTCTAAATGACTAACATCTGCCCCTAACTTGGTGTCATCTGCAAACTTGCTGATGACTGACTCGACCCCCTCATCCAGATCATCAATGAAGATGTTGAAAAGGACGGGGCCCAGCACTGATCCCTGAGGGACGCCACTGGTGACTGGCCGCCAGCTGGATGTGGCACCGTTCACTACCACTCTCTGGGCCTGGCCCTCCAGCCAATTCCTAACCCAGCACAGAGTGTAGTGGTCCAAGCCACGGGCTGACAGCTTAGCCAGCAGTTTGCTGTGGGGGATGGTGTCAAAGGCCTTGCTAAAGTCCAGGTAGACCACATCCACAGGCCTCCCCACATCCACCAGACGGGTCACCTGATCATAGAAGGAGATCAGGTTGGAGAGGCAGGACCTGCCCCTCCTAAATCCATGCTGGCTGGACCTGAGCCCGTGGCCATCCTTCACCCTCCAGAGAGGCTTCCTCCACACACCCTTTTCCGCCAGTCACAAGGTGTGCAGGGGGTAAAAAAAAAAAGAATTAAAAAAAAAAAGGTTAAAATAATTAATATTTTTTTATTTTGAAAACTAAACTCCAGTTTTCCAAGCAGCAATTGGATTGCAATTTGGTTGATTTTTTTTTTTTTACACCTAACATTATGCAACTTTGTTGCTAATGATCCAAAGGTCTAGAAAACTTTCCATGACTGAACAGGCTGCTTCACTAAGACCAAATGAAATGAGTGAGGAACTGAAATATACACACACACACTTGATACTGCCTAAGCAACTTCCAGGTAACTGTGAGTTGCTGTTTTGTATGGGGAGCTAGCTTTGTCCTCGTAATGATACTGACTTCTCTGTGAATTCATTTCTGTCTCACAGCATCAGTATCTGGTTTACGGGCCCACAGTGGAGACAAAGAATCTTAAAAGTGCTACAGAAACATAAAACTAAGGCATTTGGCTTATTTTAACACAGTCTAACACCTCTGCGATTATCAGACAGACCTATGAAACTTACAGATGTATTACCCACATTTTTTTCCTGTACAGCTCACATCCACTTAGTTATGGCTAAATTATGCAAGATAAAACTCACACTTTCAGACAGGGCATGGCAGCTCCGTGGGTTTTGGCCACCACTGGTGCAACATACAGAATACAGGGGCCCAGAAGAAGTTTCTACTAGAACTTCGGAGTGATAGAGACATATGGAAGGCAGCTGTCAGATTTTGCATGTGTGTGGAATGTCAGGAAAAACTGGACTGGTACCAGTCAAATTATCCTGTCCATTAGTCTTTTAGGAAACACACAGAGAAGACTAGAGAAGAAAAGATGGGGTTATTTCTTCCGTGAAATGAGGAGATGTTTTATGTAGCAAATCTGACAACAAATTCCCAGCATGAAAGAATCTGCTCACTACCTCTTAGCTACCATACTTGATCCAAGGTTTTAGAATAACCTGAGAGTGTCAATCAGGAAGAAAACAATATAAACACACCTGATAAAAACTCAGAAGTTGTATAAAGGAAAGTGAAATGAAAGCAATCAGAAGGATGAACACATCAAGTTAGGATTTTTTTTCCCCTCTTCCATCATCTGCTGCAGCTCTAGTGGCTCTAATTTGACAAGTAAAACAAAACAAAACAAAACACTACTAAAGCAGTACTGACTCAATTCATTTGCTGAAACCCACCAGTTCAACTGCGTCCACTGGTTCATCACATGTAGAAATCTATTAAGTAAAATATCATCGGAAGGGTAACTTCATTCTCGTGGACACAGTAGGAAGGAGGTAGGGATGGGTATTTACTCCTTTCTGCAGCAAGCATCGCACTTGTTAACATAATTCCTACTTCTCTTCATCGCACATGCTTCTAAAAAAAGCCATCCAGCCAAGATATCTATATTGAAGAGGTGTATCATTCTTCTGCAATAAGCTTTTCCTTGAAATAAGTATGATCTGCCCTCAGATGCACTAGGAGTAACATTTAAACCTTTTCCTTCTAGTGTCAGTTAGCATCATACTTGCAGTGCAGGTACAAACAATGCTTACAGCCAGTGAGAGACCCTGAATATTGAAAATAGAGAATGACTGATAATTTTCACACATTAAAAGGAGAATTTCCACACAGGGTACGTTGAAGCTGCTAGAGATATTGATATAAGTTGTGACAGTTAGAATAGTGACAGTAGTGTAATGTTGGTCTCGATAAGAAGCTACAAAGTCTAAAAGAATGAGAGCATGAATTTCAAGGTATCTTGCTATTGTTTGAATGCCCTGTTTTGCCTGCATGTCAATGACAGAATAAAAGGTTGACCACAAGCAAACATATTTCCCTGAGCTCCTTAACCACCAGGAGCAACCTTTCCATTTCCCACTTGAAAAAGGAAATCATAAGCAACATTTGGGCCACTGCTCATTTCAATGGAAGTCTCCAGAGTTTCATTAATATTTCCTGCCACCACCTAACTAGATTCTGTGCTTAAAAAGCTAGTTTCATCTGTATCAGCATAGAAAGAACTTTTTAGCAAAGCTCTGTTGCTGAGCATTTTCTCCTGGGCTGGAGAAAGAAGGAAATTTCATTTTTTGTCACATACCGATCCTACTGTTCATAAAAATAGTTTCATATGAGGACACAAAAGCACTTGGGGAACTTGGGAAAATGAGACAACTTCTCAGTTTTTGTAGTGGTACATCTGTACTCCATCCACCAGAACAAATGAAGCAGTAATAAATACTGAGCAAAGAATGTTCATTTGTGTTCAGATCAACAAATAAAAAATCGCAGTTGTTCCTAACTACTACAGATCCCTGGATGACTATTCAGTTTATTTACAATCTCTCATGACTGCAATTTTCCTTGGATATCTCACATCCCAAACTTTGAGCATGACATGAAAAAACCCAAGCATGCTCTTCTTACTGTATCCACCTATTCACATCAAATCTCGCTTGCAATTGCCAGAGCAGCTTTCAGAGTGAGGTACTATTCAGCCCAAGAGAAGGGTGCTGGACTTGTGGTAGGGCAGGAGCCTTCATGAATTGCTGCTAACAACGAACATGAAAGAAGTGAGTTTAAACAGCTAGGATTCAGACATTTTGCCACAGAATATGGGAAGGCTCTCTAACCACAATTTCTTTGTAAAGAATACACCTGAGGATAATTTTTTCCCCAAAATAAAATAATTTTATGAAACACTTAAACTCTGATTCTTCAGACCAAAGGTTAAACTCTTTTCCAAGCTTTCATTTATATTTGTTGTCTTTAGGGAAGTAAAGTAAATGGCTATCAAGAGTGCTTACTCAACTGACAGAGTGAGCCAGGAGGCCTCAGTTAATCTGAGTAAAATCTTAACTAAGTTAACAGAGAAATGTGGCATTTGGATCAGGGGCTTATACACCTGTTCTTGGTCTTGAATGGTATGTTTAATTTATAACTTTCCTGTAATCTGCAGAATTATCTTAAACTGCCCATTAGAAAGGTTAATGTTTATATTTTAAAATACCTATTAAATTCAAAAATCCACAAAAAATCCTTCATCTTTCATTGGATAATGATTTTAAAAAGCAATTAAGCCAACCTAATTACACCAGTTCTTCTGTAAGACTTCTCTTGTATTATTCAGCCTACACTCATCTTTCAGTCCTTCTGTGTTGCGTTCCTCAGCAAGTTTGCTGATGATACAAAACCAGGTGGAGGGAAGAGGGGCTGGCACGCTGGAAGGCTGTGCTGTTATCCAATGAGATCTGGACAGGCTGCAGAGCTGAGTGAAGGCAAACCTCATGAGGTTCAATAAGCACAAGTTCAGAATACTGCATCTGGGGAGGAATAACACCAGGCAGCAGTACAGGCTAGGGGTCATCCTGCCAGAAAGCAGTTCCATGGAGAAAGACCTTGGTGTCCTGGTGGACAGCAAGCTCTCAATGGGACAGCAATGTGCCCTTGTGGCCAAGAGGGCAAACTGCATCCTGGGGTGCATTAAGAAAAGTGTGTCCAGCAGGTCTAAGAGGGTTCTCCTTCCGTTCTGCCCTGCCCTGGTAAGACCACACCTAGAATGCTGTGTCCAGTTTTGGGCTCCCCAGTTCAAGAGACAGGGATCTGTGGGAGAGAGTCCAACAGAGAGCTATCAGGATGATTATAGGACTTAAACACCTCTCCTATGAAGAAAGGCTGAGAGACCTGGAGCTGTTTCATTTTGAGAAGAGAAGGCTGAGAGGGGATCTTATCAATGTCTATAAATATCTGAGGGGCGGGTGTCAAGATGAAGGTCTCTTTTTTGGCGGTGCCCAGTAAGAGGACAAGGAACAACAGGTACCAGCTAGAGCACAGGAAGTTCCACACCAAGATAAGGGGACACTTCTTGATGGTGAGAGTGATGGAGCACTGGAACAGGCTGCCCAGAGAGGTTGTGGAGTTTCCTTCTCTGGAGACTTCCAAAAGCCACCTGGATGTACTCTTGTGTGGCCTGACCTAGGTGATCTGGCTTTGGCAGAGGGGGTTGGACTCGATCTCTGGAGATCCCTTCCAAATCCTAACATTCTGTGATTCTGTGAACTGTAATACAGTCCAATACTTCTTCAAAATAAAGAACTCTTTAGTCTACTAATGTAAACACAAAGCTTTTTTCCTTTGAAAATGGCACCGTTTACAGCTACAGTACCTTGGAGGAAATCTGAAGTATAAAGCAACTTTCCCAAGGTCAGAACATGCTACTGGTTAAAAAAAATAGCATACATGCCTATGAGTACATGAAAGCTGCGACCACTTGCCAACCTGTTTAAGGTTGGTTATATACAAAGAGAAACACAACCATGCTCCTTTACTTTAGCACTATCTTAGAGTTTAGCATTAAATCATTTCTGAGGAAAGGCTTCCTGCAGACTTTTCACTTAAGTAGTTGTAACTACAACTGCAAAACACTGTTGACTGGCGGACTCCAGAGACTTGTTCATTACCTGTCATTAAATGTTTTAAAGTTTGCATAATTGATCCAGCCAATAAGTCATCATTGATTTATAGGGGTCCGTGCTGAAGAGTTGCTCATTAAAAATTCATAACACTGGTATGTGTCTTTACAATCCATTAGCTGTTTACGTACCCACAGTCCTAAGATTGATTGACCTTGGACTGAGATTCTCATAGACGGCTTTTTTTTTTTTTTTTAATAAAAAAAAACCCAAACCAACTTTTTTTTCCCATATTTTTTTACACAAGTCCACAGTATAGAAAAGCAATACTTCAGTCTTTTCCCTTGACAGCTATACTTTGATTTTTTCCCTCTCCATCAAAACTGAAACCTTACTTGAAATGATGAATAAATAAAGCATACTCCATAAACAGCTTTCTACTATTATTTAAGCTTGCAAGATGTGTTCTGTTAGTCTCCTTTCCCCACCATCAGATTCAAGTGTGTAAATGTTCTAAAAGGCTTTGAATGTTTTATGATGATTTCAGGGAATGATGGAGTAATAGCTGAAGAGCGAAGCTATTAGTTTTAATATTTATATTGAGTGCTCTGAAACATTAATGTGACAGGATGTAAGATCAGAGCAGCGGGACATATTTACTTCACAACCATTGCCACGTGGCAAAAATATTTATTTTCTGAAGCTCTGAGACAAAGTTGTGGTTTATTTTTTTTTTCCACAAGAATTTAAAGTTCAGATTGACATACATATTAGCTTTTCCTGAACTTTGTATTTATCTTTAGAACTAAAGACTAGTTACAGTTTTGGATACAACTTACTTACATCTTTGTAGAACCCAAGCATAATGATGTTGGCAGTGCCTCATGGTCTCTTTACAGAAGTTTTCCAAAACTGATGGTAGTTTACCAATTCATCTCTCCCTGTCTGCTGGGTCTGCTTCCCAAAAAGCACCTTAGAGAAAAGAAAAACAGTCACTTGTTAATAAAGAAATGGGATGTGCTCAAGAGCAGAATCATCGTTAAAAGGTTGTTTCATATTGTCTTCCAGTATTTCATGCATGAAGTAAACCAACCCTGTAAATGTCCTAAGTCATTGTGCTTGGTTCTTATGTTCAAACTTGCAAACATATTAAGGTAAGTGATCTTAATTACCAAAGGTCAAACAGTGTTCACCCCACTTGTACGGTTCTCATGGTCTTCAGAGAACAAGTAAAGGAAGTAAGATGAGATCCCTAGGGAGAAATCTTCCTATCAGATTTGCAGAGAGTATCTGATATAAGTGGAACAAATGATGACTTATTGCTGCTACATTATGAAAATGTGATTTCTCCAGATGCTTCCATGCTCTGTGTAAGGACTCCATAGGCTGACACCACTGCCAGGAAGCAGTTCACAGGGCTCCAACAGGAGAAACAGTTGGGTCTACTGGGTACATTTCGGTTAGATGTAACATAAGTTATTGGAATATGTCAAGCGGGCTTACAAGAACAATAGTGCTGGGCAAAAAATGAAGCATAGATGTAAATAGGCAGCCTTAGCTGAAAAAGTGAAGTTACCAGTGTATTATTATGTTCTTTGCCAGATTTTGTCCAGTCATGGTGCACTGGGAGCTAAGATGGACTGGAAGCCTGGCGGGGGGTGGGAGGTGGGGGTGGGGTGAGGCG
This sequence comes from Melanerpes formicivorus, assembly GCF_026170545.1. Lineage (NCBI taxonomy): Eukaryota > Metazoa > Chordata > Aves > Piciformes > Picidae > Melanerpes > Melanerpes formicivorus. Next base: position 17,488,154 of record NW_027142359.1, on the reverse strand, counting down.
GGGCAATATATCACAGAAACACTCAATTGCAAAGTAGGATAGATTGGTTTGTCACATGTTGTCCCAACCTTACTTTTCCAGAAAGATAAAGCAAGCTATTCAAAGGTCCTTGTTGCCTTTCAAACATTTCATTAGCCTAAATTTAAATAACTTCTGACTTAATCCTTGGTGACCTCCTTTCCCAGCTACCTGCCAAATCATCCCCACAACAAAAGCAGTCAATAGAAATGTTCATCAGAGCATCCTTTAGTCACTTTTAACAGCCCAGAACACATAGCATTTACTTCTGGAAGTATAATTCATTAAACTTCATATATAGTAACACATAAACATCAGTCTATACACCACCATTATTTTGAATATTCCACTAACTGGGTTGATCCTCTGTGTTTTACAGACGTCTATAGCTATAAGCCATCATTCTTTGTATTTCCCACATCTGCTTCTGTTCTTAACTTGTTTGTGTTGTTCAGAAGGCATTTCTAAATGCAGTTCTTTTCATCATTAGCTGAAACATACTTAAGGGAAAAAACAAACACCCTGCATGCACCTGCAGGCACAGCTACTCTACAACTTCTTGGCCCTCCCTGTATTCAGGAGAGAACATTTATAAGTGTTTGCTTCCACAGTCTTTCAAGAGTGTTAGAGGAGACTTTCCACCCCCAAAAAATTTAGAAATCAGTGTAGCAAGATAGGGAGAATGATTTACATCACTGAATATATGGGAGTCACATTATGAACCATATCTGCTACAGCTTTTTTTGAAATGTAGAAGGAAAATTATGCAAAGTGTTTGTTACCTATTAGGACCTCCCCTCTTGCAGAACTCCATTAAAAGACACTGTCCACCAAGGCTATTTTTTTACCTTGTAACAGAGCAGGTATCACCACCACAGTGTTCAAAAGGGGCAAAGAAAAGAGCAGGAGCTGCTACTTTAAGTGCTGAGACCAAAGCAGAGGCCAAGAGAAGTACAGGCAGTGACAGAATTGGCACCTTCTCTATTGCTAGGGATATTCCCTGGGACCTGAGAATGGCACCGCACAGCTGTAGTGACAGCACCCAAAGACAGTCTTCTCCTACCAGTAAAACAGGATTTGGCTTACAGTCTCCTTTGGCAGGGGGTTTCCACACAAGTGCTGGAATCACAAATGATACCGTTTCCTCAGCGGGATGTTCGCTGACAACCATTGACTCAAAAATACCAATTCTAATTTATTAACTTTATGTTCGGCAATATTTCACACTTGGAACATAGTGCAAAGTGCTCATCACCATATGAAGTCTCTGCCTGGGGTGTTGAGGGAAATGAATGTAATTTTAGCTAAAATGGGTTAAATTCATGCCTTCTATTACTCCACTGGTATTGTTGGAGTTACACCAGGGATAGATTTTGTCCAGTGTGGCTAATGGGGTCATAGTTAAAATTCTGCTTAAAAGAACTTGCTTATTTGCCTTTTCTTTTTTCTTTTTCTTTTCTTTTTTTTTTTTTTTCCCCATGCAGGCAAGCATTATACAGCCCAGATCAGAAGTAATCTTTTGTTATTTAGAATAGAATAGAATTAACCAGGTTGGAAAAGACCTTTGAGATCATCAAGTCCAACCTATCTAATCACCATCTAATCCAACACCATCTAATCAACTAAACCATAGCACCAAGTGCCTCATCCAGGTAGGAATAGAATAGACTAGACTATAATAGACCAGACCAGGTTGGAAGAGACCTTCAAGATCATTGCGTCCAACCCACAAACCAACATCACCTAATCAACTAAACCTTGGCACCAAGCATCCCACCAAGTCTCCTCCTAAACACCCCCAATGATGGCAACTCCACCACCTCCCTGGGCAGGCCAGGATGCCATTGGCCCTCTTGGCCACCTGGGCACACTGCTGGCTCCTCTTCAGCCTACTATCAACCAGTACCCCCAGGTTCCTTTCTGTCTGGCTGCTCTCCAGCCACTCTGACACCAGCCTGTAGCACTGCATGGGGTTGTTGTGGCCAATGTGTAGAACCCAGTACTTAGATGTGTTAAATCTCATGCCATTGGACTCTGCCCAGCCTGTCAAGGTCCCTCTGCAGAGCTCTCCTATACTCTAACAGTTCAACACCTGCCCCCAGCTTGGTGTCATCTGCAAATTTACTGATGATGGACTTAATCCCCTTGTCCAGATCATCAATAAAGATATTGAAGAGGATGGGGGCCAGCACTGATCCCTGAAGGACACCACTTGTGACTGGCTGCCAGCTGGATGTGGTACCATTCATCACCACTCTCTGGGCTTGGCCAGTTCCTAACCCAGTGCAGAGTGCTGCTGTCCAAGCCATGAGCTGACAGCTTAGCCAGGAGTTTGCTGTGGGGGATGGTGTCAAAGGCCCTGCTGAAGTCCAGGTAGACTACATCCACAGCCTTCCCCACATCCACCAGGCAGTCACCCGATCATAGAAGGAGATCATGTTGGTCAGGCAGGACCTGCCCTTCCTAAATACATGCTGGCTGGGCGTGATCCCTAGGCCATCCTCTAAGTGTTGTGTGATTGCACTCAAGATGACCTGTTCCATAATCTTGCCTGGCACTGAGGTCAGGCTGACAGGTCTGTAATTCCCTGGTTCCTCCTTCTGGCCCTTCTTGTGGATGGGCATCACACTGGCAGCTTCCAGTCTTTTCCAGTGAGCCAGGACTGTTGAAAAATGATGGAGAGCAGCTTGACCAGCTCATCTGCCAGCTCTCTCAGCACCCTAGGATGGATCCCCTCCGGTCCCATAGACTTTTGGGGATCCAAGTGACTAAACAGGTCTCTAACTACTTCCTCCTGCATCACAGGGGAACTATACCGCTCCCTGACTCTGTCTGCCAGCTCAGGAGGCCAGCTGTCCAGAAGACAACCTATCTTGCTATTAAAAATTAAGGCAAAGAAGGTGTTAAGTACCTCTGCCTTTCCACCAAGGAGTGGAGGTTGTCCTTGCCCCTCCTTTTGCCATTAATATATTCGTAAAAGCATTTTATGTTGTCCTTCACAGCAGTGGCCAGTCTAAGCTCTAAATAGGCTTTTGCCTAATTTTTTTTCCTACATGCCCTAGCAACACCCTTAAACATTTCATGGGTAACCTCTCCTTCCTTCCAAGGATGATACACCCTCTTTTTTACCCTTAATTCATTCAGAAAGTCATTGCCCATCCAGGCTGGCCGTCTACCCCAGTGGCTCATCTTCTGGCACACTGGCACAGCCTGTTCCTGCACCTTCAAGATTTCTTTCTTGAAGTAGGTCCAGCCCTCCTGGACCCCTTTGTTTCTAAGGGCTGTTTCCCAAGCTACCTTCTGAGTTAGTTCCTTGAGTAACCTGAAGTCAGCCCTCTGGAAGTCCATAGTGGAGGTTTTGTTGCTGCCCCTCTTAGCTTGACTGCATATTGAAAACTCAGTTATTTCATGGCCACTGGACCCCAGACAGCCTCCAACCACCACATCTCCCACAAGCCCTTCTCTGTTTGTAAAAGCTAGCTAGCAGTGATGTGCACAACAGAGTACCGGCATGTCCCTAATTATCAGGAATGTGACTTGGTATAGTCTGCATGATATACAAATTATGACAAGTTTGCTTTCAGAGTATAAACTTTTAAAAACCACCATAAAGACCCCCATAAAAATATGACTTTGACTGGAAAAAGATGTAAGCTACATAATGGCTACACGGGTATTTTTCCTTAGAGATCAGGAGAAATATGACAAGTATGACTACTATTATAGTTATATAGCATATTCCATTTAGCAGCGATACAGCAGAACTGTGAAAGCATATCCTAAGGTATTTTCACTTCATGCATTTGACATTGATATTAGTTATTGCATTTAAGATACATTGGGCTGTTCATTGCTGGCTGTCTCCTCTCACAGAGAACGTTAACCGCAGCAGAGGAATATTTGATGTTACAAATTATTTAGCTTGCTACTCTTCATTTTCCTTTTAGTATGCAATTATTTGTTTGGTTTCACTGAGCAAATGAAATTTCAAGGGCATTTCAAGGAAAATAAATAAAGTACAAGCCAAAAGGGTTGAGGGGTTTTTTTTGTTTGTTTGTATTCAGGAACAGCACTGAATCATGCATATGTATGAATCAACAAAATCAGGTTAGCTAAGAAATTGGAAATTGCACTCCACACTAGAGCATTTTTCTTGCTCTAGAGATCTTTGCTATGGATTTGAAGGACTAATAAAAAATCACCAGCATGACTGGAACAGATGTTTTTTATGGACTCGGCTTGTTAATAGTCTTTTCAGCTTCTCCTAAGGACTTAAACCAAGTTCCTTGCTTGTCCTGAATATCTGAGATGATGTTAACATTGTCCAAAATGTACACTAACAAGTAGCAGTGAAAAGCTAAGGTCTTACACACAGTTATGAATAAAAATTCATAACGTGATGAAACCCCTAAGTGGGCAATGTTACACAGCAACCAAAAAAAAACCCCAACGCAACAAAACCCAACTTATTGACTGGATCAAATCCATATAGTGTCATTCTCTTGAAGGGAAGATAGAAGCATTTTGCCAACCTATGCACTCTAATACATGTATTGTAAAACCAAGGGCCTCTTACAACTGAAGAAATTCCCTTTATATTTAAATCATGGCTGACTTCTGTATACAGTGAGAACCCTAATAAGATCCTCAACCAATGTAAACTAGCCAGGTTTTACTGGCTCCAGCGGCACTGTGTCCATTTATAGTTGCCATATAGTCTTTGTGTTCCCATACTAGTTAGCAAATTTCTGCAGGCAGGAAAGAGAAATGACAATAATAGGGAAAAACAGAAATCAGAGTCCATGGCAGAGATCCTTCACTGGTAAAGTAACACTTTGCTTACTCTGTTGCTGGTTTATTTGCACATTTTTATGCATATTCTTATGTTCCTCCCCAAATTCGTATCTTCCAGATACTATATGAGGTGGTCATTATGCCAGGCTCCAAGAGGGAAGGAATCACCCTAGGACATGCCATTTTATCACACCTTTTAGCTGAGAGTCCGGAACAATGATGCTAAACAAGAATGCCCAGACATAGGGTTGGTCCCTCCAAATCCCACTCACTGGGTTAAGAAACTGCAGAGGTGTAATTTACTTCTAAGACTCAGAGAACAGGGAAAAATGGAAGCTCTGTGTTACTTATGGAGCACTTGGTTAAACAGTACTTGAAAAATGTCACAATTCCAGCTTGCTGTGCCCCCCACCCCCTTCAATACAGAGGCACAAACCCATTGCTAGCATTGAACACTGAGTAACCTAACGTCAGGTAAAGAGATACACCTTCATTCACTTCAGTCAAGTTATGCTGAAGCTGAAATATAGAGGATGTTTTTCAGAAAGAGTGGATTGGCTTTTCTGTACATATAAAGCCTTCTCTGAGAAACCTAAGGGAGAGAGAATATTTTTTCCCTTGACAAGTGACTTTACTTCAGGTGCGAAATAAGGACAGCTATATCCACTCTTCCCAAATTATTGTGCACACTTAAAATTCTTCTCTTAGAGGTATTCTTGACACTCCTGAGAGTACTCCCACAGGAAGGATTAGGGATTGGCCTAGATCTTTTCTCACTGAATTACCCTAAAACCTGTGGTGGACAGTTGCCCCTGAGGGGGCTCTACTGAGGCCTGTCTTTTAATGCATTTATGTTAGTAGCTGCAGCAACTGGGAAGTTAGCTATTACATGTATCTATCTTCATAGGTCTATGCTTATTGCCATTGTAATTTGTGAGAGTTTGGGTTTGTAAATAGCTTGAATTTCAAATATTTCATGAAACACGTCCCACAAAATCTGAGAAAAAATACCAATTACAAATGGAATGGAATGGAGTAGAGTAGGGTAGAATAGAATAGAATAGAGAATAGAATAGGATAGGATAGAATAGAATAGAATAGAATAGAATAGAATAGAATAGAATAGAATAGAATAGAATAGAATAGAATAGAATAGAATAGAATAGACCAGACCAGACCAGGTTGGAAGAGACCTTCAAGATCATCGTGTCCAACCTATCATCCAACACCATCCAATCAACTAAACCTTGGCACCAAGCACTCCATCAAGTCTCCTCCTAAACACCTCCAGTGATGGTGACTCCACCACCTCCCTGGGCAGCCCATTCCAATGGCCAATCACTCTCTCCATGAAGAATTTCTTCCTAACATCCAGCCTAAACCTCCCCTGGCACAGCTTGAAACTGTGTTCTCTTGTTCTGGTGCTGGTTGCCTGGGAGAAGAGACCAACACCCTTCTGGCTACAAGCTCCCTTCAGGTAGCTGTAGAGAGCAATAAGCTCTCCCCTTAGTCTCCTCTTCTCCAGGCTAAGCACCTCCAGCTCCCTCAGCCTCTCCTCATAGGGCTTGTGCTCCAAACCCCTCCCCAGCTTTGTTGCCCTTCTCTGGACACATTCCAGCAAGTCAACATCTTTCCTAAACTGAGGGGCCCCAGAGTAACCTCATGGCCCATACTGAAGTTTTCCCAGATTTATGCAATCTGACACAAGAAATTTGAGCCCACTCATCTCAGGATGTTTCCATGCAACAACACTGAACAAGAAGAAAATACCCTCATTCAAATTGTACACATTAATTGTCTACTTGCAGACTCTGATAAAAATTTTAAAACACAACTTGGTGCTTCTATTACCTCCTGACTTAAGTCAGCATCCTGAATGCTCTAGTACATAAGTTATTTTAGAAAAAAGCAAAACCAAACACAAACAGAACCCAAACCAAACAAACCAACTGAAATCAAAGTCACACAAATAACCAAAAACTCAGAGAAGACAAAAAGCAACAGAGAAACAGGTATAACAAATGCATATCCATTTCCCAAGTCCCTCCACAAATTCAGATTCTCAGACAAGTGAAAATATTTGCCAGAAACAGTCAGAGCTAGATGTTTAACAAGTACCACATGCTATATGCAAACACTTGCTGAAAGGAACCATCCACCATCAAATGCAGAAGGTTTTAGGGAAGATGTCCTCTAACTTACCCTGCAACCTAACCCCCATGCTTCCTTCGGACTCCCAGCTCTTGGTTTTTGAGGAAGACGTGAGCATCCAAGAGTTTTGATTGTGTGTTAAAAGGAAACTATCCTATAGAACCAAATGCCTCTTTGGGATTTGGGATGTAACTGAACACGAATCTGAAATCTTTTCTAGTTAGTGGGTCACAGCATGATTTTCTTGGCAGCACCTTTTGTACCCAACCACTACCCTATGCTGCTTCACAGTTCCAAACAGTAATCTCTGGCTTATTTCTGCTCTCCTCTGGTTTTCTCCCTGACTGTAATATATCTAGACAGTTGTTGCAGCTCCTTTCCCTGTTAATGTGGAACTTGGAAAATGAACCTTGACCTCAGATTTAATAATGCCTTGATAAGATTTTGTAACAGACAAAACTGATATTTTGCCTCGTTTAAATAATGATAAAAACTCTATTTCCTTATAGCTGACCAGGAGAGACCCCAGCACATATTCTTTTTTTTATAACATTGAAAGTGTTAGAGACCTTCTGATTATCTGATAAGAACGCGATTAATTTGTGCCCAGGCTCATTAATCTTTCTTAGTACGTGTCAGCCCATTACATTTGATCCATGGCCTCTGCCCCCAGTCTTGCACGAAAATCTCAGAAGATCAGAATCACATCATGATTTGGCATGAAGCCACCAACTCCGCCAGTTGACTGCAAAATGCTTCAAAGCCATCAGCAATGGCAGCTGCTGTATTTATGTGCACATGCCTGAATGGTAAGTTCACAGCTCCTCTAAGGCAGAGTGAAAGAAGCTGGACATTCAAAAGCCTGAATCCCATTAAAATACAGCTGTGTACCTATTTATATCTAATGATTACTCATCTTTATTCTCACTTCTGTTGCCACAGACACAAGTGTCATTTGGGGTGCTGGGACAGTCTATGCAAATACTTTCCCTGTGGCTTTTCTACATAATAGTTGATTTAACATTAATAAATGTGCAGTGGTGCTTTAAAACCAATTCCATTTCACATATGGACATTCATGGAGGATCTAGTTAAAAGTCACTCATTGCACTATACCTTGGTCCTTCCTGCTTTAGCAATTATCTCAAGACATGGACATGTCATTTTATGTAAAAGTTCAGGAATTTGGACTGATGAGATCACCTGGCTTGATAGCAGACATGAACACAGGCTTTTCAGTGCCTTTAGACAGCTAGCAAGATACTTTCCCATCCCCAATTAGCAAGGGAGGTCCAAAGGTTCATATTGTTAGTACTTCCAAAAAATAATATGTGCAGAAGAATGAGAAACAAATCTGTGACGTCACATCCACAATCTCATCTTCATATATGCAATACTTTTTAACTGAAGCAAACATCTAAACCAAACTACGAATTTGCAGCCCAGACTTTTCCTTGTCATCAGGCAACGTTCATTGGTAGAAGAGGCAAGCGCTGAATCAAGAACTGACAAAAGATCAACAATCCCCAAACCAATTCCATGCAATTTTTTATCATGTCATTTTTTATGCTAAATTTTAGTTAATGTGGATTTTATTAAAGCATTCTTCCCAAGCTATATCTAACTTATTTTTGTCATTTATACAGTCTGTGAAAAATCTGTTCTCATTTGCTATACGACAGCGATTCACATTGAATCACTCAAAATAAACAGTATGACTTGCCTTGGTTAGCTGAAGATATGTTTCAGTTAGAGTTTAAGGCAGGAAAGACAAAATGCTGCCACAGCAACAACATACACAGCCAGTGACTACGGTGTGGGTTCTTCTGATGGGTTTTCTGTTAATCTTACCTCTCTGTGTGGCTTTTTACCTTCCATTGTCCTTCTTCAACCCATGAAAACAGATAGAAAACTTCGCAATATAACGGCCAAAGACAGATCAGAGACATCTGATCTGGTATTTTGAACACAAGTAACATTTTCTGAAGTTTCTAAAGAGCAGCTTATGTATGGATTTATCTGCATACACGGTGTTTCCTGATCATGTCCTAGGCAAGCAAATGCTTGCTTTATTCTTATTAAAATGTCAAACAGGATCTCAATAGTATCACAGTGATTACACTGCATCTTTGAATTATTCTTAAAAAAAACACTGCATCATTCATTCATTAATCACTCACTCATGCAATGAAGAAGAAAGTGAGACTATCAGATACTTACCATGTCTGATGGGCTAATTGCGAAGGGATACAGCTCCACTGCTTGTTGGATGCCCGGAATGGTAACTCTCAAGAAGAAGGAAGGAAAAAAGTTCACATCTCAGCTCTCTCCCACCAGTGGCCTCTTCACATCTTCTGAAGCCACGTAATCTGAGAAGATGCAGACTAACCTGATACTTTGCCACCTCTCTAGCATGAGGATTAGCCAAGCTATGTTCCCCTCTTCCCTTTCTGTCCACAGACATCAGCTTGTGGTCCATCATCTTCAGATGCTTGTTTCTAAGGAAAGAAAAAAGCATGAGGGAATACGTGTAGTTATCTTTCCAAGCTTCACTACAGGCACTGTGGAAAGATTGCCCACTCCTCTGGTGGGAGCTTTCTCCAGCTTTAAACAGATCCACACCATACAGGCTGCCAGGCTAGGATAAGGAGGAAATCTGGTTTTAAAAAGAACACATCTCATGCAGGGATTGTCACAAATGCCACAGAATAAGCAAATTTGGACTCAGCTGTCAACCTTATTGCCAGATTGTCAGAAGATCTGAATCAGGACAATAATTTAAATGTCAAATCAAGACACTGCAAAAGCAAATTCCTGCGATTTGCCGTGTTGCTTAGAGATAGCATAACCTAAGTGTAAAGAGAAAAGCTGGCTGCAAAAAAACCCAAACAAACAAACAAATGAAAAACCAAACCAAAACCCACCCCACCCTAAAAAAAAATATCTGGTTTTCAGGGGCTTGTGGAACTTTTTGTTGCATATTCAAAGACATTGGATTGTGTAAGGTTTTTTTGTCAAGCAAAAGCACAGCAGTACTATGACAGAGTTCTCAAAAGCACTTTGGAGCTCATGCAGATATACTGGCTTTAACAGATCTTCGCTATTTTAAGTATTGATAGACAAACCTTTGGGAAGTGTTCTGAAATCCTTGGAAAGGAGAAGGTCAAAATGCCAAATATTGTTATCTTTAAATTAAATATTTTATGCAGAACTACAGACATATCAGCTCTGCTGGTATTAGTGAGGACTACTGCAGCATTTCTGATACAGCTTGCACTGGGAAATGTGGATACTAAAACCCAAACATATTATTTATAACAATAAGCCTTTCCCAATGGCTATCATTGTGTTGATATTCACAGCTTCAGGGAGGGTTTTGCCTGAATAAGCACTGCAGCATAATGGCCATATTGAGAAAACCATATGAACTGAACTGGAAAGAAAAAAAAAAAAAAATCTAGGTTAGGAGCTGTCATTCTGAAACTCATTTTCCCCACCATGATGGCGAACTCTTATTACCTGTGAATATGGAATTCAAATACTATTTTCAAGTTTTAAATGTAGGTAACACTTTACATTATGTGTCAGTGTGGTACCAATTACAGCATAACTTTGATATTGTAAATCTATTGAGAGAGAGGACTTAGAGATGAAGTTAAGTAGTGGCCCAAACTTCAAGTAAAGTTCCAAAAGATTTAAATTTGCCCTCCTTACACAAGCCCATATTTACTATCCCGGTACTTAGTGCCTTGGAAATACACACATGATGTTTTTTAAATGTATCAGGTTTAAACACCTTGTACTTTTTTTCTTCCTCCTCCACTTCATGTGTGAAAATAAGATCCTCATCTACCTACTTTCACACCTTAGTAGCTATTGTGTAATCTGTAATTATGTAATCTTATTAGCGAAAGTCTGCATCCCCTTAGAGTTCTGCAAAGAGCACAATCTGGGAAAAGGAAAGTTGAATGTTGTCCTGTTTCACAACTGTCTTCTGTCACTGTGTTTGAAGCCAGCTCTTTCTTTGGCTGACCTACAGTGCTGTATCTACAGTGACAGCTCTTTAGTTAGCCTGTTTTTGACTAGGATAGTACTTCCTCCTCAGAAAGAGGGAAAAAAATAGATATGATGGCATCAGGGAAGCTGCTTTAAAACAAAGAAAGTAAGGCTGTGCCTTCATCCCTGAGAGAAAAATCTTACAGGATTTTATATAAAAGTACAACATTGCTGTAGGTATCTAACTAGTCCTTGGTGGTAAAATACATTGATAATTTAGAAAACATTGGCAATAAGAGCCATACTTTTCCCAAAACCAGATAGATTTTTATAGTCTTTAGAGTGGCAATTAGGACATAAAGCCAACTGCTCGGTGAAGGCAATGGAGAGATTCTGGTGCTGGTCCACCAAGGGGCTGCTCTTTCCCACTTACAGAAAGCCCAGGTATGGACTCTAGGGTGCCACGTATGAGCTGCTGCTTTGCTGTGAAAATATAACAAATAGGTCTAAAGCTATTGAACCACCCCAGCCATGCTGCTCTTGAAGAAAGGAAATGAACAATCTACATTCAGACAATAAAGTCAATTTTCCTGTGGAGTATTTCAGCTAGACAGGCAATCTTGGAGTCTGTTTGTTGGACTGCACTTTTAACCAGTGTACCCCAGTGTACAGGAAATATTATCTATGCAAGTGATTCAGTATTAGCTAATTAGGTGTGCTAGACATTCTCCAAGCGAATGGAGCTTCTATACTGGTATCAGCCATTAACACTAAATGGGGCTTACACATGTAAAATCCCTCTGGCATTGAGGGGGAAAAAAGCCTTCAGTTTCATAAATAATGGATCTGTAGCAAAATTAGCATTTCATGAAAAAAAATGAAAAAATAGAATGAAAATATAATACAATTTCTATGTTATGTGTCCCAGTTTGCCAGTGCATTTTGTGATCCAACACACAGGTCATCTGCTATACATCTACTACATAATCACATCAAAAATTCCCTCAGTTATCTGCAGACTCAACTACTCACCTATGACCAATGTCCTCTGTAGCATTATGATAGTAAAAATGCCCTTCTTCTACCGGAGCACCGTGGCACTGGGTTAACTTTCTAGTGTATGAATATTTATGTGATATTTTTATTGAATTGTAATAAATGTCATGACTTTTCTACTGTGAAGTCTTTCTTTTGCTGTGTACGTTATGTGACATGCTTACACACAAATAAATAATGCTTTCTCTGCAGGTACAAACATAAGCAGCTCTCGCCTGTTCTAGTCCAATAAACATTTGTATGGAAAAAGCGATAAGCCTAGACTGAAGGAGTTGGGGCTGTTCAGTCTGCAGAAGAGAAGGCTCCGAGGTGACCTAATTGTGGCCTTCCAGTATCTGAAGGGGGCCTACAGGAAGGCTGGGGAAGGACTTCTCAGGATATCAGGTAGTGATAGGACTAGGGGGAATGGAATGAAGCTGGAGGTGGGGAGATTCAGGCTAGATGTGAGGAGGAGGTTCTTCACCATGAGAGTGGTGAAACCCTGGAATGTGTTGTCCAGGGAGGTGGTCGAGGCCCCGTCCCTGGGGGTGTTTAAGAGCAGGCTGGATGAGGCTCTGGGCAGCCTGATCTAGTGTGGGGTGTCCCTGCCCATGGCAGGGGGGTTGGAACTAGATGATCCTTGTGGTCCCTTCCAACCCTGAATGAAACTATGAAACTATGAAACTATTAAGCATGCACACTGCAGACTGTGTACAGCACATGGGATAAATACACACCTATTCATACCAGGTGTATATTTATCCTCCTAGTCAGCTCATTTCACCTCCAGTGTTTTCCAGGGTGACCAAGACAGGAAATGATCTCCACCCATTCTAGCTGTGCTCCACATTAAACTTGGCTGTCATGAACCTTGGTGGAACAAGGATTGCAGATTATTTTTTTTTTGTAACCAAATAATTAAGATCTCAACTAAGCCAAGACTCCTCTTTGAATTTGCTGCTTATGATTAGGACCAGAGCAAAGAATAGTCCTGCTAACTCCCATGACAATCTCCAGACAAGGCCTGTGCATGGCAGTATGATAAAAAAGGGCAAGGACTCATTCACGTGTGAAGATGAGTGGGAAAATTATTTTAGCAGGCCCACTCACAAATGGTAAGGTATTGCCTTTCTCTTCTTTTCAGAATTCTGTATCTCAATCCCACGCTTTAAAATTTTAAGCAAAACTGGGGTTTGTGTTTCCAAAGGAAATCAAATTCCAAGAGTCATATTTTTGGCTTCTTCCATATTCCAGCCCTAAATTTTGCAATAGTTCCTTTTTTCATTCTCCATGAGTAAATACACATTTAGAGCAGCTAGATGCAGATAAATTCTTCAGCCTGGCATACCTACAAATCAGTATTTTTGGTCAGGAAGAAAACAAACAACAACTTATTAATTTATAAGCATGAACTCATTGAACACATTGAGACAGAAGGAAGAACTTACAAATACATTAATCCACGCTTTTGTTCTGTAACTTCCAACATGATTTTTCGCAAAGTACACAGACTAATCCCCACTGAGAACTACAAGGACATTGCCAGGGCATGCAAAGACTGAAATTGGCCAGATATGTCAAAAGCTACAAAAAAAGGGCTGTTCAGGTACTTAAACAAGAAGAAGAAATTGAACAAAAATACTGGCCGCTGTTAAACAGAAGAGGTGAATTAGTCACAAACAATGCTGAAAAGGCAGAGGTTCTCAACACCTTCTTCACCTCTGTCATTACTAGCACTATTGGGTCCCAGACTTTGGAAATAAAAATTCAGGTCAATGTGAACACAGGCCCACCATCAGTGAAGGAAGAATTGGTATGTGAACTACTTAAAGAGCTTGACTCCTACAAATCAATGTGCCCAGACATTTTCCACACAATGGTGTTATGAGAGATGGCTGTGAGGCTGCTCTGCATAACCTTTGACAAGTCATAGTGATTCGAGGATGTCCCAGAAGACTGGTAGAAGCCTAACATTGCCCTCACCTACAAGAAGTGATCAAAGGAGGATCCAGGAAATTATAGGCTAATCAGTTTCCAATTCTTGGAAAAGTTATGGAACAAATCCTCCTGGGGGCTATCACAAGTCAGACGGACATGACTGGGAAAAGCCAGCAGGGATTCACTATGGGCAAATTGTGCTTGACAAACCTGATGACCTTCTATGACAAAGTAACTTGCTAGGTTGATGTGGGGCAAGCAGCGCCTACCTGGATTTCTCCAAGGCCTTCAACACAGTTTCCCACAGCCATTTCCTAAAGAAAAGGATGTATTAAGGACTAGTTAAGTGGTCTAGAGGTCACTTCCAATCTGGTATTCTATGACTGATTCCTACTATTAGGAATTCTGTTCAACTGTTCTTTTTCAGGACATATTTAAAGATTTTGTTTGTTTTTAATTCTACCTTTTATATTGTACATTTTTCTATGTTTTTTGGTGTTTTGATGCTATACATTCAAATATCAGGGGGTGATATATTTTTTTTGATCCTTGATGTCATTATTTGCCTTATCTTTAAAACGAAAGAAATTATTTCTGTTTTCCCGATAGATCAAACGAACAAGCTGGGAAGACAATGGAGAAAAACAGCACCCTCCCTTAAGTTGAACAATGCAATTCATATTTCTTCCTTCCAGCTTTCTGCCTGTGGGACTATCTGTCAAGGCTGAGTCAGCACCTTCCCAGGAAAAGCCTGTAAATATGTTAGAAGACATTTCACTTTGTCATCTACCTAGGCACATTGGATTAGTATGCAAATAAGACAGCACAAGAACAGACCATAGCAGCAGTGCTAATGCTCTAAGTGATCTTTCAGTGTAATTAGAATTTGTTTCATCACACTAATTTGACATGGCACATTAGTGAAGCTAAGATAAGGGGGTTTAGTAGAGCCAGGGCACTGGTATGTACACAGAAACGTGCCAGTAAGTCCATTTGCACATGGGAGTTGTGTAACACTGCAGAGAAGTGACAATTAGTAAGAGCTCTAGAAAATATCCATTTGTTTTATTTTTAATCTAGTAACTTGATAGGTTATACCTTCTTCTACTGCTATCTTTTAATAGTGGTTTAGAGATCTCAGCCTCTCTGCTGTTGAGAATTTTGAGACTTAGAATAAGCTACATGGTACTACAATTATACAAGTTTAGTCAAGTCTGGCCTAGTGGTACACAGCAACATGCTGTGTTATCACATGGGAATTCAAGGAGCAACTTTGTGATTTCTGTTTCACAGAACAAGCTAGCTGAAAGCCATTCCATAGTGACAGCAAAATCAAGGACAGTGATTGGCTCCTTTTCTGCACCTTCTTGTCCCAGATCATGCAAGCTCTGGAGGAGTCCCAAAGCAGAAATAAAAACTGATTCTTCTTGCTGAAAAGTAGTCTTGAAACTACTCCATGAAAATTTTGTGGATGGCTGGGGCAGGCAGAATTCTGGCAGAAGGCTGATGGAAGGCTTTGTTAAGAAAGAAGATTTGTCCAGCCTACAAAGAAATAAAATCTTTAAATTCGTTATTAAAATTAGTATTTAAGATTGTTGCTAGTTTTCCTAAATCATTTATCCCTAAATATTAGGCTAAGTTACCTGACATTTGGTACAACAGACTGTTTGTCTGGACCTGCTGAGATCATCAGCCAGTTGAATGCATCTGGCTAGAGATGTGATGGCACATCTCTCAGCCAAATCACAAACTCACACACTATGCCCTAGACATGCAGCTTCCTTTTGCGTCTCACATTCCCCAAGAGAAAAGGGATGCATATGACAGAGGGGCTGCCTTCAAATGTGGTCTACAGATCTGAGTCAGAATTTTTGTTCCGTGCTCTGTTGTGTTTTGACTGATTCAGGATAACGCCTGTGGATATAATAATGTCAGTTGTTTATGAAACTTCCATCATATAATGAGATGCTAAGATGGGGTTTATTATTTGGAAGTTTTCAGAATAAGAGAATAGAGAAAGCTATGTCTGCACAAGCATGTTTAATCTGATTATCCATTCAGTGATAGGATAACGACCTATTCTTTTGGTTATATGCATTGGATTGCTTCTATAATTTGACACAGTCCTAGGATAATTTACCTTTAAGAAATGCTAAAAGATCCAGACTATTCGACAGCTAAAAGGAAAAAAATGGTACTCAAAACCAAAGCAAGTTCTTAGCCACTGTTGAGATCCTTATTATGGAGCCCGAACAGAATTCAGAAAGGAACAAGCAGAAGAGACAGAAATGTAAGCCACCCTTTGAACAAGGAGATATACGTTGGTATACCTATATTGGTTTTGCACATTCCAGAGTGGTAACATCCAAAGCTCTGAAAGAGAACAGGTGTTAGCCAAAGTCAACTCAGACAACCCCAGAGACCCTTGTATACTAACCTTTTCTTTGGGAGGAACATTTGGCAAGAACACCAAACTCTTCTAAACCCAAAGCATTTCTGGGGCACAGTTAAACAGTTGCCTGTAAGCACATCTCAGGAAGAACGCAAAGGAATTCTCCCACAGGAAAAACTACAACCAATCAACCAACCAAAAAACCCACTCTCATTCATCCTCTTGGAATTACCTTTTTGAACTTTTTTTTTTTTTTTGCTAAGAATTTGGCCTCATGCCCTGAAAATCATATGATGGGGAATTCCCTAAAACAAACACAGTAGAATTGCATCCCTGAATTACAGCCAACAGAACAACATTGAGCAAGACAGCTGTGTTTGTGTTTGCACACTCAGAGTACTCTTCTTAATTTTACATGTCGGTTACCTCTTTAATTATTTTTTCTGGTCTTGTCTCTTCTTCAGGTGATTATAGGAGACACTTGTTAAGAAAAAAAGATTAGCATTTTGATTCTTTGTCCCCACAGAAGCTTGGCCAAACAGGTACTCACACACAAAGACAGAATTGCTGTGATTTATGATAAAAATAAGCTAACATTATCTGCTTCTGAAAGTAATAACATATTGCTCATACTTCAGAGCTCAGAAAGCTAATACTAATGCCTGCTCTGAAGATGTTTAAAAGAAATCTAATTACAATGTAACTAGAAGTTGTGGAGAGACCATGGGAGAAATTGTTACTCATCATAATACGTGCCATAAAAATGCCTTTTTTAAAGACAGAGGAAAAGGCCATACTGCAGGGAATATTTCATGGCTAGTAGGAGGGTTAAATAAACAAATGATAATAACACCAATCAGACCTCTTTGCTTAAAGCCTGCAGAGTCAATCTGCTTCTGACTGTGGAGCTACCAGCCAGCAAAGGCAAACTAATTAGACACAGTCAAACACTTAGGCAATCACACCTTGTGAATATAAGCGTCTTCCTGTCATTTGGCAAGTCTCTCAGCTGCCTCTGAGCGTGAGACAACAAATCCCCTGCAAACAAGTTCTTCACTCTCCCTGTTAGTGAGATCTAACAGAGCACAATGGCTGGAGGTGAAAGGTGGCAGTCTAGTCAGGTAATGACATCGTCTTGAACAGCCCACATTAAAATAGTGGCACTTGTTTAGACTAGCCTATTTGCACCTACCTGCAGAGGGCCTTTTTAATGTAATTATTAGCCTCTGCAGCCCTGCTTAGGATTTGAAAATAACGTTCATTTTCATCTTGCTTCAACTACCGCTGCTAGCTCCTATTCAATCCCAGTCACCTCATCTCCCCACAAGTAAGTGTAGAAACAGAAGCAGATAAGAAGAGTTGAATTAACAAGAAAAAAAGTTGGCAGGTGAGCTGTGTGACACAACAATAAAAAGAGAAGGAAGGAAAAAAAGCTAAAAGATTTGACAATATATTCTAATCACTACCTGACTGTAGCAGAGCTGCAGGCACTGAAATAGCTTTCTGGGGAAAAGAGAAAAGACAGCAGGAGAATGGTCTAAAATCTCTCATGCAAAACCCAAGGGCAGGCACCAATCCTTATGAGCCTTAGAACAAATATGTAATTACTGTCTTTCAAAATTGTCTTATTTTCTCAGGATTTAACCATTCACTATTGAAAAAAATATGACAAGTAGTACACTCATAAGGAGTGAGATAAGTAACCACCACCCAATCCTAGCCTGAGAGACCTGGACACACAGCTGACTGCAGAAGACACAAGCCTATAGGAGACACTTGTGCAGCCACAGACCAAAGCTTTTATGCAGTTTCCTAATAAGAATCCATGTTGCATGGGAGAGGTAAAGTGAGTTATCTCACCTCCCTGTGTTCTTATTCATGGAAAGTCCAGCAGAAGCTATCTCAGGATATTTTGGAGGGTAAGCACAGCATTTTCCAGATGAGGAGGGCAGGATGTGTTTGAAGAGTACTCCAGCAATATGTGGCAAATTACAGGCAAAAAAAAAATCTGTGGAAAAAGAGGGACTGATCCAAGCAGAGAAGATGCGACATCCATTTCCTCTTACCAAGGGAAGCATGGATCTGTCCAGCAGGAGTCCACTGTTCTGGGGAAGCTCCACAAAAACAAAGACCTGAATGAGATACATGGAGGAGAAAAAAGAAGAATTTCCGCTTCATTTGTTAAGAGAGTAATTTCAACCTATTTTAAGGTGATGTCAAAAAGGAATACATTATTTAGTTCTTGCCTTGTCTAGCATCAGTCTACTTACAGAAAGGACATCTTGCTTACAAGATCAGTGCTAATTCTTGATAAAGAGAAGGTGTTCAAGCACCCTGTATGGAAGGTATGCTCAGTGTGATGTTTGGTAGATGCTTTGAGTTCTGTTACTTACCTTGCAAATATATCACAAGTTATGCTGGTGAAGATAATTTCTCTATCTTTATGCTGACAGGGTATTCAGATTAACTTCTCCAGAATACAGTAATTTCACAGATGACTGTTGTAGTCCAGTTTACCATTTTAATTAGTGCCACTGCTCAGCTTCCCATGCTGAAAGCCACAACATGTCCCAAGCACTGCTGATACCTATTTTGTTTGTTTGCAGCTTCTTCCTCCATATGGCTATGATAGATGAGGGTCCTTTAACTACACTTGTTCTGTAAACTGATATTATGCATCTGACCTAAAATGACAGCTGGAATCAGGGCCACATTTAGAGATGATCATACCCAACACAAAAATATAAGCCAGTTCTGGAGGGTGCCAGCCCTGGGTCAGTCTCAGCTTATTTGTCAATCTGCCAGTTCAGTGCTCCTCAGTGCTCTCCTTTTACGACTAGCAGAAGGCACTGCTTTCAGGGGTAGTAAACGCAGCATGTTGAGAGACAAGCAGTTGGCAAGAGTCCTTATGACAGGGGTGGCAAAAGCAAGACAGGTAGCCAGATGGATCTGGTGCGGCCTAAGGCAAGCACTGAAGCAAAGGGGTAAATCAAATCAAAGGGTTACTATACCCTGATGTGAATCTCTGATTACAGTGAGAATGTATAGAAAAAATGTTTACTGCAAGATCTTATCTGTGCTCTGGTGCTACTGCAATGTCTTGGACAAATCTTACTGTGCAATGACATTCTAAATCATTTTATGTTGATACTCTTATTGCTACTCATGTCATATTTTCTCCAATCATTCCATCCTTTCTTTTCCACTTGATCTCACTTTGAGAGTTGAGCTTTTTTGTACTCACTGGTCCTCCAGGCTCTGTATTAATTTGTTCTTAAACATTTGTACCACTTCCATCAGAAATAAGGACCTACATAAATTAAGTTTATTAATTAGAAAACAAGTACATTTTGCAGACAGAAGTACAATCTTTCATTAGATTAGCTGTTCTAAGTGGGGAAAATGGGCAAGCTCTTCAGCCATCATATCCTTGACACCCTGAGACACCACAGTTACCATCCCTGCAATGTGCCTATTGAAAAAGAATATTGTAAATGAACTTGAGAAATTCAGTTTGAAATTTTCAAGACTAAAAGGCTGAAAATAATTCATCTGGTCTGGATAAATTATTCAGTGCTATTGCACAATTAATACTTGTTTATTTATACTTATTTATGCCCACACATACACATACATACACCCACCCCAACACACTGTTACTTAACTAAATATTTTAACTGTCTAAAATATTAAGTGATGAATACAGTATTATCTGGCATATAATACGACCTTAATCTTCAAGCAAAGGTGACAGGGTATTGAAGCAAC
Organism: Melanerpes formicivorus; assembly: GCF_026170545.1. Classification (NCBI taxonomy): domain Eukaryota; kingdom Metazoa; phylum Chordata; class Aves; order Piciformes; family Picidae; genus Melanerpes; species Melanerpes formicivorus. The sequence continues at coordinate 17,468,062 of NW_027142359.1, read as the reverse complement.
AGCGTGCATGTATCTCCATAATGACACACCACACCATGAAAAGCAGCTGCCTCACAGTGTTGAAACTGCGTGTGCTCACACAAGCCTGTCAACATTAATATGGGAGCGATCTCTATACCTGTAACTATTTTCCTCTTGACATTGCATCTCATTTTGCAGCACATTTCATACCTGCACCTTACAGGGTTCTCCCTTGCAAATTTCGCTAGGATTTTGGAGATAGGGGAAAAGGCCATCTTACCTTTTTCAAAGGCCAATGAGAAAACCATTAAAAACACAAGCATTTGCAAAATGAAATAAACCATGTTCATCCCTCCAGCCACAGGAACAAAGCATGGGTACTAGAGAAAATTAAAGAACCAAGATTTTGCCACAGCTGTTCACCCAGACTCTTTCCATGTTTTCCTTCAGACATTATATCTAAATAAAGATAGAAGGGATATTTCTGAAGCAATCAGACTCCTCAGAAGTCAGACATCTTCTGGACCTGGAACTAGCTGTCAGGATGCCCAAACAACAAAATTTGCTCTCTTTCCATTTTCTTGCAAATAGTGTTTTAAAGAAAACCATGTTCAAAGACAGAAACATTTCCACAACAAGAAGCAACCAATGAGATGGCTCAAAAGAGACCTGAGGCAAATTAAAGCCCAATTTAACTTTTGCTCAATAACTTCACTTTATTTGGATGAATCATTTATGCAGTGAAAAACTTCAGCTTACTACACTAGAAACCTCAATTAATAGCCAAAGTGCTTAGAGAACAGGGGAAGGGAAGCATAGAGGTAAAACTCCAGTTACTGAGTTAAGAAGCAGAAGTAAAAGCCTTTTGACACAGAGCACTAGAAATATCAAAGAGGAAACGGGAAGATTTCCTCCCCAGTCCACAGCAGGAAAAATGCTTGGACAGGATGGGTCGGTGAACAATAAGGAATATTGAATTCAGGTGCAGGACTGGGGCATGAGTTGCACCACAGTGTGCCACTGCAGTTGGGCCCTAAACGACCAGTGAAAGGCCACACAGGAAGCCTGTAGTGGACAAGACTGTCAACATCCCAACTGCCACAGTCATCACTACCACTGCCTCCCTAGATGCATTAGAAAGAGGGTTTGCCTGCCTGCTCCTTGGATTAAGGAAAAGATGCTTTATCTTGGCTTGCAGACACACCTTCCCCATTGCTCAGTGTCATTAGCATAAGGAATCTTCATGACTGGGAGTGCTTGTCAGGGGTTGCTCTGTCCCTGCTCTTTAGATGGAAGGTACCAACGATATTCAGAACAGCAGTGTAAAAGGGAAACCACAGCCTTCCCTCTACCAACAAGAGATAAGAAGATAGAAAATAACACCAGCATTTTTCACATCACCCATTGCTTTTCTTCTGGATCTGTGATGTAACTACACAAATACCTCTTCAATACACAAAAATAAGTCACATTTATCACAGTATCAGATACTGGTTTTATTCACTCATGAAGAATCTAATCCATCAAAGCATGAGCAACAAGTTGTGGGGCAGGAACAGTTTGTGAATTAAAGCTTCTTCAAAAGGGAACAGAGTGAGTGAGCACTTTTGTTTTCCAACAAAATTAAACTTCACAGCAGAAACCAAGTCCGTAACTAAATTGTTCTGCTGTTTTTGTTTGTTTCTTCAATGTAGAGGAAGGAATATTAGCTTCAAGTAGTAGCCACAGGAAAGGGGAAAGTGAGTAGATGAGATTGTGCAATCACTTGATTGCTGTGGTCTCAGGTCTTATCATACTAGAATAGCTTTAACCCTTCAAAATCTGGTCAGTTCTCAACTTCGTTAGAAAGAGGAGAATGAACTGGTGCATATGGTATCCCCTTAATAAGTCTCACACCCTGTAATAGGAACATTTGTACACAAATGTGTTTTTTGGGGTCTAGCCAAGTGCAAGAGCACCCTAGTGAATCATAAAGCTAATGAGTTTTGGTAAATTTGGCACTTGGAGTTAATAGAACCAATTTGTCCCCAAAAAAGCTAAACCACTTATCACTTCTTTGGAGGTGCTAAGTGGATCTAGAACTTAAGGATGAGGTCAATAAAAAAACATAATCTCATCAAAGCTCCTCTCTACCTCTGTTTAGAACAAAGGTAAGATATATCAGACACTATGACAGGCAGGCAAGAGTTCATTACAGGAAGCAACAGTGTAATTTAACTGTGCTCTGGGGCTGATGCTCGTTGTCTGAAGTGGGTGATCATGAAGAAAATAGACTATTCTTTTTGGGAAATATCTAATTAAGACAGGTAGCCCCAAAGTGCAAATGTCTGAAAAGATGTTTAATTGTCCATGTCCTGAGCATTCAGAGATGTGGAGTTTTGGCTCAGCCTGCTACAGGCTGCTCATAAATTCAGATCTGGAATTATATTGCACATCCTTCTGAAACAGAAAGGTATTCAATTCAAATTGAAATTGAAGGGGAGGCTGGGAGGTTAATATGAGGGTTTGCTTTGGGAATGTCTCTGGTGGCAGAAAAGGAGTCCAATTGTTTTCCATTTATAGAGCATTTCTCCAACTCAGAAAGTCATTGCCACAGACACCAGCTGTATTTTCTGTGGGAATTTCCCCTTAGTTCCTCCCTTTCAGACATAAGTTGCTATTAATGCCCTTCCTATGTTGAGCAAAGGAGCTGCATATGGATGTGCAAAAGATATCCACTGAAGTTTCCACTTTAATATCCAATGAAAAATGTATTTGGGTAGGGAACTCTAGTTTTGAGTGTGTAGCAATTGTCTGCATTAACCAACCGGTCTAAGTGGAGTGCACTGAATAGGAAATGAGAATAAAGCAAAAGTTAGAGCTATGCCAAACTACCTGAGTGTAATGTGGATAGCAGTGAACTGTGACTCATGTCATGTTGTGTTATGTAGCATCAAATCATTGTACAGAGTGACACAACGTAAGCAACATGAGTGGCGTGAATGTGACACAGCACAGCCTTTTTTCCTCTCTCTTTCTCCCTCTCTATTTTTTTCTTTCTAAAGAGCATTTTACTTTTAATCAGATAGCTGCTGTCAATTCAGATAACAGCTGCATGACCCAAATTTTCAGCTGACTGAAGTGGACAAATACTGAAGTGCGGACTTTCTACTATGAAAAGTTAACATTTCAGACTAGCATCTGCACTAAAAACACTCCCTTCTCATTCTCTTCCAGTCATTCACTTCTTCATCCCCTAACACTAGTTATGTTTTCTTACTGATACTGAACCAATAATTTCATTTCTAGATTACAAAACTTAAAACAATACTGGCAAAAAAGTATACTGGAATTTTACTTACTGATGTTTAATTATTGATGTAGGCTTCTTTAAACATATTTGGCTCTCTGAAACAGCTCTTTAGAACTGTGTTCCATTTCTTATTGCTTACCTATTCTGTTTGTTCTCTGCCTCCCTGATCCTTTTCGATTTTCTGCAGGTTAGCAAGTGCTGCATTGTCTGCTTTTGAAATGTGTCTTTAGGCATGCTTTTGTTTGACAAGGAATGCCAAGGCTGAGCTGACAAAGTCTGTTTGAAAATCTTTTTCCAGGTATACAAGATCAGTAAGTCTGTTCAATGTATTCTGTGATTAGTATTTTTCTTTAGATATTTATATCAACATTTCAGGTTTAGTGAAAGATGTTTTCTGAGCATACCTGTCAGTAGGAAACCTACTAAAAGTAAGTAACAGTATCATTTATATATTCAAATGTATAAATATATTTATGGTAAATAGTTGACACCTCTCTCCATATAACTTAAAAGAAGATATACCTTTAACAAGCACTCAGTCACTGTTCTTTTCACAGGTTGAAACAAATATCAGCTTAAGAAAGCTGTCTTTTAGCTATTTTGGCTCCAGCTCTTTACAACCAGGAAAATTTTAAACATAATATTTAGATTTCTGCACCCTTTCCCCTGCAGGGGCGGAGGCACTGTTGTCCTATAAGGCAAACTCTCAGGTGAAGAAAGCCTTTATGTATGCAGACACTACATACTCATGAATTCCAAACAGGGTTTTTAAAATGGTTTTTAAACTGAAGACACATCTTGGTGTTCATCCCTGGTTGCAACACAGAGATCATGTCCTTGACAAAGCAGTTTGGTGAAAGCTGTACCAAAGCATGTCTATAAGAGGCAAACTGAACAAAAGTGGCACAACTAAAACACATAGATCCCTCTTTTACCAACACATCTTCTTTTTGCCAGGGGATACAATGGCCTCAAGAGGCAACCCTCCACACTGTGACCATAGTCCTGAATCCATGGGGGGTGAGGGGAGGGGTGGAATAGTACAACAGCCCCAGCACCTTCACCTTTTACTCCTTGCCCTGACAGCAATCACATAATTCTATGGTCACTGACTCTCCCTCAGTTAGGGTGGAAGACTGACATGCTCTTTGTCTTTGCACAAGAACACCTGAGTAAATGACTCCTATAAGACCAGGTGGTGATGGGATTTACCACATGGTTCTAGAATCCCAGGCAGTTCCCTCTGATCTGGAAATGAATGTCTCTGCAGAAGATTTGACACTTAAATGGCAATGTGTTAGCAAGGGTATGAATTGAAGGCGAAACATGAACCTAGTTGAAGCACAGAAATTTTAACATGGAGACAAATTTTCCTCCTGCTTACCACAACAAACGGTTGCTGGAAAGCAGAAGACAAGGGATATGTGAATCTCTCCTATGGTAAGATTAGGTCCACTCTCCTCTAAAAGGTTGAAGAAATTCTTCAACAGGAAAGAATTCTCTTTTTCTTTTATTCAGAACTCTGGGTAATAGAAGTATGAAACTCATAATTCCAAAATGAGCTACATATTTGTTCCTTTATAGGGTACTTTTTGCTTGGTTGTTGATTTGTATCTTTGTTTTGCAAAGAGGACGAAACCAAACAGCTAAATTCAAACATGACAAAATCAAAATCCAGACTTCCATTTTTTCACCCTAACCTAAAACTACTTCCCTCTAATTACACTTTAAGATTGTCTTCTCCATTCTCTTATCCACTTAAATGCCATGTATTTCCATTAGGCATTGTCCTTAATTAAGCAATATGGAGTCACCTCTAGTCAGCAAAAAGTAATGAGATTCCTACATCTATTTGGTGTATTAAAATTCCACTGTCCCCTCTCTTTTCTTCTATATACGACTAAACTTTAAAGCAACATCAAGATAATAATAAGCAGCCCAACCCTACCAAGGTATGACCTTGTCAAATTGTGATCAGAAGAGATGAGCATGCACACTCCATGATTTTTTTCCCAAAGGGCAAGGTACAGAACTAAGAAAGACCAGAGCCGAGAATGCGTGCCACCTAAAAATATATTTTACTTTCACTTAATTTCATTTATATTAATGCTTATAGCACAAAATATCCATGGGTGTAAGAATACATTGCACGTTCCTTGCCCAAAGAAAGGAATAATAGGAAACATCTGTTTTTATACAAAAATGAAGCCCATAAATATTCTAACAGTTTTATGTGACAGCCAAAGTGCTAATCCAGTGCATTTGAAACTGGAAAAGGATAACAATTGATCTTAACTTTGAAACATGCAAAAGTATTTTCCTTATGATCTTTTGCCATAGAAAATGAAACCAGTCAATTCAAACACAGAAGTTGATCTTGTTTTAAAAGGTGCTTGGCTCTCTAATTACACGAGAAGTACTTTTCTTTAATAATTTATTAGAAATATGGGGCAAGAAAAAGACAAAGTCTAAAAATACCCACCATGTAAACTAGTGCTGAACTGCTCTCTTAAAATTAAAAGCTGGAATTCTTTGACTGTCTCATTTTCTAGCAGAACACAAGAAAAGAATATTTTAGTTGGTTCTCACCCTCCAGGCAAAGTAGTATAAAACCTCTGGCCTGATTCCAACCCCATTATCAAAGGACCACTCACCTAATCTAAAAAAGCAGCTCTTCATCAATTTATCATTAACAAGAGCATTACAATATAATGTAGGGAAACGGCTTTCCACCAGGGATTCAGTTAATGGGAGTCTAGAGCCACATAACAAGCATGGCAGAAGATATGCCACAGTAGGTGAAGATAATGTACATATATTCTGCGCAAAGAATACTGCAAATAACTTCTCTGCTGTTGATGAGCTCTCTGCAATAGTTTTTTTTTTTAATATTTAATTTTAGAAGTTGATGTCTCATTGAATTCTACAGCTACATACATAAATGCAAAATAATTAGTTGCTGACTCCCTTTGAAAACGTTTTATACAATTTATTTGGCATCAGCAAAAGTGCGACTCTGGTAGGGTTTTGTGGGATTTTGCAAGTTGGTGTCGATTGCCGTTTACTGTCTATCCCACGACCTCTAACCCCAGGAGTTCAAAAATCACAAGCCAAGCATACAAAAAAATTCAGGAGGTGGTTAGTTAAATACCACAAAACACTATAGAGTGATCTTTGGCTTTTTATCCTCCTTCTGAGAATTAGGAATATTTTTTCTCAGCCTAAGCCCATGGTTCCATTTTATATTTTTTAAGCACAAGCTGAAGCTTTAAGGAAAATGCTGATACTGTAAGGCAAGCCACAAAATCACAATTGGTGAGCCTCTTATGAGTACCTAGGCTGTGGTTCCATCCTTGGTCACTAATGTCATGTCATTGCTCTTCAGCACTCGCCAGCAGGGAATATTCACACCAGACTAGGGTAGGTAAATAATTTCTTTGTGCAGCTCACCAAAGCCTGCAACACAGAGATGAAGACACACTGATTGAGCTGACATTAGGTTGGAGAGAAAAGATTATATCGGTTCTAGTCTAACACTTGCCAATGTAAACAACCTATCAATGATTCTTGAAGAGAGTGGAATGAGCTTGTATCACATCAGCACTTTGCATCATGACATTGCAGGTTTTTGGGGACCTTTGGCCGGAGCCATGAAGCACTGAAGCATGGCCTCATTTGAACATATCTAGAAATATAGGATTACTGGACTATGCATCACTTTAAGACACTTAAAAAGACTATTTTGGACTTCTCTGATATAAATGAACTATTTTGCACCAGCTTGGAGAAATTTGTCCATTAGTGGCATACAAAAATTTCTTGCAGTTCAATGAAGGTAAAAGAAATAAGGGGGGAAAGCCACCAAATACCTTCAGTAAAAGAAGACGTCTGATAAAACGGCAAACTACATAGCATTTATGTCACTTCAACTCAGATCTAGAAGTGAAGTTATATATCCTAAAAAAAGTACCAAGTATTGCTATACATAACAGTTCATCTGGTCAGCAACGCAGGTCACAGCAAACACTTCACCCTAGTGCTCTGGCTTGCTATGTGGGCTCCCTGCAGAGCAGAGACGAGTTCAAGGTTGCTACCCTGAAATTCAAAGTCCGTTGCAGGACTTGCTTCACCAACCTGTGAGATCTCCTTCCTTTTCTTTGACCACAGCCTCCCTTGACAACTGCATTCCTCCAAATAGTGAATCTGCCAGCAAACAGGCAAGATGCTCCTGAGAGGAGGAGATGACTTTTGTAAGAGCTGGATGTGGACTACAGACTTTCTTCCCTGAGGAGAGAAAAATAAACTCACTTGCAAACTTCAGTGCAAACCTCATCTTTCCAGCTGAACATCTCTCAATAATTTCTTCAAACAAAGCAAAATTCTACAAAATAATCAAACTCTTTTCTTGACAGGCTGAGAAGACAGAGGGGAGTGCTTCATACACAAAGATAACATTCACACACAATTGCTCTTAGTAACAGAAAGTGTTTTGATATTACACTGCGTGAGGGCAAGCAAGAGCATACTGAGACCAAACAACATGGTTATGGTGATATGTCAGGAACAGGATTAGGAGATGTAATACACTGAATCAAGTATGTAATGAAGTACTCACAGAGGTATTTGATGTTATTGCCGTTGGTCTCTATGCATTGCCAAAAGGAACTGATATCTTGATACAAGCTTAAACACAAAACCAACCTTCTTTCTTTAAATACTTTGAGCATCGGTGGACTGGGGATACTCCCTTCCAAAGTTGCTGATGATCTCTGATAACAAATTTTGCTTGACAACAGCTTCATATTACATAGCAAATCCTTTGCTTTTGACTATTTCCCTTCAAATGAAGAACAAGACCAGGGTGAGGGTCAAAGTCATGTCCTCTCAATTATCTTCCCTATTTCCTCCCCCCGTCCCAACTCTGACCCAAGACAGAGGTAAAATTGTAAAATGCCATGAGAGTCATGCACAGCAAATCATGTCAGTAGAAACTCTCCACTTTTATAATTTAAAATATTTCAGTTGTATTTCAGTTTCTAAAAGACATCTAATTTCTGTCTCATTTCAGACCTGTCAAAAGCTTAAATCCTAGAAAGCATCTTCCAAGCAGATACTGCCATCTATTCTTTCCTTTTAAATGCTTTAATTTCAAGGAATTGACACCTTCCAGGGGAAAAGCCATTTTGCCACAAAATTCCCAGCCAAAACCAGCAAAGAACGTCTCTTTGGATGGTCTGAAGAAAATTTCTGAGTAATTTTCCCCAAGGGATTTTTCTGTTAATGCTGGACATTAATTTCCATGTGTGACAATGTCAGGTCAAAGCTGTCAAGAAGACACACACAGTACTTTCCTCTGCATGCCACCACAGAGGCTGCAGGCTGCATCCTACTCCAGGGAGGTGTGGGGAAATACACAGATTGCAGAACCTTTACAGGAAGAGACTGATTTCAGAACACAGTGCCTGTACCACTTGGGTAAAGTATCTGACCAGGAAAAACACAAGAGCAGCAGCAAAGGAGGAGAATCAGGCTGAGAAGCTGTAGGAGCAGCAGGAGGAGGCAGGGATAAAGGTTACTGAAGGTCAAGTACAGCTAGCGCATTGCTGCTGGCACAAAATTGCTGCTGCATTCCAGGAAATCATTCCCTCTCATCTTCCTGAGCCTGTCACATCCCATTTCACTTACTGGTTCCTTTTCAAGGTATTTGTCTTATTTGTCTCCTCGGGTTTGCTGTTTATCTCCATTTATTCTCAGCATAATGTGAGCCTCGTTGTTTGAATCCTGTGACTGGTGGGCAGGCAGGGGAGAGCTAACCTGTGTAATGATCTGGAGAATCTATGTGGGAAGGAAAGAGAGCAAGATTAGTAGGAGTGATTACTGCGGGAGTTGTGATGGGAATATCATTTCACCAGAGCAAGCAGTGGGAAACCAGCTGGCCTGCATCTTGTCATTTTTGTAGAGAAAACTGAAGGAGCCACGTTACACTGTATGAGCTGTGTCCGGGAGCTATAAAATTACCTACTAATGAATAAGCTGGAAAGTTGTCTGAATTAAAGTTTAGGAAGCACTAACATACCTCATACAATTCCAGCGTTATGGTAATGTATGTTAGATAATTAGCACCAATGGGTAAGAGGCATGAATGCTCATACATCGAAAGCTAAGCATTAGCATATATTTAGCAGGTTACAGTTAAATTTAACATGAGCTACCTGTCCCTGCTGAAACAGTTCTTACAGCAGGAAACTCAGCCCTCCTTTGGAAAAGAAAAAGGTATTAGGACTTCGCACTTGGCTTGCTAGGGGCTCTTTTGAAAAAAATGAAGCTTGCTATTAACATATGAACTGGTAAAAAAAAAAACATCGCCAGCCTGTGCCTACGTATTGCTGGCCCAGTGCTGGCTGAGGCAGTGAGGACAACCTCTGTGAGAAGGGGCTGGTGCTGCTCTGTGCCAGACACAGCCAGTTCCAGCCAGCTCCAGCTGACCCACCACAGGGCAGTGCTGACCCAGCAGCCTCACGTCAGCACCTCTGGAGAAACACATGTAAGGAAAGGACAGGAAACGCTTGGTGGAGAGATGAAGACTGAACAGAAAGGAAAGAACAGATGGATCACCAAGGTGAAGGGAAACAGTACGCCATGGCAGAGCAGATACCCACTGCAGTCGGTGAAGGAGCTGGAGGAGAGAGAGACCCCTGGCAGGACTGCAGCCTCTGGAGAGCTCACTCTGGAGCAGAGGAAAAGTGCGAGCAGGAAGGAAAAGCAGGGAAGAACTGTGATAGACTGGCTGCAACCCCCATCCCCACTGCACTGTTCAGGGTGGAATGAAATTAAGCCTGGGAAATGGGGGAGGGAAGGTTGTTTTAACTTTTGTCTTTCTGTTTCCCACTACTATGTTAAAACTAAATATTTTTTTGACAACAAATTAATTCTTTCCAAAACCAAGTCAAATATTTGAGGGAAATTGGCTCCTACCTCTTGCTGAGCTTAGGACTCAAGGTCTACAGCTTCACAATGGGAGAAATGTAGATGGATCTGGGGCAACCTGCCTTCTCCAGAGAAAAGAAGTCAGCTCTCCAGCTGCACCTTTCACCTGCAATGTTTGAGGTTTTTAATCTTGATGCTAACAATTTACCAGTAAACTGAGTCAGATACACTGTGCTAAGAATCTCCTGGGCAAATGACTCAGATATGTTAAGCATGTTTACTGGATGTCTCAGCCAACATTATGTTTGTAAACCGAATCACATTAGGAATGCACTGCTCAAGCATGACTTTAAAAAAGTTCTTCATCTGCTTGTCTTGGGAAGTTTAAGAAAATACCTTTAAGTTACTAATGAATTAATGAAAAAATAATCCTTCTACTTGATTAGAACTTCAAACCACACCTTTTCATCTACATAATCCTAAAAATAATGTTGAGTGTTCATCATTTCACATATATTAAAGAGCCTAAGGAAAAAAATAGGATAGGATAGGATAGGATAGGATAGGATAGGATAGGATAGGATAGGATAGGATAGGATAGGATAGGATAGGATAGGATAGGATAGGATAGGATAGGATAGACCAGGTTGGAACAGACCTTCGCGATCATTGAGTCCAACCTATCACCCAACACCAACTAATCAACTAAACCATGGCACCAAGCACCCCATCCAGTCTCTTCCTAAACACCTCCAGTGATGGTGACTCCACCACCTCCCTGAGCAGCCCATTCCAATGGCAAATCACTCTTTCTATGAAGAACTTCTTCCTAACATCCAGCCTAAACCTCCCCTGGCACAGCTTGAGACTGTGTCCTCTTGTTCTAGTGCTGGTTGCCTGGGAGAAGAGACCAACCCCCTCCTGGCTACAACCACCCTTCAGACAGCAATAAGGTCTTCCCTGAGCCTCCTCTTGTCCAGGCTAAGCAACCCCAGCTCCCTCAGCCTCTCCTCATAGGGTTTGTGTTCCAAACCCCTCCTCATCTTTGTTGCCCTTCTCTGGCCATGTTGCAGCAAGTCAACATCTTTCCTAAACTGAGGGCCCCAGAACTGGACACAGTACTCAAGGTGTGGCCTAACCAGTGCTTAGTACAGAGGCAGAATGACTTCCCTGCTCCTGCTGGCCACGCTATTCTTGATCCAGGCCAGGATGCCATTGGCCTTCTTGGCCACCTGGGCACACTGCTGGCTCATGTTCAGCCTACTATCTTGCATCTTCTGAGAATAAAAATGAGAAGGAATGAGTAAGAAACACTGACAGGAGAAGACAGCAAACTAAGTGTTAATGGAGGTAAGTTGCAGTTAAAGCAGCTGTAACATTACTCACCAATGGAATACTTGCACACACTATGATGTATAAAATCTGTTATTAAATTTTAAAATAAATTCTTAAAACAAGGATTGTCTTTAAAGGAAAAGAAAGATGTTGAGATTTAAGAATAATCACTGTTGGAATTATGTTTTTCTTCAGGAGTCACTGCAGTTTCCATCCTTGATAAAGGCAGAGTCAGTATATGTACTACGGCTGCTCATGTTATTACAAAAGTATTTGAGGATGACAGTTTTAAAAGGGATATAAAGGAAATAATTTTTGAGGAACAAGTCTTGTTTCTCTTCACAAACCCAGAATCAGGCTAAGCAGTTCTCTTATTCAGATTGCAGAAGTGAAGATCTAAATTTAAAGCAAGAAGCCAGTGTTTCTTTGTGACACAGTTAGGATACACCATCAGGAGTTAGGAAATTGGAGAGGTCATGTATCTGACACTGAGAAGCACATCTGCACCTGCTTAAAACTTCTATACTGGTCACAGCAGGATCTTGCAGAAATAAAATCAGGATTAGAAGCAACAAGGGAGCTTGTGGATAAATCCAGACAGAAGGCCATCCAAGAATATCCTTCTGCAAACTTGTTCTGGAAGCACAAGAATAATGTTGCGGTTTCTGTTTTCATACATATTTAACTATATAAAGCCAAGTGGTCCTGTAAGAAAGGCTGACAGATCTACTTCAGAGTAACCAACAGACATGAGATTAAAAAAATGAGCATGAGATGCGGAAGAGACCCTGGTCTTGATCTGGCAAAATAGCTTCTTTCCTTTTGTTCATTTTTTAAAGGGTTTGGAACATCTAAAGGCAGAATGGGAAATGCATTTGCCATCCAGCTGTTCACACTACCAGGATGAATCTGTGAGAGTGAGAGCTGTAGAAACACCTAATAGAGGTGCCCTGGAGGGAAGGAAAAGACTGCAAACAGGGAGTATGGTAGGAGACAAAGAACAGGATCCTTGCATTCATTTTACATTTCCCCTGCATAAGCAGAGAAAGAGAAGCAAATAAGCATAAAGAATAACTACTTATTTTCTGCATTATTCAAGCCACTACGAATACAGGAATTCAAATGTTCTTTTCTTTCTTTGATTCATCTGGTGCACCTGCTTTAGAGAAGAAACACTGAACAAACATCAGTAATCATCCTTACTTGCAATATTATTAGAGCAAGTCGAGAAAACTCACCTCTTCTAAGCTGAATGCTGCCCCTTGTTTTTCCTGATCACTGTGCCTTACAATCCTTTTATGCTCAGAATTTCTGAGGATAGAAAGACATTTACTTCTTCGGAGGACAGAGAGACTTGCTTGAGGTTTACCTATATTGACTTTCCGAACACTAGAGTGATATAGATAACTTCAGTGGATATATGCAGCATTTACCCTGTTTTGCTTGCTCTTTTTCCTGTATTTTCTAATCACAATAAAAATATATTATAGTTTTACAGAATGCTTTTTTTCCAAACATCTTCAGTGCCTATATGAACTGAATTTTTCTTACTAAAAAACTCAGACGTTGCATTAGATGACCTTTTAAGGTCCCTTCCAACCCCAAACTTTCTATGATTCTAAGAACACTAGATATTCTTCAAGAGCTACAGTAGGAAAATACAATTGCAAATAACTATAATATAGAAGAGGCCTTGGGGGCAACATTTGGGCAAGGTCTGAGCAGGAGGTATGATACCAAACCAGAACTGTGATTCAAATACAGGCCTGGTACCAGCAAAATCCAAGTAACCAAATGAATAGGAACTTGTTTGCTTCTAAATACAGATCTGCTGGAGAACAATAACTGTGGAAAAACTAAGCCCATTTTACTCCATGCTTAAACGAACTTTGTAAATTTTATTCCCAACATGTTTGGTCATGTTTCAGATTTGGCTGTGAAAGTTTTGCAGAACCTTAAATACCATCTTCCCCCTAAAATCAGCCCCCTCCAACCAATCTACATTTTGTAATAGAACATAGTCTTTACAGATTCAATAAATTATTCATGGAGAAGGCAGCCTCACTATTAGACCCTGGGGTCTTGGGCTCCCCACATGTAAAAGATCTAACTCCACACAATCAATCCAGCAGGATAACTCTGTTATACTCTACTTAACCCAGATTGCCTAACAGGGTTTGAAAATGGATTAGTGGATGATGAGCTTGTTTTAAAAGCAGTATTATCTCCTAGAAAAGCACAGGATAATTCCTACTAGCTGGTTTAAGAAAAAAAAAAATTATCCTGGGTTGGAAAGAAACTTTTCACATTCTCATAACTAGATAGACACTGACACATGCAGTGACTAGAGACATGGAAGAAGCTAATCATCAGATGAGGTATCAAGCAAAAACATTCCCACTAAGCAATAGTGTTCTTAGACTCCCAGAGAGTAAAAAGAATCTAGACTGACAAGAGGGTATCAGAACTGGCTTATTCTCACAAATTCTCTGAATACCATCTATGAAGGGGCAAGCAAGATTTCTGGAACAGCTACAACTCATCTTTCCAGCAGTTCCCATGATAATACTGATACGGTGAGGAGATCCTGACACACCTTTAATTACAGAGAGAGGCATAAAGCTTAAGCATGTCTAGAGATCTAATATTTCATTGCCCTCTATTTTTTGGTGACTACAGGATGTCCAAAAACAACCCAGTAGAATATACTATCTGTAACAATGTCTTCCATTTTTATATATCACAGAAATATCAGCTCATTATCAAAGCACTGTGGTATGGGAACTTTTTTGCACTTGTCAAGATAGCTCTGTTTTAGTCTTTAAAATGCATGTATGCATGCATTTTATTTGTTCCTAATATTCCTTTGAAATACAGAAAATGGCTGGATATATTCCTAGATTAGATGGAATGGTAAAAAGGAAAAACATAGGAAGACTTGCCCTTCATGGAGACTTGATGGGAGTCCATCAGGCAGATTAGAGATGAGCTCTTCTGGGAGGTCTATGGGGAAGTTCAGGTCCCTTTAATGTGCTACCAGCCATGTAGCCTCAACAGTGCCAAGGTTGGAGATAGGAATATTCTGCAGAAGACAACTTATGAACATGCACTGGAAATGGGAGGGGAAAAATATATATTTTTTAAAAAATTAAAAATTAGAAGCCTCCTGCTTATTATTGTGACAAATTCCAGATCTGTACTACAACAGCTTCTCACCAAGGCACAGTCTTAAAAGAATACAAGAAAAAGTCCCCTGAACAGGAGTTTTGATTTTATAACTGAGTGTGCATCTCAAAATCTGATAGCAAGACTTATAATATTCCAGACAGAGAACAGAGGCACATTTTGAACTTCCTAAGCATCTGCTGAAAACAGTTCACATTCAGAATATCAAGTCTTCACAGCAAACTGTTCACAGGCAAGCCCTAGGCTGAAAGATGTTCGCATAAAACATTAGCTGAATAAATTCAACATAAAGTATTTCTGGATCCAGTAGAGCAATTTGTAAGAACAGCCTCTACCACTGGCATACATGGTCACTCCAGGGTTCTGTGAAAACAGAGAGAACTCCAGAACTCACATTTTACACTGGCGTAATGTATCTCTCGTTAACAAAACGGCAGCATGACAAATATAATGCAGTACTGCTTGGCCCCCTTTGCTTAGCATATTTTTCTCTCATTTTATTCTTCAGTACTTTTTCTCTCAGTGTGTTTTTTGTTTTCTCTACTGCTACCTGGCTCTTTCCTTTCAGACAGCCTCTTCCTGACAGTTATCAGGGTTTAACATACTGTACTAGGAGGCTCGTGAATATTGCTCTTTGATTTTTAGTGCTTTATGATGAATGGCTAGGAATCGTTGCTGTAGAAAAGAAAAAGGGGAAAAAAGGGAGGGGGAAAAAGGAAAGAAAATAGTTTCTGAAAACCTTTGTGCTATTGAATTCTGCCTGCAAACTCTCCAACACTGAAATGTTTTGCTACGGGACTGTCACTCTTCACACCAGAGGTAGCAAACCTTACTCACCCATTTCCTAAAAGAGCAAGGTATAATGTGGGAAAAATAAGAGCATAAGCTTAGGTTGTATTAGAATGTGTCCTTCCTTACATTTTTCATTCTTTTCTTTTGTTTTTTGTTTGTTTGTTTTTTTAAAGTCTTCCCAGATGTGTTTAAATTTGAGGTGCTTTGTGTCTTGAATCCTCTGTCAATTCACAACAGACTCCCACCTGTTTTTTCATTACCTAAGTGAAAACGGGGAAGCAACAATTAAAATGTTGGACCCTGGGCTAACAAAGAGTATTCTGTGCAGGAGACAAATAAGCTACCACCTACTGCATTTAGTATCCTAAACAAAAGGTGGAGTAGGAAAGCCACTGGGAGGGAAGAGAAGAGGAGGAGCAGCTCTAAAATAGAAAGGAGAAAGTCTGTCCAACTGTACATTTCAGGGAGGGATCTGATAGAATTACTCCTACCTCTGGTCTCTTAAGGGGTGCCATCTTTGACCTAGAATCTTTCCACTAGTGAAATTCAGGGAATTTACAAACTTGTCCAGGGTTTCAAGAGCATACAGGTGAAATACATCCCCAGAGGACTGGATTTAGTCCATTGCACCTGGGCAGGGTTATGCAACAGGATCCACACTTTTCAGTGGCCTTGGCAACATATTTGAACCTAGAAAATTCCAGACAGGAAGAGGGTCACACTATTAATGCATGCTGCCATCACATCCATGCAGCTGGAGGTATGGAGCATGTTCAGAGGAAGAGAGCACTGGTTGGTCTATGAGGGTGAGCAAATGGTTTAATTTTTTCAAAAAAAAAAACCAAACAAACCCAAACTTCCTGTCCTCATTGACTGGTGAGAAAACAGTCCAGAGCTTTGAATGCAAATATTATGTAGCAACATTTATGGTCTGTATTTTTAATTATTTTTAAAGTCATAAGGAGTGGAACCTCAGCAAAGTCTACCAATCATTACTAATGTCAGGAAGGGGTTTAACCAGTTGTCATCAACTGTGGATCACGTTCTTATGAGTTGGATCCCAGTCCTCTCTATTGTTCCCATTGCCCTAAAAATGTTTGGGGTTTTTTTCACCTTGAATTTTCTCCTTCTTCTAAGTGCCAAAATTTAACAGTCTGGAGTAACAAAATACACAGAAGTTGATGGCCCCTGCCACAGAAGGCAAATAGCCTACAAGCAGGAGCAAAGAACACAGTGGCAAGTGCCAACAAAGGAAGGGAAAAAAGCATTTCTGTGTGAATTTACTTCTGGAAGAAAAAGTACAAATTTGTCACTTTTAGCTTTCTATGTTCCATGAATGATAAGTTTCAACATGAGCTTAGTGGTTTGCCCTTTCAGGATTCATGTGTTTAAAGCACGCAGCAGTGGTGACTTCACAGCATTCAACTCTCACAAACTTCTTCATCATGAAGGAAAAATACAGAACTCGTTTCATAGTACAGTACAGTGTTTGCCAGCACTATGCACCCGTTGGAGCACCACGCTCTGCTTCTGCGATGATTGTTACCATATGTCTATGCACACACAGACCTTGCTTGCACAAGAAGGTAAGTATCACTTCCCTTCTTGAAGCCTGCTGATTTCCCAGGGATGCTCACAAGAGGCAAACTTGTGGTCCTTACAGATAGTGCTGCTCAGCCCCAGGGCTTTACACTGCTGAGGTTCTGCTGATGCTGTGTAGGGAACCAGCTGCAGCGACAGCAGTCCTCAGTACTCCTCAGTACCGTCCCACAGCAACAAACAAATACTTTCAGTTTGGTTTCCAAAGCATCAAACTTTCCAGTGAAGTGGTAATTTGCAATTCATTGGTAACTCTTCATATCATATAGATGCTCTCCTCCTGTCTACTGGCTCACAAGTGGAGAAAACTGTCAAAATCAAACAGGAAACTGGCATTCTGTGATGCATGACCACACAGTGGGCACTCACAGCATACATCAGTATAGCACCATTTATACTCACCTAATGTTACATACCTAACAATGCTTTCACCAAAGCTAGCTGATAAAGAGTTATCTGGAAGATACACCAGTACTCTCTAGTCCTTACTGGCTAATGTGCTAAAAGGCTCCACAAAGAGAGATGTCATTTCACTATGAAGCCACTTTGCCCTGTGAAATTAGAGTGCCAGGGTCTCAGAAGAATACGTGGCTCTTGGCAGTGAAGTCACGATTTCTTCCTTGCTAAGTCCAACTTTTCTCTGTTGCACCAGATCAAACTCATGGATTTAATGGGATTTGTGAGATTTTCATTTTTCCTGAGAGCCTACTATATATTTATAGCCAAGAAATACTGTTTAGTCTTTTTAAAAATCTCAACAGTTCTGTAAAATAGCTCCACCTTTTTTTTTAGAGGCAAAACACTCTGAAACCATAACATTAAGTTAAGTTTTTTCCCCCCTTTGTTCTGTAGTGTGCATTTTGGGGCAGGGTCATTAAGCAAGGAAAATAACAAAAGATTGTCCACAGAAAATGTCATTTTCCGGCAGGAGTTTCAGTTCATGCCTATTAAATGCTCGTAAAGAACTTGTTTTATTGTTTCCTTGTTTTAAAACTAGAAGCAACATTCAGTTCCATATTCGGACTTTGTATGTCATGTTTCAGTCTGGGCCACGTATTTTACAGTTAAGATATAAACCCTTAAATTAAGAACTTGTCGTAAAAAATACACAACAAATTCCTAGCAATAACATTGCAAACAACATCAGCATGATGATAAAGATGATGAAACACTATCATTCTGGTCAAGACATTGCCAACAGATTTTGTGTTAACTGCCTGCAATTAAAAGTCTGTCTGCTTTAATAACAACATAGTAATATGAATTCTGCCAGTACTTAGGTAGCTTCCAAAATATCATTAAATAAGTAAGTTCAGGAGGAGAAAGAGTAACACATAGAGGGAAACACAATCATAAAAATCCCTTGACAATAGGTAGTTTCATTTTAATAGAAAACTGAATTTCTTAATACAAGTTATCCAGAGCAGGAGACAAGTTCTGCACTAACTTGATTTAGCATGCCTGCCATGGAGTACTGATCATTGCAGAACACCACACTCTGTAACCTCTAGGAGCATCCTAATGAACTGGGGGAGCAAGGTTAAGTTAGCTAATTGCTAAATAACAACAACAAAAAAAAGACACTAATGAGAGTAGTGCCTTTGACATCTGTGTGTATTCAAAGTTAAAACTTAATTAGAAGTTAAAACTATGTTGTTTTATTGATGAGTACTTAGCATTTTTAGCCCTTTAAACATTAAATGAAGGTTCACTTAAGAAGGGACATTACAATGAAACATTTAAACATACTGCTAATCTTCTCCTCTAGTTAGTGATACCTTTCTCCTGACACAGTCACTAACAAAATGAAACAAAACCAAAAAAAAAGCAAAATAAGAAAACTGCCAAACATGAGCAAGTATTTCCACCATCTAACTAGAGTAAATAACTCTCTTTGAATTGCCACTCTTCTTATTCCAGTTTTAGTCTTTTCATTTGTTGGCAAGGGAATTCACGTGCTCCAGTTCCCCTCCTCCCCCCCAACAACGATACTCTTATAATACTCTTACTGCCTTTCTTTATCTATCAAAACCACTGCATAAATCGCTGCCTAGGAATCCTTGACACTCAGAAACACATATTGCTGACCCCCCTTGGGAACAGTCAGCAGAACTCTGTGCCAATAAGCAATTATAAGATAATGGTACTAAAAAGCCTGAACCTAGGAGTTATTCAGTTGTTCTGCCAACCCTTGCAGGACACTTTTATGTGCCTGGGAATTAAGTAATTAACAGATTAATTTATTGTTCAGTATGAAGGATTTCCATCTCTCTAGTCAGATTTGACATCATCAAAATGCACCACCTCATCAGAAGTTACCAATTGTTCATCCTCATTTTCAAAAGACAAAGAAATGTATGAAAAAAAATTGCTTTACAGCTCAAGTTTTTTGTCACAGTTTGAGCAATGCCCTCTAATGTGAACACAAATACTTGGTCTTCTCAAATACCTTTTATAAAAGGGAGTCCTAAATTCACCAGACCTGGAGAAGCCAAAGCTTCTGTGGATACACTGGTGGTCCTCACTCTGCAAAGTAAAGGTGAATCCATTTGTAACCTGATGACTAATCTCCCTGATCATTGTGCAAAATGTATATCCCAACCTAGAACATTTTGCCTTGAGAAGCTAGATCATTCCTACAAAGAGTGAGCTTTAACTACCAATTCCATTGAACACTGCTGCTTTAGCTTACAGTCTAAGCCTCAGACAGGATACGAGTGATCAAACACAACCTCTGTTCTCTAGCTGATATATAGTGTTAAGGACTCATCTTCATTACAAACATATGTTGTGTTTAAACATGAGCAGGAGATGTTGTATTAAGGGAAGTGATGACTTCAATGTTACAATCGTCATTATGATCAAGGGGAAATTGTATTCACCTTCAAAGATTAAATTGGTGGAGAACAGCTTTCTAATTCTGTGCTCCGGGTATTCTCTTCCAGTGTAGGGAAGTCCACCAATTGGTCTTTGAACAATCTGAAGGAAGGAATCAGAGATTTGCCATGTAGAAAAGAAAAACAAAACAAAACAAAAACAACCAAGGTGACAACAACAAACAACAACTACGTTAAGGGAAGAAAGAGTGTGCATTAGAGAGGTGAAATCTCCTTCACCAAAGATTGTTTTAAGAACAAATGGTATAAACATCTGTTGGAAATAAGCCAGGTATTCCCATTCCTGCCTCAGTTCAGGGTTACTGACCACTTGCACTCGAGACTGCTCCAACTGGGATATTTTCAATTTTAATACTTACAGTGTTTGTTTCTGCATCCCTCCTGGTCCAGTCACATTGGCCAAACTATGAAACATGGCAAAATGATCCCACAAGTCTAGGCTGTTACAGAGCAGAAGGAGTCAAACGAATACTGTTGGGACTGTGAGGGCTGCTCAGTCTGAGGGGTGGCAAGGAAGGTGTATTTACTGGAAAAGAAGCAATTGTTGAACTTTTCTGAGAGTCTGAAGACTAAGCCATGCTCTCCTGGCTTTGACAGAACTTCCTTCACACATACTGGTGGAGGAGGCAAAAAGGAGCTAAAGAAAAGTAATTAAAGTGAAAATGAAGATCACTAATAAAAACATGTCTGAAAAGTTGTATTGAAAGATAGCACAAAGAAAAATCATTTCATAATATATCATGCAAGTATCTTTAACAAACTTTTTTTAGCCCGTAGCTCAAATCCTGACATTTATTATTTCAATCATTTCAGATGCTCTTTCCAGGATTTCTGTGAAAAAAAAAAGGAAGCCATTTTCAAACCTTGAAACAAATTGGCTCCCATATGTAAGTTTAAATTATCCATCACCCTGCAGGAGGATTCAAGCAAAATCGAAGGCCATCTTGATGAATAATCAAGGTAAATTTGTCACATTTTTTACTGTGCTGCATGCTTTCAGAGTTTCATAAAAAGATCCATATAATTAGTTTAGCTTAGCAGGGAAAAAAAAAAAAAAGAAAGTTGAATGACAAGGTCAGGCTCTTGCCCTTTCAGTAAATTAGAGAAGATTGCCATAAATTGCATAATATAATGAAACACCAATTTGCATATTTGCTGCTATATTAAAAGGGATCAGTTTTAGCTCGCAAAGCAGAACAAATAAAAACATGCATTTTAATAACTCAAATTACTCCCAGGAAGTGACCCTCAGCAGAAAGCCTGATTATCACTACTTAATTAGAAGCCTTGGAAATCTAAATCCTCCTTTAAATCCTATTCTGTGTACAGTGAAAGATGAAGCCGTGAGTTTTGTCTTAGATTCAATATTTACTCTTTACTAATATGTTTGCAGGGGAGACTTTCCAAGCATTATGAAGACATGCAAAAAAATTAATATTCAAAGAAAGAGTGCATAAAACCTGTGTTGGCTTGCAGGTGCAAAGCAATTAACAAGCTGGCATTTGCAGTACTTTCAATTAATTAATTAAAAATTCAAAGCTGACTTTCATTTCTTTAAATGTTTGAACATTTTATCCATCAATAATGAACCACTACGTACTGCTGTGCTACAACAGCTGGTAAATGAAAAACTTAGTCCAACACTGTAAAAAAAGTGCATAGGAATTTTACATTTTGCTTTCTCCTTGCAATTTAAAAATTTGGTAGTTTGGAGCCCTGTATTGATGAGGAGATGAATCCCATGTGTCTGCTTAACAGTAAATATAAACTACATTCCATATTACAGTTCAACCTAGAACAGGACTTAAAGTCAAAAGCTTCAGTATAAAATGTAGTTAGGCTTAATTTTTAATTTAAGTTTAAAAATTAAATTCTGTTTGTTTTGGGAGTCAAGGGATTTTTCTTAAGAATAAAATGGTCTACCCTGATCTTTAAAGGTTAAAATTATACTATTAAATGAGGTTTTGATTAATTTCTAAATGGTTGCAAATACTAAATAGCCAGAGAAAAGTGCTATAATTAAATGTACAAGTTGATATCACTTGAATGATAAATGTATTGTTTTCAGCACAAAGATTTTGATCAGTATGTAGTTAAAAGATGCTACCATTAATATAATTTAATTAAAACATAAATACTACATTGCTACATCACTAGGCATTCACTCAGCTGGAACTAACTGTATTTGCTTAATCTACAATTTTAGATGTATTAGC
The DNA here is from genome assembly GCF_026170545.1 of Melanerpes formicivorus. NCBI lineage: Eukaryota > Metazoa > Chordata > Aves > Piciformes > Picidae > Melanerpes > Melanerpes formicivorus. The sequence goes on along the minus strand of NW_027142359.1, from coordinate 17,445,857 downwards.
AAAAATAAATGTTGGTGAATGTAAGAGCCTGATTACATATCTTGGGTAAATTGGTGATAATGAGTCAAGAGACTTTGTGTTCATTCACATATATTAGAATAAGAATCATTATGAAATTAAAGCTAAGATTAATCCTGCTAATGACACCATGGAGCATCTGGGAATAAAATAACCCAGATGTCAAATTCACTGTGATACTGTGCTGCTATTTGATAGAGTAACCCCTTGAAGTGTTCTTCTAAGGCAGCTAGCTGGTACCCCACAGTCCCAGCACTTGAAATGCAAATGAGTGACAAGATAGACTAATAATGAGAGCAGATTCTAGCAGTAAGGAAAATGAATTAATTAAAAAAAAAAAAAATCTCTGAACCACTGATAAGAACAAGCAGCAGGCAACCCAATGTCCTCAATTAGGGTGGATGACATCTGCAGTGTATTTCTCTCTAATAAAGCCCTCACTCTGTATTCCAAAGCACACGATTCTAACACTGTTAACATTTTAATGTCTTGGGCGTGCATGGTAACATTAATTACAAGATGATTTGGATGACTTCTGAGTCTCTTTCATGTCTTCCACTGAGTAAAAATCTGAGTTGCAGCTTTGATATCATAAATAAAATGTAGAGACCTGCCAAGCATTAAAGCTCTCCTGAAGTAACTCAGATCTGCTAAGTTACATTAAACCTTTATAGCTAAGTAAAGAGCATTCTCTATGAATTTAAAGAGGGTCAGTGTCTATACATTTTAATGGCAAAGCTTTACAGATCTCTAGAATTTTTCTTTAGGCTGCAGCTGTTGTTGTTTTCAATTACTAATGAGTTTCATCTAATGTTTTGTTGAGCTCAATTTACCTTCTCCATAGCATTTGTTCAGAAACTCACACCAAGATTAAGTGACTTGCTTCCTTGTTTCTCCAACTCTGGATCTTCCCTTCCTGCTTAACTGCTTTGTTGCTTGTCTGCAAAGAGCAATTGTTAGTAAAAACACTCCCCCCAAAATGACCAAGATTATTTCCAACTGAAAAAAAACCAAACAAACAAACAACAAAAAACCCCAACAACCCTACTTCAATTGTAGCACAAGACTCAATAAGCAAATAAAGAGCAATACAGGATCCTTGCGGGCTTTGCCAATTCATACTGAAATGCTGTGACACCTCATCTTCACTGCAGTTGTTAGGCATGCCAACCACCTACTGCGCTGCTATCATCCCTGCATCAACTATGTAGACACACTCAGTGCAGTGGGGGGAAAAAGGTAAAAAAAATAAAAAAATGACATAGGTCAGCTTTTGGGGGCAGAAAACACAAAGCATCCCTGATTCCATCCTGCTCTGAATCTTAAATCTGTATGGTAAAACTGAGGAAAAAGCTTTTCACACTGTTTAGTGGCCTGCTTCATGTCAGCATAAGTGCAAGGAGCAACGGCAAGCAGAAGCAAGCATTTCTTTTCTGAAATGAATGCCTAAAGCACACAATGAACTTTCCTTGCTGTTTGGAACAGGACGTAGGTCTATCGTGCCTTCTTCTGCTGTTACCAGTAGTGCTAGGAAACACTCCTGTTTGTGAAACTCTTTCTTGGGATAGCTGAGGCAAGATGCTCAACCTTCTTGCAGCTTCAGTCATCTCATAAAACCACTCTGCAATGGGTTATGATGCACAGTTCAGTGAAAGTTTTATGAAAAACATCACTGTAGGAAAGGCTCTTACACACTTGGAAACTACCATTTCTTTGGAGCAACTGTAAATGCTTTGTGCCAAAGGTGTAAGACTACAATTAACTCCCTTCTGTGCATCACTTACAAGAATAAAATAACAATAATGTGTCAATCCACAACTGCAATTTTTTATGAGAAGCTACTCAAGCCATTTAATCTCATTATAAATCTGCTCCCTTATTCCTGAGGACACTTCCAGGACACCACCACTAGCCTTTTTTTTGGGGTTCCATAGCACATCCACTCTTCTCTGTCTCTCTCAGCTATACATGTACCCACACATGAGTTTCTTCTTCCCTCCATCCCTTCCTAACCCCATCCCTAACTATATTTGTAAGAGACATTAACTGGTCCAATTAAATTTTGTACAAGTTTGAAAAAAGATAATTGAAGAGAAATTAAGAGGAAAGCAAACTGGCCTTGGGATCTATGCCTTCAACTACATTTTTAGGTGCATTTTAGAGGGTAATTTATACTGTCTCATTTAATGCAGATGTTCTTTCCTTTTTCAGCCTTCTCAGCCTCAAGAATTAATGAAGCACCGAGAAATATCAGAGAATATCTTGATGTTAATAAATTTAAACCCTTCCTCTGAGAAGCTAGGGCAATTATTTCTACTGTTACTCTGTTGCAGTGGATCTTGTCTTCCAGGTGGACCCAGCTGCTGGCACAGTTGTACTCCTCTATATGTCGGATGATCTCCTAGTCAGAACTTGAAATGTTTTGGTTGATATAATTTTATTTTGCTTTTTAAAAAAGTGTACCCCTTTAGATACTTCAACCCATGACAGGCTCAGTCAGGAAAGTAATTTGCCTGGAAAAAGTTGCATAAACAGCACAGTCTCTTTTACCTGAACAAATACATGGTAGCACTCACATCTTCAGACTTCTATTGGCATCCACAATCTCGCGCATTTTCATTTTATTTCAGCCCTGTATTTTAGTTTTTATTGTGGTTTTCCTCTCAGCTCCTCTAGCTCAGCTGTATGGGAAAAGAACTTGTGAAGCTGGAATAATTCACTCATAGCCTCACCCATTCAGAGCAAAGAAAATTTTGTTCAAGTGCCCCCAAAACTAAGTTCAAAGTTCAGCCTGTCTAAACATAAACATGAACCTGCACAATCAGCTGTAGCTATTGGAAGGTATGTACAACCAGAAGCATGTTTTGTTAAAAAAAAGAAAATATCTTTTATTATAGGTTTGCAAGATGAAAGCACAAGCTGTAAATCATCCTCATCTGCTGTCCTTGGCACGCATGCCATGTCTTTGTTGGTGGTCTTTGCTAAGAGACAGAGACTGATCTTGTCCCAGCCTACATCACTGATCCTATTAATCAGCATCTTAATGACCACATTAAATTAATTTTGAGCAGAAGTGACTGCTAAGTGCCTCCATATTTTCTGGAGAACCTGTCTCTTCCTAAGAATGGATTTGCCTCACACTCTGCCTTGCTGCTTTACTCCGCTCAACCCTGCAGACACCTGGCAATGGTCTGAAGGTCTGAAGCTCTCTGGCCTCCTTCATCTTCACTCCTTGGAGTTGGCTTGTTAGCGTGTCTGCAGTGGTTTCATTTTAATTTGCACTAAATTCAAAATTTTAGCAGATTTTTAAAATCCCATAGCCTTCTCTCTCCATGAAAAAGATGAACAGGTTTCTTTCACATTATCTGTTAGGACACAGCATGATACACCTCTTTGCAAGAAGCTGGAGTAAACATAAAACCATTGAAGGGTAGGGGCTTGTGTGTGTTTTTGTTTCAGGGTGGTTTTGCTGGTTTGTCTTTGGTTGGTGGGTGGGTTGTTTTTTTATATAGAAGCATCAGTATGGGAAATAAAAAAAAAATCGAGTATGCAGTAAGTGTGGCTTTTTTAATAACTGGGAAAACTTGCAATATAATCACAGGAACAAACCACAGGCCCAGAGGGGAAAAGAATATAGAAGAGTTATTGAAAACGCTCCCTTAAAAAGGTGACTATCATCTTCACATTATCAGTTTCACCAGGTAGGTTTAGTAAATCGCAAGCCAGCAGGTTCCATGAGCAACTATATATGGAATTTCCAAGACAAAAGTTTAAGTCACAGTTACATAGGTCTTGTCTTCCCTTGTGCTTGGCAAAATTGCCATTAATATTAATGGCAGACAGGCATGCATGTAAAGGAAAGAAACCCCTAATTAGTGTCGTAGCACATGCAACATTCCTAACAGGGAAACCATTTTGTATGCCCTAATTGCACAAAATTGGCAACAAGTTACCGTATGCATCTGTATCAAAGGCTACAGAAGCTCATGTATTCTCCAGTGGTAGGAAAACGTGCCCATACTGCAGAGTTTGGGTGACAAAAGTAGTGTTTATATGTGCTGTCCTTACAACCTCTGCTACCTAGCAAAGATAGCCCTCCAGAGGTTCACTGACCACAGTTCCTGATGCACCCTTCACCTCTCAGAGGGGAAGCACTTGCGTTTTCCAAGGCAGTGATAGTTTTCAGCCTTTTTTTTTCCTTAAACAGATCTGACTGATCATTCTCTTATGATAGGCAGATATTTCAAACCCACACTTAAAAACAAATAAATAAATAAATACACTGCAACCTTACAAAAATACCAGGATTGCACTCATCTTCTTAGAATAGTCTTGCCATTTGCAAGAGATTTCTTCATAAGCTGTATTGCTGCAAACCAGAAGGAAGTCTGCTTGGCTGCAGGAAGACGTTCAACGTTCGAGTCACGTCTGCTACAATTTCTACCAAATAAAAAACATTAAAATTTCTGCAAAAGTATTTCAGAACTCTTCCCATTTTTAAGTCAAACGTAATTTTTTTTGTCCTAACTAAAACAATCAACCTATTTTATCTGCAAGTAAAGGTAAGTGTTTAAGTGGAATTATATGAGTAGCAATTGTGACAGGTTTTTTTTCTTTACAGATAAAACTCTTAACATTCTTGTAACTACCTTTTTAGGCTTTTTAAATATGCATTACTTAAGCATCTATGTTTTCCCCTCTTAAACATCAGAGCAAGTAATTCCTCAAGTAGCTCAGTTGACTTCTCACTGATGCAGCCAACCTCATTTTTACTCCAGAGATTTCAGAGACAGAAAAATATCCTATTCAACATTTTTTAATTTTTAAACTGGAGAAAGGAAATATGGTGTGGAAGATTTTCATCTAAATACTTAATTGGAAGTCAACATAAACAGAAGACTGGCATCAACCTACTTAACAAGAAACATTACTGTCTCACTCAAGATTTTCTTCACTAAACATAGAAGTGTCTTTCAAAAAGCAAGTTCTTTTCTGCATTTTTTCTTTCTGTTTTTATTTTTTTAGCAGCAGTCTTCATTCTTCCAGAACCAAAATCTGTGAATGACCAAAGCAAAGTCTCAGAGTGTGAAATTTTATGCATCTAGGAGCTCAGGTAGTGCCAGCCTATGCACTTCATCAATTACAGTAAGACAAATCTGCCTATGTTGTATTTATGGAAAGACTGTTTGGCCCCTAATACTCAACTTGGACAAGTTTAATGTTTCCCTGGCTGGGTCTACTGTCAGGCCCATCTGTCAGAGTGGCATAGTGCCCATTCACAAGGTAGAATGCCAGTTTCAACCAGAGTATGGATACTAACCAAAGACCAGTTTAGGAAGAAAGCCCATTGGATGTAGCTAATGACACCTTATTTACAGAGATCCTCCTGGTGTCAAGCAGTGCCAAATTAAGAACACATGCTACATTACAAGGATCACATCTGTTAACAAATATTGGCACTTTGTCACTGGCATCTGCCTCTTCTGTTAGTGCGCTGCGGTAAGTGAAAAAGCTGCTTCATAAGAGGTGGGTGTTCAGGCCTCATCCTGCCAGTGCAATCACAGATTTACTTACCAAGAATTTCACAGGCAAAAGTCAGTCACTACTACCACTGCATCTATTTCTTCCCAGGGGTTGGTGATGCTCTGTAAAAAACTATGAAATTATAGAATTATAATTCTAGGAAAAAGATCAGATGAGCTTTTTTAAGTGTTTGCGGGTTTGTTAAGCCTATTGACATCTTGTCAGCAGTAAGAACATGATTGCACAAAGCAGAGTGACAAACAAAAAAGGAGAGAAACAAATTGGTGTATATTTTTTGTACAGCTGAGTTTGCAGTCTTGGACTGAGTTATTTGGTAACAAGTAGCTTCCACTGGAGATGGCTTAAAGGACGAATCAGATTTTCTTGAAGAGGCACCAAGAACACCAGTCTTGAAAAATCTTTTGTGTTGGTTCTAGGAAGGAGAAGCTACATTTACACCCTTCTAGGACACCAAAGGTCTGGGAACGGGATGATGCCATTTGGAATAAAATTGTTTTCACTCCTTTGTCTGATTCAGATACTGTTCAATAAATCTCTGCCAAGAAATACCACTATTACTATTTAGTTCACATCATCTTTGGTACCAAGAGATCCAGCTCTTGCTCTTTCCTATGGGACAAATTTCCTTTGGCCACCTTGTTCTTCCAGTTACACCAACCAATCATCAGTATTGTGAGCTGGTTGTACTTCAATACAGTTCATTCTAACAGCACTCACAGAGAGGGCAAAGTGCCTCTCAGGAAGCACTGAAGAGAAGATGGCATAAAACTTAAGTCTTCCTGTTTTATTAGAGCTGCTTTGCCCCATACCTCATCAGCAAGCACTGACCTTCGTGGAGGTTCAACTTCAAGCTTCAGAGCAAGCTTGATGAACCATTTAAAATGAACTGAAGGCACAGGCCTGTGTGCCTGTCCCTTTGGTGTACATATAGAAACTACTCTCTCCCAGCACCATGAAACAGACATTCCTGTACGCTCTTACCAAGACTGAAATGTAAAACAAATGGTTTGCTTTCTTTCTACTGTTGAAGACCATACAAGCACTGAGTTTCCTATGCTTATCAGTGACACTACAGTGATTCACTTGCCAGCCAGCAACAGTTTATGAGTCAGAATATATAAAAAGGGACTGAAGATTTTGTTGAATGATTCTCCTTCCTTCATAGCAGCATGTCTTGAGCAGAGACATTGCTCCACTAGATAGAAACATGCAATTAGGACAGAAGAAGCAGGTATCTGACACCGCACATAACACAGGAGAGTTCACCAAATATTTCCCAACCAGTTGTCAGCCTACACATCTGCACAACTTCCAAGACAAAGAGGCACACATTAAGAAAGGCATTTACCAATTAACAAAACACCACAAAACAATGACACACTGATTAATTTGTGTTGGAGGCCTGAATAAAGCCTAGCTTGTGACAATTTATTCCATCAAAAAATAACATATATACGATGATACAAACATTACTCTTCAGCTTGGGTGATGGATTTATTTTGCATAAGTAGTCTTGAAGAACCAAGTGAAATCTGTAATAATGTCATAGGAGAAAAATGTTTAACTGCTTTCTGGATTCACCTGGCATGTGAAAGATGTATTTCTAATGATAACAATAGTCCATTTATACATCTCCTGTCATCCAGATTAATCCTTCTGTTTTGCTAACCACACAGGAATATCCTTAACCATAAAGCTACACTGGAGACTAACAGCTTAAAATAGGAAATAAGAATTTCACCCACTTGGCAGTCAGTATCTGAACTATGAGACACCACGTGATTAACCATAGATCAGCTTCTGAGCTGATGTGCCCCTGGCATGTTTGCTGCAGGCTGAGTACACACATTCTCTGGATCCAGCTTTCACCTTGCCCATGCAGCCATCCCAGCAAAGATATCATTTACAAAGAGTTTACCTAAGTCAGTGCTGCTTAACCTGGTAAGAAAGTGAAGCCCATTTAACTACCAGAGCATTTTCCAGCACACCTAATGGTTCCAGTACAAACCCTGGTCATAATCTGCTTCTTGTTCACTAGGGAAACACACTGGAATCACTGTTAAAAGTGACATATGTGGCTATGGAGTCCAGGTTACACAACTCTGTTTCAGACATATGAATTAGACATCTCATCACTCAAAAGCTTTCTCTAGAGGATGAACACCTCCAGGAGGCATTTCAAGTCTTAGGTCAGTTAAACTGCCCTTTTTAACAATCTCTGCCTCCCCCATAGCTAGAGACAAAGCAAAGGGTGACATAGCCTCCACAGATAGATCCTTAATGCTTGGTGGCAGGAGTCACTTTTCATTTGATGCACCTAGTTCAGAGAAGCAAATGGCGTTTCTTGGCTAGCGATGACTCAGAAAATACCTGCTTATCTAACCCTAACTTGCCAAATCACACCTCTTGAAGGATTCCTGTCTCTTCAGTCAGTCCAAGTAGGCTGTCTCCTGGCCATCTGCATCCCTGGCCCTGAGGAAGCTGGGTGGGGCTGTTAGCCATTTAAGATGGACGGGAGCTCTGGAAAAGCCTTGCAAAGCAGCTGTCATTGGGGGCCCAAAGCTAGCACAAGAGAATGTCTTGCCTCTAGTACCATGTCAGGACTCTACAGGTGGCCAGCCATACAGGCCTCCTGAGACTCACTAGCAACTGAGATTTTTGCTGAATAAAGGAATAATACTGACAGGATTGCTTGAAAAGCAGTAGCAACAGAAAAAATTATATATATATACACATATATATAAATAAAAGAGAGGGGCTAACAGTCCCGAACCCATTTGTGCTTCATTCTTTTACAATCATGTAAGAATTTACAATATTAATTAGCATACATTTACAAGGCTAAGGATAGAAGATAGAGGCTGCAAGGTGTGATTTTTTACAAATCTGAAATAGATCCATCTAAAACTAATTCATATTTATTAGTGGAGTAAATCCCTAAAATTCTTTCAAAGTCGCCTCATCAGGCCAAACAAAGTTCGAGCTTCCAGCCCACCAAGCAGAACAGGAAACTTATGCCAGAAAATACTGATAAAGGTAATATTAAAGCGATCTGTGGGCCTTTTCTTCACTTCTAGAGGATAATGCCTGGTTTAAAACATTTTATCAAATGCTGCCCTCTAGTGAACAGATGGCTCCGGAATGATCACACACAAGCCACAACAGTTGGATTGACTAAACTAAAAACTTAACTAAAATAACTGACATACATACCAGTCGAGACAAAAGGAGTCAGATTAGATGTTTGGATCATTAGTAACAATTCTTACTTCTTGTTAATATTATTGCTGGTGATGTTTCCCTCCCCCTTACTCTTTTTACAAGCAGCGGAATTCAGTGCATTTAGTCATTACAACAGACTCTCTACCCTCTACACCTCTGGCATCTTTCCATATCGCAAAAACCTCCATCAAACATTTATATTTTATATGGTCAAGTTTTAGTGGTATGTTTCACCAGTTTTTGGACTCTCCATGTGTGACTTTGTTGTATATTTCTGTATATATTGTAAATACTGTAAATTCTGTACATATTTCCCTGCGTTCCCTAAACTGCTTTGTAAATATACAGCACCCACTCCTTTGCTAATTCAGCTGTGAGTTTTTTTTCCCTTCAATTTTCTTCCCTCTACTCACAGTGCGGGGGGGAAGGGCCTGGCCTTTCGCCCAACCCTACGGCATTCAGGTAGTCTATTCAGAATTAAAACCTGAATGGAAAATTAGTCTGCAAGAAAACAGAGTTCAATGGCATTATACAGACACCTGACAGCATGTAACAGAATAAAGTGAAAAATGTCAAACTATTTTTTGTCCTTTTCCCACAAAAGCAATGTCTCCCATGCTTTGCTTGCTTACACTAAACATGAGCTGCTGCTTCTTAACCATCAGTGAAAGAAACCTGCTTTGACACAGTCAGGAAGGAAGGAGAAAAAAAAAAAAGGCCTGGAAATTCTCATAAACCACAGGTGTAATTAAAACAAACAATCAAACCCAAAATAACAAAAATACCACCAGCCAAAAAAAAAGCCTCTCCCCACAATAGCATGCAGTTAATAGATTGCAACCTGTTAATGTTTACACTAGCTCAATATTTTAATAGTATTGGTTTTATTTCTCCATCAAGTAGCAGTTTCACCCATTACAGTAGAATTAGTTGCCTCATAGTTTATGAAGTGCATTTAAGTAGAGGGGTTTGTTTTTCATGGGATAATTTTCTTGTAAGTGCATACTGGTAATACGCTTTAATGCTCTGCTTTCCTGGTTTTGCATATTGCATATGCTAAACAAGGTCTTTCAGCAATAAAAGAATAACCCACCACTTATCACTGCATCCCAAGACTATGCAAAAGGGTCCTGAGGAAACATTTCTGTAAGGCTGTGCCCCTCAGTGTTTTACTGAAAACCAGAACACTTGTGTTTGATAAAGGTATAGGAAATAAAACATACAATATTAAAAATTACGTCTACAGCAACTGCTACGAAATAGATACTGTTGCCCGCTGCAGTGGGTTGGCAGCCATATGAAACTCCATCCTTCAATTCATCAGTAAAATACTGATTCATAAAACAGGAGCTATCCATATTCTGTGCATGGGAAATGCACAGATCAGGACAGCTGCTGGATATTTTTTTCTTCTTCTTCCAGACTACCAACATGCCTGAAGATTTTCACTACAAAGGAAAACAGTGAGACAAAAATGGCATGACCTCGGAGAGCTGGTAAATCTAAGGGCATCCCAATCTGAGTGGCTACCCTCAGACAGCTTTGAGAGGCCCGGCTTTTGGAAAATGCTTGGCACTGCCTCCTTAAAGAATAGTCTACTTTCAAGCTTCTCAAATGAAACAAATGAGATGCATGGTGCCAGGGCACATGGTTGGAACTCCGACCTGACTCCTTTGGTTTGATCTTTATACTTATGTCTGAAAAAGCCAGAAATGGTGGGGGAAAAAACCAACAACAAACACACAGACAAAAAAGGGGGGGAACAAACAAACAACAACCTCAAAGCAAACAAAAAAACCAACCAGGAAAAGGAGACAACAATAATAATAAATAAATAAATAACACCAACTTGAGATAAAAAGATGTTATGTTAAAAAATATGGAAAACTTGAGTTTTGGTTCAGGTTATTTAATACAGAATATAAATCTCTACCATGTAAAATGATCTTCTAGGTACATCAAAATCAGAGCTTTGTATAGCTGTTGAAGCTGCTTGCTGCTTAGGAAAAATGCTGCACTGATTGTCCATTCATAACTTGCACAGGCCACTTAGTCCTTAGACCTCGAACATGACTCCATTGACAGGATTTTCATAGGAGGTGCAGGAATATTGCTGCATGAGCAGAATTAAATCCAGCAGGAGATAAAAGAGAAAGAAGAAAAGAAAAAAAGAAGACCAAAATACAATCTAAATATAGAAAATTCTATAAGAGTGCAAGGCAAGTGCAGGAATCACTTTCAGTTTTGACACAAGATTGCATTTGCCTTCCTTTCATCCTGACTTCTAGGCAACAAGAGAGTTTTCAGTAAGACTCCTACTCCAAAATGACAGTTCACTTACTCTCCAGTGAAAGTGAATATGACCAGGATTCAATAGACAAAGATGTCCAGCTGGATCATTAGTTCTGCTTGATAAAGACCTAATACTGGCAGAGAGAGTGAGTAAAACACTGATCCATTGCTCCCCAAACACCTGCTAGAAGGTGGTACGTGCTAGACTGATGGTAGATTTGAACAGACTTAATTGTGACATATGCAGATTAATGGACCCCATCATTTGTGTAATGTGGAAAGCACTGGCACCCTGCACAATGAAGCAAATTGGAGTAAATAGGGGTTTGCCCTTGCAGAAAGAGTTGCAATGCTAGGGGATGGGATGCAACCAACCCCAGCTGCATCTTGCCCACCTTAGCAGCTGCATATAACCTGAGCAACACAATATGCAAGGTAAACAATCCATAGTGCCAGTTATTGTGATTTGATTGCAAATCACAGAATCACAGAATCACCAAGGTTGGAAGAGACCTCAAAAATCATCAAGTCCAACATGACAGACCTCATGACTAAACCACGGCACCAAGTGCCACATCCAATCCCCTCTTGAACACCTCCAGTGATGGTGACTCCACCACCTCCCTGGGCAGCCCATTCCAATGGCAAATCACTCTTTCTATGAAGAATTTCTTCCTAACATCCAGCCTAAACCTCCCCTGGCACAGCTTGAGACTGTGTCCTCTTGTTCTGGTGCTGGCTGCCTGGGAGAAGAGACCAACATCCACCTGGCTACAACCTCGCTTCAGGTAGTTGTGGACAGCAACATCAGTTTTAGATAAATTCTATCCTTCACTTCTCTGTCAACACATAAGGGTCATACAGAGACTGAATTATTTCCAGAATAGCCCTTGTTTCAACAATGATTATGCCTAGTTTGTGAAGTAGCTCATTAAAATCTGCCTGCAGCAAGCTATAGCCCCCTACCATGGCTCTGTTACCTGAGCTGTGTGACATACACAACTTCAGCCATTCCCTCCTGCCCAGTCAGGCATGAATACGTACCACCCATGAAACTTACTGCCATTAGTTTGACAGTGGGGCCCTAGGCAGAATCAGGCACCCAAGTCTGCTACCCATTCTTCTCCTGGACTATGGAGAGCCGCAGAAAGGGCTGGAGAGCATGGGCTCCTCCATTCTCTGCTTTTTTCTGCAACTTTGTTTCCTATTTGACTAGCACAAAAGTTAAAGACCCAGTTTGTCAAGGGCTTTTGTGCTAGAAAGACACCTGCTGATTCCACAATCTCCTTGTCCACAGAAAATTCACTAAAGCTAGAGATATTTTTTTCCTTCTTGAATGACACCAATTGCAAGTTATATCACTGCTCACAGAAAATTGATTAGCGTACACAGAGGAAGTTCCTATCCCACAACCAAGCGTTAAGGTGCTTTGCATATTTGAAAGGAGCACATCAGAACAGCACTGAATGCATTTTAGCTAACACCAGCAGCCATAAAGTAGATTCATTTTTTTAAACCCTTCCTTGAGAAGAGTGTGAACTGGAATATTTCTCCACCTGCACAAAGACAACTCCCATCCTGACAGCACGACCTAGATGAGATTGAGAGAAGTGCCTTCCTCCAAGACCCACTGTGCACCTGAACTGCACATCCCAGACCTCTTGACTTTCACATGTACTCAAGACTCCCTAACTGGTCTGTTTATCCCTATGAACACTAGAGCTAAAACTTGTCAACCCAAGCAAATCTGAGACAAGGCCAAATCAGAGGTTCAATTCTATCTCCCAAATATCTGTGTCAGAGGTCCAAAGTACATCAACAATTACTTTTTACATACTATTTTCAAAGTAAGTTTCTATTAAAAAAGGGGGGAGGGGGAATAATTAAAATCCATTATACCATTAGCAGAGATAATTCAGGGTCATATGCTTTTCCTCATTTACATAAGTAGGTGGATCAACTCTATTCAGACTTGGATTCACATTGCACAGATGAAATGCATTTGTATGTATGTACCTATGTGACAGTTGATAATACACAGCTGTTTAAGTAATAAAAATCCTGCATAAAATCTTTTTCTACAGCAAAGGGACATCTAAATACTGAGATAGTAAAATCATCACTGTAAAATAGCTACCAAGTACCCAATCCTACTGCCCCTTGAAAGAGCAGCAAAACTCCTCTTTCTGTGAAAGAAATTCTGACATCCAAAGAGCCACTGACTGTCAAATATGTTGTCCTGTTAATATTTTGCAATTAAAAAACCCCTCTAAAATAATATGAAGAGTAACAAAATCTTATTAGAGTATCTTCTTGGCTTTGCTTCTCAGTCTCCATTGTTTCCTAGGACCCTGAAAGTTTTTAAAGCCAATGGCCACATGTTGACTGTTGTCCCACTTTTACCAAAGACAAATACATATTTGTTTGAAAATTTACTTTTAAAAAATGCTCCCAGGTTAAGACCTTGTGTGCCAAGTTTCAGCCCAGAGCGAATTTTTATGGCCAAGTTATAAACCCTTGAAAATAGGAAAGTAATACTGCAAGGATTTAAAATAATAGAAAATGTTTCACATAATAAAAATCTATAAGCAGAGTATTATATTTAAGTCTTAATATCTACATAGTTGGATTATCTTATATCTTGACAATCATACTAAGTAATCTCGCCTCCTTTCCCCTTCCTTTGATTCAGTGTTTCATTCTTATGCATTAACAATGCTCTGGGCCATAAAATACTGTATTAATATTAGTTTGTCACAGTAGACTAAATTTAGAACAACTCATTAATATGGGAGAGTAAAAGGCATTCTGCCAGGAGTGTGAGTGACTCTATAAGCTCTTAAGGCTATAAGTTATGCAGATATGCCACTTGAACTAGAGAGCTACCAATTCTTTTTGTTACTAATAAGAGATTCTATTAGTTGAAGCCAATTCTATTTCTAATTAAGAAATGTGGAAAAAGGCAATTTTACCATTGGATATCTCTCTGATGTGTAGCCAGAATAAGCCATACACCATCTTTCTATGCTTTCTGGTCAGATAGGATTAGTGGCACATGCATAGAATGAATTTTCCCCTGCTCTATACGGGAAAAAAAAACAACAACTCCACTACAGTGTTGGTTTTTTTGCTACAGTCATAATCTGTATATCTAGAAGAAAGCCTGGCAATTGGAGCTGTTTCAAAACAAATCTTGTAATGTTTAGAATTGCCCCAGTGAAGAAAGTTTTCATTTTTCACAAATATAGTCTTTCATTTTTGTAGTTTCATGCCAGTAATGCCTTCTCAAAGGTTGTCAAATATTAATTTTTTTAAATTTAGTCCCTTGCTAAGCTACAAATATTCATGTTTAACACCAAGTAGCAGTTCAGGGGCTGACAACAGTATGTACCTTTTGAATGATGCATAGAAAGCAGCAGTTAGCACAAAGACAAAGCCACCAGATTGGTCTCAGGGAAACCCAGTGTCTGAATTTTTCATGATTCCTCTAGCACTTAAAGAATAAGAAACTGGCTACTACTGTTGGGAGATCAGCATTGTGAAGGTCAGAGCCCAGAAACATGCAAGTGAATCAGGTTTTGCCTGGGGAAAGTGAAAAGGGATTTAAGCTGCTTAAGAGAATTATAAAGATTTTTTAATGTATTTTACAAACACCGTAGTAGCTGAACAATAGCTACAAAAATGAGGCATCATATCCACCTACTATTTATTGCTTGTGTGTCTCAGAAGACAGAGAACAGACCTTTTCTTTATGTCTGAAGGCTTAAAACTTCCAGAGATCATTCTTTTTCTTATAGACTTCCCATTACCCTTCTTTTGCCTTTTAAGAACTGCAGATACTTCAGAAGAAAACTGACAAATGGGAAGTGCAAAATAAATTCAATCATTTCTCTATGCTTACAAAAATGCAACTACAGTAAAGTGATGTCTTAATTATTCCACAATCCAATGGCTTGCATATCTGTTTATTTTTCCACAGTAGACAAACTTTACTTGATCTCATAATTATTTCTAGAAAGTATAAATAAATTCCAGCAGGGGAAAAAAAAATAACATAAACTGCTTAGAAAAACATTACAGTGTTTAAGTAACTGATGTCTTCACCTGTCATCATCTAGCTAAGCTCTTAATGAGTTATTTTCTATTCTTGGTCACATCTGATTTTTTTTTAATATAAGTCCCTTTGAACAGCTGGGAGTTACAGCATCCTTTGATCACAGTATTCTGAATTTTCAGTCAAAATGAGGACATTTTTGTCCTTACTTGGGCTATTTTTACAAGTGTATATCTTAAAGTATGTTTTTGGGCATTACTTCGCAGGCATACAAGGAAGCTGAACAATTAATGTATACATTTTTACATATGTGTTTATAAATTTAGTAAAGGGAAAAAGCTTTGCCACAAGAAACCTCAGCTCTTTTGAAGGCAGTTTTCTAATGATGACCCTTGGCATGCTAGCCCACATGGGATTCCTCTGAGAAGAGTCTGATGAAAATTAGTCTATTCTCATTTCAAACAGAATTTTGCTGAAGTCCTGATCAGAGCATCAGCATGGAGTCCGGGGAGACAACACACGCTACTTGATTCACTCCGCAGCCTCCCTCTCCTGGTAATTGTTGCAGGAACACATAGTGACAAGACTATAGGATGTGAGGGGTCTGGATGTACTCAGGCTGTTACTCTCTGTTTAAAGATTTAAACCATCAGGGTATGATAAGGCTTTTTGATGTTCATTGAACATGGAGCTTGGGTACAGAAGAAGGGGAAAGGGCTTCACCGGAAGGCAATCATCTTTCAGAGCCACAGTAAGACTGAGAGAAGTGGGAAAATCTCAGTCTCAGCATAGACATGGAACAAAGGGAGATGAAAGGGCTAGGGTGAAGAAGGGGCCAGATCTGGCTGTGAGGCAGAACTTGCACTAAAAGACAGTTCGATGCCTTAAAAAGCAGAAAAAACATTTAGTGTTCTTGCTCCATTAACATACACTTTTGGCTAAAATTGAATTATTCTGCACATTTTTTACAGTTTATGTTGACACTAAGTTTAAACAATGCCTCTGGCTTATTTTGAAATTATTTAATGAATGTATTTTGTCAGATGAACATCATTTCCTAATTATACAGCAAAGTATTAAATGATGAGCTATTTTAAAGAGTGGATACAATCTTTTCTTTCCTGAGGGACAAACCCAAAACAGGCTGGTGAGATACACTGCTGTATAACACATATGATGTTGGGTGGGGTGGCAGACAGAAATTTTCCTCCCCTTTGCAAAGCAAGATGTATAGACAAAAAAGACAAACATGAAGATATATCACCAGGTAAGGCTAATATGCCACCATTTCATCACTATTTCCAAGGATAACTAAGGGCCTAATCCTGCACCACAAATGGTGATAAGTACTTTTGACTCTCATTAGCTTTGAAGGGAGATAAGGAATCAGTGGGTCACAGGATCAGGCTCTAAAATGAAAGAGAGATTGGGGAAAGTCTTCTGCACAATTTTATGCACTAGGAGGAGACAGTTTGATCTGAGCATCACTTCTGTGCTCTGGGAGTTTCACAGCACCTCCACCATACAGCACTAATTTTGTAGGTCCAATAGGCATTTGCCAGCATTAGCTGCTCTGAAATGAGAGAAGGTAAAGGATTCACATAGAAAGCTGAGTGTTAAGCTGATCAAAGTCAGAGATACAGGGATTTATATGCACCTTTCTAGATAAGAAACACTATCTGCTTTTTTATACTAATCTCAGTGGGCCAAATTTATCCTGATGTAACTCAAAGCATATCAGAAGAATTACTGCTGAGATAAAGTGGACCCAGACTTCCTGTGATGTTATTTATAATCTGTATGTTTTGCTCTATAATAGTATCTATAGTTAGAGGGTTGCCTGACTGCAGACACTTACAAGGGGAGAAATGTCTATTGACTTCAGCAAAGTTAATTCAGAGTTTGATGAAGGAGATTCACATCAAAGCAGTAACAAGGGCTATTCCTAAAAATGATTCTTATGTATTCACTGGTGTTCTTAACTTGGCATTAAGAGCTGTATTAATACTTATGTTAGGCTGTGCATTCATCTTCAAATCTGAAGTCTGACACTCTTTTTCTAGCAGCTAAATTCCTTATGCACATCTGTTGTGAAACAACTCAGTCCTGCAGCATGTACTGTGAACAGCCTGCTCCTGTGCTTAGTTCATATGTTTGGAATCCAAGGCTGGCTTTCAAAATCCAAGGTTGCAATTTCCAGAAGCATTTAAGAGACTTGAGCACGTAAGTCCCACTGAAAGTCAAGGAGACTTGTCTTCCTAAATCAGTTAGGGTTTCTGAATTTTTAGATCCTATTGAGTTTCAGCAGGAGTTAGGTGCCTCCCAGCCTAAGGCTTTGAAAATTCTAGCCAACACAGACACAAAATCAACACAAACTATAAACAAATATTTTAGAAATTAAGTCTTTCTGTGATCAGCCTACTTAGAAAATGGTAAGATCTCCAAGAAGTGATTTTTCTCTATCCAGGACCCTCTCTAGATTTTGTATGAGGAAAGGGACACTCTTGTTAATGGGCAGGTGCCCCGTGAGACAGCCCAGATAAGGCCAATTTTATTGGCCACTGTATTGGCCAATTTGCACTCAGGAATTTGAATATTGTTTGCTGCCCTTACCCAGAGAGGCACATGTGCAAACATTTTTGTCACCTTCTATGATGATTTGGCACAAAATTTTGCTTCATTCTGTGAACAGAAGTATGTTCATCTTCTGTCATTAGTCTGAGCAGCATGAATAGAACAGTAAATCCAAGTACCTTGCAGGAAGCTACAGACAAGACCAGGAAATGCTGCTATGTCATCCAAGTCTCTATAGGCATATTTGATGTGGTGTTTACATAACAGCAGTTGCAGGAAACAGAAGCTGAAGAACAGGGTTGAGAGGTTTTTTTAAAGAGAAAATGTATTCCCTTTCTTTCATTTCCTTTAGTTGCTGCCACACAACATATTCATCTGCAGCCATCAAAGCAATAATGCATAGAGCGGTAGCTCACCCAAACCCCTGTGGCTTCAGATGACACTTTAGAAGCTGGGATCTGAAACACAGTCCCAGACCACGAATGTCCTAGTTTTGCCATACAGCTCTCCTTCCTCAGACAAGTTAAAAATACAACTTTGTATGAACTGACAACCAACAACACTGAAAAGGACCAAAGTTTGCATGATTCATTGCAGTTACCACAGGTACAAAATTTATAGGAACCAAAAAAGCCACAGTGGAACTGACAACTTCAGCCCATGGCTGGAGGAAACAAGTTCTGAAAACACAGATTTAACCTGATTTCTTGTGACACAGTCAATTGTGGAATAAGTGCTTTAACAGGCATATGCTGCAACAAGAACAAAAATTGCACCAGTTGCTTTTATGTTATTATACTTCCGGGTGCTCTCACAAAAACTTTCTCCAGAAAATCAATAAAGCAGACTGTGCCCAGCAGTCACCCATTACAGAATTAAATCCATATGCCAACACAAAACAATGAAGAAAACAAAACTAACAAGGGATCCATTTGGCTTTGTTTGACTTTGCCTGCCAGAGAATGAGAATGCAAGGCTGGGTGTAATTTAATGCAAACCTTGGCCTATCCTGGTCATGCATATGACTGACCCTCAGGGCAAGACCATCAATTTTCTATTAAAGATCAGAGAGTTGACATATCAAAGTCAACATCTAGCTGAATAACTGCAGTAACTTGATAATAATTCTTTTGTGGATTTCAGAGTGGCTTTTCAGTAAAGTATCAGAAAGGTAGCAGTTTTCAATCCTGACCCAACAAGATCTGAATATGAAATAAAGGATTTGAGCTTGATCTCCCCATGATGTGAGGATGAATGTTCTGGTAAATGTTAACTTAGTGCTCTGAATAGCTCAGTAATAGATGGGTTTAGGCGGTAATAGGTTTAAAATGTCAACTTATTGAATAATAATTTCATGTTGTACAAATACTACGTGTAAGAAGGGATTTGTTTTGCAAATTTTGAAATAAATGAATGGATTTGTGATGTCCTTCACTGTTCTGGTCAAAATGTTATACAAGAACAGAAATTAGTTTTGCTTCAGTAACATCCCCCATTGTTTCCATGTATTATTCTGAGTTTGTGTTGTAACTTGGCAATCTTGTTTACTCCTTACCCTTAATAGCGTGATGTATGTTTTGGCCCCCAGTACACAAAAGATAATTATTCATTGTGCAAGTAAATTATAAGACAGAAAGAAAAACCCCAACAGGCTTTTCTTAAAATTCTGCCACCCAAACTAAAAAGGACAGTGTTGAAACATCATTCCATCATTTACATCCCAATAACATAACCATCAGACTCTGAAACAATGACAAACCAGCGCTCCCTGCCTGCTAACATGCAGGGGGAAGCATTCAAGCTGTTCCCTTTTTCACATAATGCTACTTCAGCCTTTGCCTCCTGTCTGGACACTAATGTTTAGCAATACTCTACAGGTTGCTTGCATTCTTGGGAAGAAGATGCCATGCAATTGACCATATGGTATTTTGGAACATAAAGGCATTCTGGCCTTTTGTAATTATTATTATTATGTTTTTCTTATTCTCAGCTTGCTTCCATTCAAATATTGCACTGAACTGTATCAAAGTGCACTGTCACACTTACATAAGCAATTCTCATTTTAGCTTGCATAAGTTTTAATCCACTACACTTAAACCGATTCCAAATTCCCTGTGGTTCAATCCTAGTAGGTTTGTTTCTTTGATTGACTCTGAAACCATTGGCTGATCTTTAACTTATTAACCAAGAACCAAAGATATATACTGAGCCAAAATGCTTCAGAAATTCATTCTCAATGAATCAGGAAGACATGAGATAATGAGGAGGATTAGCTAAGCTTAGTTACTCCTTGTGCCTCCTCTTGATGGATACCAGTAGCTGTGCAGCCCATTCCCCATGCAGCTCTATAGTGGTTTGAGCCTTAACTGGAGTTTAAGAGCTCAGATGGTAGCAAACCAAGAATTCCTTCCCACCCACCCACCACCACCCCTCCACCCCACCCCTTCACCTTTTACCTGATAAGGAAAAAGGAGAGAAAGGAAAAAAAAGGGGGTAGGGGAAAAGAGAAGGAGGTAAATCTACCAGAAGCAATCTGGAGTCGGTTTGGAAGTAGGAGAAGTAAATTTTTTAACAAAATATATATATAGCAGTAACAGGGAGGGTTTTACATGGGTAAGGAACAAGGATAAATAGGAAAATATATAAAGCCAAGCCTGGATTTGCCTTGTATTTCCCTGGATGTATGTGGATTTTAGTGCTTTAGAGAAGCGTGGATGCAGTAGGGGGCAGCCAGGCCTGACCACGTGGAAGAATCAGGAGTCTGGCTGCAGCTGTTGGTCCTCTTGAGCAGGCAAGGCAGAAGAAAGAGGGAAAATGGCAGCAGTGTCCCCCTTTTTATAGGCTTGCTGGACAGAAAGAGGAGTGAAATGGACCACCTTTAACCTGGGGGACCCCTCCTTCTGGGAGGGGGAAACCAAGTCCCTCTCTGTTCACCTGGATCAGGTTTCTTTTGTCCCCTGGGGGAAGCAGAGCTCTCACAGCCCTCCCCCAGGGATGGGTATAACCCAGCACAAGCTGGGTAGCCCCATCTTCCAGACCTACTGGAAGACTGGTGGTCACATCTGTTGTCAGTTATTCCATGGCCTAATTTGTACAGATAGCTTCATGCATTCAGATTCACTTAAATGTCCCAAATAAGCACAAGGCTTTACATCACTGGGCAAATAACCTTGTCCCAGCTTCAGATACTGAACTGGACTTCAAATAATCGAGTGATTTGGACACACCTCAGTTCTTCGCTTCCTGACCCCAAGTTGTTGAGTAGCATGGCTACAAGGTTAAATAAATGTTATGATTTAACCCAGAATAAACTGTAGTTGCAGACAAAGTATTTCTGCCTAAATTGTCCTATGCTGAAAGAACCAAGAATCTAAACTTGTGAGGAGACATGCCCCAACCATTCCTCTGTGGATGTGGTACCCTGAAAGGTTGAGAGCATCCAGACATTTCTATGGAAACTAGCTGTGATACCATAAAACAAAGGGTGATGATTTCTGCACAAGATCAAGCACAAGGATGACAGGAGAGGCTGAAAGTGGAAAGCCGTTCTTCATTCTCATACAAGTATCTCAAAGAACAATACAGGGATTACAGGAAATCATAAGCCAAGCAAACTGCTTTTTGGATAAGTATTTTCTGCTTACAAGGCTACCCCAAGGCAAAAGTTGCTCTTTAAAGAGAATTTGATTTTAAGGGCAAATTTACAATTATAATTAGCTGCAACAAGCAGCCAAACCCAGAGGGAGGGCTGTGTATAGGTCCTAAGTACAGTTCCTCATGGTCTGGTAGCATGTTCAAGGGATTCTGCCTTGTTGTCTGTCCCCAAGTAACACCCTCCAGGCAGCTTGTGAGTCACGCTGACAGGGGGACTCATGCACTTCCAGAAGGAAAAGAGTGGAGCTGGGGACACTGCTTGGAAACAAGTACATAAACAAATAAAACATTTTAAAGCTGATTACAAAGCTGTTTAAGCCCTCGAAGAAACTAGCAGCACATAACTTGAAAACCCCCACAACTCTTGCTTCAGCTTTGCCTGAAGTCCCATTAAGTCACTTGGTACATTACAGCACTTTAAACTGGGGAAAAGAAGGGCAGGGGGTGAGCCATAACCAAAAACTCAAACAACAAAATACAATAAAGCAGCCCCAAAGGACTCACAAGAGTTGATCATGTGAAGACAACATAAGTGTAGCCCAAAACACGCCAAGCTTCAGCTTAAATCGTGACCATGCAAAGAACAAGATGAAAGGGTAGCCCAATAAATTCATCATGAACCAAAGAGCAGAAAGAAGCTTGAATAGTTAGTGCCACTGGCACTGGGAACTTCCTCACCAGATGTCCTCAAGGAAGATAAAGCTATTCCAGAGAGCAGCATTTTTGCTTGGCTGTTACTCTGGTATCACCCTTCCCAAAATACTGCAGCTTGTTTCTGTTTCTTGGTTACACTAGATGCTACAATCTTCCTGTAAGCTATACATTGGAGCCTTCTTCAGGACTATGGCAAGATCGCATTGTAAACTGAGCAATTCGACCCCATCCTGTAAGTGGGCTGACAGTTTGGCAAGCACACTGGTGACATTCCACTACAACAACAGTTAGCACCACACAAACAGTATATTACATTCAGGACAGGAGACACTCTATCTATATCCAGTCACCCTAACAGCAAAACATTCCAATGGTGTATAGTAAACAGGAATGCCAGACATCAAGTCCAAATTCTCTGCGCTAGTGGTGCTGAGGACCATGCTCATCTCTGGCTGCCCACTGGCTTAATTATCTGTTCCAAGCACAATTAGGCTTAAATGTTATATATGGTATAAATTTTATATACTCTACACACAGTAAAAGCTCAAAAGTAGACCATTAAAAAAATAAACCAACCAACCAACAACAACAAAACTACATCAAAAACATACAGGAGCAAAAAGACCTCTCTCAAAATGTGTGGCTCTCCCATATCTGAAACTGTGAGGGCTGCAATTTCATTGGAGTTTCACTTGGAAACACAGAAGCATTAGCAAAATCTCTTAACAGCACTGTCAGTGAAACCTCTCGCCTGACTCTGCTCTAAGAGAACAGTTTCATCAGGGATCATGAACTGGCTTCCTGAAGCCAATACCTTCTTAAATGTAAAAACATAACTTGTAAGAGCACACAACTACCCTCAGGTCAGTGTCCTGCAGGTAGTGCAGTTACTGCCTGCATAGTTGGACAAATGCTTCCTCCCTCACTCCATGTACTATGCCACTAGAAACTGGATAGCTTAACTTGGAGCAGGCTGGGGCAAGGGATGGTAAACAAACACGACTATGGTATTTTCTGGACTGATCACATTTACTGTGGGGAAAGAAAACAAACAGGCTTTAAATTTGAAAAAGAAAAAAAAAAAAATGTGCTCTAGCCATTACTTTCTGAGAGCCCAAGCAAAAGGCAAGAACATGGCTGACACAGCTACAAAGACTAAATTATAGGAATCTTACCCTGTCAGAATGAAAGCAGGCATGAAACAGGCATCTGGGTGCTTAGAGTATGCCCTAAGTGCCTTGCAGGAATACTTTCCCTGAAGTCAAAAGACAGCTCTTGGAAATAACACTAGAATTTGCACTGTCTGCAGAAGAGCTGATCTTAAAGCACAATGCAGTGTCATTACCCAAAGGTCAATACTGCTCAAACAGTTATCAGTCAAACGTAGGAAAACCTATCTTTCCATTGACAATAACACCTGGACAGCAGGATCTACCTCGGAATAGAACCTTTTATATGAGAGTTCAGTTAGTGTACAAAAAATATAGACCCCAGAAGAAAGCAGGAAATCAAATTCACATCATCACCAAGTCATAGCATTAGGTCGTTTATAGAACCGTTTGGGGTTTTTTCTCCAGGGTTTTGGCTTTATGTTTTCACAGCAGAACATGGGGGTTTTTTCTCTTGTTAGCAAAACGCTTGATTTTCCAGAGACTATATAGAAGACACTCACCACAAGAGAAAAAAAAAATCAAAACAAACCCTTCCAAAAGCAGCAGAGAAAAAGCTATGTGTGTAAGAAAGCCAGCCCCAGCAGCTCTGCGATGCAGACAACATTCCCTGAGAATGCATGGCCATGGAATCTTCCCTGGCCATGTCCTCCAACCTCCACAAACACATCTGTTTTGCAACAGAGCAGCCTGCCACTTGAAGGTTAGTTAATAGTATCCAAAGGCCTCCCTGTATTGTTCATATTACATATGCAAGTTTCATCCTTTGGCAGAATCTAACCTTTATTTTTTCTACTCTTGGAAATAAAGCTTATGTCAAGGGGGCAATGCCTCCAGTATCATCTTCCTTCTCTCTGCCTATCACATGCAGAGCCCAGGGCTGCACTGGAAAGAGTCAACGGTTTGCTCTTACAATGAGAAGGACCCTAACAGCTATAAGGCTAGCCCCAAGGACATGCATGTGCTGTTATGAGTGCAAGTTTGGATACATCTGCCTGGGCTCTAGGTCACTGAAGCTACAAGGCTACCATTCAGCCTGTTTGTTTAAATAATCCACAGACATTAAACAGCATCCTTGATGGTACATGCAAAGTAGGTATCAAGTAATGCAGAACTTAGAGAATGCCACACAAGCACCAAAAGACATTGAAGAAACAGAGAACATAATTTGCACCACTGATATCAAGCCATATTTTTAGCTGCAAACTTGTTAAACCCACATTCACATGCCTCCATCAGAATATTTCATTCTCTTTGATTAACAAATCTTTCTTAAATGAGGTTCAGTCCTACACAAATGTAAAATGGATGTGTGTTTTTTTAAAGCACTGAAACTGATTTGCATTTCAGTACATCAATATATCTATAGGACAACTTTAATAAAAAGGCTCAGCTCTTCCGGATTTATTTGGTCTCTGTGTTGGTTTTGCTGGTGCATATAGAGTTATCTTAAAAAGTGAAAGGAGATCAGGGAACCACAAGTAATCCAAGCAGCACAACATTTATGCTTGTTTATATCAGTATTTTCAGCTAGTACATATCCATGATTTATTTGCAAACAAATTAATTAATGTTTCAGCAGCTGTTTGCAGCCAGTCTGTGATGTAGTTTAAACAGAGATGACACTTTTTTTTTATTCCACAGGGGCAATTTCAAGTACTCATAGATTATATTCTCACTATCAGTCCAAATGATAAAAGAGTAGTGAATCCTGAAACAGCATAGCTGACTTTATGAGATCAGTGTGCTTCCACATATCCAGTTATTCCCTAATGCCATCTTTCCTGTGTTATCTTTTAATTAAGGCTGCATAATGCCAGTTTATAAACAAATCTCTAAGTAAGATCAAAACCTGACACATTTTAAATGTTTTTCATTCTCTAGTTTGTGGTTTCCTGGGGGTGTTATTCTAAAATGTACATCTCTGTATGAAACCACTTTTTTATCATATTGTGTATAATGAAAAGAAATGTTTGAATATGGTTCTGTAACCTGACAATGAACAAATAAATGAAAGAACAAATGCTGGATAGCATAAAAGATAAGCATAGTATACAGTAGGTAGATCACTGCAGAAAACATTACTATACTTCATGATTTTATTGCTCTTGTTAAAAACCAAATAACACAACAACAAAAATCAAACCCAAACAAAAAAGCAATCACCAAACATCCACCACATCACAACACCAAAACCCAAAGCCAAACCACTCCACAAGACAAAATCCCCAAAGCCTCACTAGGCTAAATTTCCTCCTTCTTCTTTGAACAGACTACACAGATTTTGTTGACTAATTGAGATCAATCCCAGTTGTAAATCGCCTTGCTATCCTACAGCTTTAATTAATCTACCAGAGGGAGTTGTTTATCAATTAACACTTGTTACAAATTATTAGTAATTATATGGACTTTTGCTTATATACTTCAGCCAGTAAAGACTAAGCCATACCTCCTTGCATCAGAAATTAATTCAATTATAATGCATCATTTTTTCCTTACACAAACCTCAATCAGTGCCAAAATACATGGGAATTGGCTTGGTGTAGGAAGGCCTAAAGTAATCCAGGGCATTACTTCTAACTAAATACAACAAATTTCAGTGTATTTTGTGCATAAATTTAGGCAATTACACTATGTGAATTAAGTTACTCAAACTCTTTTTAAACAATGGTAGCATTCTTTAATGAATTGCATGCATTTCCTTTTTGAGTAACAAACATCTTAAATAAGGAACATTAGGTAAAAG
This sequence comes from Melanerpes formicivorus, assembly GCF_026170545.1. NCBI lineage: Eukaryota > Metazoa > Chordata > Aves > Piciformes > Picidae > Melanerpes > Melanerpes formicivorus. The sequence continues at coordinate 17,419,930 of NW_027142359.1, read as the reverse complement.
TTGATAATGTATTCAAACATTAAAGCTACCTATTGCTCTGTGCACTACATTCTGTGATAATTTTAATTGGCTTAATTGAGATGCACAAGTCTGATTAAAGTTTAATTCTTTTATATTAAAAAAGAGAGAGTCAAGTAGTTAGACATTTCTTCAATTATGTTAGATCTTTCTAGACTTCAAAGGAATGTTACAGTAGACAGCCAGATACTGGATGAACTGATTAAAGAATAAAGACTGCTCATTATAATCTAAGAGTACAAAATTGGTTTGTGTAGCCTTTGAAAGTTGAAATTAAGAGCTGTTGAGCTAAAATTCAAGCTACAGTAATTAACCCAATTTATAGCCATCTTCACTTACCTGGCTGACTAAGATTAGTCATTTGAAATGATCCACTGGATTCACTGGCTTATTTATAATTCATTCTATGACCAATGAGATGCAATTTCACCCTACTGAAACCTTCATTTATGAGACAATGACTTAGTGCCTCTACTCAATTTGGTTTTAAATACTTGGGATAGAACATTCTTACCATCTAAGTAGTAAGAAGATTACAAAATCTTTAGGAATAACACAAGTGTGGCATTATATAAAGAAGTGCCTTAAAATAAATTTTATATCGGTGCTACAGTTTCTCTTTGCTAATACATTTTACTGTCAAGTAGAAAGGGGCAGTCTGTTCCTGTAGGATGTGTGTGGATAAAGCAAAACTACTGGGCATGAAAGGGATAACTGAACTTCTAGTGTAATATTAGAGAAGGGGGCAAGGAAGCTTCATTCTTTAAAACTAGCCTGTGTTGGCAAGAGTTTTAAGCTTTGTCTTTATGGGTGATAAACACTGAATCAATTTATTTTAAAAGACCTATGTCTTTTGACCAAAATATCAATTTGAAAAGCAAAGGCACTGCACCAGATTCTTCAAGGTGATATTACTTGGAGCAAAGATAATTTCCATACTCCCAGAAGATAAGACCAGCTGTTTCCAGCACCTTACTAGTACTTGGTTGCATTCGAGGTTTAACTGTAGAGCAACGCTCCCTTGTAATTACCCATTCACTAGAGGCAAGAAGCATTATGTTTTGTCCCCTTTTCAGACACTGAAGTGGTCTCTTTATGTAATGTTGCAAAGCCTCTTGGTCTGGACTATGAGACATAGTCAATTAAGAAAAATTGGATGCAAATTATTGCAACATTGAACCTGCAACCACCAATCATGCCATTACAAATACTTAATTGAACTTGTACAGGAAGGCAAGTGCCAGTTAATATAACTCTTAAAAAGAAGCCTGTCTTCATTTCTGGAGGAAAACGATTCAGTACTGAGACAGACTGACAGCCCCGAATCTCAACTATCGCAACAAAGATGCTACCGGACATAATTACTTTAAAAAGATGATCTCTAAACCAGAGCTAGAAGGAATATTTTTGACAAACGACTTCAGGTAAGTTTTCTCTAACCTCTGGGGGGGGGGAAAAAAAATCAGATGGAAAATAACTAGAATCTCATCTTGTCTGCATCTATCTGTGGCAGCTCTGAACAAGGGAAACAGCACATTCAGGAACTAGCTGTTCTTGCTGGGACACTGTCCACTGCACCACTACACACTGCTTGAATCTTTGCCTGGACAGCCTGACAACTACCCATTCAAGTTCCCAATAGGGAGTACCACCTAACATAAAATTCCATAGTTCAGTGTTATGATAGAATCCATTTTTTCCCAGCATCAGAGAAAACAGGCTCATTTTCTCCATATTTGGAGCTTTTCTCACAAGCTCAGATAACCTGAGATTTCCTGCCCCCTTCAATAACACTTCTATTTTCCACCCCTCACTAGGGAGACTACCTTCAAGCTCCCCATATTGACTGATGCTTTACAGATATAACAGTAGCAGCCAGGTGGTAACCTGGAACACAAAGGCTTCTCTTAGACAGTTAGATTTTAACCCTGCACTGTGTGGATCTGCAAGTGGAAGCCAGGGAAGCTCTGAAAACTTTTTTCCTATAACACACTATCTACATACACAAGGAAGAGATTCTATGTGTTTTAACAAGGTTTTTCTACATTAAGAGTATCACTAAACTACATGACGATAGCAGGGTTTATACTTTTGCTTAATGCTCTTAGTTCTTTGGATGGACTGCAAGTTACTGAAGCACACAGTAAGCCACATTCTTACCCTGTCAGTGCCCTCTGCTAGCCCAATCTTTCCATCCCTTCATGTATGGACCAAAACTAAGCCTTCATCCTGACACCCCACTTCAGATCTTATTAATTGAACAGCCCAAGGTAACAGTGCTCATGAGAGACCTGTGTGTCCAGGAGATAGAGAAGGAAGAATTGGTTAATCCAGAGAAGGCCATCATCTTTTTGCAATGATGCTGCAACATGTCACCCAAGAATTTTTTCACATCTTTTAGACAGAAAGCAGAATATAAAAATAGAAATAATATTTGCAAGTTGCAATTAAGTAAAATGTTTTTATATTCCTATTCCTACCTAACTCCTCACTGTCAGTGCATCCTCTCAAAGAGATACAATCTTTCATCCTTGAGGCAGCCACGTTTCACTGATGTTCAATACAAGATTTTCTTACAGAACTGGATATCTTACTTTCTTGCCTCCTTGGAATATAAGATACTATTTTAAAAACTCATCATCTGCTACCCTGATTTGTAACTGCCTGACCTGCCAAATTACATGCTGAAAGAATGAAAGGGGAAAAAAAACTTAAAGTACCTTCCCACCTATCCTGTGTGTTCTGCAGATAATGGGAAGCGCTTGCAGCCACAGGAGCACCCACCTGGATATATGGTAAAGAACAAGTAACCTAGGTTACAAGTTCTGTACTCATCCACCTGCGGCAGACAGCTCTAGCAGATTTCACATCTAATTGTGGTTTCCTTATCAGCTCAAAAATGTTCCTGAACTACACAGTACCTTTGAATTTTCATCATTGGTCGAATCTGACAAAAGTCTTGGTATCATATCTCTCTCTCACTTATCCTGAGCAGATCTTGTTAGTGCAGATTAGAACTTGTTAAAGATTAATTCTTAAAGCATCCTCAAGCTTTCTTTTCCAACAAAGGAAACATCAATTATAGGCTCACACATAAACTTTGCCCCTGTCTTGAATACTTGCTGCCCTTTATAAATCTTAGATTTCTTCCCCTTGTGTGTGTTCAAAGGAGAGATTTTATTGCCTCCAGGGGTTGTTAAACTGATTGCAATACCACGTATTTAGAGCAGTTCAGTGGGAATTAAGCTGGTTCAATGCTGTCAGACCTAGAATATAGCTGTCAAATAGCATTACAAGTAAAACACCCTTGATAAGAAATAATGACCAAATGTCAATCTGTTTTTTACCAGCAGCACTACAGACTTAGCCTGCCAATGAGAAATGCAATATTTTACACATTATAGTAGCTATGCTTTTGTAAAAGGTGTTCCAGTCTTTCAATGTATCTTATTTTTCAATGATACAATTCAATCACAAAAATGTGTCTCAGACCTACCTTGGATTCAAAGCAGCAATGCTTAAAATCTTTCTTTAACCTCCTAGCTCTCTTTTGTAATATATAAAAAAAAAAAAAAAAATAAATCAAAACCTGACACATGCATTAAATATTCATTAATCATATTTCCTAAATGTTAGCCATGGAAAAAGAAATATCATTGGCTTGGAGTTGCTTGATGCTACTACAGTCTAAGTTTCAAGTTTCAGATACCTGTAACTTCAAAGCACAATGCAACCCACTAGGTACTCTTATTTTTCTAATTTATGGACTTTTCTTTAAACAACATTGTGTACAGAATTACTACATTCCTTCAGATTAATTTTGCAGATCCAAATACTTGTCACGTATATGAAGAATTAACATTCAGTATATATTGACGTGATGATCTCGAAGGTCTCTTCCAACCTGGTTTATTCTATTCTATTCTATCTTAATGCTTAAATACTTACTTTTCCTACACCAATACGCAGATACTTTTAAGACTTAACACATTTACAAAAGTATATATGTGTTAAAAACTCATATGAAGTTGTTCAAATAAATAAGCTATGAGACTTCAAAACCTAAAATCAAAACATTATCTAGACAGGTGTTTAAGGCCAGACTGGATGAGGCCTTGGGCAACCAAGTCTAGTTGAGAGGTGTCCCTGCCCGTGGCAGATGGTATCTGAGATCCGTTCCAAGCTAAGCCATTCAGTGATTCTATGATTCATTTATCCAGAAATGACAGGGTTCAAAGTAACATGGCTGAAAACTGATTTTAGGTAAATCAGGAGATATTTCAAAATATCTCAAATAATTCAGGTATCCTAGCTTCAGCTGGAGTAAGAATTTGTTAGGGATTCCGTCTGGGAGATGTGCAAGGGAAATGTTATACAAAGGAAGGACAATTAATATCTAACATAATATCCCTCAAAAAGGCATTTAAAAACTAAGCACACTATACAGTTCCCCAGGAGCCACTGATGCATGAACAAGTAACAGAGGGAAATCCAAACACAACCCAAACTCTAAAGTAAAGTAAGTCTAAAAATGTGGAAGCCAAACCGGCACTCAGTGAGGGTACCTGTTGACAGCAGTGAAAGTCCCAGCACCCATGAAATAAAATTACTGCAATATGTTTAAAATAATACAAGTACTTTGACAGAAACCTGCACAAACAACAAAATAAAATTAAAAAGGAATCTTGTCTTCCAGTTTAAACCTGCAAAGTATTTTCCATCTCTAAAATAAGCAAAGTGCAGACAGCATCTATTTACTACCTTCAAACTCAAACCTGATTTTTCCAGTTATTTTTTTTCCCTGCATTTTAGTAACTCGCTAGGAAGACATAAATCAAATTAATAGCTACCTCCGGTTTACCTGAAAGAACCTTGAATAGGGCTGAAAGGGTGGGGTTTGGGTACGCATAGAGAGGGCAAAGAGGACAAGAATGAGTGACTATCCCCAATCTGACAGCTTTGATCAGGCTGTACAAAATCTGAACATTTCAGAGCTGGTGAGCCACTACAAGTCCACACTTATCAATACAATTCCCTGTCTTCAGTGAATCTACACGATATGAAAGGTAGCTCTGAAAATGGGTCAGAACATCTGAGCAGAGATTTTGAGGTTTAGAGTTGTTGTTTGTTCTTTTTCTTGGGGTTGCTTTGCTGTTTTAGGGGTTTGTTTTGCAGATATGTTTCAGAACAGAAAGTCACAGTAAAGCATGACTGTTGCTAACTTCAGGCCCTGATCTTCCTTATCAGTCCAGGGCTTTGAGCACCAACTGCCCCCTAAACTCATTGTACACCCACTGCACAGTAATAGGCAATACTAGTAGCAGGCAGCAGTACTAGCTACATAGTACAGTTTTATAATTGCTCTAAAAGATAAAATATATGTTCCAATGTGTTTAATGAAGTAAATTCTACTTTTTGCACTAATGATCAACATTCATTATTAATGGCTAAAGTATCACATGGGGTATTCCCTTTTGGGTGAATTCATAAGAACTAACACTTGGCATTTTTGCTTTAACGCTTTTCCTATTCCTCCTGTGAACTGTTTACAGCTCACACACTGATGCTTGAGGAACAAATGATTTCAAGCTCAATGCCATCATTTCATAGCTACACTTAAGGAATCACAGGGGAATACAGTGTCACCACTGAGCAATATGAATAATTTCACATTGCGAGAGAAATGAGGCAAAGATGGGGCATTTATCCAAAAATCAATCCAGAGCCACATGCAAGTCTCCCTTTCATTTTTCCTTCCTTAATTGAAGTGAGAGATATCTCTGTGTGATTCAATTTTGTTTCCATTTATACAATTCAGCTTGCACTCTGCAATTAGAGATTTTGATAGAAACAAGCAGAAATTTCTTCCTATTGATGTTGAAAAGCTGTGCTTCTGTTGGTTTTGCAAATGACTCTCTGTTTTTGCATTGCAACTACTTCACAGTCAGTTAAATCACAGTGCAGGCAAGGTTCTTTCAAACTTAACTGCATTTTAGTAAATATTTTTTTTCTTAATTGGCAATTTTTCTATTAATTTTGAATCATTCAAGAAAGCAGCAACCAATGCATCAAAATGACATTCTCGTTATTCAGCTTATTACAACACTTCAATATAATCTGAACTTTACTTACAAACATAGAACTTTGCTGCCCTCTACCTGTCAACTTCTAGACTGCCGGAAAAGACAGAAAAAGCAGAGCTATGCCTGAAGTCCCCCAGTTTTCACAGAATACTAAAAAGAGCTCGTAATTCAGCTACTATCACACGATCCTTCTTGATCAGGCAGAAAATAAAAGTCTGCTTCTTGAGTTTAAATGAGGGGATGCTATTAAACTACTTGGGAAAAGAAAATTAAAAAAAGGCAGCCAAGCAGCTCTTCTGCTAACAATTAAAAATGGATTCCACAACCACCATGGGAAGAATGATTGCAAATGGCCTTTAATTATATTCAACTGGAAGTTACTGCCTGAAATCAATTGCTCAATCATCCCTGACTGTGACTACCAGCATGGCTTCCCTTAGACCAAGGCTACTCCACTTCTTTTTTAAGTATTGTGTTCAGTGCATGCAGGACAAAAATCTCTGTTTCTGCCTCTGCTTTCTCTCAGTCCCTTTCCTTTTACAGTCCGTATTTATCAAACATTATGGGGTTTGGTTTATTCTATCACAAAAGGCAAGACCTGCAAATGAAAGCAAAAGGAATCAATCAGAGAATCCACTGCACTAAAAAAGTGCTTAGCATCTATGACTGAAATCCCTGAAACAAACAAACAAAAATAGCTCTTCCTTACTTTCTTTCTTCCATAAGAAATTCAAGTTGCACTTCTGCTAAATACTTCTGACCAGAGAATCATAGAATGGTCTGGGTTGGACGGGACCTCCGAAGGTCATCTACTCCAACCCCCTCCACAGTCAGCAGGGGCATCCTTGACTTAGACCAGGACACCCAGAGCCCCATTGAGCCTCACCTTGAATACTTCCAGGGGTGGGGCCCCAACCACCTCCCTGGGCAACCTCTTCCAGTGTTCCACGACCCTCATAGTAAAGAATCCGTTCCTAACATCCAATCTGAATCTGCTCTTCTCCACTTTGAAGTCATTGCCCTTCACCCTATCACTGCAGGCCTTTGTAAACACTCTCTCCATCCTTCTTGTAGGCTCCCTTCTGGTACTGGAAGGCCACTATTAGGACTCTCCAGAGCCTCTTCTTCTCCAAATTGAATCAGCAATCATTTCAACACTCAAGTCAAACACTGTTAATTTAAATGCCAACAGTTTTAGTCCTTTTTAAACCTGTAGTTTGATAATTATATTTTCTTAATGTCCACTTAGTTAAAACACCAGAAGAAAAAAGAAAAACCTCTCTGTATCTGTGGTAGTCTATCCATCTTCCCTGTAATTCTTCCAATAACTCTTCTCCTGTCCACAGGTAGTTCTATAAAATAGGGAGACTAAGACAATATCCTTACTATCATAATGGTTAAAAATGAATGGGATAACCCAACTTTTTCTTGAAAGCTAAGGGATATCTTCCTCCTCCTTCTACCTCACCTTTTGGTAAATGAAGTTTTCAGCTAGAAGTAGACATACATGGAACACAATAAAGGTCCACTGCATTTTAAAGAAGTCCTAAAAAAAAGACAGATTGCTCAGGCTATTTGTACCACACACTATCACACACCAGGTCAAACATCCAGAGTATGACACAAACTTTGAAAGACAAATAAGTGTTTGCATCTAGGGAATAAAAACACACAAGCCAAATCCACTTTGTTAATTCTGCTCTTTGAAAGCCAGTACGAAGTAAAACAAAGTGAGTATACCTTTTTAGGCATACCCATGATTCATTTCTCTTCTGAGAAAAGCTCTCCTTCACACAGAAGACCCCATTGAAGATCGCTCAAACATGTTTTTTTTCCAGTAACATTAACAACACTTCAGATCTGACTGTTACTAAAATCAGGGAATCAACCTGGAGAGAAAAAGTTGTCTTTCATTAGAGTTAATGGCAAAACATCTGAGAAGCCTGGGAAGAAGAGTGACAGCTCCTGCTCTGGACAGCTTATAAAGATGTAAGAGCATACGCTAACCAGAGAGTGAGAGGGAGCAAGAAGGCTTTTTCTTGGTCATGGTCTAGGTTTACTCCCTGGCAAAGCTAACAATAAATCAACATTGATCATCTCAGGATTACACCAGGCTCTGCTGCCTACTTCCACATAGGATAAAAAGCTCCACAAAGTTCACTTGGGATCTCATTTTATTAACCATACTGTTGCACAGAAACTACACCAGTGGGCTCCATTATAAAGCCTTGAGATAGATGGCCACAATCAGTGTTTCAGACTTCCTTGGGTTTGTTGGTTGGGTTTTTTTAAATCTTGGGTTTCTTTTAAAGAGCAACAATACAAATCCCTTTTTAATGAATTCCCCAGAAAATAATAATTTAAAAAAAGTCATCAAAGCCTTCAGGACAAAAACCTGGTGGGTTTCACACGCCACAAAATCACAAATTTTGGATGGAAATCATGGAGAGGCACTTCAGAAATACAATTACAATACTGAATGAGCACTTCTTCAGCTTGTGGAAAAGAAAGTACATGAAAACATTTTCAACAAATGAAGACAGGTAGAGAGTAGGCATTTTGTTTAAACCAAAGTCCTGGAGTTGTAAGTTCTTCCAAAGATTAGTACCTGTCTCTGTTCATAATTATGCTTCCATCAACACTCACCATTGATTCAAAGGCTGGAAAAATAGCAAATGAACAACTGGGAGGAGGAGGAGAAGAAGAAATCAATACTGCATAAAATAACCTTACCACTTCATTGAGAAATCTGAGAGCATGAGTGGTAAACCAAATCTCATAGAGGAGGAAGAAATCAGAGAGGCAGAAATTGAAATAAGTCAATCTTGATTTACAATATTGAACATGAAGCTATGAATTAACATTTAGGTAAAACAGCTAATATGCAGAAAGAACAAATGCCATAACAGGATTACCATTATAGCACTCTTCACAAGCTTGAGAAACTAAAGATTCCAAATAAAGCAAAAGAGGAAGTGAAAAGACAATACACTATGAGGTAGTGGAGTCACCATCACTGGAAGTGTTTAAGAGACTGGATGAGGCACTTAGTGTCGTGGTTTAGTTGATAAGATGGTGTTGGGTGATAGGTTGGACCTGATGATCTCGAAGATCTTTACCAACCTGGTTAATTCTATTCTATTCTATTCTAGATGTATATTAAGTAAATATTTATGATATAGATGAGAAATAGTAAAGGCTAGAGGATATAGAAAAAATATCAGACAAAATTCACATTCTGACTGCAGCAGCTTCTGGAAAGTAGGAAGGTGTTGGTTTCTGCTTAAAGTAACACCTCTCTGCAATACTAAAGCTTTCACAAGAATTCCTGCTGCATTTAAAACTTCTCACACTAACTAGTATGTCCACCATCTTGAATATCTCATTTTGAAATGCTTGTTGACTTTTTAAAACTCCATCTGAACCACAAAGAAAAATCTTGATAATAAGTTTGATGAAGTCTTCGTAAGCATTCTAGGTGAGGAACACAAAATGAAAATCTGATTATTTGAAAACATCTGTGAAATGGAAACAACCTAGTTCTGTTTGCTGAAGGTCCTTCTGCATTTTGGCCATATGTAACATCCCAAAAAAAACATATTTTCATAAATCTCCACCTAAAAGGAACCTCTTGAAAGCAGCAAGGAAAAAAAAAAATATACACAGAAGTTCATTTCAGCCAACCAAAAACTACGTTAATTACAATGTATTTAAATAAGTGTTGTAAACCTAGAACTGTCCATTTCCTCAACCAGCACAGTGCTCTGCACGCTCTGAACACAGTTCTATGTCCATATTCTTACATTCACCAGGACTTTGTGCTTAGTGAACTTTGCTGCAACTCACCAAGGTGAAAGACAACAGTTTGTTTACACTTTAAGAGTTTGAAATAGCCCTCATTTTATCATCTGATAAAATCATTTAAAAAAAAAAGAAAACCTAAATTCATATAGCCTACTGCAGTTTAGTAATCTTTATGTCTTTCAGTACAAATACAAATTTATTAGGGATGAATTTATATACTTCCATAATCAATCTGTGAAACTGAATTCTTTGTTTAAAATAAAATATAGAGTCTCTATGGACAGAGACACTTCAGCTATAAATAGGATTTTCTCTCCGCCTTCCTGAATTCCCATATGAGGAAGGAAAAGCTAAAGGTCATATATGTAGACTTATCTTTACGAAGAAGACTGAAATACAAGTCCAGTGCAATCTCAAATTTCCATTGGTTCATCCTCTCCAAGTAAGCTATTCTTTCTTTTTTTTGTGACAGACTAGTGATCTGGTACATTTCTGGAAGAGTTGGAGAGATCAACAGTTCTTAAAACTACACACAAGAAACTAATGTGAAACTACAGATGAAAAGTAAGATAGTTTTACTCCATTAAGGTTTCATCTTTTCTTTATGGATTAGCTTTCACAAAGCATTTAGAATAGAATAAAAACCTTTATTTAGAATAAACCAAACCAGGTTGGAAGAGACCTTCAAGATCATTGCGTCCAACCCATCAACCAATCCAACCCACCCAAACCGCTAACCCATGGCAGCAAGTACCCCATCAAGTCTCCTCCTGAACACCTCCAATGACGGTGACTCCACCACCTCCCTGGGCAGCCCATTCCAATGGGCAATCACTCTCTCTGTATAGAACTTCGTCCCAATATCCAACCTGAACCTCCCCTGGCGCAGCCTGAGACTGTGTCCTCTTGTTCTGGTACTGGCTGCCTGGAACTGTACTTTTGTAATCATGAGAATTACTATCAGTTTTCTAAGCATAGTTGGAAGTGTCCAACACTCAATCTTACTAAAACAAGCTGGATGCTGTTCTGGCTGTGTTGCTGTCAATGGAAACTTTGCCACTGGCTTCAATGCATCAGGGGCTTCACACAGAGCACACTACTTCTATCAAACATGTGAATGTTCCACATACTAAATATATTTTTCTGGCAAATAGCAAATTAATACATGGAAGTTGTTCAATATTCTTCCTTTAAAGCAGCTGCAGAAAATTGTGTCAGCATTAAAAACGGCTTCAATAACCCAAGTATAATCAGGCTCACAGCATACATGTAACAACTTGTATTTAAAAATAGCCCCTTATATTGCATTAATCTCCAAGTTTAAAGCAGATGAGGGAGGTTGATAAGAAAATGAGTACTACCTTTCAAGCAGATCCTTTCTAGCTAGTTTGTAGTTAAAATACCTGTCAATGATGCTTTACAGACATGAAAGCTGCAAAAATAATATATCTGAAGTGAGTATAGGTAGAGATTATGAGGAGATTACAACGGCTGTAGGGGAGGGATCATCTTCTGTCTGTGCTCCAAAATGCCTGCTAGGCTTTTGGATAGTGTGAAAACACTGCCTACAACGTAACACTTTTAGGAGGCATGTGTAGCATAAAGGTCAGTTGATCAATCACATTTTTCAAACTATGTCTCTCTCTGTTACATCCTGAATGTTGCTACTTCACAAGGGTATTTCAAAAACAGCTGTTATTTTAGAAAGCCAGTGTTGTATTCTCATCAATTTCAATAAATAATAAAAAGAAAAAAACAGGAAATCCTTGGAATTAGAAAACCTATACAGCTGTCCCCCTTACCTCTTATCCATGTGACACAGAAATGCAGATTGTGACTGCATTGTGCAGATCTGAACAGTGAATGCAGCCTTACAAAGTGCTTAGATTGAGTCTATTTCTTCTCACTTAAAGTTACATTATGCTAGACTTAAGGCATGCTTTATTTACATGCATTCAATCTCTAGTGGGAGTTTATATACTGCGCACAGGATAATTTTCTAAGTGAACAACAGTCCAGCTTCAAGAAGAGTTTCATGCAGAATACAAATAGAAAGCATTAGAAGACTACCTCCCAGGGACACTGAGTTCCCTGGGCTTACGTTGGGGATGAGGATTGGTCGATCTGTTCACCCTCAGGGGCTGTCTGGAATTATAGATCAGGGACCTTATTGTCATACCCCAGCTGCTGCACAAAGCCACTAGAAGAAAGGAGATTTACGAGTATTTCAGCAGCACTGAACAAGGGATGCAGAAGCTATACAACTGGGAGTACAGTGGCTCTAAATCTGTAGGCATTATGCAAAAAGAAAATGCAGAGTTCGGCGTCAAGGGAGCTCTCCCAGAGCAATAGGACATCTTTGTAAACTCTCTAAAGAATAAATTTAACAGTTATTAAAAGAACAACACCCTGTTATTGCAGTCACTGAACTTTACATCACAAGGAAAGATGCAAGGGATTTTCAGAAAGACATCTGTCATTTAACAGTGACAGTGACCTCAGCACTGACAAGCAATTCAAATCCCCAGTGATGGAAACAAATTAACCCCTTGGTACACAGTGAGTTGAAAACTCCAGTATTAGGATTGCCTTGCACTGTAATGGTACAGCCTACAGAAGGTTTTACCTTCAGACATGCAGTAGATGGAATGAGGTATATTTTTTAAATGATAATTGCTGTACATAAAATATATTTATGGCATTATTTAACCGTGCTACTGACAGTCTTCAAAAGGTTCAAAGGAATTTCAGCAGCAGAAATAAACTCTTCACTGAAAACCACTTATAATGTAGTATTTAAGGACTGGGCAAGTGAGTGGGGAGGCTAACCTCCTTTATATGTAATTCACACAAAAATAATGTTTTACCAAGAAAGGGAGTTCCTGTTCTAGTCCTTTCAGTAGGAACTGCTACCACATTGCCCTGCAACCTGACCCTAGCTCCTACACACAGTCCTAAGGAAAACTAGAGAGAAATAAAAATTCTGACCACGTGTTCCAGACACTCAGATGTCTGCAGGGCAAGATGACAAATGGACCATAGAGATTACTTTATCCCAATGACTCTAGTAGCCCCATGACACTTAGAAAGGAACCAGGCAAGAAGCTCTAAGAAGTCATATAGTTAGACCTTCAGCCCTGCTTGACCCCACCTCACATTCTGAACTAGCACAACACAAAGGTATCCCTTTCTCTGGGAAGGACATCATACTCCTTACTAGACAAACCTTCATAGCTGAGGAAGGCAACTGAGTATGTCCAATGCTGAACTCTAGTCATTCCTACAAATAATTACATTGGAAAATTTGTTTGATCTGCAGACAACTGCTCCTCTTGAATGCTGACTTTTGAAAAAAAAAAACAAAGAAAAAGACACAAAAGAGACACATGGTGGGAAACCTATGTTTGAGTTTGGCAGAGAACCCAGCTCTCATAACCTAATTGTTTCACCAGTCTTTTGAAGGAGGAGATGCCCATGTAGCATCACAGATTGCTTAGTAGTCAACAGCATTGTTCTTCACTCACCCAGCTCCTTTGAAGCTGTTTACACTGACATTTAGCAAGCGTGTTCTCACTAATAGAAACAAAGTTAGCAAGTATAGATACACAGTCCATACAGCTCCTCTTTTCTTTAAAAGCTTAGAAATATTTACTTAAATATGCAGTAGGCTGTGCTTATTCACAACATATGGATTCTATGATTCTATGATATGTATTCCTCCTGCCACCATACTCCCTATTCTTCACCTTTTTAGGCACCCCATACAAGCTCCAAAATTCTTGATTTACCTTCACGACTGAGTATACCAAGAACCCTAGAAACACAGAAACAGTTTGGAATGCATGTGTTCTAGAGTACACAAGGAAGAGGTAAAGAAGTAAAGAGGAGTAAAAATGGCAAGCCTCCATAAAAAGAAGCAGCACAACTGGCATAAAGACTGAAATGTCAGGCAGAACTTTGTTTTAAATGAGAATCACAGGATAGTAGGGGGTCTCGGGGTCTTGTCAAGAGGACTTCTTTAATGTTTTTGCCACAGCTGATTTTGATGCTTCAGTTCACCCTCTAGGTATTTATTCCTTTTCCTGCAGGCATCAGCTTTGAAGTACTGAATGCTAGGATGAGGAAAGCTTAGATTTGTAAAATAAGATCAGAAACTCTTTTGTTTTAGATACTGGACTTCAGTTTATACACATTTTCATTTATACAGAAAGCCTTGTTCCTAGCCATATTAAAAGCTACTCAAACCTGATAAAAGACAGCTGAACTGAGCAGCAACACCTAGCACCTCTGTCAATTTCAGAAACTGACTTAGAAAATTAAACAGATCACATCCTATGCATTCTTGTACTTAAGAAGAAATTTTCATTGGTATCAAATCTGATGTAGGATTTCAATCCTCTCATAGTTTGATAGCTTGTTGCCCTCAAATCGAGGCTACTGCAGGCTTTAGACCCAAGAATATTCAGGACTTACCAAGTCTTTCCTTGATTTAGGTTGAGAAGAAACCTCTAGGAGAGACAACTCTCTGAGGGGGATTAAACACACAATAAAGCTTTTTGTTACAATCCTAAAAGGTAAGGACGCCATTTAACCAACTAAAGAAAAGCTCAGGATTCTCTATTTTAGAGCAGAGCCGCAGGTGTAACCGTACCGACCGGAGCCATCGGACCCGCTCGCTACCACGCGGCCGCTCAGAAATTGCAGCTCCCCCATCACCCTCTGCGGGACCAGAGGCGGTGCCTCCAGAGCCCTGAGGCGTGCGGTGCGCACATTGCCCTTTCGGTGGCGCTGTTGCAGCGCTGTTAAAAGAAGGAATGCGTGAGTTCCCGTCCGCACAGAAACGTGGCTCTTGCACACCTTGTTTGAGACAGTAAAAACAGTTGCGGTCTCACAACAGTCAGGACGTTGACAGTACATAGCTGGTCTTTGGTGAATCTGAATGAAACTGGAAAGGTCTCTTAGCAGGGATGTGCAAATAAATATAGCTGTACATTTCAGCTGGCACCTTCATCCAGAACTGTCTAAAAAAATGTGCAGTCTCTGAGATTCTGAAACAAACAAATGCAGTTTCCACTCAGTTTTTGAATGACATAAGCCGCAAAGGGAGTGCACAGCTTACCAGGAATCTGTGCCAGCTAGGGCAGCCAGAACTCCCTGAAACTGGTTCCATTCTTTTTTTACTAATGTAGGAAAAATTATTTAATTTGATGGAACATTAGCTACAAAAAGGACCCAGGGACTCACCGAAAAGTTTCTTCTAAGCCTACAGAAAATGGTATTTTTGTCAATTATAAGGAGCAGTTGCCTCCCCCACCAAATCTGTCATGTAAGCTTAAGCTATCAATTAACATACTTCTTAAGTGAGAACTGTCAGTATACAGAAGTTAATTATGTATTTTAATTACCAGCGAAGTCAAGAATGCTTAGAGGTCAAAGATCCTGAGGTCATAGTGGGTAAAAAGACTACATCAACAGAAATAATGTACTAAGATCTTCGGTAGAAGGCCCTGTCTTAGCTGCTCAGAAGCCATTTAATTGTCTCCAACTAGTAAAGAGACCACAAAGACAAAGAAAACCACTGCTTGCAGAAATTCAGGCAGCATCTCATTTCTCTGACTTACTGCAAACAAGTTCTCAAGCTAATGCTCCTCACAATTTCTAGAACACTGATACAGTTCCCATTAAGTTGTCTGGGAAGAGATCAGTCTTCCTCTTGTAGGGCAAGAAATCTATGAATAGAACACATATACAGTTGAGAGACCAACTTGTAAGGCAGAATAGAAGATTACATCATAGAAGTAATGCAAATATGAGTTAATCCTAGTCTTAAAATAGCAAACAAGTGAATGAGGAGAGATCTAGGGAGTAGACAAGCTGATGAAATATTTGGAAGAAGTCTGTTGTCAGCCCAGAAGTTCCTGAGGGACAGAAATCACTGCAGTTTGTTGGAGCCTGACCCATGCCTATCAACCCCTTCTCATCACTTTTCAGAGTACTCAGGGCCAAGAGAAGGTCTCAGGCCTACAGACAGACCAAAAAGCATGGCAGCTGCACCAGAGAACCAGCCTGGGCTAGTATCAGCTGCCCCTGTATGGAAAAAGAAACATACAAGGAAAGCAGCTCATCTGGCAAAGGATGAAGATGAACCAAGGTCATCATGGGAACAGGAGGAAGAGGCAGGAGTGGTCACTTGGTCTTTTATCTCCAGCATTGGAAGATGGTCAAGGACAAATGGTGGATGAATCCAATAGGAAACCCTGGCAATGAGGGAAGTCTCTCTGCCCAGGCTTCTGTTTCAGCAGTGAAGAAACTGTCCTAGAAGGTCAAGCAAATCCAAGAGAAGATGTTCTATTCCCCACCTGTATGGTCCCATATTTCAGCCACGAGGAGCAGGCATTTCCCTGTCCCAGGGAGAGAATCTGGGAGGTACACACTATGGCATACTTTGTGTTTTTACTTACATGACCATGGGGAGGACATGAGGAAGTGGGATAGAAAACCCACTTCAGTCCTAGCTGCATAAGTACATAAATTACAAGGAAACCCTTTCCAGAAGTATGCTACCCCAGTTTCCAATGGAAAGTCAACTGAAAAGAGCAGAGCTGATACTGCTTCTGATCCTCCTGAAGGGACTACCAAAGCATCTTCACAAGACGTGATTCCAGTCAGAATTAGAGAGACTCTGCCTCCAACCAGAGGGAAGAGAAGGACAACTGGCTTTGTTGTACTGTATGGCTCTGATGGCTTAGCAAGTTGAATCCATGAAAGTTTAAAGCTTTAGTAGATAGAAGTGCACAGTGCACTCTTGATGCCATCAAACTATGAGGGGTAAAACCCATCCGGATTTCTGGTGTGAGCGCGAGATCCCAGCAGCTGGATGTGCTGGAAGCTGAACGCCAAAATGCAGGCTATAGTTCACTTTCACTTGGAGGGGTGGAAGGAGTTACTAGAATAGACTGCCCCAGGGCTGGAAACACATTTGGACTGGTCACAAACTGACCCAGACTGACCTGGAACAGGGTGGAGCTCCGGAGCATCTATAGTAAGATGTCTTGTGTGTACTGCAGTGATTGCATTTTGAGTGAGAATGGACTCAATGTGTGATTGCTAGTAGACCGAGAGGTGCTCCTGCCCCTCTACTCTGCCCTGGTGAGGCCACATCTGGAACAGTGTCCAGTTCTGGGTCCCCAAGTTCAAGAAGGCCAGGGAATCTGCCTGAAGGAGTTTATGTAGTTCATGTCAAGTTACCACATTTAGGGGAAAATGATGAAATTACTTAGCCTTACTTAAAAATGGTTAAATCAGACACTTCCAGTTCTCATTAGTCAAAAGCTAGATTAGAAGGAACTGGGGGAGGGGTGGAGGGAAATACAAGTCTACTTATATAAAATTTCTACAACAGTGCACAGTATGTAAATACACTGAAAGCATGCCAGCCCCAAGCATGCTATGAAGGCTAATGTGTTTATCTGTCCTGGTAGGTGTAGTCTCACTACATCAAAATTCAGCTACAAATTTTAAGTCATTTCAATCATGATTACCAATCAAGATTTGACTTGAAACTAATTTGGTAGACAGCATTGGGAAATACTTGAATCTTGTCCTGTGCTGCATCAGAAGAAGTGTGACCAGCAGGACATGGAAGGTGATTTTCTGCCTTTGCTCTTGAGAGTCTCCACCTAGAGTACTGAGTCCAGTTCTGGTGCCCCGTACGTAAGAGGAACGTTACATTGCTCAAGCAGGTCTAAAGGAGGGCCACAATGATGAACAGAGGGCTGGAAAACCTCCCCTATGGAACAAGCTGTGAGAATTGGGACTGTTCAGCCTAGAGTAAAGGCAGCTCTGGAGAGACCTTATAAGCAGCCTTCCAGTACTTGAAGGGAGTCTACAAGAAAGCCAGAAAGGAACTTTTTTGCAAGGGCTTGTAGTGATTGGATAGGAGAGAATGATTTAAACTTGAAGGGGGGAGATTCAGACTAGGTATTCGGAAGAAATTCTTTACAGTGAGGGTGGTGAGACACTGGAACAGGTTAGCCCAGGGAGGTTGTGAATGCCTCCTGCCTCAAGGTTCAAGGCCAGGTTGGATGAGATCTTGAGTAACCTGGTTTAGTGGAAGGTGTCCCTGCCCATGGCAGGGCGGCTGGAACTAGATGACATCTAACTTCCCTTCTGACCTAACCCATTCTGTGAATCTACAGACCACAGACACTTTAAACAGTAATGTTTCTTAACAGTTTTATTGCTACAAACTGGAACATCTTATCACAAAAAGCTACAAGGCATATTACAACACATACTCCACCATACAGAGTGCAATGCAGTCTCCAAACCAGCCACACTCAACAGCACATTTTTTGATGTTACTCATTCTGTACTATGAGGTAAATATAAGCCTCTGCCATACAGCATCTAGTATTTACCCCACAGACCTGCCTTTCAATTCATTAGACCAAAAATTATTATATCCAACTTTAAATAGACACACCAAAAAAATAGGATGCTTAAAAAAATATACAACACAATGTTTTACTCAGATTTAACAGTAAGTTTTCTATAAAAAGCTCAACTAAATAGTCTTAATTTAATTTTAAATGAAATCAGAAGCACAGAGGAATTATATAAACAAGTTCTCCATGGAATGGAATGCATGCATATGGTGGGGAATCTTCACCAGCTTCATCTGGGACTATTAAAAGGTCTTAGCCACTTTCTGATCAGAAATGAAAAGCTGTTTGCCCGCCCCCCACCCCCCCAGATCTTTAATTTTCTTGCACTTAGTTATCTTCAGTGTGGTCTAAAGTGAAGTCAGTTTGTTCTTCAGTTTCTTCTTCCTCCTCTTCTTCTTCCCCTTCAGCTGGCTCCTCAGGTTTCTCTTCCTCTTCTGCTGGCTGCTCCTGAGCCTGATCGTTAGCTTCAAAAGGATTTTCACCCTGAAGCAGAAGAATGAAGATAAACACTTTGGTATTTATTTCAAATGTAGAATAAAATAATACTCATCATTTCAGTAAATGAAAATGGCAGCCACTAAGAAATAGCATGGTATTTTATACAGCTTATTAAGTTTTGGTTTTTTGTTTGTTGGTTTTGGTTTTTTTTTTTTTTTAATCTAAACAGATTTGATTTAAAATTAGCAACAAGATTTTTATGCGCACTGGAAATTGAGATGCCCATAAAGTGTTTTAATGGAAACAGAAACGGCACTGGGAAAAAGCTGAAGTATGTTTACAAACAAACTTAACCGTGCGATTTTAGTTTAGTGTTTAAGTTTCAACCTGTTTTCATTAATAACTACAGCTGCTTGCTTTTTCTCCCCAATTAAACCCAAATCTAAGAGAAAAAATGTGTTTTGCTTTTCCTAATTATTCCTTTGAATAATTCTATCAAAAAGGTTACCTCCTCAGTAAATGAAAAAGAAGTCTAGAATTACACTGACTACCCTGAAATCCATTACTGATCTAGAAAAATTACCAAGCAGATTTCTCAGTATTTTAAACACACTGGCATTCTAGTTTCACATTTTCTCTATTTCCCACAGTAATTCAGCACAAGACATAGCTCAGCTTTCACTTGTTTACTATGAATAATCAATAAACAACAAAATGTAACAATATGAAGTATTAAGAAATTTCTTCACTGAAGTTCCTCTCATGTTCAAACATCTGATACAACAAGTCTGATGTGAATGTATGACATCAATCACTAGTTACACTAGGACTGGAATTCCAAGGGTATTACTTAAAATATGATCCAAAAAGAAAACTTGAGTAGTACTAGGTCTGCCTGTTGAGAACTGTCCTTCTTGGGGAAAGTATTTTGAGTACATTTTGCAGTTGGGATCTTCTAGGCGGCCTACAAATTACTGAAAATTTAGAAAGCTACTAGAAGACTCAGCAAATTCCACTAAATGAAAACTTGGCTTGCTGTTCTAAAATAAATGTTACAAAATAAATTCAGATTTAAAGAGTAAGGCAAAGAGCAGAATTCTTTGAGACCATGTTATTCCAAATCCCAGGATTATTTTATGCATGCACTTTGTAATGGCTAGCCTACAGCACTTAAGATGGCATCTGTTGTGCCAAATGAACTCATTACTTAATCCAAGACATATCTACAACATCTGAAACCTATGAGTAAAGAAGTATTAAAACTTCAAGATAGTGTGTTTGTCTTTTTTGGAAGCAGAGTCTCAGATGTAAGGGTCAAGTACATAGAAAAGCTGGTATCCTAACTTATCTGAGCCCTATGAAAACAAGCAAATCTCACATCGTAGTTAAAACTCATACCACTCTCAGAGGATCCACACTGCAAAAATGAATGGCCAAGCCAATCTGATTCCAACATCAAGTGGAAAGCACTGTGAAATAAAGAGACTGAGAATCTAAACCTTCATTCAGTAAGGATTAGTGCACTCTCCAAAACTGTACTCATCTACTTTCCTTTTAGGATGCAAGTGCTAAAGACCTCAGACTACAAAGCTACTAGTGTCATGATGCTGAAGTTCAGCCAAATATTTTCAATCACATTTGGGTACAGGATTTCCAAAGACAAAGAGAAGTCAGTTAATTATTGGGTTACAAATACTCCACCTGGTTGGCATTCAACACATGCCCATCATTAGACATTACTGAGAGAAGAGTTTCATACAGCCTACTAGGAAGCATTGTTTCCCAGCAAGAGAAAACAAAAGATAGCCTTTCACTAGGATATCAGAAACCCTCTCATAGGTCTGTTACAAAAGGAAAGATTAAAAAATTCTCTCAATGTCTAGGCCTGGCATAACAATGAATTGCAGCTACAGAATTCACTTCTAAAAGAACTATTTCCACACTCTCACAGACAACTCCTGACTGTCCCTGACTCTTGGGGACAAGCTACAGAAACTGTTACACTTCATTTTGAGACTTGTGGATAATCTAGCAGAACTAGATTCAGCACACTATTTCTGAACAGATCTATATGCAATAACAACAGCAGGGGGAAATTAAGTTGCTTTCACACCTGTTTCCCACCTGGTTGTTTTTTTATCAGAGGAAAAAAAGCACTTTTGAAGTTCTCAAACTAAGGATAAAGTTGCTGCCCTCAAGGGGAAGATCCTAACAACTGTGCTACATCCAGCAATGTAGCATCAGAAGCATCCAGCACAGCATGCAGAGCCTATTTTGATGCTAGCTGATTTTGACAGCCACATTAGTCCCCTCTTCCCAGATGGCTGAAAAAAAAACAAAACAAACAAGCCTAGAAAACAAGAATGCAGGCACACCACTGAACTGCTGTAGAAAGACTATGATTCCTACTGAGCATAAGAACACAAGCCGATAGGTAGTTTACTCCCAAGAGATGCATTGTTTGGGTTCCTTGCCTCTAGAACATTTATATCGCAGAGAAAGCTTACTAGGACTGAACCGGTATTTACAACCAAAGCTTTGGGATTCAAATGCTCACAGAAACCACACTCTCTGTGTCTATTTGTAACACACTTAACAAGCTTGACCCCAAAAGATACCAAAGTCTGCCTACCTCACCTGGTAAATTTTAGACTGCCTTCACTAATACACATGATAAAACACTCCTGGGACATAGTAAAAGAAAATATCAACCTTCATGATGTTTCTTCTCATGGGGGCAAAAGAAAAAAAAAAAGAAAAAAAAAAAAAGACACCAACATCATAAGGATCACAAGTGATCCCATGGAGGTTTTGATGACTGGAATCCTCAGTTCTAGTACAATAGCTTTCTGGAAACTGAACAGAGATTTCTAACAGTGCAGACACCAGCTCCAAAGATGCAGTAGCACAGGGAACAGAAGCAGCATTTTCTTGCAAAAGACAGAAAGTGGTAGTCTGAGTAGTAGAGAGGAAAATATTTGAACATATTTACAGAAATAAAATTACAAAATCTGTTCCTTCTGCTTTCCTTTTCACAGTGCAAGCTAGAAATAGGTAGTTAAAGGAAAATGGCAGTCAAGTGTTTGCAGAACAACACATTTGATGTTTTCTCTTTGCAGATATAGCAACCAACCCATGGAACAGTCGCTAGCTGAAGATTAAATCAAAGGGCATTAAGCACTGGGTAAGTCACAGAACAGCATTTTACTTGAAAGAACTGATCTTGATGACCTGCCTTTGTGACCTCACACAATTTTATGCAACAGCTCACAGGTCTTCCCTATTCTGAATTTCTTCCTTCCACACTAACATGCAGGATTGGCAACACTTTCCAAAACAATGCTGGGTTTCAGTTGTTCGGGTTTGTTAGAATTTTGGGGGGTTTTTGGATGGAAGGTGGGGAGACGTGTTTCCCCAAGCCAGCCTGCCCTTCATCTCAAAGCACACTATTTTTGGCCCCAATAAGTATTTCCTACTCTCCTGGAAGACTGCAAGCACCAAATGCATGCATTGCATGTGCCAATTCATCACATACTGTGTAACAACATTAGATGCCTTCAGTCTGCAGCTGATTATACATTTGGATAAGAGGGATTTGCCTAACCAGAAGCCAAATACATCTCACTGAGCAGGTGCTGCTGAAAGTGTGTTAAGTTCAATCCACCCCAGAAAATACAAGTGCTGGAAATGTCAGTAGTCTCTGTGAAGACAATCTTGCAAATTTTATCTTCTTCAGTTTTCCAACTGATGAATGACAAATTTCCATTCCACCCTTTACCAGTTCCCCACTAGAGGGCTGTACAGGACAACACACACACAACCCGGCTAAAGAACACTGGAACAGAGATAGCTGGAGATCACATGCAGACATTCCAGGCTGTGATACCTGGCCATCTGATGCCTTTTCTTAACAGATACACAACAGTTGTCTTAAACTGATTCACACCCCCAACCATATATAAATTTGCACAACATGACTAATTTGACATTTAAAAATCACAATCTGAAGTACTGCATCGAGTTGTGGGCTCCCTAGAGCCAGAGACAGGATCTACTGAAAAAAAGAGTATCACAGAGGGCTACAAAAGTAGTTACAGTACTAGAGCACCTCTCTTATCAGGAAAGACTGAGACACCTGGAAAAGGGAAGACAGAGAGGGGATCACATCAATTCTTACAAGTATCTAAATGGTGAGAGTCAAGAGAATGGGGGCAGTCTTTTTCAGTGATGCCCAGGACAGAGGCAGGACATAAGGCAACAGGCACAAACTGGAACACAGGAAGTTCCATCTGAACATATGGAAAAATCCTCTTTTGAGGGTGACAGAACACTGGAACAGGATGCCCAGAGAGTCTGTGGAGTCTCCTTCTCTGCGGATGCAAAACCCACCAGCCAGAATTAATTCTGTGCAACCCACTCTGGGTGAACTGTTTTTTAGCCAGAGTGGGGTGGAGAGGTTTGGACTAAATAACCTCTAGAAGCCTCTTCCAACTCCTACCATACTATGAATGTTAGAAGTATATTCAATCTGTGAACTACCTAGTAGGCAGAAATAGAAGACAGAGCACTTAGGTTAAACTTCATCAACATGGAGAAAACAGTGGTACAGCAAACATTACAGATGGCTTATTTCCATTTGCATCTTACCTTCACATACAGCTCGTATCGTGCCTTGACTATAGGATTATTCAAGATACTGGTGGCAGTAAGAACACTTTCCCTTTTTATTTGTTCTCTATAGGCCTAGGAAACAAAATTTACAGTGAATAACTATCATACACCTATTACAATTATGAACATTTTAAATTCACAGTCAGTATCTGCAAAGAAAAACCATACTGCAGCATAAAATGCTCATTCTGTGCATTTAAGTTCAAACCACATAAGAAGCTCAATTAAGTTCAGTAGTGTTTATAGTTTAGTGCTTGAGCTTGGTCAAAAGAATGTATTCACATGTCACTTTTATCATGAACAACAATCTGTCTACAACCAATTAGCCATTCTCACCTACAGGTAACAAGCATGCTTTTCCATCACAACCTAATGGATTGCTGAAGATATCCCTGCTCATTGTAGAGGGGTTGGACTGAACGATCTAATTAAAGGTCCCTTACGAGCCAAACCATTCTATGATTCCTTAATATTAAAAAAATCACATCTCATATGTAAATAAAACATTACTTTGGCAATCTTGCTTACTGTGACAGCTGTGACTTTTCACTCATGCTACTCTTTCAACCTTTCTACCAAATTCAAAGAGTATGCCAGTTTAAACTTTAACAGGGACCAATACCATACTGCTGCTAATTCCAAACTGCTGTCACTTCTCTTCAGATTAAAGAATACCTCAGGAAAAACAATACAGACACCAGGTTAGTTACCTTGCTGGAAACATGTATTACATTTTACAGTTTGTGTGACAAAACCTTTCCAATACTTAGTGACAGTTTAAAAAAAAAAAACAACAAAAAAACAACCAACTCTCCTTAAGAAAGTCATTCCTAGAAACTTCTTCCAGACTTACCACTATCAGCCATTAAGCACACCAACATCTCATTACCTAGGGTTGCTTAATGAGACAGCTGCTTCATGAGACATTATGTTTACAAAGTGTAACAAGGACATTGTAGCTTTCAAGAGAACAACAGCAACAATAACTCAGAAATTATTTGCATTGAGTACCATAACACTTCTCACCTACTACTAGATTTAAAAAAGGCCAGCATAAATATCATGTCTGATCTTACTTGTTTTCCTTTGGTGTGGTCAGTAGATTTTAAGTGCTGTTGAACAGAACTGTGTAGTGCAGGAACATAAACACTGCAAGCACTGCAGTGAACAGTCTCAACTTTCATCATGTGGTCATCAGCAGTAACCCCTGTCAAAGAAGATGCAACAAGTAATTTAAAAAATGTGTTATTTTAGGGAAGTGCAAAATGGGATTGGCTGTTTTGAGTAATCACCCAAATTTAGGCATCAAAATCAGGCTCTCCAAAAGCCATCCCGAAGGAGCAAGTTTTTCACTTCGATGAAAAGTGAAAAACTTTCCACAGAATATATACAAGACCCAGGTAATTACATACAACCAAACTGAACTATGTACAAGAATACCATCTACTTGAAATCAAAGCTAATATCCTTAATAATACACATTTTGATACAAGAAACAAAGCTTCAGCAAAACCCCTCATAAGATTAATTTATTTTTCCTTCCTGGTGGTGAGAGGAGGCATGAAGAACATAAATGTAGTTCCTTTTGCAATTTTAAGTAATAGCTTGCCAACATAACATCCTAATCAAGGCAAATAGGCCCTCCTCCAGTGCTTACAGAAAGAACACAGGAAGTATTTGTGAGACTGTTAGGATGTTGGTAATAGCCATTTTAAAGTACTCTTTAGCACTTAAATTCAAATTAAGATCATATTCAAATACAGATTATTGCCTACAGGCACTCAAAAGACACCCTTCCCATTGGCTCTAGTGCATCTTTTGAAATCCCTCAAGCAAAGGACAAAGTGGAAGAATATGACACAGCAAGGTGGGGAAACAAAATGCTCCAGCAAAACCTGTAGGGCAGCCAAACAAAGAAATTAAGGCCAAGATTCATCATCTGTAGCCAAGACAGTGCTCAAACATTTTCTTTTGTAGTGTTACTCAAAACTACAGCAACATTCACTCTTATATTATCCAGATGTGGCCATCACAGTTGACCATTATCAACTTACTGTTTTATTTTATGCTCTCCTTGAGTCTACCTGCATCCACCTGCTGCCACTCATGCATTAGACTAAATAAGCCTCTGGCAAAGCCCACAATTCTGTTGCTCAAATAGCTAGCACCGTGAGACTTCTTGGACAACAAACAAGTAACATTTTCTGCCTCCCACTGTGCTTACGTTCCACATCGCATTGGAAACAAAGCAAAGAATAACAACCAAGTACAGAAAAGGGGTTGAAAGCTAATCATTTTAATCCAAACATTTTACCTAAATCGAAAGGGAACAGAAGGAGAAAAATCACAAACTGCTCAACAGCACATACCTTGACATAAGAAGTATTACTCACCTTCCATTATATCTTTCTCAGCAGCCTGAGCATTTTCTGTTTGGTTGCTTGTCTGCTGCTTACGCATGGCTGTCTTCTTGAACTTATTCACCATACACTCCTACAGAGAGTCAGAAAGAAAAGAAATTTGTGGCATTTCATGTATGATTGTTTCTATTTCAGTAGGAACCTATGCTTAAAAGATTACTCCAAGTAACTCTGTGGTAACTAGCAATTAATTGCTGTTATTTCTTAAGGCACTGCTTTTTTTTCTTTTTACAATTGTAACATTATTTTACAGACTCTGAATTTGCTTTCAGTAATATATGCTGTGTCAAAAGTAATCTGTAAAAGAGGTAACAATGACAAATTGAGCAGATATTCGAATGTATTATATAGATCAAAAGACAGTTGTCTTACGTGAAGAAATTCCATCACTACTTTGTCAAACTTGGTCTGCTTCTGAATATGATCCAGTGTTTCCTGGTGAGCTGCACTCTCCAGATGTGCCTCAATTTCTTTTTCTTCAAATGTGCGAAATTTGCAAAAAGAGCAAGTAAATGCCATCCTATCAAGAGAAATACATTACATAATGTAACTATTGAAGTCTTTGTAGTATAGTATTGAACTACTGAAGTCTTCCCTCTCTCCTCAACCTATGAGGACTTGACAATGGTATTTTACCATTATGAAGGGCAACTGCTACAGGAAACAATACAGATCAAGCCAGTCTCAGAGTAATAAATTAATGTGGAAGATGAAAACTGCTGAAATCAGAAGCTAGCCATTTAAAAACCACATTATTCTGTGGGTTCATCTACCACGGTTCTCTAGTTGTCGCACCTTTTGTAGTGCTTCTCAGTCAATGCAGTCCCCAACTTCTAACTACAAATAGTCAAAAGTTTATTCAGAGCTCACTTTCTTTACTATACCTATACAATCTAAGGAAATGTGGCCTTCTCAGTACACTAGAGGAAGCAGCAAGGCTACAATCACAATAGTGCACTGACAGAACAGTTTTGCACACAGTGAACTGTGGGAGACCAAGCCAAGTTACAGAACTGTTTCTCTTTTTGCTACAAACTAGCTCACCATGTATTTCCAACCAGAAAAAAGTCAATTTCTAGCAGCTTGTTAAGTCAGCATGAATATGCATCTAGCTGAAATATATACTCCAAAAGCAGTACCATTCTAAGCTGCTTCTGAGGTGTGCACTGATGTATCCTTAGGGGAAAAGGCACTAGAAATTGTGTATTTTTGGATACAGCTGAGGTCCAGTGAAACATTCAGTCTTCTAAGGACTTGGGTGTTGGGGTTTGGTTTAACTTTTTTTTTTGGGGGGGGAGGGGGGTGGTGTTTAGTTTTTTTTGTTTTGTGGGTGAGAGGGTCTGGTGGGTAGCAGGAGCATGTGTGGTTCTTTTACTTGTTTCTTCATTGCATTTTATTTCCTAAAATTCAGTCCCAAGGGGCTCTCAGGAAAGACAACATATGCTTACAGAAGGATAAAGGGAAGGGAAAAGACGTAAGTTGTAACACAGACCTGTACCCGTCACCATATTTTTCACTATTTTTTTCCCTTCTACGCCTCTGCTTCTCTCTTCTGGCCTCAATTCGTCGTTTCTCCTCTTCCTCGCTTTTACCTTCTCCTTTGCCATCTTAACACAGTAGGAGAATTTTAAAATGTTACATTCCAAAAAAGGAAATACAACGCCCAAACCTCAGTACAAGCATCCCACCTTTCTGTCTCTTTCACAAACACCTCAAAACACAGAGAATGATCCTATACCAAAGTGATTCAATGGCTTATTTAAATGCCATAAAAGTTCTGCTTTTTTTTTTCCTCGTCTAAAGATGGTTTAAACAATGCAAAATTAGTAGTTAGGGGGCTAGATTCTAGATCACATCCATAAAAATCAGGAAATTCAGAGTTAAAGCAAACTGTCCTCTTGTACCCAATTAATAAAGGCCTTATTTGGAACTTTCCACAATTTTAGAACACCATTGCTACAATTCCCTTACATAAAAAAGAAACTGTCTAAAGCCATTCTCTTCTGCTGAGAAGGCAGTTTCCAAAATGAAAAGCAAAGGTTCACATAAAGGAGACACAGCAGTGCTTCATTAAGGTATGATACCCAGCTTGAACTTCAACAACTTCATTATTTTTTCCCCACTAGAATTTGCTTGTTTTCACACAAAATTGTTCCAAAGACTTTTCAGCGGAAGAAAATAAGTGAAAAAAGACATTGGGGAGGAGAAAGGGGCAAGGGTAAAGAAGAAAACAACCACACAACAAAAAACCAACCAAACCTTCAAAGAACTTCATTAAATTATCACCTGGCAATAAGAGTCCAAACAAATGACTAGAAATTAGTTTTGCAACATTAAAGCCTCCTAAGGACACTGACTCTTTGCGCAAGTGTACTTATGTTCACCTTTCCTATGTCTGCTTTAAAAGCCTATGAACAAAGGGAAACAATTAGAATATTATTTAGCTGGTAGTTTTAGCGCAGGAAAAAGATGATAATTTAGTTTTATTTTACACTTCAACCTCAAGAGAGAGGTTTGCCTCCAGGAAATCTGCCTCCACTCAAAGAATAACGGAAAGGGATAAGCAGCATAATGAAGGGGGGGGGAAATACTTGCAAAAAGCTCTGCAATTCTAGAAGTGTCACCAAGTACTGCAAACATTTCCCCAGACTAATACCTTAAATTTAATTCTTGACTACCCCAATGTTTTCCATTTTGTAGTCAAGAATCCAGAGAGGAGAAAGCTTCCTATCCAAGTTTGGGGGTTTTGTTTGTTTGTTTGTTTGTTTTTTTAAGCTCAATACAAAACCAAGAAACAACCACCCACCCACAGAGGTAATTCCAGTTACTGATCCCAGGGTTTAAATTTCACCTACTGCCTTACCACCAACATGGAAATACATAAAGGATCACTTCTTTTACTACTGTATTAACAATTTCGTATGACATTCTGTGGAGCGAAATGGCCTGTGATCTTGCCCCTCAAGCTCACAAATTCAAATGCCCATTCTGCTACAAGCCAGGGAATAGAAGCTTGAATCTACATATAAACTGTGACTCCCCAGCGGGGCTCTCACTTTCCTTCAGTGAACTTACAAATTTTAACCCTCCACACAGTTAAAAAAAAAACAAAACCACATTAACAATTAAAAACAGTACTACTATTTTAAGGAAAATAAACTCTCATCAGTTCATTGCAAACTTCCAGCACTTCTTACCATCAGATGACACCACATACACAATAGGGCAGCACCCAAGGGAAAGACGACTAAAATGTTTCAGCCTTAACACTGGATTTCTTGGTGTATGTTAACTATAGTACTTTCAAACATACACTTTTTAACTTATTTTATGTAAATAGTTAGCCCATTTTATTAAGACTGCATGAAACAGACCCTGTGTTCTTGAGAGCAGCTCACTGAGCTAACTACATCCGCTGTTACAAAAGCGACTCACCTAAGATTTAAGGGTGAGGTTGACCAGCTAGCGGGATAAATAATAGGATATGGGTGAGGAACCAGTGGGATAAACATTTAAGCAATGGAACAGCAGTAAGTATAGAAGATGATTTGCATTCATTACACAAAAATTAGAACAAGTCAAACCACAACATACAGAGATGATCAGAAAGCAGAGACAATAAGCACATACAGGACAAGAAACAGTTATGAATGGATGTTACAATCATCTTCACAGCCTAAATTTATAAAATCTTAAAAAAAAAAAGAAAAAAAGTCATGCTACATAATAACTAGAGGTCATACACACAGGCTTACTAAATTTACTCAATCCAAGTTACACAACTACCATTACCTTACCTGACAAAGCAAACTAACTTACCTCCAAAAGTCTGATATCCAAGATCATAAGCATCTCTTGTAAAGTCTTCATATATAACAACTGCACCACTTGTGTCTACTTCAATTTCCTAAAAAGTGATGGATTAACAAAATGAAAAACAAAACTCCATCCTAAATTCAGACAAAGGTAGTGCAAATTTACAGTGTTATTTACAATAATCTGTTACTTGCTAGTTTTATCACATGACAACAAAAGAAAGCCAGTTGAGCGTGTAGTTAAACTCAGTGTACAAACACTTCAAGCCACATGTTTCTCCTTAATGCCTTCACATCTTTCAGTATTAGCTTCAGTCAAAAATCTGTATTCTACATTAAAATATTCTACTTTCCAATTCAGACTTACAAATATTTGAGAATGTTAATACGAACACTCAAAAAGAAGGAAATTAATGCAGAACCATGACATACATTTAGCTTACTAAATATTTTCTTGCAACTGATCTTCCTATAGGCAAGAACTAATCTTTATACCCTATTAGAGAACACCTGTTAAGGCTGATTCTGGCTTTTTATTTACTCTCTTTCCTTGATGTGTCTTAACCATTCCTCTTCACTGCTGTTTAATGATTTCCCTGCCATTTTGTAATGAAATCCTCAATCCAGCCAAGCAACTCATAGGTAGTCATCTTGAATTCACATTTCTAAGTGCTCCTGACAAGTCTGTGCATTACAAAATTAGGCAGGGTCTATCTGCATAAGATGCATCTTTCACTAGAAAGAACTTCAGACTGCCATCAAAGTAAGACCGTTTTAGATAAAGTAAATTTAAGTATATAAGTTTTTGTAAACCTTACTTTTAAAGTGCTTCATTTTTGTAACTCTAGATTAATTATTTGTCTTAAGGTATACTGTACAAACTTCTGAAAGAATCACAAACATTTTACAATTCTGGGAAGCTTTACCTCTACAGAAGAATCCTGGAAAGATGTCTTCATGTCTGTAAACATAAGAAGAAGAAATAAATAATGTGGAAGTATTGCTGCTGTCAATTCATTTTAAGGCAGTAATATATTTAGGAAAAATTTCAGCATGTTATGCAGCTAGGACAGGCTATATCTCCAATTCATCATATTTTAGTAGTAATACTAAATATAAGTTCACTTATCCTTAGAAATATAAACTAAGCTGTCTTCTACAATCCATCGCCTATACCTAATATTCCATGAACCAAAAAAGTCAAGATTGAAAGGACAATAGAATTTTGATATTATTTTCATACATATGTTGCTTACCAGTTAAAACCAAATTTTCTGTTAGCTGTAACCTACTTTTTAGTTTTCAACTACATGATACTGCTTAGACTCCGCTTTCAGCTCAAGTTTCAGAAAATCATGTTAAGCCACCCACCAGTTTCTCTCCAGTTTTAAAGGTACAGGAGAGGATGATCAAAAGTGCATTCTATTTTGGTAGGCACTATCTACTCCACTTCTTAAAGTAACTTCAGTATTAGGTAATATATTAGTCCTTCAGCAGCGAAATCAGCACAGACAAACAGGTAATAAATAAGGAGTACCCTGTCTGAAGGTAGTTTATAAAAGGAGAATCTAGAGAAGTACTTAAAGAAGAGATAAGAGGGAGACCTTTCATATATCTGGATGTGTATTTTACAGACCCATTTCACCACAAAGCTGGTAAGCTCAGCAATAACTTTCCCTATACAAAAGGCAGAGGAGTATGTTCTATATAAGCAGTGTCTGCACTTCTTACAGCATTTGAAGTTCAAGTAATGCAACTAGAATTATAAAACAAAATTTTTTTCTTGGGGCTGTTTCTGCCGAGACTATGCATTTACCTTGCAAGATTTGAGCTAAAGCAACTAAGTATTTTTCAAATGCAATTTGAAACCAAACTACATAGAAACACTTTAGATCCAAATTACTGAGGGAATTACAAGCACAAAAACCTAAAATTTGACTGCTGCATGTGCCATTTGAAATACTTAATACTCAATGCAATTCATTCATTCAAAACTCAGTGATTTTTTTCCTTCAGCTTTGTCTCTAGTATCAAAATTATTAAGAGTTGTAGGACATCTCCAGGGAAGCTAAATAAACCAAGCACCTTAATAAAATTTGTATTTTATCCTATTTCCAGTTCTTCTACTCATTACAGCATTTCATTTATAGGGAGCAATCTCTTTGCCTTTCATCAATTATTCCGCAACAAACTTCACTGTTTTCTCAGTTTGCCTCCCTTTCCCTCTCCTCTTCGCCTACACAAGTACGTCTTCATTTTAGCTGCACTGCAGCTGACGCACTACTTTTTATATCCAAAGTACATGGACAGCAAGGCCTAGGCTCATGCAGAGGTGTATTTTCACGTTTGTGCAGAAGTGCCCAGGCTCATGCAATGACACAATATTTGTCAGCCATTGCACTTAAGGCAATCTGAGATCTGAAATTGTTTTCAGTGGTGAAAGTTTGCCTCCAGGAGGTATCACTACAAAGCCTGAATAAAAAAAGTCTTCAGCAGTACATATTTAAGCATATCAAAATGCAGCAATATATCTTTGCAGTAGAAGAGTTTAAATCTGTTGTGAAGTACTTCAAAGGCAGAAAATTATGAATTACAAAACAGCACATACAGCACTCTGAACATTAAAACTAAATTGCTAATTAATAAATATAGCAATTCTAACTTCAGAATTTTGACGCTTGTTACTTACTAGGTGATTTTTTCTGGCTGAGCTTCAAAATAGGCTTTGTCATTTTGGGTTTCTTGATAAATGTCCCACCAGGTTTGTTATATGGCTGTGGTATCATTTTTCTTTTTATCCCTCTTGCAGCAACTGCTGCAGGACTGGGTTTGTTATGATAGTCAACCACAATTCCGGGTCTGTGCATTCCGCCAAAGTCTCCCATATGCTGAAAATTTTTGAAATCAAGAGAAATGTATTAGTACATGGAATCAAAAGAAAAAACAAGTATTTGGTACGATAAAAGTGTGAACTAAGGAAAACCTGTGTTCTAGAGCAAAGCGCGTGGGAAATTTAAGCTCCCGGTATGATGCTGTATTGTGCAAGGGCCTTGTGGGTGTTTGTCCAGAAAAATGAGTATTTACATATAAACTGTGTTTCTGCTTATTCAGAACCATTGTCCAGACAATGAATATATCTATCAGAGTTCATAGCTCAGCCTAACATCTTGACTCCACTTCAGATCTGAGATGATGAATGACTTCTCTATCTGGGAAAAAACAGAGCTAACCAACCTAGTCTTTGACACTTTCACCAGCAGCCCTCTTTTAATACTGACCCAAAAAAAAACCCCAACAAAACAACCACCAAACAAGCAAACAAAAAAAACACCACACTAGCTTCTTTCTCCCAAATGATTAAATGTGATTGCAAAGAATCTGAATAAAGAATGCTGTCCAGTGTGGAACAGTGATTAATTGGAAGAAGATCATTCTTCCTTTCACCTATTTTTTCCACTGAAGTCAAATTCAGCATTTAAAAGTTGGGCTTGGAGGGAGCAATACAAAAACATGGCGACATCAGGAATGCAAATTCAGTTGAAAAACTACACCTTTCTATTTCTAAAATGCTGTATAGTCATTTATGGACACTTATGAAAGTAACCTTTCTGAAGGCATGGGATAAATGAATAATTTGAAGAAGAAGAATTAAGTAGATGCAGCATCTTCAAAAGTACTAACATACTTCTTAATATTAACTCAATTAATAAAGGGCAGAAGAGAGGCCACTGACTGGATGGGTGACTTGGATAAGCAGAAATATTTGTACTGCCGTAAGAATTAGTATTACACTATAGAAGTTCGAAGAAGATAAAATGTAACTTCAATATACTTCATGAAAAGAATGACTCTCTTTTTAAAGCAGATTTTAAATGACAGACAGAATGTACTAACTTAGGCACTTTTCCTAATCAGAAGTTCATGTACAAGATCTCCACGTTTGTTATTGACTACGCAGCATGTACATTTACATTGTACACACAAATTTGACACGAAGTATGAACTCGGGTTAATTTCAAGTACTTTTTTTTTTTTTCCCCAGACAGTCTAGCTATTAAAGGTGCAATGCATTTTACATATGGTAAGTAGTTTAGCCTTTACATTCTCCTTTAAGCATGGCAGACTAAAAAGATAAATTTCAAAAGCAAAACAAAAGAAATAAGGCTACTTGGTTGTACATCTGTACAGATTTATTTCTTTCAGATCCAATGAGTTCTGAAAGGATGGCATCCAAGCCTAAGAACCTAACACTTCACAAGCAGAGAAACAAAATGTTTCTCATACCATGCTGCATGCTAGCTAGCAGCCATGTGCAAATCTCAGCTAGAATTTGAATATGGCAACTAGAGTACTCAATGACGCTGCGAAGTAGACTTTCTAGAACAAAACCACCACGCATTTTGGCATTTATGAGACCTAGTAAAAATAACCTTCCTCTACACTTCAAGCTACTAACAACTTGTATGGTTTAACACTAACAAATTTCTTCCCAAAGAAATATGGCATGCTTTAGAATTGACACCTAGAGGCACAGGCAGAAGTGTTCATTGTACACTTGATGCTTAAAGAAACAATCAGAATTGGGATTATAAAGCCAAGATAAAGGGACACCATCAACTTAAAATTAGTACTTCCATCAGATTTTTTTTCTTTTATTCTCTTCTGTTGTATTTTCCCCCTCTTTCATTCAACACCAAGCATTACTTCTCCAAACCATGATCCACTATTACATTTACAGTTAATCTTGCTGTTTGTTGGACATACAGTTTTTACAACTAACACTGGAAAGGAATCCACTAAAAAGAACATAAATCCTCAAAATAAGAATACAAGTAACAGGACAACATGCACAATCTGGAAGTTGACCTTACTTCTGTGAAAGGATCCAGTTTCAAGTTGATGATGACCCTTTAACCATGCTTTAATTTTGAAAAAGAATCACTGTGACTGCTAGCCACCCACCTTTGTCATTTCCTCCCCATCACCCTCCCAATACACAAGTCAAAGTAAGAATTAAGTTGAAAAGACAACTTGACGATTGATAAAGTATGTGTTCAACATACTGAAGAATCAGCTAAACTTTTACCTTTAAAGGAAATAAAAGTGCTAATCTAGTATTCACAACCTGGAGTTTATTTTTTGCTTATACATTGCACCTTTAACCTACTCAAAACTTCAAAAGATTTTGAATTGAACTTTTACAATATGCAAGAATTTCCCCACCAGCAGCAAAGATGCTAGTGTTGACAAGGAAAAATGCAAGTCCTTTTAATCCCTTTTAGACCAAACCTAGTACTTTTATCTTCACCTTTCAAACAAAAGGAGAGAATTAACAAACCTTATCAACTAGTTTTCTATTACTCATTACTTTCACCAGAAAGAGAGACTAGGTTCTACTTGAAGATTGTTTCAAGGGGGTAAACAACATTGTCAACCATGATAGTTTGCTTGGACAAAAAACCCACACTGTACTGAACAGTGCATTCATTTTAAAGCGGTCTTGAAAGGGTTTAAAAGAGTGTCTAGTGAAAAGAATCTGAAAAGATTCTGTACTTACTCCTCGGCCTCGGCCTCTGCCTGTTGATGGTCCTCCAAAAGCATCATAGTTTCTGCTTCCAAATCCACTTTCAGGATAAGCAGGCGTTCCTCTCCCCCGAGAGCCTACAGGTGCAGGCTTCATATGGGGTGAAGAAAAACTGCTGTAGGAAGAGTAACTCTCTCTTCCTCTGTCCTCCATAAACCCAGGCCTCAATTTTGAACGGGAGTAAGGTGCTTCCCAGCTAGACCCGCCCTGGCTTCTACCTCCGAAAGAGTCAAGGCTATTCCGGTAGGAGTTGTCAAATCGACCACCATAACTACCTCCGAAGCGGCTTTGTTCGGGTTCATTATAACCATAGCCAGATCTGTACAGATCTCGCCCACCCAGAGAAGACCCGGAGTCGTAAGACTCGTAAGGTCCAAACCTGGAAAAGTTGCACAGTGAGGAGAAAAAAAAGTAAGCTTACTAATGTTATACATTTCAAAAGACAAGTTATCAGTTGACATTTATCAACTAAAATCAATTTATTACTATACTGGTCCGTACAGTTGTGTTATTGTTTAAACTTGATTAGGGCTGGGCAAACCACACTATGACCAGATAGAAAGCTATCTGAGCCATGTTTGCTACAAACAATTCTAAAGTTCAGTATGCCTGAACTTTATTTACTTCAAATTTTCAGCAACATTTATTTACTAAAACATTATTAGAGCCCAGCCCTAGTCTCACAAAAATAATCACCTGCAGACATTCATAGGCTAGTCAGACTCTCCTTTCTTCAGAATCATGCCCTCAAATTCTAACAGTTAAACAGCAGCTGAAAGGCAGCTTTGTTCTCAACTGCATGGGGGGAAGGGAGTTTAAAAAAAAAAAAAAAGTTCTCCCTTTGTGTTTTTTAAGTGGTATAGTTGTGAATCTTAAACACCCAACAGTTCTCATTTCAACATGCTCTTCCATTCCTATTTGTATTTTCTGGAAATTTTCTTCCTTGCAAAAAACAAAAATCAATCAACCTCCCAGTCCAAGAGTTCATGATCTTCAGTGTATCTGTCTCTCACTTGCAGATCATCAAGTCTAGCAACCCAGGATTTTGAAAGTCTACCAAATGCACGCACACTGGACATAAAAACAGTCCTTGGCATTTCAGAGTGCAGTAACAGGGACCTTCAATTATTTACCAAGAGTCTGCTTTACCTGGGAGGGTGAGTCAGGCTAGAAATCATCAATACTTGTAACCACTTGGAAGGGAAACACGTTAGTGTTCCTGCAGGGTTATAATAGGCTGGTTCAACTTGGAAAAGACAACTAGAACAGACTCAAATTACTGCACCTACAATAAACTGAATACCTTCATTTGAAAAAATATTAGTCTCAAAACACCCAAAGCTAGACAGAAAGTGACACAATCTACAGAAAGAGCCCATGCACAACATTAATGTTACATGGCAAGAGACATTTCGGTGTTCAAGTAGTCATTCAACCTCAATCATATGCAGATTACTATTTGGTAGGTACAGCTCATTCCTGAATCTCAGCTCAGACTTTTAAGTCAAGCTTAATGTTGACCATTAAACAAATTGTACTTAACTAAAATGTTTAGCAACCGTGCAGCAAAACACAACACTTCTCCAGCCTCCCTAATTAGTACTGTCCTTGCCCAGTAGCACCACAGTGACTACAGCCAAACGAGAATTCAAGGGCGCACACAAGAAAACCATCTAAGTTTTCTTCACGTATTTCCTCCAGGATAGAATCACTACTCTGAAAAGCATGCTTCTCTGAATACAGTATTACAACCTAAATCAAATCAGCTGCTCCCTACTGTTTTTATCTGAAAGAGCAACAGTAATAGTATCCTAGCATTAAATACACAACTTTAAGACCACTGCATCAGAATTTTTATTTTTAGACCAATCTATCTTGCAAAAGCAGCCCAGAACATGCACAGAGTTTTAAGTGTAATCAGTACCTGCCAATGAAATAATCTGGACATGACTTTCAGATTCAATACCAACATTATTTGATCACTGCACATTCAAACCAAAGAACACATACCCTAAATGTTCCTTGAAAACGGAATGTTGATAGATTCAGTCTAAGGCACCAAACCAGTTAGGTCTAGTCTGCTATGTCAGAAATGGTACATCAGGCCAATCAGCTACAAATTGCTAGCCATTCCCAAAAACTAAAACTTTTTCCATTTCATTCAAAGACGCATTGTTTCCCTGTCAAACTCTTCCACAAAAATGATGAGTATTGCAAGGATCTAGCTCCTACAGTTTAGCATTTGCTAGGATTTACCAAACATGAAGACTCAGAACAAAAAGTGTTCATACAAAATCATAACAACATGCCTCAGGAACACTTAAGTTAGAAGACAGAATGATGTCAATTTAAATTGGATTTGATCAGGTCTTGGGACAACTGAAGGATTATTTTACCTGTTACCACCACCACCACCTCCTCCGCCTCCACCTCCATGACTCTCCATCCCATAGGACTGGTTTAGGTAAGAGTCCACGGATCGTGGGCCACCATAGCCTCCATGCCCATAATCACGGTCCATGTCTAAAAAAAGAGCACAAAAATGTTTATAAAGAAAGCAAGCAAGAAGTCTTATTAAGTGATCTATCTTAAATTCTTAAGTAAAATGTTCACATTTTTGCCACAGCGCTTACAAACAAAACACAAAACTGTCAGTTGCACATCGATTTTGATATTGTGCTTAGGGAAGCCATGTATTTGTCATTATCTAAGTATCTCTTAACTGAATCAAGTTCATATTTTTCCCAGTAGTGGATTAACTTGGGATTGTTGTTTCAACATCTGGAATTTAGATGAAAGTTAAACTACGATAATTAAGCAGAGAAGCCCAACGTAGAACACATCAGAAGTTCAGGAAGAATTAAGACCACTTCCTATGCTTTAATAATACACACAGCTCACAGGTATCTGCTTTCTCTATCTAATGGCACAACAAACCTTCAGTCACACTGACAGAGACTCTGTATCAAGGTTACAAGCTCTCATGCTGCAGCGTGAACTCAGTACATATGTTAAAATCAAAACAATTTTCTCCCATCTAGCACTAACAAAAATCCACTCAAATCAGCACTGACTTGCAGCTCACCAACTGCACTAAGATGCTGGCATTTCATAGCTGATGTCACTTGACAGCATCTTTGTCTCGTAATAAAGTCTGGCAAAAGAACAAACCTCTTCCTCAGCACTGGAAGTCTGATACTTCCAATGAAAGTATCTTTCTGAATAAATATCCGCTGCTGAAAGTTCTGAATAAATATCCGCTGCTTAGCAAGGATGATTCTTGGTCTTTCTATAGCATACACAATTTGCACTTGGCTGGCACTCTAGTGATAAAAACTGCTTCCTGGTATCAACCAACACCAACTTTTGGACAACACAAAGAAAGCCTGGCAAGTCAAGCCTCACAGAAAAGGTAATGCAGAGAAGGAAAATGCAGTGAACACAAGAAGTATAAAAACAAAAGCAGAGAGTCATCCACTCTGACAAATGAGCATTTTATACATCTCAAAAATCTCCAAGTGTTAGTCACTGACTTTCCAGAAGTTAACAGGACGTAAAGCTCACTTGAAGTCATGAAAAATTTTCCTCTTTATAGAAACATAGTAATTCTCTGTGCATATCACTTCATATAAATAACTGTAATGATGAAAATTATATATACTATTTCCTGTTTGTATCTCCTTCTTGTTAGCACCAGCCATGGTAATTAATTTTCTTACACCTACCGACAACAATTCTGCAAATGGCATTGAGCTATCACTTCCACACAGATATTCTTAGCACGCCTAGACAGAAACACCAACAAATAAGTATCTGCTGCTGACTTTTCCTTCTAATGATCATAAGTACTTTCTAAAAAATTAAAGATGCTACTTCTGAAACAAAAACTTTGCACGTGGAAGTTGCACTGCACTTTTCCATATTCCAAGCATACAATAAAGATTTTGCAGCAAAGCATAAAAAAGTTTTTCAAAATACTAATCATGTAGCACCACAGTGCATTAACTTAAACTGCAAAAAGCTACTCTTAACAGCTGAGCCTTCTGATAGAAGCATCTAATATTTCTCTCTGGTGTGACTGAGCAACCTACCACCTAAACCGGTGTAATACCCTCAAGAATACCTACATAAAGATGCAGGCCAGTAAAAAGAATAAGGTAGTCATAGAATCAGTTTGGTTAGAAAAGACCTTTAAAATAAATCACTCTCAATAGCTAAAGAAAAATCAAAATTTCCATATGAAAATAACCAGGAAGTTAGATGTGTGGATAAGGGGCAACAGACAGAAACTGGGACAAAAGACCTCAACTTGACAAAAAACTTCTTTATTATGAGGGTGTCTGAGCACTGGAACAAGCTGCCCAGAGAGGCTGTGGAGTCCCCTTCTCTAGAGACTTTCCAAACCTGCCTGATGTGTTCCTGTGTGGCCTGCCCTACACAATACTGCTTTAGCAGGGAAGGCTGGACTCAATCGCCAGAGGTCCCTTCCAACCCCTACCATTCTATGATTCCAAGTAGACTCAAAATCCGCTGATACAAAGGACTCCATTTAAAAGAAAAAAGCTGAAGATCAGAGAAAAATTGAAATCATATTCACAGCACAAAGAAACAAAATAATTTTCAATAGTGTTCTCCATGTGGAGTGTCTGCAAAGGCTAGGAAGATGAAAAAGGATAAAGATGTTGCAGTAATAAATGAAAAAAATTACTTCAGTAAAAAAAATCCTAACATCTTTACACTTTTTTTTTAAAAAAGTACCAACCTAACCAAGCTAAATTTCCCTATATTTTAAATTCATAATCCACAATGACTTCAACAAGCTTAAGAATCCATTGTGCAACATTAAATACCGTTTTTTTCCAGATACCTCTTTCAGAACACTATGCCTGTTACAAGATCACAGCCCTGTCATTAGACACAAGTTTTAACACACCATTGAGTTCCACATAATAAAAAAGGAATCAAATCAACAACTAAGATGAATTTTAGGAATACCAAGAAAAGCCATTTCCCCTTTCAGATCAAAAGCACAATAGCGACAGTAATCAAAATATTAATGTGATTAGTCGATAGTATTGCAGTTGATGATATTAACAGAATTTATTCTACAGGCAATGTCATCTCTGTCTCAAGTCATTAGCAAGGGACAAGGTGGAATTACAGCAGTCATCAGCCATCCAAAGAAAAGTGCTTCACACTGGCTAGAAGTTTCCAACAGAAAAACTTTGCCAAGAACTCAAATGAAAACTGGACAAAGATGAAAACTCTCAACATCCATCTTCTATTGCCATCTACTGGCCCCCCACTGAACAGTCCACTGTACATAACATGGAGAAGACAAAGCCTTAGTATACGTACAATGCATAAGTATTGTTAGATGTTTCAAGCTGCATACATCATAATTAAAGTTGTTCAATAATTATGAATAGAAGGCATAAATTGTCAAAATGAAAACATTATTACATAGGTACATGAAAGGAACATCTAATTGTGCAACATACATTTGATTAGTTACTTGCCACAGGAAATGCCTGGATTCACTTTAATACTAGCATCGTCAGAGCTCAGAAAAGCATGTTCTGGTTAATGGCTACTGTGAATATTCCAATAAGATACAAAAACTGCTACTTAAGAAGAATCTTCTCTACTCTACATCAAAAGGACATTTAATTTGGAATCAATACAGAGGATTAAAAACCAAAGCTATAACTTCATTTATTTTACTATGAAGAAAGATAGATGCAAAATAGTATCACTGGCAAAAAAAAGAGAGACTCCAGGAATGCATCATAAATACTGCAATCAAAGATGCACATGTAATCCAACATGTGTAACAGTCAGCAAGACTATGAAGAGATCCAACAGCAAACACTTTTTTGATGGTATCTGTAAATGAAGCTTTAGTGCAGCTTAAGATCAAGTTTTTGTATTAACATTGGTTTAGTACTCACTTAGCACGCTGGCAAGATATGTCAAATCACTTTTTTGAGTCACTAAACTCATAAGCTTAATCATCTTATTAAAATATATACATTCCTTTTGTTACCTCCACATGGCATTTTTGACAGTGTAAATACAACACCTACTTTACTTTACATGCTTTCTATATTCCTTCCCAAACTTTTAAAAAAATTTAAAAAATTGTAAAAGCCATTCCAGATTTTGTTTCCATGTCTGTATAAAAGGGGAAAACATGC
Organism: Melanerpes formicivorus; assembly: GCF_026170545.1. Taxonomy (NCBI): domain Eukaryota; kingdom Metazoa; phylum Chordata; class Aves; order Piciformes; family Picidae; genus Melanerpes; species Melanerpes formicivorus. The sequence goes on along the minus strand of NW_027142359.1, from coordinate 17,378,453 downwards.
CATTTCTCTTCAACACAAGTTCTAAGAATCAAATGCAGTAGTCCACAAGAACATAACATACTGATTTATGCAAAACCCACCATAAGAAAAGTCTCTATTTCCACACTCCCCACCCCCCATCCCCACTCCTTAATCTCACAGTTTTGATTTGGAACGTGCAGGAGTTTATGTTGACATGCCCAAGATGAAAATCAAGTCTCAATCCCAGCCAGTTATAAAGTTATAACTCCTCAAGAAAACATGTGCAGTCAAATCATGTTATGTACTTTTAATAACCCATTTGTTGCTTCTTTGTTTTATTTTTGGTTTTGTCAACATTGACTGTTCAGCCCCAACGCTTTTTACAGGTTAGACGTATTTATAGCTCATACCTGAGACTGACCCACTGGGCATGTTCACACCACAATGCATGGGGGTATCTGGGAATCTCCAATCTCTGTCTTCAGCTGGAGAGGATGGGTCAGTGAGAATGACTTAGTGCTTAGCAAGAGCCGGAGGGGAGAGACAGGGAGCCGCAACAAGAGGCGGCTTTTTCTCCTGTCGGATCTCCAGTCTCCTGACACGACCCCCTCACGGAGCTCGCCCCGAGCTCCCCCCGTCTCTGCCCGCACCGCCCCCGCCCACCGCCTCCCGCACACCCCCCTCTCGCCCCGCGCCCCAGGGCGCCTCGCCCCGCGGAGGGCCGCCCCCGCCCGCGCCGCCCGCCACCCCGCACCACCCCCCACCGGGAGGGCCCTCCTCCCGCGCAGCCCTCCCGCCGTCAGCCGCCGCAGCTCTCCCAACCTGGGAGAGGCGGCGAGAAGGAAGACGAAAATGTGGAGGAGGGGAACTCTGTCCTGCACGGAACAAAGCGGCAGCTGCCATTTTGAGACGCGGCCAGGCCCCACGGCGGCAGCAGTGGCGGCGGCCGGGCCCTACCCTTGCTCTAGGGGTGCGCCCTCACCTTCCCCGTAGTCCATGGCGACGGCGGACTCTGCTTCCCACAAGAGGTAACGGCCGCAGCAGCGCAGCACAGCAATAACCTCGACCTCTCTCGATGGCGCCTTACGCCACAATGAGGTGAGGTAGGACCTGCGCGCGGCAACGCAGCCACGGTGCGCGGCGATTGGTCCGGGTGCGGCGTCACGTGATCATTGTGACCTGCAAGGAGAAGGAGCCCGAGGCTGGCGGTGACGCCGAGTGATGCGCTGGCATACGGTGCCCGGATTGGCTTTGTCACGAGGGAGAACGCGCGGCGGCCATCTTAGGCTCTGGCAACCACCATTTTACGTTCTGGCGTCAGGCTGTGCTCGAAACTCCTGCGGGATTGGCAGTGGCGAAACCTGTGGACCTTTACCCTCCCATACACACATCCATAGGGCCTGGTGAAGCGGCCACTGCACAAAACACACCACTCTGTTCACAAGTACTAATACCTGTTCTTATGCCGAGCTAGAAGTCAGGCAGTGCCTGGTCGGAGGTAACCCTAAGTGGGTTGGTTCCCTGCGGCTCCCCAGCCCCAGGTGCGAGAAGCCGCGTCCCACCACGGCTCTACCAGCTCCTAACAGGGACTGCTGCTGTGTTACACGAACCGAATGGTTTTGCAAAATCCAATGCTTATTTAAGCAATGCCGTTTATCTGTCAATCACAAGACAAAGTATTTCAGCAAGCTGCCCTGAAACAAACTGACTTAACGGGAAACACTGACCTCAATTACTTGTAGGAGAGCACTGTGCTCATCTATGCAGCCAAACATTCGAAGAACAGACTTTGCTCCAGACACATCATAATTTGAAAGAAATCTCAGAGTCTTGTGTGCAGATCTCATACAGACAAGTATCTCATTCCTTATAGTTTCTTAATGTTTTATACAACCCTGAAAGAAACAAGAAAAAAAATTTAAAGGCATGTGAGACAGTGATGAGCAGCTCTTGTACAGAACATTTCATAGTAAGTCTCTCAGAACAAGCTGTGGGTGAACTCTGATCGTAAGGTTTGGCAAAGCCATTATCTGCTAGGGCTTGATTCTTAGGGGGAAACAAGGCTTCTTTCGGACTCGGGTAGCTGGCAGGATGGCATCAAAAACTTCCAGTTTCTCACTATCTGAAAAGTAGTAAAAGCCCCATTACAGGAAAGGAAAATTTGACTCACCCAGGTTCAGAGTCCCTGTTTTGTATTAAACTCTTAAGTCTGGCAGAGAAGTCAGTTTCCCTCCCCTAGCTCTGGATGGCAGCAGATGCGAATGTACTTGAACGACTGACTTCAGCTACAGCGATGAAGAGCACCACAGCCTGCAGTTTTCCTCATGAGCCCTTCCCTGGTAGCTCTCAGCTCCCTTCTCTCCCCAGCATCACAGAAGAAATACATGTCGAGAAAACGGTTATTCCCCACCAAAAGGTATCCTTCCTTCAGCTCCACCCCTGGTACGTTATGCCTGGGCAGAGTAGTAATTTCAAGGTCCAAATGAGCCTCATAAAGACTTGCTTGTGCACCCATCCTTCTACATGTGCACTTCTGTGCAGACCGGGCAAGTTTCTTGCATTGAACATGAGATTTTTACAACAGCCATTATTCTATACGTTCAGGTCAGTATGCCTCACGTTTGCAACACAGCAGCCTCTTTTCGGCAGCCTTTTTTGCACTGGTGGGAGCAGCACTGCTCAACCTGGTTTATAGTCTTGTGCTTGTGAACAGGAACAAGGAGCGGCATCATGCTGCCCTGCAGATGGGAGCAGACCAGTGTGGGGGCTGTAGAGTCACAGAGATTCCTGCTGGAAGGCACCCGCTACTGGGCATCTCCCTCTGCATGACTGCCAAGGGCCTGCCTGCCCCTTCACCACAACCTGGCACAGATGTTTCTTTTCAAGAGTATTTATCCTGTACAAGCAAATGCATGGGTACAGCTCTATGCATTTTGCGGAATGCAAATTAAAAAATGTAAAGAATTTAAGAATAGTCTATACTTGCACAGAATCCAAAGGCTGTCCTAGGTAACAATTCAGTACAAATGTTGTGGGTATAAACTGATTTTCCAAGGTGGTCTGAAACACACAACCGTCCAAGTTGTAAAGTATCATCATTCAGGCAGTAGACAAGAGGAGGTACTTTCATGCGCAGCCCTGCAAACACACAGGTATATTTGGGCTTTTATAGTTATTGTTCCAGAACCAGAACTTCAAGAAAAATAAATGAGATCTGGGGACAGAGCAAGGCTACAGCAGGTATGACATGCAATTTGTTTTGGACTTGATACAGGTCAGCAAAAGCGTATTATTTTAGACTTAATTATGATCAATGGGCCACTGTTGGTTTCAGGCTTTTTAAAACAAAGGCTCCTTCTTTCCTCCCTGCAGGACTCCAAAAAGGAAAAAAACAAAAAATCTAAGCTAAGCAAAGCAAAGCAAAATGGAGACATAAGAAGAGAAAGGGAACAGACCAGTATTGTACTTCATTCATCCTCAATGATCCAAAACATGAATGTTTCAGCTGAGTGTAGAGTCTCCCTGTGCAATTGCATTCTGCTCCTGAATTCATGCTCTGCTACTTCCTTAGGCTTGTTTTTTTTTGTTTGTTTTGGGCTTTTTTTGTAAATTCTTCAAAACATCACAGGGATAAGAGAGCAATCAGTGATTTCTCCAAGCACACACAGCATCATGGTTATTTTGAAATACAGATCTTCTGTAGTTCAGTAGAATAAACCTTTATTAGAATAAACCAAACCAGGTTGGAAGAGACCTTCAAGATCATCGTGTCCAACCCATCAACCAATCCAACCCACCCAAACAGCTAACCCATGGCACCAAGCACCCCATCAAGTCTCCTCCTGAACACCTCCAATGACGGCGACTCCACCACCTCCCCGGGCAGCCCATTCCATAGCGCAATCACTCTTTCTGTATAGAACTTCTTCCTAACATCCAACCTGAACCTCCCCTGGCGCAGCTTGAGACTGTGTCCTCTTGTTCTGGTACTGGGTGCCTGGGAGAAGAGACCATCATCAGCCTGTCTACAACCTCCCTTCAGGTAGTTGTAGAGAGTGATAAGGTCACCCCTAAGTCTCCTCTTCTCCAGGCTAAGCAGCCCCAGCTCCCTCAGCCTCTCCTCATAGGGCTTGTGTTCCAAACCCCTCACCAACTTTGTTGCTCTTCTCTGGACTCGTTCCAGCAAGTCAACATCCTTCCTAAACTGAGGGGCCCAGAACTGGACACAGTACTCGAGGTGTGGCCTAACCAGTGCAGTGTACAGGGGCAGAATGACCTCCCTGCTCCTGCTGGCCACACTGTTCTTGATGCAGGCCAGGATGCCATTGGCCCTCTTGGCTGCCTGGGCACACTGCAGGCTCATGTTAAGCCTACCATCAACCAGCACCCCCAGATCCCTCTCTGCCTGGCTGCTCTCTAGCCACTCTGACCCCAGCCTGTAGCACTGCATGGGGTTGTTGTGGCCAATGTGCAGAACCCGGCATTTGGATGTGTTAAATCTCATGCCGTTGGATTCTGCCCATCTGTCCAGCCTGTCCAGGTCTCTCTGCAGAGCCTCTCTACCCTCCAGCAGATCAACTCTTGCCCCCAGCTTGGTGTCGTCAGCAAATTTACTGATGATGGACTCAATGCCCTCATCCAGATCATCAATAAAGATGTTAAAGAGCACAGGGCCCAGCACTGATCCTTGGGGCACACCACTAGTGACTGGTTGCCAGCTGGATGTGGCACCATTCACCACCACTCTCTGGGCTCGGCCCTCCAGCCAGTTCCTAACCCATCGCAGTGTGCTCCCGTCCAAGCCATGGGCTGACAGCTTGGCCAGCAGTTTGCTATGGGGGACAATGCACACCCTCTCCTCCTCTTTCAAAGTGCTGCTTTCTTCCACCATTTAATTTAAAACATTGTCTAAAAACTGAATAAATGCTGTGAGATTACTATCAATTAATGCTAACAGTGGTTAGCAAGCAGGTAGTAGTAATTGTGGATGCCTAATGCTGACAAATCCTTTGTATTTCATGGCAGTGTAGCTCATCTAAAGCTCATCAACAGTAACAAGAGTGGGGGTTCTTCTGACCTTTGATGAAAGTTCTCTTAACTCAATTTACAGTAGGTATGATTAACATCATGTATACACCTACAGGAGCACATGTCTCCAACAGTGCATCTCTCCAGTGCTGCTAAAGCACTGTTCACAGCAGTGGAATACATATATATTTCTTGTAATTTTTAAACATATATCTCTACTGACATTTTACATTTTCAGGAGTTGGCTTTCTTTGCATTTTAAGACAGTGGGGAGCAGGACAGGAACATGAAAACTGTATTGATTCTTTGTAGTACATGAAATTCTATTTGTTTCTTCTCAGATATTAACATAAATCCTTCCATCTGAGCCTTGCAGAACCACAGTAACCATCTAGAGCCATGCTGATTTCAGTGGGCTCTTATGTCTGTCATCAAAGCATAAATCAGAGCCTTAATATGGTATTTCCAAAGCTGAAATATTATAGCCTCTGTATGTGTTGTACAACACAAGCATAACAAATGCCCTAAAATTCAGAAGGTAGTGAAAACATCTTAATACAGAAACATAGTAATCACATTTTCCTTTCCTACAGGAAAAAACAAACACTTGAAATATAGATTAAAAATCAACTAAACTTAACAAACTTCTTTGTGTACCTCCTTTATAAGAAAGAATGTGCCATAGCATAGACCTGCTGCTATAGACCCTACTATGCTCTCATCAGTGTCCCACAAGCAGCAGTCAGCACTCACTGGGAAGAGCAATTACTGTAACTTTTGGGGCACAGTGAAACACAGAAGAGTGGCAGAACCTGTTTCAGTCTTTGGTTTGGGTTTTGCATGATTTCCAATCCCTAGTTTGTTTGGACTAGAGAGAGGATATCAACTTCCACTACACTACCACACAGCCTGTAGCGAGTCAAAGTTGCATAGGTGCTCTAAACAAAGGCAGAACTGGACTTGTCATTGCTCATTAGCCTTTCACTGTTAGTCAACCCACTGATGTCCTGGAGCACTTCTTTCAGTTGCTATTATGTGTCAATTCGTTCCCAGTGTTAGAATCATGGAATTGAATTGATTGGAAGAGATCTGTAAAGTCATTTGAGTCCAAACATTATCTAACTCTACCAAATCCTGTGCTAAACCATGGCCCTTAGCACTAGGTAAATGCCCCTTTTAAACATCTCCAGTGATGGGTATGCCACCACCTCTCTGGGGAGCCTCTTCTAGTGTTTAATAACACTTTCAGCAAAATGTCTTCTAATATCCCATTTAAATATCTTCTGGTGCAACCTGAGGCCATTTCCTCTTGCTCTGTCACTTGTTACTTTGGAGAAGAGACTGACACCCACCTGGCCCAACCTCCTTTCAGGTAGTTGTAGAGAGTGAGAGGGTCTCTCCTTCATCCTCTTTTTTTCCAGAATAAAACCCTCAGTTCCCTCAGCCACTCCTCACAGATCTGTTCTCAAGACACTTCACCAGCTTTGTTACCATTCCCTGGACCTGCTCTAGGACCTCAATGTCTTTCTGTAGTTAGAGATGTCTGTGCCATACTCTCTAACTTCCCCTCTAACTTCCCCTATCCTTTAAAGAAAAAGAAGAAAAATAAAAGCCAAATATAACCGACAATGCCAGTATTTTTCAGGCCTTCCTTAGGGGTACTTATGTGTCAGAAAGGACACAAACCCAGTACCCTCACAGGAAATTTTGCATGTAAGTAGACTTTATGCACATCCCCTCTCACACACACCAAGCAGCTGAAGTAGCAATGTGCTGTTCACAGCAAGGGTTTATGCACACTGTTTTCCTAGAAAGTTTGGCCTGTGCATATGCGTTTGAAACACTTCTTAGATACAAGCAGAAACTGGGAGGTTCCAAGATAAAAAACATGAAGATAAGTAACATTTGCAGCACACAGCAGTAGCCAGACAACTTCGCTTAGCCTGTTTATGTACATGTCCTTTTAAAATAGAAGTCACTATTAACTAGAATACTGTCACTGTGACTAAAGACAGGAATGCCAGGAATGCTTAACAACGGAGATATGAAAAAGCATGTAATCATCTAAGGGGAAAAAAACAACACTGGATGCATTTTTCATACAGCTCAAATGGCTGAGGACTACTAACATGGTCGTCTCTGGTCCTTGTGACTCTGGTTACTTACTGCAGAAAGAAAAGAGAGAAGCCTGAAGAGGAGAGCTCCAGATGGGAAGGTTCCTACTCCAAGCAATCCCCCATGGAGGGGGCTTTTCAAAACCAGAAAACTTATCCTTGCCATAGCACAGCAGGCTGCCATGTCCAATCTGACATCTGGCCTTCTCTCTATACAGTTAGTGGGACATGATAGCATATTTGTTACTACTTTTGTAGGGAAATAGGTAGAAAAGGTCATGTCACCTTTTCTTCCATGCTGCAGCAAGCTTAGAAAAGTTGTGGGTTTCCTACAGAAACTGTTCAGAGGTAGGAGGCTGCTTGTGTTCCTGTGCCTCCATCCTCAAAATTGCCATGAACTCATGAAGGAAGAAAAAAATGAGAGAGAGAAGAAAAAGAGGTTGAGAGTATACTTATTTGCAGCTGCAGGCCACGTTCTGAGCCTTTGCTCTCAGACTTTTATTCTTGAACTTTTTACTATGACTCTGCTCCCTGATTTTTAATTTACCATTTTTATTGTCATTTAAAGCTTAGGCTTCCATGCTCTCTCAAGTCAGACTGCAGAGATTTACAGCCAACATTAAATGTTACAAGATTTGTGACGGAATCATCAGAATGTCAACATACAGTTTGACATGACATTTCAGATATTTTTTTCTTCTGTTCCCAAAGTAGTTCACTATGGGAACAGTTTCCATGTGGCCCTTAAGATCCTGCCATGAGACCTCTCAGCACCTTTTCTTCTCTTTCTTAATTTTTGTTATGTTGGTGAGTATTAACAAAAGAGCTGATGTGCAGAAGGTACTTTCTCATAGTGCAGGAAGGGAAAATTGCTGTTTGTTTATGCTGGGTTTGTGATACAGGATGAACATGGTGGCACATAAACTTTTGTGTAACAGTTTATTTCCAGGTTACTGACATTTTGTAGAAGAATTGCTGCATAGTTTCATGAAAACAAGGACCATATGCAGAATCCTTTAAAATGTACAAGAAAGTTACAACCTCTCTCACACTGCATGTGTGATAATTCTTGTGCATATCAAGAATGACAGAAAGTTCAGCAAACACTTTGCTACTTAAGGTTCATAAGATCTGCATATGCTGCACATGTTTCTGGATCAGTCTTGTGAGGGTAGTGTGTGTTTAGTACAGTCTGAAAATTTGCTGTTGAAAAGAGTGCTTTCTATTTGTTGTGCTGTGAAGTAATCTGCACTGAGGAGTCTCACATCCAAACATTCTGGTTTTCATGAAACACCTGATTATTACCCAAACATGTCAGGATTACCTCAATAATTGTGCTGTTAAACCTATTTTGGAGTCTTGGTCTGGAGAGAGAGGATCAGTTTATTTGCTGCAAAAACTGAGCACTGTGCCATCCCCCACCACCTTCTCACACATCAGCAGCCAGGGCAGCAGTTCACAGTGTGTTCGGGAGAGAAGCAACTTGACACTGACAAAAGTCTCACGCACTCCCAGCTCTGCCCTGGAAAGCATTACTTCAGGGTCTGAAAAATTACTTCTGCCCTGGTAACTCTGCCTGATGTGCTCTGATGCATGGCTCTGCCTCACCAGGATACCACTGCTTCTACTGAGCCCAAAGCAGCTTATCCCAGAAAATGATAGCTTTTCCTTCCTCATCCTCCTCCATTGCATCTATTGCTCTGTGTCTCAAGCCCTGGCATGAATTTAGAGGTGCTCTTTACAGCCTGAGCACATTCATCATTGTGAGGATGGCAGTGTCTGTCAACATTTTCTCCACAATACGTGAAAGCACTTTGAAACCAGTGCTGGTTGCCTCTCAAAAATCTCAGGGAAATATGGATTTCACTCATCTCCGAGTTCCAGGGACATATACATCCTAGGCACTTGGCTCCAGTCAGTCTCATTGTCTGTGGTCCCAATGCAGGAGCACTTTAAATGCAGATAATCTAACCATCGCTATAGATCTTAATAAAGATATGTAACACATTTTTTACACTGGTGCACAACCCCACCCTACTTTTGAGGGCTTTTCCCAAGTCTCATCTTTTCATCCAGTGTATGTGCAGCCACACAAATAAATTAATCACCTCTCCTAAAAGGACCTTTAGAGCAAGGGCAGGGTGAGCACATTGCAGGATAATGGAGGCTTCAAAGGTGATTTTTCCTCACCTATTTTTGCTGCCAAGGGACATATAACCTCAACTCCTGCCAGGTTAACAAATTCACCTCCTTCACTGCTGGGACTCCTCTCACAAAGCACAGACCTATCTTAGGTATCTGTGGGAGAGACCTGTGAGTATTTGTAATTTTCCCCTCCTGTGGAGCTTCTACGAAGCATTCTGGGACATAAAGGTCAAATCAGGACTCAAAAAAGAAATGTATACATTTCTCCTTCCTGTTGACATTTACCACCCATCCCAGTCACCTCCAGCCATAGACACTGGCACTGGCTTTGTTATGGGCTCTGAACCACATCTTCCATCTAGCTAAGACATGTCTCTTCCTTTTTCTCTCTCTTTTCCCAGCTGTGGCTCCAGAAACTACAGGTTGAGTTAGCATAGAGGTATGGTGTGAGGGATACATGCTTATATATTTTTCAGAGTCAAAAATCAAATGCAGTCAGTCTGCCTTGCCTCTTGCCACATTCCTGTGTGTAAAATACTGGGGTTTGGAAAAGGATACGCGATGGGTAAAGCCTGAAACAGCCCCAGGCACTCTGGTTGTTCAGCTCACACCCACGTGCAAAGGTTAGCTCCAACTCCTTGTGGTTCAGAGCTCCAGGGACTCATGCAGGCTAGACCAGCTTTAGCTTTCTCCTTGTATTATGTATAAGAAATTTTGCCTGTGTTGTGTTTGTTCAGTGGAATTTTGATGCAGAGCCAAGACTGCTCCACAACCACCTCAGAAAAGTGTGATTCATCAGATGGCATTTGCAAGGGGCCACCCCAGTGTCTGTTCCCTGAAAAAAACCTAGCTACACCAGTGGAATGCTAGTGGCAGTGTTTGTAGAGGTGGGTGTCCCACACAGGTAGGTGTTCCTAGCAGGCGCTGATACAATTTTAATTTATTCATCTAGAACAGGCTTTTAGTAGTACAGGAAATAGAAAGGGTTTCCATGTTATTTCTGAAAGCTTATATGATTTCTTTTCACTTTTTCCTTTCCTCTGGGCAATGCACCCCCTTTGCATAATTTCATTAAGATGTAGAAGGTGGAGTAGAATAGAATAGAATAGAATAGAATAGAATAGAATAGAATAGAATAGAATAGAATAGAATAGAATAGAATAGAATAGAATAGAATAGAATAGAATAGAATAGAATAGAACGGAAAAGAGCTTTGAGATCATCAAGTCCAACCTATCACCCAACACTATCTAATCAACTAAACATGGCACTAAATGCATCATCCAGTCTCTTCCTAAACACCTCCAGTGATGGTGACTCCACCACCCCGCTGGGCAGCCCATTCCAATGGCCAAACACTCCTTCTGTGAAGAATTTCTTCCTAACATCCAGCCTAAACCTCCCCTGGCTCAGCTTGAGACTGTGTCCTCTTGTTCTGTTGGTGGTTACCTGAGAGAAGAGACCAACCTCCCTTCAGGTAGTTGTAGACAGCAATAAGGTCTCTCCTGAGCCTCCCCCAGGCAAGAGGTCTCCAAGATAGATACCAGGGGAAGAAAAGCAAAAGCAGCAGTCAAAGGGGAAAACAAACAAACACACACCACACCAAAACCAAACCAAAACCACCAACCAAACAAAAAACCCACCACCAACCAAAACCAAACACACACACCCCAAACAAACAAAAAACTCCAAACAAACACAGAATAGTACTTTCTGTCCACATTACACCAAAAAAGAGCAAAATTCCTTGGCACCAGAAGCATAGGAAATCAAAGCCACCTACCTGCAGGTGAAGGTGGGGCTCCTGTATGAGTAGTCAGGGTCATGCCAGCAACATTTAGAACAGTGTTTTCTGCATACATTTGATATATAATTTCAACATCCCTTGCTGACATCCATGCCACTGCTAGTCACATCAGCCAAAATAAAGGCAGCACTAGAACATGATGCTGCACTATGATCACACCCTCCCTTGGCATATTTGTTTACCTCCAGTGAAAAGGTCAGAGATCCCCATGTATTTATTTAAAACACAGAAACTAGATTGCTATTAAATGTGGGACAGGGTCACCTGGAATGTAAGCTGTAGAATGTGGGAGTTTGAATCAGAGCTTCACATCTCCTCAGGTTATGTTCACCTGAGGATCCGAGTAAGGACAAAGAAAATGACAGTTGTTTATGAAGTTCTATAGCCCTGTCAGGCCCGATTCCTTCTGCAAGTTAAAGAAATTTATCAGCTGACCACAGCAATCAAAGTAATGTCCCATCTGCCCAGGGTGCATCCAGCCTAGCAAGGGCTGTGCCAGAGCTACTGTCTCTCCGTGGACCTTCTCCGTTTCTCTCCTCAAAGAAAACACACAAGTCATCTATTTAATGCCACATACCAAACACTCTAAGTCACAAGAAAAGGGGAGCTATATATCAGCAACTGTGGATATGGCTTTGTCAATTCTAGGTCTCAGATTAAAGCAATACTCTCATCACCTAATCAATGCATAGAAAATGAAAATGAATTTACAGTCTTGGATCTTTTCCAAGCAGGCTGGTGTCTATTTAACAGCATCACAAATATCACCAGCTGGCCCTCCTCTTCAGGCTTCAGAGTGACATGCAGAGCAGATAGAAGGAACAACCTCCCTTTTCAGTCTTAAACCTCCTCCCTGCCTAGTTCTGGATCCAGGCACAACAGCAGGACTGACTGGTCAGGAGTTTACTACTATTTCCCTGGCTGAATGACATCACCCAAGATAGGGACAACAAAGCTTGGAAAATTTTTGGCCACAAGCACATTTTTTTTGCCTGTTACTTATGTCCTTGTAAATATTTATCCCGGAATATAATTTGAAGATCCACATTCTGTATTGTATTTGTATTTGCTCTTGGCATGCTTTGAACAGTAAAAATCAATAAAGGTAGTTTCACCTGCAGGAGCTTGAAATCCTGGTATTTGTCCAGTAAACATCCCATACACACAGTCCTTCATTGCTTAAAAGAATTGCACCAAAGACAGACTATTGAAGTTACTTCTCTGATCTTAGAGTTTGTAAAAGGATATTCTTACAGAAGCTGAAGGGCTGGATTGTGCAACCCTTACAGCACTGAACATTTACCTGCACAAGCAGCCCATTGAGAAGGTCTGGCACAGAAATGTTCCCCACAAGTATGTGGTTTCAGTAAACCAGCAAATCAGTTAATGAAGGACAGCAGCATCTCCAAAATGACTGAGGTCTCTGCTCTATAAATTTTAGAGGGTGCCTTTTTCTGTTAAAGCCAACATAAAGGTACAATAAAATCCTTTCAGGAAGAGAAGTGCCCCTACATACTGTTAGGGTGCTGCTGCAGTACAATTCCTTTGAACAAGTGCAAGTTTTGCACCAGATTTTATTAGGGAGGAAGGATTTAGCCAGACTTTTTACTGTTTCAAATTGGCAGCAAAAAAAGAAGAAAGCAGCATCCACCCAAATGATTCACTTCAGTAGCTCCAGGACAGCCTGTAGTTTCTTACAGGGAAATAATTAGGATTCAGAAACATACAAAAGACCACTCCAAATACCACATGTCTTTTAATCCAGCAAAAATGTTGTAGGCCACTGTCAGCCTGACTGTGACAAAGAAATTTCTGCCAGAAAAAACAATCAAACAAACAAACAAAACCCAAAACCCACACCACACTCACAACCCAAATAAAACTCAAGCCACAGAGAAGAGAAAATAGAGACTGCAGAGATTGTTGTCAAACTTTTTTTAGGTTGAAATCAAAGCTGCCATGCACAATGGCTTGAGTGTGTAGTTTTCAAAAGAGGTATCTGGAAAAAAAGCAAGCTTTGAATCGTTTTGAATGTGATGGCTGGGAACAGAAAGAAGTCTACTAAGAGTGGTCAGGGCAGAAGGAGTGCACCTTTACCCCAGTTAGTGATCAAGCTCTGAGTAGCACCCCAGGTTTTTTAGAGGATGATTTCACTGCAGTTCATTTAACCCTACCCTTTATATGAGAGAGTTCTGGATGTTGAGAGATGAAAAGGCAGAACAGCCCTGCACACAGTCAGCACACTGAACTGCAGGATTTGTTTGCTTTTTGTGATGTGTTCAGACCAATTCCAAATTCCTTACAATCACCACGTTAAGTGCACCAGCTATGCCTGACTTCAGCTTCACAACACTAGAAACAAATTTCCACCATCCTGGCCCTTGACAGCCACTTAGCTTCTGCCTTTGTGGAAGAACTCATAAAAGTAAACGAGTTGCATCTCCAAATGTGACAACTACTTCAGGAGACTACTACCGTGCAAGGCTGGAAATACCTTTGCATTTGAAAGTCAGCTTCAAAGAGCTCCAAAATGCTTCGTTCATGCTGCTCCAAAATGCAGCAGGAACCCCATCACGTAGGTGAGGTGGGGGAGCCCCACCTGGGTCATTTTGTGCACAGTGCACTGGAGACACAAAATCAGCAAAAGCCAAACACCAGCCATTTGTGCCTCCCTCTCCTCTGGGTATCTTTGGCACAAGTCAGGGAGGACAAAGGCAGTGCCTCAAGGCCCTGTGCAAGCAGGTGTGGGACTCAAGTAACTTCTGCCAGCAGTGCCTGAAACTCCTTTCTTGTCTTCTGTACAGGAACCCAGCCTGTAGCTAGCCTCTGAAGGGCTGTACAAGCTCAGACTGCTCAGGAACTAGCAAATGATGTGGCACTTTGCAGGAGGCAGAAAAGAGAGAGGCTGCTGCCACCCCTCAGCAGATGGGGTACACACTGCAGTCTGGGCCTATTTGTGACACAACCAGAGAAGTATCTGTCAAAAGCTGTAGCTTTACACAAGGACTAATATCTCTTCTTTTCAAGGAGATGTTCCATCCATCTCCAAACACCACCACAGGCAGGTCTAGAAAAAGCCAAGTGACTATGTGCTATGGAAGACAGACAAAAGTCAAGCAGAGATGTAGAGGAAAATTAGTTTTTCTACCACAGAAAGCTATCCCAAGCAGGCCACAATAAAGCTGTCATGATGGAGGAACTGAAACCATTGCCACGATTAGCAGTCACACTGCCATGCTCTGGGGACTGAGCATATACCATAGGTGAGGTGCATCTCAAGGGCAGGAAGGAGAATTGCACAGCAGCCATTTACTCTCCACCAAAGTACTATGTCTGAGAGCTGCTCATTCTGACAGCAGCCAAAAGAGGTGTTGCAGATAATAGGAAAATTAGGGCAAAAGCCAGGGCCATGCCGTGGCAGAGGTGGTTTCCATGTATTCACTAACCCTCCTTGGAGCTCTCTCCCATGAACTTCCTTCATATTCTCTTGAGACTGTGAAAACTCATAGCATCCCTAATATCCTGTAGCAAGGAGTTTCTCAGCTACAAACCTCAAAAACAGCACCACACCAAAATACTTTTGTACCAAACAAGTATTTAGGGTTGTTTTTCTTTTCCAAGATCTTTAATTCACAGCTATTGACAGGAACAGAGCCAGCCCTGGAGGCAGTGGGGCTGCTGAGGGCCAATGGCCTTGGGCTTCAGGGCATTTTTATGCCAAGTCCTTGTAAACCTGCCCAGCCCTGCTGAACATGCCAGCACAGAGAATCTGTCCCAGTTGCCCCAGCCTGCTCCACTCTTATACAGCAAAGAGCAGTAATTCACACAGAGGCCCAGTAGCTGCTAAGAACTGGAAGTGCAGTGGCCAGCACTATTACAAGTGAGCCAGCATCTGCACACCTTTTTTCACGTTGCAGAAGACTGACATAGTTTTATAACCAAGTGCCTAAGTCCAGTCTGTGTTTGTCTGTTCAACCTTTAAACTCCTTCGAACTCAAGCCTTCCACAGAGCTAATAGCACTGCCAACATTTTACTAATAATAGCAGCAACCCTTCAGGCTTTCAAGGAGCACTGATTACAGCCTAACAAAACTGCAGCAATGCTGGATCTGAGGTCTCCTCAAAACCAACCCTTTCTCAGTCTGGTGGGGAGAAAGCAGCAGATTGTAAAGCTAAAACACACATTTTGGGACCCTCTGAGTCCCACCAAGGCTGTTCACCCGTGTTTCACACTGTCTGCTGCTGAGCTGCTCTGAGGGAGTCAGCAATTAGCAGCCCCATAATGAATGTTTAAAGCATTTAATTAAACTAATATATTCAGAGTTAAACATGTTGCTAAGGCTGATCAATGAAAGCACAAAGATAAACAAAGCCCCACAGGCACAAGGAACTTGTCTAGGTGGGATGGTAACCTGGAATACCTTCCTCTTAAGCTGCATTTACCTGGCACTGTGCGTGTAATTTTTCAGTGGGGTGACTCCTGCAGCAACACCCCAATTGGGAGTGTACCTTCCTCTCTTTTGCTGGGGAAGAGATAGCCAAGAGTAGCTTGGCTGCTTGGCAGGGAGAAGAAAAGCAGGTTTCAAACTGTGGTGCAGCACTGCTGTCTACACAATCATTTTGCAGTCTTTTAATTACTTCAGAAAAAACACTTAATTAAGGTCTCTCGGTACAATTCTAGTTCAAAACTGCAGCCCATCAGCTTTACCGGTCCCAAACCGAAAGAGAAGATATACTAAGGCTTCTTATGCAATGCCTATTTGGACTCCTGGAGTTGACCTCTCTGTAGCAGAGATGGCACTGGATCACTGTGGTTTCAGAAGACCAGGACCTGAGGAAAACACCATGCTCTGTGTGAAGGCTGAAACTTGCAGTGAGAGGGACATACACTCAGACATAAACAGCTTTGAAGATTTGGGGAACTTTCCCAGGGAATAAGTGTGCGAATTCTTCACCCACACTACTGCTGGCTTGCAGGGACAGTGCCACTTCACACCTAATACACTCGGTTTTTAATACAAGTATGTCTAGAAACATCTCTCATTCTCCTGGGTCAGACCATGCTAGCTGGCTCTGGCTTTCTGCAGAGCCAGTTGCTCAGGAGAAGCAAGCACGAGGTTTGAGCAACTCAGATGCATAGTACAGCACTTGCTCCTGGGGAATCTCATTCTGGCTGCTTGTCCCCAGGGTCAGCAGCTCTACACTGATTTCATCCCAGGGCACACATCCCATTACAGACACCATTAAATTTATTGGACTTGATAAACTGAGAGGACTGAGAGAGGAACAGGAGTTACAAAACAAACACACAGAAGCAATGCACAAAGAAGTGCTGATGGAAGAGGTTTAATCTGAGGCAGAGAAGAAAAAAAAAGGGTAACAAAGAAGCAGAGGGAGCTGCAACAATTGTCAGGTGTTCACTGCATCCTTTAGTAACAGGGTAAGAAACGCACAACCTTATTTCCAACAAAGATGGGAGAAGCCATCAGGACATACAACAGCAGGAACTGTGGAGATGTCCATCAAAATCACGACTTAAGCATGTTATGAAAATCCTTTCCTTGGAGAGCTGCAGGAAGCACGCAGTTCTCTCAGGCTGTGTGTGAGCTGGAGGTAGACAGGACCTCTCCAGCCTCAGCATGCATCACCTGCTATGCAGCACTTTCATGCAGCAAACCTGGAGCTAGGAGGGCTCTACGCAACTTGGGTATTGCCTGCCAGCTGAAGGGAGAATCCCTTCATGAGATGAAGCTGCAGCTCCAAGATTAGACTCTGGCTCATGATAGTACCAGGGCTTTCCCTGCAGAGCACTCCGAGCATGCGGCCAGGACAGGACAGCCTGGGTATGGTCACACTCGGATAAGCGTTAACGATTATGCAGGGACCAGCTTATCACAGATGTTTGCTTGGGAGCAGGAGGGGAGGGACAGAGCACAAGCAGCAGCTGCTCAGGTATCCTAAGGCCTTGTCTGAGATAGAGGGGACAGAAGTAAAGAATCAGCGGGGAGGCAGAGCCTTAGGGTGCCCTGAAAGTTTGAGCTTGGCTCTAGGCAGGAGCAGCTGTAATTTTCACTCCAGATTCTACACTGGCTTTCTAAAGCTTCTGAAGTTTCAAGCTGGAGGTGGTGGCTCTACTGCCTCTCAGGACTACCTATTCTGGGGTTTTTTTGCCTTTATTCTGCATTTCCTCTTACTATCATGATCACCATCCTGCAAGCATATTGTTTGGCTCTGGGTCACATGCAATAGCATTCCCTTTATTTTGTAGTTAAGGACAATCTCACATGGCATCTCCCATAGATGTTGCTTTATAGAATCATAGAATGGTTTGGGTTGGAAGGCACCTCCAAAGGTCATATAGTCCAAACCCCTCTACAGTAAACAGGAGCATCAACTAGATCAGGTTGACCCGAGTCTTGTCAAGCCTCACTCTGAACATCCATTTCAACACCCAGCCTGACAGGGTGCTGGGCCGTTCCATTTAAACTATACTCTTACCCTGAAAGGTTGGACTAGATGATCCTCAAGTTCCCTTCCAACCTGGTATTCTATGATTCTCCTGGGATGGGACCACAACTACCTCCCTGGGCAACCTGTTCCAGTGTTCCACTACCCTCATGGTAAAGAACTTTTTCCTAACATCCAATCAAAGTCTACTCTTCCCTAGTTTGAAACCATTGCCTCTTGTTCTATCACTACAGGCTTTTGTAAACTGTCTCCATCCTTCCACTACCTGAAAGGGGACTACATGAAGATCATTACTAGGTCTCTCCAGAGCCTTCTCTTCCCCAGGCTGAACCCCAGCTGCCTCAGCCTGTCTTCATAGAAGAGATGTTCCAACTTCCTCATAATTTTCATGGCCCTCCTCTGGACCCGCTCCATCCATGCTTTAGGAAAGACAAGATAAATCCAACCGCCCCAGAGAGAAGCCTGCACAAGGTGCTGGCAGCAGCTGCAATACTCAGGCCTTCTCTTACCTTAATCCTGCCAGGACAGCTCCAGCAACACCCTCCAGGGCAAGCCAGTGTGCTCCAGCCCAGCAACATTGGCTCGAGACACTGCAAGACTGTGTGAGGGAAAAGGTCTTAAAATCCACTTTTACAAACTGCCTGAAGCATCAGAACTACCCAGAACTGGTTAGCAGAACAGCAGCGTGTTCATGAATTTATTTCCAGTGGCCTATGCAACCAAGTCCCAACTCAAGATTTTATTGTTTATGGGCACAACATGTTCATTTTATGGGAACAGACCTGCTCTGTGCTGAAGGACTTCCTGCAAGCAACTGTGGTGTTAATTTAGAAGATGGCATTCTTCCCAAACAGTCATTATTAAACCAATAACCCCACATTACCTCCAGCATCAAGGGGCAATGTGGCTGGAGTAACTGCAAAAGAGCTTAGGGGCTGTTCTCTTCAGGGAGGGGAGAGAGATGCAGCCTGGCCAAAATCCAGTGCATGTGGTTTTAAAGATCCTCACTTGAGTTGTATTGTGTTGATGAGCATTAAAGAGCTGCCACTTCTGCACCCATGCCTGGCTGAACTACAGGAACTATTTTCAGCATCTCTCTGCAAGAAATGGTATCTCTCATGACTTTTATCGTGGAATGGGTTCATGTTTGTAATCAGTTTGGAAAATGTGTTTCTGAGCTTAGTTCTAAAGCCTCATCTTCACTACAGAAACAACTGCACTCAATAACATAGCTTTCCCTCCCTTTAGTAGCATGAGGAATAATTTGCTGCCCTGGGTAATTCGTCACAGCATAAGCCTGCAGGGCTTTGTAACATCAATGTTTGATGCTTTGGGTTTAAGTGCTGAACACACTGTACAAGCACAAGTAGACAGCCTGAATCAGAAGCTCTTATGTAGTGCCGCAATTGCCAATCATTTAGAGAAACCCTACATGCCAACCAGTAGTTTGCACAGCAATTTTATCAATTCAGCAGGAGACAAGGGGTTAATGCCAAGGTTAAGAACACTATAGAACTTGTCTTAATTCTTTTAATTTTTAAGGATTGCCTTGCAGGTTTTAAAGCAACATTTTATTTAAATGCCTTCACAAAATGTCTTTCTGAACAGACCACACTGGCTTTGCAAGGGTAAGGATGCTATCCAGGAGCTTAAGATGAGGCACTGCACCATGGTTGTGGAGAGCCTTGCCCTCACTGGAGGATGCCACTTTTTGCACTGTATCTGTACCCAAACCAATGGTAGCCGTTTGGGATGCAGTGTGTCCATGCAGAAATCAATCTGTACTTCTTCAAGCAAAGAGATGAACACATTTCTTAATCATTTGGCTTGGCCTAAATGGTGCATCAGCAGTTGCTGTCTGGCAAAGGTTCCAGTTGTGTTTCTTCAGAGAGAAGATGATTAAAGAAACAGCTTGCTTAAAGAGGCTGGAATCTCCCATCACTGTGTAGCCCATTCCTACATCTTGCCAAACATCTGGCAAGAATGAATTAGAACCTTTTTTGGTGCATGAGGCAGGGTGGCAGACTTAAAGACATCTTGAAACACATTCTAGCCCCAGCTGTGAGTTTGCTCTGATAGGTTGCAGTTTCATTTTTTTCTGGAGGAATCACACATTAGAAACGCATTGATAGGGCTCTGCCATGCAGCAAATGATGAGACTGCCTGTGCCTCTTGAATCTTTCTACATGACCTCATTTCCACAGCATTTGTGTTTTTCATAAATCATTAATGTATTTTATCTCCATTAAAGAATCCCCAACTGACAGGCAAGATATCATAGTATCAGTCAGGGTTGGAAGGGACCACAAGGATCATCTAGTTCCAACCCCCCTGCCATGGGCAGGGACACCCCACACTAGATCAGGCTGGCCAGAGCCTCATCCAGCCTGGGCTTAAACACCTCCAGGGATGGGGCCTCAACCACCTCCCTGGACAACCCATTCCAGGGCTTCACCACTTTCATGGTGAAGAACCTCCTCCTCACATCCAGCCTGAATCTCCCCACCTCCAGCTTCATTCCATTCCCCCTAGTCCTATCATTACCTGAGATCCTGAAAAGTCCCTCCCCAGCCTTCCTGTAGGCCCCCTTCAGATACTGGAAGGCCACAATTAGGTCACCTCAGAGCCTTCTCTTCTCCAGACTGAACAGCCCCAACTCCTTCAGTCTGTCCTCATAGGAGAAGTGCTCCAGCCCTCTGATCATCCTCATGGCCCTTCTCTGGACACATCCCAGCACATCCATATCCCTCTTGTATCTTTTCAATGTCCTTTTTCCTAGGTGTAAAGGTTGTGCCAAAACCAAAGTAGCCTCAAATTACAGATTTTAGCCTCCCTCCTTGCTTTGACATGAAGAGCAGTGCTGTGCTCCATGTTAGGTTCATGGCTAGTTGCACAGGCAATGATCCCATCACATGGGACAAAAACAGCCCAGACAGGCCACCCTCAGGCCACTGCCACTGTGCACTCTGGCTCTGCTATCAACACTGGGGTGCTGCAGCACATTCGAGGCTTTCACTCTAATCTTTAGCACCCTCACAGGTTCACATCCCACAGGCTTGACAGAAGCATCATTTTTTTTTTTTTATGTTCACAAGTTGTAGAGAAGAGTTCCACCCAGGACTGTCAGGTTGCTGCATAGTAACCTGTCTTGAGAACATAGAAGCCTGAAGGCTAAAATCTGCTCCCACAATAAATCAAAATGACAGTCAACACAGGAGCACCTCAATTGTTTATCTTGACTAAGTAAAGGAATCACGGTCTAGCCCATTGCCTTTACATAACTGCACACCACTATTTCTGTGACCATCCATAGAAACAATGTAAAAAACCCCAAGCTATTTCTGTAAGATTTTATTTTTATTTAAAAGAAAAGCTCATGACTTAGTGTCCAAGGTTCCCTGCTTGCTACCAGAGAGGGCAACTCAGGACTGCAAAGCCATTTATTCAGTAGCAGAGAGCATTTCGCACATGTCAGCATGCTCCCTTACACCCAGAGGCCTGATTCCAGCTTTGGACATCCATAGCTCTGTTTGCATCACAGGAAGCATCTTCCAAAAGCCTATTAAGAAACTGAAGGATCTTCATAGTGTTACAGTGGAAGGGGAAATCTCCTACTTCTTTTAATTTGAATGAACACACTGTTTTTTTTCTTTAAGGGCCATACATATATTCTGTGAAACTCCATCAGCCAAACAAAAGCAGTCATAGGTCATTTAGATTATGTATATGAAAAAACCAAAACACCACCATCCTGAGGTACTGTATTCTAATTAGAAACCATATTTATAGGATGTAGTAGGAGCAGCAACTCATACCTCCTCTGAGATTACAGATTTAACAAGTTTAGAGTAAATTACTCAAAATCACTATGCAAACACACATTTACCCCATAAAAAAAAAAGATTAGAGGAAGATATAAACAACTTATTTATTAAATCAAATAGAAATGCAAAATATATTTCACATGCCTTACACAGAAGAGATGAACTTTGAAGAAATTAAAGCAAGACTGTGTCAGCTGACACAGGAAATAGGAACATTATGAACAGTCACAAAGAAAAGGAAGGACTAGGGGGAGGTGACATGGGGCTGATGGGCAGTTCCACCCCACTGTAAGAAAGCTCTTCTAAAAACAATCAAGTTTATGCTGAGCAAGCATCACAAGCCTGAAATTAACTTTAACACATACTTATTTTGGAGAAGTTGTCTAAAGAAGTACAACTGGCTAATAAACAGTCAAAACAGTGGTCTAAATTATGTATACCATACTCACATGAAGTGGACATGGGTTTATTCTTAAACATCAGTAGGGACAGTAGCAGAAACACCAAAAAAAATAATAAAAGCCTTTAAAAGATGGATCAATCCATGGTAGCCTTTTGTGTGACTCTGCTATTAAACTAAGACAAAAAGATGAAACCCCCCCTAATTTTCTAGATACTTTAATTACTTTGTCATCCTCCACTCTTCTCCTCCCTCCTACACACAACTTCTTGGAAGTTGAAATGACACTCAACAGCAAATACAAAGCATACATCAATAGTATATTCCACAGTTCTTCTGAAGAGTCAATAGTCCAGCAATTGTAAAGTGATCTATGTGCAAATAACAAACACATGAAACAGTTTCTTAAAAAAAAGGTAATCCACTGCAGCCTCAACTGCTACTTAAAAAATTTTCTGAGGATTAGCACTACATTTCCCAGTGGAGGACACATCAGTAACTGCAAGTATTCTCCCAAACCTGTGATTTGCTCTTGCAGGACTGTCAACATCCCAAGTTTACTACCTGCTGGCAAGTAGAAAACACCGTGTCCTCAACAGAAGGGGGAAACCCACTGTTCATAAACTGGCCTTCTGATAAACTTACCACACAGGTATGTGTTCAGAGACTGCTACCTACAGCTGAGAACAGTCCTCCCAGCATGACTAACAGTAAATGATTAACAATATAATGCGCAAGATTCGGAAGAGCAGTATTTGAATTGTTCCCGACTGCTCAATGCCCCTAGGCTTAAACTATCCCATCATGAATAGTGGTATAAGTCAGGGCAGCTCTGGTGAAGTTACAGTAGAAATCACTGTGCATGAGGATTTCTGTGTGAGAACAACAGTCCCTTGAACTACAGACTAGTTCAGTCCTGACTGCACTACAATAGGGAATTGTGTTCAAACCATGAGTAATCATGTAATCATCTCCCAGCATAGTACTTCTTTTCTGCACACATGGAATGTAAATGGCCAAGATTTACAACTGATGATACTGCAGATTTAATGGATTATATTTCTTTAATAGTTCTGGCAATGCAAACACAGTTAAAAAGAAATACCAGCAGGAAAAAAAAAAAAGGTAAAAAAAAACCCCAAACAACCACCCCCCCCATACCCCCATGCTTACTGCTCTCTGCTTTCTTCTTTATTTGTTTGATAACTTCTCTGGCACACAGTTAGGGTTCTCTAACAGTGCATAAGTATTCAAAACCATCAAACTACTTGGGCTGGGGTGGGGGAAGCAGAGTGGTTCTGTGGTTTAAGACCAGGTGTGGAAGCCACATTGCAATAGGTGATAAAGCCAAATCCTGTTTGGGTAAATCGTACCTCTTATGTCTCTGTGATTAGTCCAGTAAATGGAGCAGATGCACCAGTTCTTAAGCAAGGGCTGTGAAATAATACAATCACCAACTCATAAAATGCCTTAAGATTTACCAGATGAAAACTCAGAAGAGGGGCAAAACATGAGCAGCAAAGTCACTTGGTGTTTAATGGCTTTCAAAGTCACCTTGAAAACAGTTCAAAACTATCCCCAACTAGAAAGCCAAGTGCCAGTATTCTCCCTTTTACCACCCACTGCTGTGTGGGACAGAGGGACATTACAGAAGCTGAAGGGAAGACCAGCTGCAGAAGTGAGACCAGTCTTTGCAGGTGTGAAGGAATAGCACACTAAACCACAGAAGGAATCTCATCCAACAACATGAGGCCTTGAGAATGAGGAATGAAGGCAAACACACTGGGCCTGATGCAAACCACATACCTTAATGCAGGAAAACCGTTGATCTGGTGCAGTTCAAGAGCACAGCCAAACTGGTTTCATTTGCTGAGAATGGCTAAACGCTAACAACACACGTTATCATGTGTTCCAAGTGCTGTTAGAACCATACCACATACAACATTTGTCCTTGTTTCCCCCCCCCATAATGCACTAAAGTAAATCCAGACCTTAAGGAATAACTTGCATAGTAAGAAAAGGTCAATTTAATCATTTACTTTAAGCAGGCAAGCAAATTTGTAAACATTCAAAAGCGGCAGCATCCAAGTTACAAACAATTTAAGGAAAAAATAATTGAGATTATTAAGGTTCTTTATCCTTTCAAAAATTTTGGAAAGAATCTTTTAAAACACTGCAAACATTGAACACTCGGTTACACCTCTTCTAATTCTGCTAGTAGCCCTGCCTCCCAAGGAATTTTGCTTTCTAAAATGCATGGTCTCAACAACTGCCATGCTTCTCAGCATTTGCCATTTGGAAGTCTGCTACCAAGCGTTTCACCTCAGCCTAAATCCCATTAGCAAAAGGAATGCTTGTGTCTTGATTCAACATCTCTTTAACTTTTGAGGGCAAAGTGTCAAAAAGGTGATCTTCCACCACGAGCCCGCTTTTCCTGAGAAGCTGACACTGCCCCAGAGTGGCTGGCAGATACTCCAAGCAGTTTCCCTTCAGTTCCAGATGAGTCAGCTGCAACAGTTGACTAACTTTATCTGGGATTGAGGTAATACAGTTTTGTCCCAGACACAAAGTCCTCAATTTAACACATTTAAACAACTGTTTTGGCAAAGTGTCGATTTTATTTCCCGTGATGTAGAAATGCTGCAGATTTTGAAGCAAACCTATTTCCGCCGGAATCAACGCGATTGAGTTGTAGCTTACATCTAAACACCTAAGTTTCTGTAAACTGAACACTGCAGCTGGTAAGGATTCGAGTTTGTTATTGGAGAGATAGAGAGACTCTAAATTCCTTATGTGAGTAATGGAGGAAGGAATGTTAACTATTTTATTGTGCCACAGCTTTAAACAAGTCAATCTTTTTAAGTGCTGGAAACTAATGATTTCTTCAATTGTGCGTATGCTATTTGACTTTAAATCCAGTTCCTGTAAGTTAGAGAGGCTGAAGATGGCATGGGGGATTCTCTCCAGTTCACAGTTCTGCAGTTCCAACTCCGCAACATTAGTCATCTTCTTAAGGCTATTGAGTACCACGAGCTTAGTGCCGTCATTCAGAATGACTAGCTTGGTCAGATGCGGTGCCACATCTGTGATATTTGGGGGAATTTTGGTCAAATTGCTCTTCACATAGAGAATTTTAAGGTGTCTCAATTCTCTGAGAGATTCAAGCCCTATCATTTTGTTGTTTTCAGAGTTCAAGTTGCCTATCAAGTACAATTCACGGAGGTTTTTGAGCAAGTACACCCACGCGGGAATTTCTGCAACATCTGTGAATTTCACATGAAGGCATCTCAAGTGGTCCCGGAGGAAGCTGAAAGCAGTCTGCTCGACCTTCGCAGGGCAGTGGCACAGATGAAGCTCTTGAAGATTTGTCATCTGAGAAATTTTTGCTGGTATCTTTGCTTCAGGAATCAGCTCGAGCTTCAAAACATCCAGGTCCGTCAGGTCGAACACTGCATCGGGGACCCCCGACAGCATGAAGAGATGCAGCTCCTGCTTGTCTTGGGCGTTGCGGGAAACGTGCTGCCGCAGCTTTTCAAAAGTCCATTCGTGGTTTAAACTGATTTCCCGGAGCTTGTTCTCACTCACCTCTGACAAAAAGACACCGAATCGCTTAGAATACAGCTGGTCGTACTGATCTACCATATGCAAGAGAAACGCAAAGTCATTTTTGACGTCGGGAATATCACTGAAGCTACTCTCTTCTCTGACCTTTTCAAAGGAGTATTCTTTCAGAGGTATTCGGAACAGCCAGAAGAGCGTGTAGAGACAGATAAAACCATACACACAAATGAGGGAAATATAGCTGATAAGCAACTTCTTCAACATGTAAGCCATGTTGTGCGTACATTCAAACTGTGTGTAGCCAATCAAGTGCTCCACTTTTGGGTTGCATATGTGTTCAAAGCTAATAGTGTTGACAAAGTTTGCAGTATAGCAGAGAATAAATATGAACTTGACAGTCTTGATGATGGTCTGGCCAACATAGAGCTTGTAGATCAGATCGCTGTCTTCCACGTGAGCACGGAACTTGCGGACTTTCTCAAACAGCGCTTTGGCTTGCTCTCCATCTTTCTTATCTAAAATAGTGACACTGGGAACCTCAATCATTGGCTTGTCTGCTGAAAATTTGAAGCCAGACTTTGTAATCATGGGAGTGTTGGCACTTGGGCTTCCTTCATCGCTGCTAGTGGAGACGTACTTGGGCAGGGACTGGGCACCAGTTAACCTCTGTTTGTTCTCCTCCGAGTCTTCACATGCTGTTTCAGACAATGCTTTTGTAGTCCATGGGGACTCAAAACACTTCCCTAATATAGACACAAAATGCTCAATTTTTGAGCAAGTCTTGGGATACTTGAACCAAAAATTGCTACTGACTATTAAAATGATAGTATGGATGAGAACCAGATAGGGAAAGTACTTCGAATACCACGGAAGAGCCAAATGGTAGCACATCTGATTAATAAATACGTATTGCTGAAAATCCAAATTTGTTTTACGGCCTGAAGAATCTTTCTGCTCCTTCTTCAGCTGCTGGCCCGACTCAGGGGGTTGAAACTGATCTGAGGCAGGTCTGCTCAGATGTACACTAGGTGTTACCGTAGATGCACTTTCAAAGGAAACCGTTCTCATTGACATGTCTTCTCCTTGACCAGTGGTTGTTTCAACAGTGGTAAAGTCAGCCTTCCCTGACATGCCAGGTTGTGCTTTTGAATTTACAGTAGACTGCAAAACAGGCAAGCAGACCACCTGGTCTTTGGTCAGCTGCATGGTTCCAGCAAAAATGG
This sequence comes from Melanerpes formicivorus, assembly GCF_026170545.1. Classification (NCBI taxonomy): domain Eukaryota; kingdom Metazoa; phylum Chordata; class Aves; order Piciformes; family Picidae; genus Melanerpes; species Melanerpes formicivorus. The sequence goes on along the minus strand of NW_027142359.1, from coordinate 17,351,922 downwards.
CAACCATTAACATAACGACTGCTAGATAATCCATAAACACATCCCACCATGGTTTCAAGATACGATAGGTTGGCTGGATGTCATTGAGCGATGCAACTTCTGCAAGGGTGAACATTCCTACAAGAGAACAAAGACAAAATCAGTATTGTTGATCAGTAAGCAGGGTATTCTATTTAATATCAATCACACCATAACATACAGATCCTCAGAAGGTTCCAGCTTCCATTGTGTTGGTGCCTGTTACAGACTGTCCATCATTCCATTCATCACTTTTTGCTCAAAGGACATGTACTTAAATGATGCATTACTTCAGCAAGAAAATAAAAGTCTTCTCATTTCAGGACACATGATATTTACAAATACTTGTCACTTCATGATACAAGCACTAAAGGCTTGGTCTGGACAACTGAAATACCTGAAAGATAAAGTGCTGTTGCTGATATGTATTAATAATAGGAATAACAACTGATCACACAAAATAAATTCAGTCACAATGACTGCTTGAGTCTGAATGTGTGAAATCCATTATTTTGTGTTTAAATAAAACAGCATTTTTTTAACATGCTTTGCACCATGCTCCTACCTAGCACAGCACATTTCAGATCTCTTATTGCATTATGAGTAAGGTCTCTCATTTGTTTTCATCTAACAACAACAGTCAATATCTCCCACTCCTTGCTACTGAGCATCCACATTGCTTACCAGATTGATTGGGTCCTTTCCCTCAAGTAGCACTGCACGAGTTAAAGTCTTGCAGTTACAATGTGAACATTTGCCACAATATTTTTAAATATGCCTGGATGCTTTACAGTGATAAACAGTTGTCACTTACTCTTTGGACCAAATTGTACTGTACACACTTTTTAAATTAAGAAATAATCCTCTCTCAGAAAAATCCAACCCAGATAATAAAGGAAAAACTCTTATAACTCTCTTAGTATAATGAGGAAAATTATTATTATATTTTTCTTGACTCTCATCACAGGTTGGGAGTGTAAGAAGCTGTTTTTTTCTGGGCCAGGAGAAGGTTGAAAGCCTTTCATTTTAAATTAAACATACGCACTGTGAGACAAAGTAGCAAAGTGATGATGTGAGACTATAAACCTCTTTGGAGCTTTAAATAGCTTGCTTTGCTTTTTGTTTTGACAAAATCGAGGACTCAACTTATCATCATTTTTAAAAATAAGCTTCCTGCGCAAGGAGGATGTGGTAAAATCATCATTTTAACTGCTGAACTTGTGACCCAAATTTGCCATTTCTGAAGTAAAATATGCAGCTTGTGTGCACACAGAGTAGGGAGGCAGGCAGGATATACATTATCACAGTCTGGCTCCCCTTGGTTCAGAGAAGAAAGGCTTAGCAGAGCACAAGGAGATCAAAACAGATGGTATAAAGATGCATGAGATTTATTAACTTGTAACATATCAGTTAGTATAGACCTGCACCTTACAGACTGTAAGGGACAATGAACACATAACATGATAATTATTTCTAGCCTACACAACAGAGATGTTTTAGCAGAACTCAAGTATCAGCCACTGTTTACATGGTCAAAGACATGTATTAGCCCCTCTCCTTCCCCACACCAGCCCAAGCAACTCCCATGACCTTAGTCTCTGGGAAAAGCCAGTGGTCACTGTTACCAAGGTCAGCACGGAGCTGATGAAAGTGCCTCCTCCACCACAAGGAGGAATACAGCCCCTGGCCTCCCACACACCCTATTCCCAGGAGCTTTTACCAGTTCTGCATACCTAGACAGCATTTGATGAAGGCAGCCAGACAGGAGAGGGTTTTATCTCACTGCAGCACTCCTCTCAGTAGCTGCTCTTGGCACAGCTGCCAAAATACAAAAATTTACAGCTCAGCTTCTCTGAGAATGGACATAAAGAACTTCCATCTCTATTTTCCAGTGGACAAATGAATTTCAAATACTCATCTCTTATTAGTAACACAAGTTTGTCGGGGTGTTAGATTTCTCCTAGCTCCACAAGAGCTTCGTTCTAGCAGCACGGTTCCTGAGCTTCACCCCAGGTACCTTCCCAGGGCTGTAGTTGCTACAAGGAAATGCCGAAGGATACAGACCAGTAACACACCCCACAGCTATCAAAGCCTCACAGTGCTCGACTTAAAGTTAGCTACCAACTCCCCTTTTCTTTAATGTCTCCCAGTGCTTACCTAGATTGAGTCACAGCATGACTGCTTGCCCTAGAATTGCTACCTTTGACATTTAAATAACAATCGTGTGCAAAACAATAGCATTAGTCATGTGTACTCATGAGAGTAGATAGATTTAAAAGAACCCTCCTTAATCCCAAGGCACAACTACCACCTGCACAGGACAAGAGAACCACAAAACAGCAACAGAGGTGTCAGGATTTTTTCCTGCATGGACTTTCCTTTCTTGGAAGCTGTTTGGATGGGATGCTCTTGCAGATCTCTAGACAATCTTCACTGTGGTCTTGATTACCTTGGCAGCCACAAGAACTTCTCAGTCACGAAGTAGTGCAATAGTTCAGCAGAAAAGCACAGCCAAATGCTTAGCAAGGACAAATGGTCCACAACTAGTAAAGCCATGCCTTTGCACATATTGCTGGGCACCGTGCAAAGAGGAGGCAAGCAGGTAGGAGGAATGAGATGACTGCTGTAAGAACATGGATAGCTGCTACTGCTTGTGCCTCTGGGGCTAGTCTTTCCCTCCACTCTGTACTAACTAATCACATGGGAAGTTACTTCATTGTGGTTTGGGGCACAACACGGAGAATTCCTTGCACAGAAAGAAGGTGATTTTTTTTCCCCCTTTTAATTACTTGTTCTTACAGAACACATGAGTAACACACTGAAACCCTGCACTGCAGATGGGGCTGCTCTAAGGAACTGAAATAATGGGAAAGAAATGAGAGCACAAAGTGGTTCAGACAGACACTTAGAAAGAACGATAATAAAAGCCAAAGCTAAAAATCACTTCTACCAGACCTCTGTCTTGCCCACATGCCAAATGATTTCAAAAAAGGTTAGGAGACACAACAGAGCCTGTGTAATCATCTTTGTGAGGCTGTAGGCAGCATAGTGTAATAGGAGCTTTACAGCGAGAAGCACCACATTCAACGCTCTGAACATGTCTTTTCTTTCAAGTTACTGATACTCACAGAGAGCTGCTGTTTTCACAGAGATTAGCAGTTATAAAACAAAAAATCCCTCTGTGGCATTGCTGTCTAATGCTGCCTCTCATGGAAAAACAAAAGAGGCAGACCATTTTCTAGGTAGTAAAAAATCAATTTCAGGAGCTGAAAATCTGTCATTGCAGTTATTTAACTGCTTTAAACAACAACAAAGTGAAAAGTATAAAACCTATATGCAGTGTAAGACAAATTCTGACTGACAACGCAAATAAATTTGATATTTTGTCTCTTAAGTGCATCATTATATGTGATGGTGTTTGATTAAACTGAAGTTGACATTTCTGCAGATACAAGGAAATCAAACTATTAAGAGGTACTCCAAACAAGTCTCCTACAGTATTGTAATGTTTTGGGGTTTTCTTTATTCCACAGTTAAATATAAACTATTCAAAGCCTTTAAAACCTATTTTACAACCTACTATCCAGACCATTCCCTGGGAGCAGGTAGACAGCATTTCACCACTAATTTTCACCTTCTTGTAAAGGTGCTGGATTAGGGACAGGGGTTCACAAGCAACAGTGATGAGACAGACCAAAGGAACCCACCAGTCTGTGTCTGGCAGGCACAGCCTGCAACTCCCTGCCATAGGTACCCTCCACTCAAGACCCATACAGATGTAAGCAAAAAGTCTGTAAGCAGGTAGCTGGAGATGGAGAGCAAAGTACTTTGCAGCTGAAAAGCCAAACTGTAGAAAACTGGCTCGTGAAGAATTTTTAATTCCCAATACAGAATTTCAAGACAGTCTCCTTTATAAAATACCATATTTCAGTTTAGTTTTAATAAGCACAGATTTTAACTCTGTAACACTGCAGTATGATCTTTAGGGCTAGACAGCTACACAAAACAAGGAAGATCCTTAATTTTACAAATAATCCTTTTCATCCCACACCCATTGTCTCCAGTTATGTAACTTGGATGACACTTTGCTATGACATTGACCTCTTCCAGCTCCATCTATGACCTCTAGCTATCTACTGGGTGCATTCTCTCTCCTGGAGGGAAAAGAGAACAGTTGCATTTGTTTAAGCTGAAGAATTTCCTAAAGCACAACTCTTTCTTGCTACTGTCTAATGAAAAACTTGGTAAGTTCTGAAAGCATAGTACTGCCTCCCTTTTCACTGTTAATGTGATTTGGAACTCTAGAACTAAACCCACTTTGTTTTGCAGAGAAAATAGAATATAAAAAGAAAAAAAAAGGAGTGACAATAGAGTTGTTCTAGGTTACAGGCCCATATTAAATCATCAAGGGTAGCAACTAACTTAATAAATCATAATTCCTACCCAGTTATAATCCTTTCATTGAAGAAAAGCTGTAACAGAAAAAGCTCAGAATGTGATTAACCTGCTGACTTTTTTTCTGACATATTTCAGACTGTAAGTGCTGAAATACAAAGTAGATATACTGTTGGTTTATTTTTTCCTAAGAAACTGTTCTAGCTTAAATACAGAAGTTTGAGGAACAGGAAGAAGCGGATTGCTATGTCACTAATGTTTATTTTCATCCTACTTCTTCCTGTACTTCATGATAAAAACGTCATCCATCTGCCCCCTATAATTCACTGACCCTCCTGTTTTAAAAGCATATTCAAACTTAAAGCAAATCCAAAGTTAGAACAAACAAATAGCATTGTAACACATGAACCCCTCATTTTGCTTTCAGGTTCCCAAGACTCTGAACAAGCCCACTTTGTTTCAGGAAACAAAAAGAGTCTTGAATTAACCTTGTACCACAACTGGTCAAGAATTTCCTAAAGAAAAAAAACAACCATTTCTAGTTGAAAAGAAAAAGTGCTACCATGAACAAAACTGTTTTCTCCCTTCCCACAGGAAATCAGGGAGAAGAGACGTTTTCCCATAACTAAAAGGCTTTGCTAGTTTGCTTTTGATCAGGAGACCATAAGTTTAAATTTATTTCCGCTGTATATTTTACTCTCTCTTTCCACCAACTATTTCTACTTCCTTTGTTTTTCTATTGCCATAATATCCTATTAAGACAGACAATTAGACCTTAATGTGATAAGAATGGATTATGAGATTCCTCTTAGCCAGGAGCTGAGAATATCAATTGTTTCACAGAAAATCTGCAAAGATCATTTTCTTTTCCCCCCCCCCCCCGTTTCTTTCCCCACAGAACAAAGCAGCAGCCCATTTGAAAGAGAGAAATGAACTATCTGCTGCTTTATTCTACAGAGAATTATTGTGCTTTGCTCAGACCCAACTGAAGTTACAAAACCAGTTTTAGGTACAACTGTGACTGCAGCTTCTCCTCTCAAGCATTGTGCAAATCAAATCCCCAGATTCAGCTAAGCATAGATTTTGATGTTGAGTGCCTCTATTGCCTCAAAAACCCAGGAAACATTCCACAATAAAATACATCATAGGTAATTTTATAGTGTTTCTTTATATGTTTTGCTACTACTTCAGCAACAGAAGTTATCAGCAGAACATTAACACCAAATACTTTCTGATTAGTGCTTTTGTTTGGGGAAGACTAGAAACAGATTTAACCTAAAACAACCTGCATGGAAACAGATTTCTGTTTTTCTTTCCCCGCCAAATTAGAATGAGAAGTTCCCGCTTGCTATTTCTTCCCTTAACATCCAATAGTAACCAAATCTACCTTGTTTAGATCAATCTGCAAGATCTGGGTTCATTCAGTTTTGTTTGGCTACCTCTTGACCAAACAAATAGTTATTTGTTTGGCCTATCTGATGTTCCAGCCTAAAGGCAAAATTCTGTGGGATAGGATATTTAACTGCATGGTTTGACTTTCTTAAAATCAATTGCCTATCATCCTTAGAGATGGTGTACCACAAGATGTGAATGAAATGGATAACTGAATAAGGAGAAAGAAAAACACAAAGCTGAAAGGTTTCCTAAAGAGAAAACCACTCCAAATAACTAAATTTCATTACATGAATATATATGAGAAAACACAATGCTGTTATTTGATAACATACTTATGATTAAGGAGGGTTAATTAGCACCAGTCATGCACTCGTAACTTGAGACGCAAACAAAACCCAAACCCTGTAACTAGCCCATATTCCCAACTCCCCCATCCCACAACCCAAATTTTGGAATTTCCCTGAAAGGGAAAACAATCTCTGATATAGAATGTAAATAAATTCCCCAACTAAGGTATCATCTTTATGAACAACAGTAACCTGACTCCGAGTAATTTAGTAATCAAAAACTCATCAAAATCTAATTTCTCTCAGACTGCAGATGTGTTAGGCTTCAGTACACCAGTGACAAAAATAAGATTCTTGCTTTATATAACCAATGTAAAATTAGTGCTCATTTACAAAAATTAAATCTACAACACCCTTTCTTTGTTTTCTAAAAATCTTAATTCTGCCCTTCAAAACTGGGCTTTTCCAGCCTGTGTAACACCATAACCTACTTTCAGATACAGCTATTTCAGTGTTTACACTGAATTTTCCTTGTTTACCAGCTCTTTGAAGGTCTACAACTATACACCACTCCCACACAAATGGTTTTGTAAATCAATGTGATATTTAAAAAGCAGTATTAATTTGTCTAACAATAAACTCTTGACTCATACTTCATTCTTGCCTTGCTGTAAATGACTGGAGAGGTCTGTTTTAGGATGACTTTTGCAACAGAAGCCAAATGTACTTCTTACTAGCTCTCCATAGCACCCTAAGATTATTAACACAATTAACTCTCCATTGACCACATGTGAGGTGTGTTCAGAACTCAGAAAATCGGTAACTTCCCATTTTTGCCTGCTGCAGTCCTCACACGCTTACAAAATGGCTGCTTTGACCAAAAGTGTAAACTTCAGTTTTTATTCACATTTATCCCCAGGCTTCAGATTTCAGTGCAGGAGGGTCAGTATCTTTCAGAATATGACTTTTCAGTTTGTGACCTCGAAAAGCTTGGAGAGATCTGAACATTCAGGAAAACTGCTCCATCCTTACTTTGCACAGGTAGCATCAGAGACCATAATGGGCATGAGATGGGAGAAGGAAAGTGTGGAGTGCAGCCCTTGAGCATCCCTCTGCATGGGTCTCTGCAGCTGACAGTGCTCAGCATTGTCATTATCTGTGTTACAGTTCAAGTCAGTTAACCACATGTTATTTTAGTTATAAAGCAAGCTACCAAGCAAGGCAACATCCAAGAAATTGAGAGATGACTAATGAGGTTAGATCCCAGCAAGGGTAAATACTGAACTTAAGTTTTCATATCTGTAACAGTCCATGAGTGCACTGACATTTGACAGGCAATTTCTCTTGGGAAGAACATGAATCTTGCGTAGTTCAACTGCCTAAATCCTACAGCAGAGCAACAAGAAGTTTGCAGACAAAGGCAAAGTACGTAGTTTGGTGTAGCTCAGAAGGTGCACACCAAACCTTACATTGCTGTTACAACTATCATTATTTACAACAACAGCATTTCACCCATCTTTTATCTGAGGCAGCACATCACCACTGATCGTGAAGGCTGAGCAATCCATATTTCCAACAGCATTTTCTGTTTTACCTCGCCAAGCTAGGGCAAAAACAATGAGCCAACAGCCTGTATCTCATTTCACAATTTCCTAAGCATGTCAAAGATTAACCAGCCCAACTTGTGTGTGCAAAACCCTCAGTTTAACACCAAGTGCTTATATTCAAGTACAAACACAGCTGAAAGTTACTGCAGTTGATTTAACTTGTGCCTACATGGAGGAACACACAATGCAATTAAAAGTTACACCATCCAGCAAAAGCCTAACAGCTGCTTGCACTCAAGTGTTAAACATTTAATCCTTTTGCCATTTCAAAAATCTGCTGTTCCCCTATCTTTTAGCTAGTGATGTTTCTTCACTGTTTCCATGTCTGCTATCAGAAGTACAGAACACATAGTAAACATCTGGCACTTCTACTGACCAGAGTACTTTGGGAATTTAATCAAGATGCAGAAGCAAGCTGCACCAAAATAAAAGCACATCTGGTAACCGTAGTCCCTAGAGGCTGCCTTTTATCTCTAATAAAGCCTAAAACACAGTGATATGATTTTTTAAAAAAAAAGTAATTGTAAGGACTGGAAGAGGAAAAGGAAGAAACTTGTAATAAAATTGTATTTCCTTTTTTGTTCTGAAATCTGAAAACAGAACACTTAATGGCTTAGACCCTAAGATGTCATTTAAATTTGCTGTTATATAAATAAGTCCACATGGCTATAAAGTTTGTTACATGCAATAGTTTGATCTCAGGTAGAGATGGCATTGAGCAACTCATGCAATTACTCCGAAAATTACTCATTTCTCATCTACAGCCACAGGCTGTCTCATCTTGTTCTGGATTCAACTTGGAACTGGAGCAACTTCAAAAACAGTAAGAAATTGAACTGAGCTGCTAGTTTGATGATTTTAAGCCACAGAATACAAAGATACAAATCTCACTACAGAATGTATTACTACCTTTACCTACACATCCTAAGCATACCTAAACAATAAGAAGGAGAGTCTACCAAACAGAAATGTGTTGCTGAAGTTCACATTGTTGTAGGCTTTAATAGCCCCTCTTAAGAGCAAAATGACCTTTCCACATTAAGTCATGGTACTAAAGTGTAGGTGTACTTAATTTCTAGACTGTATTCCCATCAGAACGGTAGCAGGTTTACTGAGTAACTAAAGTTATTTTCAGTCAACAGTTTCTTTTTAATAGACATGAGAGCAACCTTACACTGGAGCATTTACAGAATCCTGATGGAGATCCACAGACAAAAGTAGAAAAAAAAGAGTTCCTTTAAAGAACAGGCTCAGTTGTTCCCTGCCTGAGCTGGTTCATCTCTTCAGACAAAACAGCAAATATAGTGAGTGACTCTCACTAGGTTACATATATATGAAACTTCTGTTTAGTAAGATTTACACACATATAAGCTACTGTATTTTAAAGTAGCTGCAGTGACACTTTCATTACAACCATTCAGTAAGTGATCTAGGACAGATCACACTTAAATTTTATAAAATAAAACAACAAAGGCAAATTAAACACATTCAACACCCCACATCACCAAAAAGCACCCAGCAGCACAAGCTACAAGTAAACACTAGCCTCCTACTTGCACATCAGAGTTCATCTCTTTCTGCTAACATCTTTCGTGCGGCAAAATGCAGCAGAGAATCTGGATATGAAAAAGCAGACTAATTCCTGCTTTGGTTTACTCACTATGCCAACATAGTGGCTTGACTGGGGGGAAAAAAAGGGGCAACTTTACAACTCAACAAATTGGCTGCACCCTTGGTTTTCAAATACACAGTCTCTTCAACTCTTTAAGGGACAATAGTCAAAACTGCGCTCCTACTTAAGTGTCATACACCTTATTTTCTTCCCAGGGAGATGGGAAGATTTCCTCATTCAAGCCAAGGTCTAGCTGTAAAGCCATGTCACAGAAACCGCTCAAGGTTAACTGCTATGCTGCCTCCAACACCGCCTCCAACACCACCTCTCCCCACCATCCTGTCTCCCCCCACCCTGGGTAGTCTCCACACAATGAAGAGCTTGCTCCCAACCCTACCTGCTCTTTATCAAGTGAAGAGGTCTTCTATGCTTTGAATATCCTGACAGAAGGATAACAATGAAGACTTCTCATAAGACTCTGATCAACAGAAGATGAAGGATGACTTATTAATGTTACTGCATTCCTGCTAAGTTTCAAAATAGCTGAATCTCCAGTGGTTTCATGCCAGGAAAAATGCCTGCAGCTGAAGCATTTATCCTCAAAGGGATTTAAGTTTACTATATTTCTTTTTCCTCCTCTAAAGTTAAGCTGCTTTCTGTAAGAGGTAAGCTATTTATGTAGTCCATCTAGGCCCCTAATTGTTTTTTTCAGGGTGTGTACTTCAATCTCAGTACTTAAGCATAAAAAGAAATTATGCTACAACACATATTTTAGAGGCTGTAATTCTGAAATTTTGCTGACAAGTTCATACCACCTCCTTGCTTTTTATGCTTTATTTTCTCAAAACCCCCATTCAAAATCTTGCCTTAAGAACAGCAAGTTCCAAAAGGCTTGCTGTCTTCCCTGACACTGCAGCTACCAAACAAGCTTCTAGCTCTGCAAAAAGGTTCATTAAGGCTCAGTTGTGTTACTTGCTGCCATTCACCAGCACAAACAGATCCATACAGCCCCCAATTTAAATATTTACTATTGCTAATTTTATATTATGATTTGATCTAGATGCTCCAGCTGGAATTGTAACCTCTGCACTGAGGCCTCTCCAGCAGGGAGTGGGCAGACAACCCTTGCCCCTGCAGGCTTATAATCTAGCAGTGATTATTTGTTAGGCAATGACAAGCATGTCTGTGGTTGTAAAATTCAAAGCAAAAAACCAAACCCCATCAGGCTTCCAGAAAAGCATAGGAAATGTGGGATAGCAGCATGATTAGAAGCATAATCAAACTTAACATTTTTTAATGTACTGCTATCTTTGAAAAAGCTTATCATGTCCAAATAAATCTATTTACAGTTAGAGCATTGCAATATACTTAGCCATACTCCTTCCCACTTGCTTGAGGATGATGCTGTTTCAGAAATAAGGCACCAAACATACCAGCTTTTGAAAACTACCTCTCCAGTAAAATAGACAATGAAGTTTTCATTCCAGTCAAATCTGGTTTAAAGCACACAACGAAGCTTTCCAAGTATACTCTTCAACTCCAATAAACAAAATAAAAATATAGAAAGAAGATGTTTTACTCAAATCCCACTTATAGACAGATGCCACTCCTGCTCCAGCACTTACCACCTTTTCTAAATTACTACAGCCTTCCCTAAGCACTAGCAATAACGTCTTTGGCATCCACCTTCACAGACATGCAGTCATGTACCATGTCACTGTCTGCCTAACTTTCACAGCCAACTTGCTTTCTGCTGGGATGGTCAAATGGGGCAATCGGTTCAGAAGCAGCTTTTCTTGTTCTGCAGGCAGTTTCCCCTTACCCCAGGTGCTCAGCATCCAAACTAGTTTTGGCAGGTTACTGATCACTTAGAGCAGCACAATAGCCCCTTTCCAGCTGCCTCAAGAAGAAAAGGAGAATTGCCCTGTAACTGGAGGAAAACAAAAGAGGTTTTGTTGTCGCCCTTGTTTCAAAACACATCCAAACTAGTAATTTTCACATCCTCCAGCAGCCCTAGTCAGGTTCCCAGGAGTTTTTGTGCAAGCATGAGTAACCACCAAGGCAAGTTTAAGACACAGCACTAGGTATCACACTGACTTGGGAGAAGGGTCCTCTCCTTCTAATTCGTCTGACCCTTTCACCAGCATATCCAGATTTCAAAAATACTTTGAGAAACTGAAAGCCTGAGCTTGTGCAAGTACATCACCACAGATTTCAGTGTCCTGGCTTTCACTGTGCCTTTTACCAAGCACAACGCAAGGCCTTCTGAAAGAGTTGCAGTCCAGCCCTCTTGCTGCCTCACTGTCCTGTGCAGAACAGCAGAGACTCAGGAATTATCCCAGAGCAAATATTGGGGCTTTTTTAAAACATTATTTCCAGCAGTATTTCTATAGGCATGTATGATGGACAGGGCACCACTTACTCACATAAATGAAGTAGGAACATTTGGAGCAAATCTTAATTTATCTTGTAACAGCACTGGAAAACATCAGTTCCAGTGCAGTGATGGCAGTGGAAGACAAGACCACTACAGTGCCTCTCTCCCATAGGCATGCAGAGGGCTCCTCTCACTCCTGCATGATCAGGTGGCACAGATCTATGGGCCTGCAAAGACCCCTCTCTTGGAACAGGCTGGCCTGAAGGCAACCTGCAACTATCAAGGGACAGCAGGGATTACTTGAGCTCTCGGTTTGCATTTCAAAACAGCCACAAATTGCCCACACAGTGGTCTTACATACACCAGAGCTATTTGTAAAGTCTGACTGGCACTAAGTTAATAAGGATCTACTCAAGAATGTTAGGACAACTAGCCAACCACTTTATTTATGAGTTCCTGTTATCTCAACCGCACACTTGGATTACTGCCTGTGCATGTGGGTGTACAGCAATAATATACATATGACTACATTCCCATAAACCATCAGTTAAGAGTCTAGGATTTGTCATGGCCAAACCAAAACATGAACAAAACTGTCCATCTAATTTATCATCAAGTTTTGTAGTAGCCTGTTCCTGACAAGAATTTGACTGTCAAATTATGCTTCAAGGATGTGTTTTTTAATAAGAAAAACGTTATCAAGGCCCAGAGCTCCATGATAGATTTTGTTTCCCGTTGGCTAGACAGCAACTTTAATCTCCAAGTTCCTCAAAGGCTAACGATAAAATCGCTTTCTCTTAGATATAAAACCATCGAGTGACTTTGGATTAACAAAACCTAATTATATAACAGCTTTAAGCCTTCACTTGTTTTAGTGTCCCAAGAACTGACTTGCTTGAGGAAGCCAAAATGAGGCATCGTCCTCTATCCCTGTCACCAGCCGGAGACATCCATACACACCATCAACTCACTGTGCAGCACAGTCTGGAAGTGATGACTTTAAAAAGGCAGGTGATGTATTACTTAAGCTGTATATTCTCGTACGTGGATACGACCACACCCATCTTCATAGGGAAGCAACCCTAGACCACAAGGCTTTTGCAGAAATATTGAAGTTGGATCCTTGCTCACCACTCATAAGCAGATGTGAGATTAATGTTATTTTGGGTTTTAAGCCATGAAAAGGAAAAACTGCCTGGCAGTCTGACAGACATTGTCTTTACACTTGATATTTCTATCTTTATAGCCTTGCCACAAAATACGGCTAATAGCTTATTGTATTGCCTGCTCTGTTACAAGCGGCAGAGCAACTCTTGGGTTAAAGCATTCTTTGTAAGACAGACCATTATAGCAATATTGCTAATGACTCATCAGGGGTGTCCTCTCTGCCTCATCCTGCCACGCATCAGATACCACTACCATTCACAATACCTGCATTGTGTGCTCTGTGTTCCTTGTCTAGTGCCGGACCTTGGTCAGAGTCCCTTCATATTCAAACAAAAAAAATATTGTGATTTTTGGACTAAGAGCTAGACTCTGCTAGCACTTGGTATTTACACTGTAGGAAAGGTTTAGTTTGTTACTCTGTATCAAAGCCTTACTGCATTATGCATTGTGTAATCCTGTCTCAAAAAGATTACAGCCCAGAAATTCCATTGAATTGCATCAGACTTCATACTGTATAACATGGCAGAGTGTCTGAGGAAGGCAAAGTTTCGAGTGTGATTAGTCATAGACAGAAGAACCTTCAAGTTTATGCTGTGGGCTAGAAACAGGAATAAACACCCTTTTATCTTTTACAGTAGCAACACTTAGACCACATAAAAAAAAAACCAAAACACAAAGTAAAGGCACCAGAAAAGAGCTTTGCCAGTATTAGCAGAGTGTTGCAATTATTCCTTAATATGTGACTCTCCTTAATATTCCTTAACATGTGATTTAACAAGGAAATCATTGAAAGACAGAAGATAGCAGGAAATTTTGCTATTTCCATGGGGGTGTAAAATTCATAAGTAGAACTATTTCTCCCCAGTTCATTGAACTCTTCCTCAGGGACTGTAACTGAGGTTTACACAATTAATCTGAGAATAGCACTTCTTAGTGCTCTGCATAGACTTACTTGCTGAAGCTGGCCCTATTAATTGATATTTGCTTTGTCAAATTAAGAGAAAATGAATTGTAATAAAGCTTTACTTCCACCCCTGAAGGGAGAAGACACAATTCACTGTATTTGTGTAAGAAACAAAAGAAGTAATCATGAAGTAGCTTTAAAACAAAACCAATCTCCTATAAAAAAAATAAAGCATTCATGGAGGTAAAGGCCAACAAGCTTAGACAAGATCTCAATTTATAAAAGAGAAATTACACTACTGTGACTCATTTATTAGGGAATCTTTACTGCCTTCAATTAACAACAACAAAAAAGTAAGTTGTGTGATGATAGCATGCTTGAAACCATAGTTACATGAATGATTTATTATTTCTGAGCTCCTGTTTGTGAATAGCTGCAATTTGAACAGAGATCTGAATAAAGACCTTTATACCCTCTCAAACAGAAAATGTATTAGTAATGAACAAAAGCATAAGCACATTAACAGAAAACATTCAAACTTCACAGGCTCGACTTGCCTTTAAACTTTTTGATTAGGAGCTCAACACCTGTATAGTCCAAGGAATAGGTCAGCAAGGAACAATCTATTAGGTTACATCACAGCCAACTACTCTACCCTCCCCTTTGAGATAGCGATCACAACCAACTACAGGTCTAATCCTCCAATTCTTAGACAGGGACCTCCTGACAACTCTAACACCATCTCACCAACCACCACAGGACTATTTCTTATTCCAGTTTAAGTCACTGCAAACCCACATGGTATAAAACTAAAAATTACCACAACTATACCAAAACCCAGTATGTCCAAAACATATCAGCAAAGTGGTTTTTCCTTTAGACAAAATCCCAAATGGCAGCATGTTCCTTGGCAGAAGCCCAAAGACCACTTAATAAATCAAAAAAAGAGTCTCAATTTTCAAGATGTCTTAGACTACAAAACTTACTTCACTACTTTCCCCCCCTCAAAGGATGAAAGCAGCTTCCATTTCCTCTGTAATCCTGTCTGACCCTTGGAACTCCTGCAGGCAGACAAGAACACCAAGAGATATGAATATAGCTCATATTGGGCATTAACTGAGTGTTTTTAATTCAAGATTTACACCTACACTACAAAAAAAGCACATTATACAAATGTGTCAAGCCCTCTTTCCACAGTTACCAAATGATGCAGACATATTCAGTCATCACAGTCCAGATCAGACCAGTGACACTATAAGACATCACACAGGCAATACAACATGTTCTGAAAACTCATTTAACAAAATCCATTAAAAAAAAATAAAATCCCATGGGAGTCTTTTGCCTCAGTGTATCACCTGCTTCAGATTCAGCATTCCAAATATTTAAGCTTTTTCTACAACAAAAAAATTAACTTTCGTTGGAATGACTGCATGCAAGGAAAAATGGAATTCATACCAGAGCCAAAAAATATCACACTTACTACCTGTACTTCTTGATGCAGCTCTTAAGACCCAATTCATAGCAGATATGGCTTTCACAATGTATTTTCCTCTGTTCAAAGGACTAGTATCCTTACTTGATGCTTTGCCAGATTAGTGCTATAATCAAGCCAGACTATCCAGGGAGGTAGAACGGAGCTCTTTCTTTAAAGCTCTCTCTAAGTCCCCTCACTGCCCGCCCTTGAACCATGAACAGGATGACCATAAAATAACCATACCCACCTACAAGAACAAGAGATGCTAACATGCTTCACTTTTTGCATTTGCTCAAGTTTTAAAACTTTGATTGCATTAACATTCTTCTGATCTCATTTTAAGACTTCCTTCCTGCTCCTTGCAATTCTGCAGCTTTCTTTCCACCAAGACACCTTAGAGAGTGCAAAGACGTTGGTCACAAGACACATTCAGAAGCTAACTGGTTTTCTTTGGGCATTCTGTATGGACAAACAGGGAAGAGCTCCCTGCTCTTTAAGTGACATCTCAGGAGCATACCAAAATAGACAACGACACAAGGATGAACTGTGCTTGGAGACCATGAAAGGGAAGAAGCAATGAAGCAATCCTCAAGTCATTATGCCTGTACTTACACCTTCCTGTGAAAAATTTCTACCCATTAGGACTTACCAGATGCAGCTGTCTTACACACACACACAAAAGAAAAAAAGAAAGATGTGAGTATGCCTGTGTGTGTCTGCACAGAACTTTGTATCACATTACGGTTAAGATCCCAAAGTCTGACTGTTTCAGAGTCCAGGACACTTACTGGACCTATTTGATAAATTTAACATTTGCCTCTCCTTTTCCACTGCCCCAAAAAAGGCTTGGACTTATGCAGGTTCAGAAAGTTAAAGTAATAAAAATGTTTAATTTATTAAATATAAACATAGCAAAAGTTAAGCCATACAGTGGACATGCAGTTCTTAACTTCTTGTCTAGGGGTCTGGCTGCTCTCCTACTGAGAAGCATCACAGAGCCAGGCTTTTCCTCACTAGTCAGATTGAAAACTGAAATGTCTAAATTTCCAGTGAAACAAAAAAATGGAGGAATTCTTTGAGGAAACTGAGAAGTGAACTTGTCAGGTCCACTTCCATGACGTGGCACTTGGTGCCATGGTTTAGTCAGGAGGTCTGTGGTGACGGGTTGGACCTGATGATCTTTGAGGTCTCTTCAACCTTGGTGATTCTGTGAAATTAACAAGAAAGGGTTCCTGTTACCCTAACCCCAGGTGTCTCTACCTTCTAGGTGACATTAAGTATGATTTGGGTGGAGAGTTGAGTAATATAGTAATATATATTCATCATGTACTCAGTTTGGCTCATCATACTGAGGGGTGTCAACCTGGTATTAAAATTGCAGTTAATTAGGCAAAGGTCTTCACTTGGTTACAAAATTAATTTCTCAGGCTCTCCTTGTGATACCTGAACATCACCCAGCCTTCAAGTATCTCCTGACTTTTCCAAACTCACTTTTCAACAGGGTACTCACGACCCCCAAATCATACACAACTCACTTTCTCCCACCTGTTGTCCCTCCTATATATACATCCAAACAGATACACATTTGCTGCCCTGCAAGAAGGCAGTAATTTCCAGTTGGTTACTTACTGTACCCTCAAGCAGTCTCTTCCCCTCAAGATATTATTATGTCTCTACATTGAAGTGCAACACCTGAAGGCTCCATGATCGTGCATCAAACTCCATCAAAACGTGCTTTTGATTCATATAGCTCATTAGGATACTCAGATTACTCTGCAGAAGCTTCCCTGTCCTTGCTCCTTACTCCACTGCCTCGCATGATGCCCTACCATTTAAATCAGTACAGATCCTGTCTTGTCTGTGTTCTTGATGAAAAGGTTCAGTGCAATCTGGCCTTACTTCAATCCTTAAAACAGATTTCTAAAAGCATTTCCATTTGATAATGATTCACCACCATTGACTAACTTTTGAACATCAGTTAGTTCTTAATTCATTTACTTTTGCAATAGCACTGACATGTCAGGACAGGAGTCCCAAAGAGGTATGTGTCAAAGTCCTGACTACCTTTGCTGTTGCTGAGAGAGCGCTATAGGTTCCGCTTGGCTGGAGCTAGGGAGTATAGGGGACTGCAAGGGTTGCACTGTCTCACTGCTCCTACATCAGGTGCCTCTTGAAGACACAGCTTTACTAACATCTCATGCAGGTGTGTCTCAAGCAAAACTCAAGTTCCCAGCAAGTCACCATATTTGCTAAGACACATTTTCCAAGGTGATGGAGACTGATATTCTGGATAATGTTTTATCAACTGAATTTTGCAATAACTTTTCCAATATTTGGATGAGCTTCAATGTCAAGCTATTTGGAATATGGTTAAATTGATCACCCACCCCTCCCTTGTCTTCTCTGGCCCAGTTAATTTTAAGACACTCAATACCAAGCTAAAACAATCAAGTCATAATGTTGCTGATTTTAAATACATCTATTTGTAGAAGGCAATAAATCTGAATAAATCTGTTGGAATGTCTGTCATTCATGCTATCACATTCTGCACCTTCCTAAATACAGAACAGTACTAACAATATTTCTACTTTTCTTGCATTCTTCTTTTTCTTTCTTCCTAATGTACTTCAGCTGTAGAAAATATGCAGATTTAATTCTCTAGCTTACTTTGTAACTTCTAATGTGCACTAATTCTCATGTATGCATTTTCCCCTAATCACTGTACTTTGTGTTTAAATGTCTAGATGTGTTCTGAAGCCACAGGGCTGTTAGGGGAGTTGTTGTCTTTTTTTTCTTTAAACCAAAATTCCATTTTTTTGGGCTATTTAGTATCTTCCATAGAGATCTCTGTTTCTAGACACATTTTGTTTCTTCCTGCAATAACATCAAATTCTCTATGATGACAAATATGCTCTTTCAATTCAACAAGTATAATTTCTTTGGGTCTGCTCTCTGTTTGCCCATCCTGCACATAATTGAGTCCCATGGAAACCATCAGCTTCCAGTTGTGTGATACCAAAGTCCACAGTAGCTCTCCGCTGAAGAGCTGAAACGAGCTGGCCTGCAATTGTCCAAGTTTCCAAGGCACTGAACATGCTTCCATATTGCAAATAGCACACTCAGCACCTCAAGCAACAAAACAAGAGTGCGTAAAGAGAAACAAACCTGTATGTTTACTGATTAGTCAATTTGGACACCTCCAAAACCCATTAAGCAAAAATAAAACCTGTGTTATTTCTTCCTCTTCCTTGACTGCAAAGGTAAGGCATTTAGCAAGTCACCAATTTGTGAGTCATACTGGACTACAAACACGTTCAGACTCCTCCTTCTCAGCTTGACCCTCACCCAGGTTAATACCTTCTGCATATTACCAGCCATCTGCTGCTTGTTTACTGAACAAGGGAAAACAAACTGACCTCAATTCTACCCGAGGATGGCACAGAAACTGCAGTGCTCCTCAGCAGTCTAAGCAAAGAAAAGCAGTGCAAAGCACACACTCTGAGTGTAGGCACAACAAACCTTAGTTGCCCAAGGTAGAAGCACCTATGTTCTACCTGGATTTGCATATGCAGTCAATTGACTTTAGTACAGAACCAGTGTTTAGCCTCTAGGATCAAATCTTTCACAGGGCAATAAAACTTCAAATATGCAAGTGAGAAAACCACAACATCTGGTTTTGTGATAGCCACAACAGTAAGAAAAGCATTCAGAACCTCCCAGTTCCACAACTTTATTTAAATAAATGCAAATTATTCACATCTCTGAAGTCTCTTAAGCATGGTGATAGCAGTCTACAGATTTATTTCTGCATTTAACATACATGGTAGACTTTTCCACAGAATCAGGAGTCCCACATGGCTCTTGAAACACACACATTGCAAGCATTTAGTTAGATTAGAAATTCTTTACAATACTTAACAAATAGCTGAAAAGGAAATAACCTGGGTTCTTGCTGTACATGAGGCAGTGCAACATTCTGCACAACCAATAATGACTTAAGGAAAAATACGTACAGTAGTTCAGTCATTTCCCTTCTTATTAAAACAGCAAAATGGAAAGGAAAGTGAAGGAGGGGGGATAAGACTCTAGCAGCACACTAAAAAGCAAAATCGAGAGCCTCACCCATACTTTCCACAACAAATTCCCCCTAAATTAAGCAGCAAGTATTCAAAACCACCAGTCTGCACAGACAATTCAGTCTGAAGTCTACACTCCCTGTGCTGGATTCCTCTGTCCCCTCCTCTCAGGCCTAAGGTAAGGGTAGCTATGTGGGCTGCCCAAAGCCTGCCCATTCAGCCTCTCTCTTCTGTTCAGATTTTGATAAAGTTCTCTGTTTCATACACTTATCTAAAAAATGGCTTTGTATGTGATGGGAAGAATAGAAGTTGAAGATGTGCTGGCAGGGCTTGTACTCCTTAACTTCCTTCATGCTCCTCCCCATCAGCTTAGAAAAATCTCACAAGAAATGAGTAGTTTTACCCACTTAAGTAGCTGGTTTTATTCACTATAAAATATTAAATATGTGAACTAGATGTTTCTGCTGAAACTCTCAGTCACCAGAGTTAAGGACAATTTTAACAACCATAACAGTGTTTCAAAGGTCTATCACAATGACTAAAATCAGTTCACATTCCTCTCATAATTTCTGATTAAGGTTAGCAGAGTCTGAAGGAGTTGTCTGAATATTAAATTCAGATGACAGCACAGAGAGACTTTAAAATACAAGTGCTATTGCTGACTAGTAACACAGATGCATTCACATAAACCCTCCCAAATCCTTATGACCAGCCTTCCTATACTATAATCCACTATGAATTACATCTTAAGAGACAAAAACCCATGCAAATTAAAAAGTTGATTGATTAAACTGCTTGAGACTCTTCAGATACCCTTATCTAGAATCAGAGTGACTCTCAATTTTTCTGCTTGATATGTAGGGCAGTTGAAGCACTTCACTTTAAATTTACACCTTCAGCTGACTCAATTTCTCAATGGCATGTGAAGACAAGTCCTTAGCTCCAGAACCACACAGAGGATTTGCTCAGGGTAACTGTTTGAAGTATCTTCCTCAGGAGACAGACAGACAACACAAGACATCAGAATGTTGGTTCAACACCAAATCAAGAATGCAGGAAACCACACAATCAGGAAAGCCTGAGTTCTGGTAAATAAATGTGTAACTATTTACCAGGTTTGCTTTAGTGAAGCACTTCCCTCAGACACCTAGCCTTAGTTTGAAAAGCCTCTTATTCTGACACAAATTTTCAAGGCTCCTCTCTATTCCTTCCCTCCCTCCCTGTCCCTACCCTTCCTCCCCAAGCTGCACCCCCCAGCTGCTCTTTCCCAACCTCAGCCTGTAGCTCTGACAGCTGACAACACACAGGGCACAATCTAACATTAAAACACAACAGTCTCTTGTTTTAAGATTTCAAGCATCACCTGAATCCAACTCAATGCAGCCTGGAAAAGGAATTGAAGGTTCAGATCCAGCAGAGAGGTGCCTTGAATTCGGATGCTCCCTCCCCCGCAGCTAGGCTCACATTGTTTTTTTTTCCCGGGGATACATTTTCAGATCAGAGGCACAGCCTGCTGCAGATACAGATCAGCTTTGCTCATCCCACAGTTCTCTGTCGCTGACAAAAAATAGCTCTGGAGGGAGAGGAGGAGGTTTTCAGCTGTTTCCTTCTCCAGTCCTCTCTAGCTCTTTCCTCTTTGTCCTGTCCTTACAGCTTTTATACCTTGCAATAAGGGAGAAGCCACTTTCTCATACTCATGGTTTGATGTCAGAGTAACTGATTGCTTACTTTGTGGAGCCACTACATTCCCAAATGTGCCTTTAAAATGAGTTTAATAGTAGCCACAACGTTCCAGCAGCACCCTCAACAACACGATCACCAGGATTTTCATAGAAGAGCTGAAAAAGCTGTCACTTTGTTTTCTTATCAGAGGCAGCCTAGACAACCAGCTGGAGGCAAACAGAAGTGGTCCAGACACATGCTTCTACTAGGCATCACTGAAACTCTACTGGGCTCAGAAGAATCACAGAAGAGGGACATTTTCCTAAACAGGACCAAAAATAGATGGCTTTAAGATAGCTAGAAAGCATGTAATTGACTAATAGTATATTTTCCTCATAAGCAGTAGCTTTATTCTTCCTGAAACATTGATTGACATTTGGTCCTGTTATGAACAATTCCAAGGCCTCCCCCACAGAGCATCTAAGCTGCATCACATTAAAGCTGTTCCTTTCTCCTTGCCTCCAGCATATTCCTAACATGTAAACAACTCTGCTCTGCACAGAAGCAAAAGCACAGCTAGCTAGTGAAAGCTGCAGCACTAAGGGCACTATTGGAACCCATGCAACCCTAATAACCCATTATTTCCACAGGGCACTATATTTATTAACTAGAAGGCAACTGCTATTAGTGCAAATGTACATGTGAAAAATTATTCCATTAGAACTATTTTTCAGATAGTAATGGGCTTTGTAACAGCCACCCCCCACCTGCATCATCCAAATGCACAAGAGAAGTCAATCTGAATGATGGAAGAATTGTGATGGAAGGCTAGGAGAAAGGCAAGTGTCAGGAAATCCAAGCAGGCTTACTGTCTGAGGATTTCTTGGTTGATGTATCACCGCAATGACAAGTAACGTTCTCATGGCCAATCCTGAAAACCTATAGGGACTATTTCCAGTTCAGCTTAAAATAAAAAGAAAGACTGTTTGGATTTTTTCCCCTCACCTATTCAGCAGTGATCAGCAGGAGAGACACTAACAGAAAAGCCACAGAAGTTTAATGCAAAACTATTGTCTAGCCACACAATTTGTGCATGTTAACTCTTGCTTCACAGGCTTTGGATCAAACATACAAGGTGAGCTGCTCTGGTAAACTGTGCTACTTTGGGCAAGTTTCAACAGCCAGCTTGACCTACTCTGCCACAGAATGCCCTTACAGCACCACTGCTCAACCCACAAATCGCTCTCTGCGTGCAAGTCTGCAAGTACGAAAAACTACGGTCTGGAGGAAACGGAGGTCATCTCTGACCTCTATCTCATCCGTCCAGGAGTTCTGCAGTGATCCCACAGGAAAAGCAAATGTGACTGCAACTACTTCTGTTTGGAGCCTTCTCTGCATCAGGTTTCCAACGACAGGAATCCAGAATGATGCAACTCTGGAGTTCTGAACTGCATACAGCTGCACTGCCAGGCTCAAATACCAGGATCTAGAGCAGGCCAGGGTGCCTTGGGACATTTCCTCCTGACCAGCACAGCTGCACAATCTTTTGCCTCTCATGTTAAAACATAGCCCAGTGATTTCTGGCTGTCCTTCTGTCCATACTTACTCTGCAAACTGGGAGGAAATCAGTCATGTCCCAACACCCACTAGCTTCCTTTGGCTTACTTTACATGTTCAAAAACGTCAGACTACAAATTCCAGACCCTGCTTCCTCCTTCCATGATGCAAAGCATCACCCTAGTCACACATCCTTCTCCCCTCTGACTTCTTGTCAAATTCCACTGCTCCTAATGCCACCAGATAAAGTCTTATTTAACTGAAGCCATGAAATCAAGTACTTGTGCCCAACACCTATCAAAGGCAAACTGCTTCCCTGTCTTACTCTCTCTACAACCCAGCAGGTGAATACCCAACCCAATCTTGCACGTGTCCTTTATCCAAGCAAGTTCCACTGGAATAAAATAAGCATTCAAGGAGGTCTAGTTTTATAAACAAAATTACCTCTCCTTATCCACAGCTAAAATTTCTTCCTGAACTCCACATTTCCCATTTTCCATCCTTTTAACAAAAATTAAATAGAAACCCCCCCTTGTCCTTCCACAAATGATTTATTACAAAGGCCAAGCAACCTCTTCTTACAAAACCAACTGTAGTCTAACTTTGATGCTCTCCTTGCAAAGCAGTCCTGCACACATTTTTCCCTGCTCTAAGATTCCTACTCATGATAATGCTGCTTCACACAATTGATTTTATAAAGAATTTATACAGCAGTGCAACTAAATCTTAACTTCAGACTAAAGCAAATTAAAAGTTCATGGTCAAAGTAGGCCAAAGTGTATCACTATCTGAAAGATGGAAAATGTAGACAACTCTTCACAGATTCAGGCCTTGAGAAGTGCAAGGTTCAGCTGCTGCACCCTACATATCTGATAAAATATCATGTCACAAACGCCAACGCCAGAAGATTGTAGCTATCTCTCAGTGCCAAATACCTGACGGCCATCTCCTTTTTTAGAGGATACTGATCAGACAACTGCAGCCGAGCCATAAATCAGGATTTAATGGCTAAGGGGACCACTGAACTGAAAACATGAAGCTTTTCAAGTTCAAATTATGAATGATAGTGACAGTTCAAGTTAAAATCATTACACATTTTCATTTGCCTTTCACACTTACAAAATAAAAATGAAATGAAGGTTGGAGAGTGGCTTTTTGTACACTGTCACCTAACAAATACCTTGGATGTGTACTCACCAGGCCTTCACCGTTCAAAATTCAGTACCAAAAGTGCTCAGGACTGTACATAGCATGTTTTTAATTAAAAATGCAAAAGCCATTTTATTACCCCTTCTAAGATCAGAGACTAACCTTGTATCAAAGATCTTCCCTGGATGGGAGCACTCAGAGGGTATCGATTTACATCTTCAAGGATTTCAAAAGGTTGCTGAAGCTTCCACATCTTTCATGAACTGTTTTTTATTGACCCCCTGCCTTTGGCCTACTGTAGCTGAAAAACTCCTCAAGTAAAGATGATTTATCTTAATTTACCTGAATTCAAAGTGCCAGTTTTGAGTCATCCTTTCAAGGTCACACTGCCAACTGCAGCACTCTCCACTTTTACCACAAAATGATAAAGGCAAAAAGGCACAATAGCCCTAGGGCTTTCTGTTAGACACACAGAACAAAAAACCCCTGTATAAATAGAAGGTCCTGACTGACAAATGCCTGTTGAGGAAAAGCTGATGAACCTGTATGCAAGAGCATGTAAACACTGAAGTACCAGAATGCCTTTATCCATGAAGTACCCAGTATGCCAGTGCAATTCAAAAAGATTATGAAGCAAGTATAATTAATCCTAACACTCACAGCAAAAAGAGAACATTTGGCTTTTTCAATGTGCTGTAACCTCATGAAAAAGTTTTAACAAAATTTAACATGTCTATCTCTTATAAGTAACATATAAGGCAAAGTAAAGAAAAAGCAAATTTGCATTCAGGAAAAGACATTGAAACAAACACATCTATAGATAGCAAACATGTCACATGCTAAACTGTATGTGGGAATCTGATGGATCTTTCAAATGGCTGAAAGCTGGGACACAGGAAAGGGCCTCTTGTTTTCAAATTAATTATTAATCAATCTTTTGGGCCGTCAAACCCTGTAATGATTCATCCATTTTCTTTACCAAAGTCTAAATGGTTACGAGAAGACTGCAGCTCTACTGGTACATTACCCTCCTGAGTGCAGTACTTAACCCTGCATGAGAGAAAGGATTTTAGAAGGTTCATTCCTCTCTCACACACAAAAAAAAAATTAAAAAAACCAAAATAAATCAATGAACCTGAAAGGGGGGGGAAGTCACAAATACTTCCATAAAGACAAAACAGTATCTAGAACTTTTACAACGAATGGAACAAGAGAAGGCAAAGTCCAGCTCAGTTACACAGAAAACCCAGTACTCTTGCAGTACCAGCATGCACTGCAAGCAATGACAGAATTCACATAATCAGAAATCCTCATCCCAATACTTTAACATGCATACAAACACTTCCTCCTGTCTGTAAAGAAACTGAGCTTTATGGAGATATGGCTTGACAGGAATTGCTTTTTAAGCTTACAAAATTAAGAACTTGATCCTATATCCCACATCCACATAAACCTCTTTTCAGAGTTAACAGCCCTATTAAATAAACTAAGCTGCAAGACTAGAGCTCAGTTGATGATACCTATGTACAGAGCTTGCTCTCTTCCTGTGCTAAAATTATATCAAAACATTAAAAGGTATTTCCATATCTCCCACATATGCAATTTTTTGCCAGCAGTAACAAGAGGATGACATCAAGGCTTAGAAAACATACCAGACACAGACAGAACAAGAGGGTGGAGTTTCCTGCAGCAACACCCAGACTTAAATCCAGCAGCTCCCAGGGAAGGTGTTGCCTTTCTACCAGCCCAATGCCTTCGGAGCAGGCTCCCACTTATCAGTGTCAAATGTGAAACTCCATCCAGGAAACAAAAAGCTTCCTATTGTTTCTCCCTCCTCCACAGCCCCCTGGCTACTATCTATCCAAGCCACTATCTCTCAACCCTTTTTCCATGAAAACAGTTTCAATTTTTGACTTTTGCTATGCTCAACCTTGGAGCTACACTAGAAAAAAAGGAACAGTAAAAAGAAGCATCTGCTGATTTATCCCCCACTAGTCTCTATCGCATGGTTTTGCTATGACTATTTCTTGTAGCAGTCCACATAGCTGCCCTTGAATTTAATCACGCAGAAGTAACTCGAAATTCACATGACGCTTGTCAGTTTTCCAACTACACCAGTTTTGCAAAAATGTCAATTAAAACAATCAGACCTTCCAACATTACCTCTGCAAAGCTATTAAAAAAAATAAATCACAGGTAGCAGACCTCTTGAAAGAGTTTGATTTACACATTGCTGCAGCACAGTTACTTCCAGAAAAGCTTTTAGTTCAAACATAAAAATGACAACAGTGCTGAAGATTGCTGGGTCCTTGCCTTCTCCTAAGCTGCCCATAAATAAATAAATAAAGTAATGTTAACTGATCCAAGTAAAAGAAGTAATAAAAAGTTATGCTCAGAGGAAAATACCTGACCCGCCATGAATGAAGTGTTACTAAGGTGTGAGGTAAATTCAAGTGATTTTGAAAGTCAGTAGTGGAATCCAGTGCTGCCAATTCAATATGTGCTACATACTAGAAATTGTAACTAGAATGCTTATGTTGTACAAGCCTTCCCTCTTTATAGGGGCCCATTTTTCCCAGTCCCAGCCTACCATGGCATCCCATTAGCAAAGCTCAGCTAAAATACAAGTAGAAGCTGCCAATTAGTCTGAAACTCAGAAAAGTCTCAAATATTGTGCGGGAAACATGGCAAACAAGCCCACACAACTGAGGCAGTATAACAATAAGACTAAATTGGATACCCTCACAAATGATGAATAATAGTTTTATTAGTGATCATGCTAGCTGCAGGGAAAGTGTCTTCATACACTAATTTGATGGAAGACCCAACTAGAAAGAAATCAAATAATTAAAAAAAATGAATTGCATTTGCCAGTATCTAATCAGCCTGCACACACATCATGCACATGGGGCTGAGACACTACTCTAGGAAGCAGGCTTTCTAACACCAGAACACTTTATATCTATATTACCACGGGCTAGGGAATGGAAAAATGTAAAACCACATTCAAGAAAGGCAAACTCTACTTACAAAACAGCAGTGACTCAGCTCCTGAAAACCAGTCTATGACTGGTCTGAAAACAAGATGTGCATTCCTTATGTGCCCTCTGGTTGTACAGAATGAGAACAAGTCCATCTTGTAAATACACTTTTAGTATGATAGATGATATTCCAGAAAAGGTGTTGAGAAACATCTGCAGCATTGTTTAACCCATTCAAACTTCAGAAAACATTTTCAACCAGTGCTGATCCATACCACCTTTTAACTCTGTACACATCTATCAATGTTTGATGTATTCAATAAGCAAGAAACACTCATAACCCTGGCCTCAGATCAATCGGAAACAGCTTATCTTGGGGACCCCTCCAACCCTAAGAGGTCATTCAGTTATTTTTAAGAGAATCTTTCTCAAATGCCATGACCCTTAAACTGCTGAGTTCCATCATCTTTGACTACCCAGCAAGCAAAGAAGCAGCTCCAAGGTCTTTTGTGACAAGCTATGAAGCTCAGCCATTTAGTATTGTAACAAACACTTGGTAACATGGCTACTCAAAGCATTTATTTGAAGAACCAACTACATCTGTCCTCTTTCAAAAATTAAAGATAACTGTCAAGTTTTCATAACACATCTCTCCCTTAGCAAGAAACTTTGGCTGCATGCAGCTCTCTCCTTGACTGCTTTATAGCTCATTATATTGTTGTTTAGGGTCTAGGGGAGGGCTTCCAGGTCTTCTGCTCTTTTTTGTTGTTTTCCGGTGTTAATGGTGACTAGGGCTCTTCCTGGTACATTGATTATTTGGGGGAAAAAACAAACAAGCAAAACAAAAACCACAAGCAAACAAAAACAATAAAACCCCAAAATACATTTACTAAAAGAATTACTGCAGCACACTTGCAGGGGGAAAAAAGCAACTAAATCACGTCTCAATATTACTTTGCTGACAAGCATTAAAAACAATGTGCTGGCTCCTGAGTATCACTTCAGTATACACTGAGTGAAAACACTCTCTCCAGCCTCTCCCAAAAGAACAGAAACCTTGAAACTGGCTCATTCCAGGGAAAAGATTAAAGGTTGCTTTTTCAGGTGTTGTTCATGCACACTGAATCTCTGTGCCAGACAGTGCCATTTAGCATTGCTAAACAGTTATACTGCAGAAGTACCTAGCGTGCTCAAATAGGTCAGGGCCTCAGCATACAAGGTACAGAGTATATGCATAATACTTGACACCCCTTGCCTTATCATATTTTTCTATTTCAAGTGTTTGTCTTGCCACTAACACAGTTATGTGAGCAATCCACACAAACAAAAGAAACTCAATGACACCGAGGCGGGGGGAAAAACCACCAGACCACAAAAAACCAACACATCCAAGTCCTACCAATGATGATGTATGTACTATCCAACATACAAGGAAAACAAAAGTAACTCTACCCCTCATATTGCATACAAGGGTGTAGCTAAATGTCAAAATAAAGCAGGTTTGTGGCTTTTAGGTTGGTATAACTCTAGTTGTTACAACAAAGACAGAAGTGGCTGTTGAACTAAGTTTTGGTAAATGTCTACCGATGACAGTTCTCATTTTCCCATTCCCTTACAATCTAGAGGTGAAAGTTTCTCAGTTGTTGCTTTCAGACTGAACCCTGGTTGAGGTAAATCAAGGGTGCAAAGCCAAAATCAAAAAGTTTGACAAGAGCTGTAGAGAGAGAAACTAGAACCAGAGTGCTAAAAAACACATTTGCATATCTTTAACATTGACAAATATGCCATTGCCATAAATTTGAAATGATGCTTAAAAAGATAAAGCTCTTGGCAACCTGATTATTTTACCAAGCTGACAGCCAGACTGTCTCAGTCTAAATGCACATACCAGGACAGCACAATCCAGAGGAGAAATGAGTCAATACATTCCCATAATTTCACCAAGGTTTTTGCTCCACAGTGCTGTCCCTTCCAATAGCTTCCTGCTCCACCACTACCCGCCTCTGCCTTCTCAAATACTCATCCATATCATGCAGAGCTTCCCTGCAGTTCCTCTGTCACAGTCCCTGCAGGGTCTTTGGGTTCCTTTTGGCACACAGCAGGACCCCTGTATTGGTTGTGGAGGCAGCTGGAACTGGCAATGACTGGCACAAGGCAGCCTTGCCCTCCTCCCTCAGCCCACGCCACACCAACCACTGATGTAATTAGATATGTGAACAGAGAGACCTGCAAAGAGCTCCCACAACATGGTGGAAACATATCTCAGTGTTAAAGTAGCCACTAATCTATAGGCTTAAATATCTAGGGAAGTCTGCCATTTACAGCACTTCTGGAACTGCACACCCTCCCCCAGAGGCTGGGGAATGCTTCAAAACACACAGCTCTTCAGGACATCCACCTTTTGTCTGCCCTTTCGTAGCCATTGTCCAAAATTGACTTCACTTTCACAAGCAAGCTAGTTCCAGGCTCAACCTCCACCTCTGCCCCAAACTCACATGGCTGGAACACACGAAACACTAAGGACCATCTGCACTCACTCCATGAGCAGACCAGAGCAAGCTAACAGGCTGCCTCCTAACATTAAGTTTGTCATCAATATATTCTTTACAATTAACTAAATGAAAGCGCTGAGGTTTAGCAAGCAAATCCATCAGATTTGCCTACCTCTGGAGAAAGAGCACTGTCGTAGACCACACGAAGGAGCTGCATGCTGAAACGCCAGTAAAGTGGGACAAGAGAAATTAAAAATAACCAAAGCAAACCCACTCTTCCCTGGGTTCCTTCATTCTGTGAACAGCAGAGGAGGCACCACGTGCCAGCCCTCTTGTCTCCCTGCCAGTACCTGGTACAGCAAGGGGACTGGAGAGCAAAGACTGTTCCTCTCAGTGTTTCAATACCAGAAGCAGTAATTATTACTTTATGAATTGACAAATAAATTAAATTGACTGAAATTCTCCCCCAAAGCAATAAAGTAGTTTCTACTTGCAGCAATGTTATTGACAAGGCTGCCTCAAGGCAGAAGTAAGTTTTTCCTTAGGTGTATATATATAGATGTAATTTTGACTTAAGCTCCACCAAAGAGGTTTCCTGACAAATATATTTTATATATACATACATACTTCATTACAGCAACTGAATATAGAACACTTGCACTGGAAAGCCCCTAGCCACATTCTAACATTTTGCTGATTTAGCTGTATCAGCCAAAACTTTTTCTTTTTTTAACTTGCTTCTCAACTATGCCAGCAAAAAACCTTACTGCAGAAGCCTTTCTAGTGGCTGTGAAATCTTCCTGCCTGCATAAACTCCCCCTGTCATAGTACACATATGACGCAGCACCAGCCACCAGCGGAAGAAATCCTCTAGTAGCCATAGCAGCACCTCAGGAGGAAGTGGTAAAATTGGGTAATGAAAGCATACACACAGGAGGGGTGAAGGCAAAGGAGAGCATTGAATCAGTCAACATAAGGGTGGAAATGGTAACTGCCTTCACACCAGATTTTTTTTTTTTTTTTTCATAAACCGTGCCTATAATAATAATAAACCAGGCTGGAAGAGACCTTCCAGATCATCGCCTCCAACCCATCAACCAATCCAACCCACCTAAACAACTAACCCATGGCACCAAGCACACCATCAAGTCCTCCTGAACACCTCCAATGACGGTGACTCCACCACCTCCCCAGGCAGCCCATTCCAATGGGCAATCACTCTTTCTGTATAGAACTTCTTCCTAACATCCAACTTAAACCTCCCCTGGCGCAGCCTGAGACTGCGTCCTCTTGTTCTGGTACTGGCTGCCTGGCAGAAGAGACCAAGATCTGCCTGTCCACAACCTCCCTTCAGGTAGTTGGAGAGCAATGAGGTCACCCCTGAGTCTCCTCTTCTCCAGGTTAAGCAGCCCCAGCTCCCTCAGCCTCTCCTCACAGGGCTTATGTTCCAAACCCCTCACCAACTTTGTTGCCCTTCCCTGGACTCGTTCCAGCAAGTCAACATCCTTCCTAAACTGAGGGGCCCAGAACTGGACACAGTACTCGAGGTGTGGCCTAACCAGTGCAGTGTACAGGGGCAGAATGACCTCCCTGCTCCTGCTGGCCACACTGTTCTTGATGCAGGCCAGGATGCCATTGGCCCTCTTGGCTGCCTGGGCACACTGCAGGCTCATGTTCAGCCTACCATTGACCAGTACCCCCAGGTCCCTCTCTACCTGGCCGCTCTCCAGCCACTCTGACCCCAGCCTGTAGCACTGCATGGGGTTGTTGTGGCCGATGTGCAGAACCCGGCACTTGGATGTGTTAAATCTCATGCCGTTGGACTCTGCCCATCTGTCCAGCCTGCCGAGGTCCCTCTGCAAAACCTCTCTACCCTCCAGCAGATCAACTCTTGCCCCCAGCTTGGTGTCATCAGCAAATTTACTGATAATGGACTCAATGCCCTCATCCAGATCATCAATAAAGATGTTAAAGAGCACAGGGCCCAGCACTGATCCTTGGGGCACACCACTAGTGACTGGCCGCCAGCTGGATGTGGCACCATTCACCACCACTCTCTGGGCTCGGCCCTCCAGCCAGTTCCTAACCCATCGCAGTGTGCTCCCGTCCAAGCCATGGGCTGACAGCTTGGCCAGAAGTTTGCTATGGGGGATGGTGTCAAAGGCCTTGCTGAGGTCCAGGCAGACTACATCCACAGGCCTCCCCATATCCACCAGATGGGTTACCTGATCAGAAACTAAACTGTAGTCACAATCCTCCTACAAGAAGTTAACAGCAGTAAATTCTGCACACAGGTTGGTACTGACCAACTTTACTTGGACATACACGGTGTTTCATCTTCTATTCGCATTTTTGTGTCACGTTTTGTGTGCAATCTATAACCTTGAGAAACAGATGCAAGACATTCCATTTATGTCACATAGATACTAATCTTATTCCCCCCCATCAAGACATGATTGTCAGCTGGGACAATTATTTCCCCACCAAGAAAATATATATTTTATACATTATCTCTCAAGAGATGCATTATTTCTAAGGAAAGGCTGAGACACCTGGGTCTGTTTAGCTTGGAGAAGACTGAGAAGAGATTTTATCAATATTTATATATATCTAAGGGCAAAAGTCACGAGGACAGGGCCAGACCCTTCAGCAGTGCCCAGCAACAGGACAAGGAGGATCGAGCATAAACCGGAATACAGGAAGTTCCATCTGAACGTAAGGAAATGTTTTGGAGGTGACAGAGCATCAACACAGGCTGCCCAGAGAGGCTGCTGAGTCTTCTCTAGAGATAATCAAAACCCACCTGGGCAAGTTGCTCTAGGTGAACCTGCTTTAGCAGAAGAGTTGAACTAAAGCTCCAGAGGTCCCTTCCAAACCCCACCACTCTGTGATACCACCATTTCTTTACTAAAGCTTACCTCACAACTTCAAACCACCTATAAAAACCTATTACGAATAAAACCACCCATCCTGGAGTAAATCTCTCCACTCTTCCTAATGAGTGTCCTTACAATACAAATGCATCCTGACTGTATGAAAAGCACACAATGTAAAAAAACATAGACAAGTATGGCTTAGAAAATGAAACTTAAGATAGATTGAGTAGTTATAAAGACTGCCTTGTCTGTGTTTTTACTCAAATATAAGTATTTTCTGTCCTCTTGTTTTTTCTTAAAAACCCAGACCTGCTGCAGGTTATCCAGCCTGCCGTATCACATCATCACAGAAGCCAGTAAGGCCTGGCTGCAGAATTTAGGTCAGCTTGTCTGTGGTCATAAGGTCTTGTATACATAAGGTCTTGTATACAGCCATGAACTTCCTAGTAATGCTTCAGTAATCCCTCTTCATCCTGCCATGCAGCTATTTTACTAGTAGCTGCTAGCTTTTTTCTAACTCCCCAACAAAGCCTCTCCACAGGAGGGATGTTTGCAGGCAAAGGAGCCGCTATCTCTTCCTTGGGAAGCAGGAAGCTGGATGTTAAATCAAATAAATGCTGAGTCTTATTTCTCAAGACAAAAATAAAAGAAGGCAAAGGATTCCCAATGCACACTATAAAAGGTCTTCCTTTTAACCACATAAGGAAAATATAATTGGACAGGCCTAGAAATTATCCCTAGAATATTAGGAACAATTTTCTTGAGATCATCTATACAAATACCTAGCTTACACATGGGTCAATTAAAAA
Source organism: Melanerpes formicivorus (assembly GCF_026170545.1). Classification (NCBI taxonomy): domain Eukaryota; kingdom Metazoa; phylum Chordata; class Aves; order Piciformes; family Picidae; genus Melanerpes; species Melanerpes formicivorus. Next base: position 17,319,081 of record NW_027142359.1, on the reverse strand, counting down.
CAAAGAAACAAACAACCCAAACAAACAAACCAACCCCCTCAAAAAAACACCCAACAACACACACATCAACATGTGACTAAAATTCAGACAGCCTAAGGGACAGATGTTGGTGTTTCTGGAGAGGAAGTATCTCTTAAAGTGAAAAAACCCACGCCTCTTCAAATAATGCTTTCCTCTAAAAGTGAGCTGCAGGCCACTGCCATGCCAAGCACTGAATGACTACACAGGTAGTAGCCCTGTTCTCTAAAGGTGCATATAAATATGCAATGCTTTTGGTTGTAAGGCTTGTGTTCTGAAGAGTTCTACATGAACTGCAAAGTATAATTATGTAAGAAAAAAAATATTCAAATGCAATAAACCAAAGCCTTCAACTTCTGTCTTTGTATAACCAAATGAACCTAATTGCATCTTTTGAGTATGACAATCTGAAAGATGTAAATGCAAATATAAATAACAGTTTCTAGGAACAGGTCACTGGAATCTCAGAAAATAAAAACACAGCTAACGAGCTTGTCAGTTGGTTTGGTCTTAAAACTCATCACTCTGCAACTTTTCTGTGCTCCATGGTTGTCACTTAATATTGTCTTCAAAGTTAGCATTTATCTCCCTATTAGGATAGATAATAAAGCTGAGGAAAAACTCTTTCCTCAGAACATCAAATTGTGCTTCAACATTCAGACATTTGTTAAAAGCATTCCTGACCTTTTCTTTTCAACTCAAAAGGAGTCTGGATACAGGTTCTTGCAAATACACTGATATGCACTGCACATGAGATATGTAAATTAAATACCCTAGGAAAAGTAAGATTGCAGTAGTTTATTTCAGATCTGTTACAGAAATCAAGCATGTAACACGTACCCATACCAGGCACACAAATGATGTGGTTGTCATTACTGGGACACCATTGTATCACACACATTAACAAGACTTTTTAACAAACAAAACTCTATTTTTATAATGATCATCCACAACTTCACTTCAACTTGACATCAGGCAACTGGCAACTTTTCCCATTCCTGGCTCACTACCTGATCAGGCTGTGCTCCTCCTTCCTCCTCTGGCTTCAGCTGGGCTAAGCACTGGCTCCAGGAGGCTCTGCTGACAGGAATACCAAGCCAAGTGCTGATGGTCACTTTCTCATTTTGACAAGAGCCACCGAACTCCTCCTGTACAAAAACAAACTATTGTGAATCAAAGTGGCCAAATAAAGGGTTCACCTTAGTGGAGTGTCAAAGAAATGCCAAAACTCTGTCACACAGAATCAGAACATTACTCAACCTTTTGCCACCAGTGCCCAACATCTGGGGAAGACTATTAAAATAAGACTCATGCTCAATTTCAGAAATACTCAAGAGTTGCCACATTCCTGAAAAGCAGAAATCCCTCAAACTAACAATTTGCCATTTCCCACATTTTCTTCAATATATTGGCTCATCCAAATCTAACTAAGAGCATTGCTACTTCTATGCCACCATTTCCACACACCACCGTAAGAGCTAGACTTGACTCCAATGATGAGGTAGTTGCACGCTGCATGCACTCCACACCACCACTTTGCTCACATTTGAACTGCTGCAGTACAGAAGTATGCCAGGCAAGTAGCCCACCTTGAGTCAATAAGCTGCCTGGAAAAACTTAGGAAGACACCTCTATTCCTGGGATGAACAAAATGGATGAAGAAAGATTCTTGTCCTTCCTCCTTTAGCCAACATTTCCACCAGCCAAGAACCCAGCACAGCTGTGTTACCACAAGCTACTCAGAGACTCCAGGGCTGAACAGAGCTCACAGATGGAAACCAACAACACAGCAAAATGAACAGCCAGCCTCCAGCAGGTAATTCACAAGTATTTATTTTACTTTGCTGCTTATTAAGTATGCCTCATTATAAATCAAGTATTTTACAGTAATTGCCTCCAATCAACAAACACTGAGAGAGCTGCTAAGTAGACCAATGCTTCTCCATAACTGAAAAAAATCCCCTAGCAACAGGAATGACCCTGCAAGACTCTCCATGCACAGCAGGCTGGCTACCACCGCTGCGTCACTGCCCTTCTCATGCCTCTTCTGCCCTGGCTGTGCCAAGCTGCAGTGCTGTGTGTGTGAACCCTTGCCCAGCACCACCAGCCACCACACACTGCGGCCAGAGTGCAAATGCCAGCACAAAAAGGTGCTCACTGCAAGGCTGGCAAGCCCCAGCTGGCAGCAGCACCTTGCCACAAATGGGGACAGCCCCCTAAAATGAGGAACAGGGCTCACAGGGAGGGACAACTGGCTGCATGCCCTGTCCCTGCCACATTGGTTGCAGCTGCAGTGGAAAGCTGCTCCGCTGTTAACGGACTATGCCCAGTGCCAAGAACAGTGCACTCACTCACCCGAGCTGCCCCCTGGCCACTGCAGTCAAAGAAACACCCCAAATCAACACACACACACTTCCCTCTTCATTTATTTTTCAAGGCCTTTTCAGGGTTGGCACCTGCTGGCGCTCAGAAGTCCACAGCAACAAGCCCTGTGTCATGCTTTCCACAGAGAGCACTTTAAAGGTCAACAGGAACCTGCTGTTCCTGGTTTCTTCTTAGCAGTAGGGATGCAGGATAAGGAGACAGGAGAGATACTGCCAAATACACAAATAAAATATTTATCTTGAAACATTTATTCCTTCAAAAGGGTGGGGGGTAGTCAAGCAGTCTCTAGAGGACTAAATCCCTTTTACCAGCATACCCCGCTGGAGTTTTCAGAGACTGTTGGGTTTTTTTAAATACACAGGAGTGAAAACGCTCTGATTAGATACTTTACAAAGGTTTCAGAACAGACCCTCGGATTGTACTTAAGTTCTGACAGAAAATGCTGTCACAGCCACAGGACCCATCACAGTATCACAATATCATCAAGGTTGGAAGAGACCTCGAAGATCGAGTCCAACGTCATGACTAGACCCTGGCACCAAGTGCCACATCCAGGCCCCTCTTGAACACCTCCAGGGATGGTGACGACTCCACCACCTCCCTGGGCAGCCCATTCCAATGGCAGATGACTCTCTCAGTGTAAAACTTTCTCCTCACCTCGAGCCTAAACTTCCCCTGGTGCAGCTTGAGACTGTGTCCTCTTGTTCTGGTGCTGGTTGCTAGAGAGAAGAGACCAACGCCTTCCTGGCTACAACCACCTTTCAGGTAGTTGTAGAGAGCAATGAGGTCTCCCCTGAGCCTCCTCTTCTCCAGGCAAAACAACACCTCAGCTGTTTCTGTAACTTTTTGACAAGGTGAAAGACCCAACTAAGAAGGGCCTAAGCAGAGCCCAGCCCCTCCTCAGCAGCCACCTCAAAGACAACAGTTTTTGAAAACAGAAGGCAAAGCTAGGCCCCACCTCTAAAGCAGGGAGGCTATGTTGTTTGAAAATGCATCAGCTTTTAAGGAAGGGTGTCAGGAGAGGCCAAACAGCAGCACCACCACACTTGGTAAGGCATGGAAAGACAGCATAGCTTGTCTTCAAGAGCTGTATTACAATATGAAAGACTGCTGAAGCCCATCACCACCACCCTCCCCTTCCCAGAAGGGACTGAGCACATGAGATGGAACATACCTGCAGAGAGGTGGATGGAAACAAATGACAAAACACAGTCATAAGTTTTTAAAACAAAATTCAAAGCAAACAAACAAAACAATCCCACACCAAAATGCAACCTAAAGCAGAAATTCTCATGAAAACCATATCAGTGCACAAGCAGATATTTGGGCAGAGACAAGACCGGCCAAGGAATCTTTCCCACAGTTTTTGCCACAGAAATCCCTGTTGATTTTGTTCCAAGTCCTACTTGAAGGATTCTCTTTACACTTCTTCCTTTAGCTCCCCCTTCCATTTTTGAAGTGACAACCACAATTTATTAAAACAAAGCAATGCCTTACTTAAAGAAACATCTGCTCTAAGAACACACATCTACTGTTAGAGTAAGTATGTGGGACAGTGGGTACCGAGAAGATTAAAGGAAATGAAAGAGGGCCAGAGGGGACTAGATTATAAGAAGTGGTACATGTGCTCCTTATTTAATACTTCTTTCAGACCTCTTCAGCATAAGGAAAGACTTAGACTCCACTTACATGGGAGTGCTGGCAATATCCAGTGTCAATTTAGTCTCAAAGCACAGCGAGACATTTGGCACTTCAGGCAGAACACGTGAAACCTGCAAATGCCACATCCTATATACGTGGCTGCCTTCATAAATGCAGTCACTTAGACATATTTTCCACTAAGGAAAACATTACTTCTGTTGCACTTAACATGGAAGAAAAAAAAAAAAGATCAATCTTTGCTAATAGTGAAAAGAATCAGACAATGTACTTCGAGAACAAATTGCTATGAATTTTGTAAAGAAAGCAGAAGGGGGGATAATCACACTATTTGGGGGGGAACCACCTGCTAGTAAGTGAAGCATTTCCAGTCATTAGAGGTTTCATTTTGGCACAACCAAATAATTCTATTCTACACGTATCTCCAAGTATCCAGCCAAGAGCAGACATTTGACAATCACTTTGGTTAAAATGCCATCTTCCTTCTTTGTTGCTGCGTAAGAACAACAACAAACCACCACACAGGAACCCCAAACCAGCACAGAAACCTCCTGCAGAAGTATTGTCAAAAGCAGCATGTAACCTAAACAGATAAATACCACATTTTGCAGCTGAGTTGGGGTTTGTCATCAGCTTAAGGCAATTTGTGGTCATTCCACTGCTGAACACTCCCACTCTTTCCCCTGGTGTATGCCTGAGAGAAGCATCCTGCCCCACAGAGGCAGAGGTGGGTGGACAGGAAGGCAGATCTCCCCTTTGAACAGCAGTATGAACTCAAATTTGCTCCAGCTGGTCTTGAAACCACCCTTGTCCACACCTCCCTTTGGAAGGCACTTTATGCATTGGTCCTACTCCATGCGAGCCTGCAGGATCCCACTGCTGCTCCCTGCAGAGTTCATTGACCATACTAGGATCTTACTGTAGCTTTTCACATACCACCCAACACCTTCTTTATATTGGGAGCTGCCTGTAATTTTTTTCTTCTCTTTGCACCTACCCTGTCTTCCCCTCTGCATGAGCCAGCACTTTCTGCAACAGAAGAGAGGAAGCAAGAAGTTTTCAGAAGGCAGGAATATAACCACAACATTAATAAATTAAACGCTGATGAGCAAAGCAGGCAAAATTTCCCAGTGCCACATATTAAGCTGTTTGATTCACAGGCAGCAAGAGAGGGGGCTGCTGCTGGTAGCTCTAGCATGACATTCTTTAGCAGATAGCAAGGCAGATCTATGACCTTACAATTTCAGACAGCAAGCAGGAAAATAATCAGATACTGAAAAAGCTTAACATGGTTGGGCTGACAGAAAGCAGAAGCTATCAGAGCATAGAAGGCCACCATCCTCTCTTCATTCACAAAACAAACAGCAGAGGAGGAGCACTGACCAGCTGCGTACTAGTCATGATCAGGCTGCTCTGGACCTCTCTGCACATAGACTGCAATTTCACAACACAAACTAGGCAGGTGCAGAACTACTCAGCCAAACCCAGGCTTGTACTGCACCAATTCAAGCTGTAACATTACAGGTACCTGTTCAATCTAATGAATACGTATGTCCACACAGGGTTCTGCATTACTTGGCAACATGCGTTCAGGCTGATTGCAAACTGGCAGAGCCTGGCCATTCAGCTGCAAGCATGAAAGCCCTATTTCTGGAGACAAGACTCCCTCAAAAGAACAGATTTCATATACTTTAAGTGCCAAACTACATAAACATTCATCCTTTAAGATTTTCTTTTATATTTATTTACTCACATTTACCTCAACATTTTTGCTCTTCCTTTTCCTTTGTCACACTGCCACTATTTTCTTTTGCATTTTTACATGCCCCATTTTCTGGCTTTACTGCATGCTTTACTGTTTCTGTGCTCCTGTAACCCCAGCCCCTGCAGCTTCTTTCTTTAAAATACATTTCAGTTAAACTAATTGATGCTAATAAGGCCACTCTTAAATTCATCTTTCAACACAGGTACATCCCAAATCAAATTACACTAAAAACAAAGCACAGTGCAACCACAAATTTTAACCACTGCAAATACAGTCTTGTCCAAACCACTGCATTTTTCATTTTCCTGATTTATTATTAGTATACTTCTGTCAAATTCCCAGTCCACTTGTTTCCCAGGAATTACTCTTCTCCCATTATTCTCATTAGACATGCTTTCCATCAAGGCACTACCACTAACCGAACTCTCAATTTCTGCAGCACCAACAAGCATTTGTGCATCTACCCTCCTCCAACTCCTGATTTTAAGAGCCAATGCATTTGTTGTCAGAGGGGCAGGAGGAGAGGAGCACAACTATCAAGCCAGTTTTCCTTTTGTGCCTGCTAACAATGATGCCAATGAGGTAAAGCAGTGAAGAAATTTAGTATGGCTTATAAAACAGCAAATGTTACTTTAAAAAACTTGGGCATGAAAACTTTCATTTCCCCATTGTCTGCTCCTTTTCTAATCTAGATCATTTAGTCTTTATGTCTTAATTTAATTAGACGGAAGCAAGTACATCAAAGTTTGTGGATGGCAGCCATTGAGAGGAACCCTGTATGCAGACTTCTTGGTTTGTGTTTTGAAAGAGCAGTCAGATTAAGCATGAAGTCTGGTTCTTTCATGGATCTTTACGAAGGCAATTGCTAATGTACGTGGAAAGTGTTTGTAACCACAGTGGTGCCCGACAACAAAGCAAGCCATTGCACTACCTTTCACACTTCTCACTCAAGTTTTAATGCAGAGACTGCCAGGATAGAGCAATTCTTATCCTCCCCTTCCATGATCTCTATACAAAAAGCTATGTACAAATACACAAGATTTACTCTAATCATTCACTGACACATCAGTTTAGTGGACGAATTTATACTGAACAACCCAAAGGACATCAGCTTAACAACGTGTTCCTCCATGCTGGGCTGTAATGGTGACACAATGTCAATTACATAATACTTCTGTATAAAATATTGATATTCACAGAGAAAGCTTTTTAACTGAAAAGTTATTTTCAGTGATCAGCAAACCAGCATTGCATAAACAGCGTATTTGACACAGACCATGAGCTATATTTTTTGTTGACAAAATGATGAAATCAACTTTGCAGGGGCATACAACAAGGTGTATGAAAAATCTCCAACTTCTCTTTTGCCTTTAAGGTACTGCAAGATTACAGAACTGCATCAATCTCTAGCACATCAATCTCTTCAGCAAGTCTGCAATGGGGTTATTTCAGGTGTTCTTTATACAAGTTCTCACATCAACTGAAGTGTGCAAATTCACTTTTCTTCCCATCCTTGGATGGCTGATGAACAGATATTTAGACATCATATTCATATACACTTCCTACAAATTTGTTTTCTCCTATGGAGCCATTAGAGCTATAATCCCAGGCTTATAATCACTGCAGCAAGAATAAAGTACTCCAACTAAAGGCCACCCAACAAAACAGTGACGCTTTTAGTGAGCATGTTGGTACCTGCAGCATTGACCAGGCTTGAAAAGGCAGAAGGTGCATCAGCCATGGCTTCTGTAGAACCCAAGGGCACTCATGAACACCTTTTACTGGTAAGTTTATCTCAGTTCTGACTTGTAAAGAATGAAGTCCAAAGGAAACAAACAAACAAAACCCCAAAAGCCAAAACAACACACACACAAACCCACAACAAACACCACAACACCAAATCCTGCATCCTGTCTGTGGTATAGTAGCCATCAATTTCCATGGGGTGGGTAGGAGCCTGCCTTGCTGCTTCTCTGCTGGGCTGTAACAATCCTTTGTTTGGGTTTTTTTGGGGGTTGGTTTTGTTTTTTTTCCTTTCTGTATGCATTTTTACATCATCAGTTTAGGGAAAGGGTCCATACAACAGATGCTCCAGGACACCATCTGCTGTGAGTTTTACTGCATTTATTGGCTCCAATTGAATGTCATAGATGAGACATCTGTATTTAGGTGTCCCCATCCATAATCTCCACATACAAGGAAGACCATCAGGGGAAACAGCCTGGACAAAAAAAAAAGTCCTGAGAGTAAGTGACTAGAGAGAGATTTTAAAACCCCAGTCTGGAAAATGTGCCATTACTTTAAAAAATTTAAATGCACAGCAAACAGTTTGAAGAGATGTTTGATAGCAAAAAGAAGCAAAAGCGTTTCATTATCTCTTAAGCCCACCCTTTAGGTGTGAGAATTTTCATTGCACTTTCCTTCAAAGAGGAGATTCATAAGAAATAACACCTAAGATGCCTAACTCATAACAAAAAGACCATATAGAGAGAGCTCTTTTTTTTAAACACCAAGGCAGCTGACAAGAAACAAACCATTCCTTTTTCTGTTGATAACACAATACAAAATGCAGGACCATGGTAAACAGAGGCGATTACTAGCCTCATCCATTGCAGGCTACCACCCACATTCAGCTTGCTTATTATTTTCTGCTTCATCAGAGCTACCCTCACCAAGAAAAGGGTCTGTAAAAAGAAAAAAATCTGAGCAATAACTTTCCTCCTTCCCTAAGGGGAGAGTCTCTTTTACATTATGACTGTTTCTGAAGTCTTGAATATCACAACTCCTTCAATCTTAGAAGTGGTATTTTTGAGGAAAGAGCTCAAGTGGAAACAAGGAAAGTTATAGGTAGGCAACAGTTTTGAGACTACAGGAACATGTTTTCATACCCTGATTTATACTTGAAGAGAAGAAAGAAGAATGTTTTGTTGTTTTTTTAACAGTGCAAACAAACAGGTCCCTGGTGCAACCATACTGTCTTCCCATACTACTGCTCACCTCCAAGTGTTGGGCAGAAGTGGCATTTTGCTGGCTTGATTCCAAGAAAACAAGATTCCTCCTTCCAAGGATACTTCCCTGAACATTCTGGCAACTGCTACATGAAGGTCTTTGAGCTTCTCTTCCCGTCCTTTTCCTAAAGGGGGACAGGAAGCTGCTCTTTCAAGACTGGAAGAATACAGCTGAAGAGAACATAGAAACAAGCAAGAAGAGCTTCAATTCTTTTAATTAAAGAATTCTGCGGTGAAATGAATATTGAAGCAGCGTCAGTAAAAATCAATGATGTGGAAATGAGCATTACTGATGATATGAGACAGTGCCAGTTTGACTTGTGACGCACTTTCCTTTTCATCATGCCAAAACCCAGGATGATTCTCAAGAAGTTAAACACTAGGAATACTGGCTTTGCTCCTTCCTAAATTTGTTTGGAATCCCTGATGGGAAAAAACATTTGACAAGCAATCACTACCTATTCTTTGTCATACGGTCAAAAGAAAAACGCACTCAATTTGCTTAGACCAAAAGATGTTGAGCCAAACCCATCCCCAGAAGAAGCAAGTCAGATTTTGGTAAAACACGTCTCAAAGTGCTCTCAAGGTAAGAGGTACAGAATAGTTTAGAAACACTAATTACAATCACCTTTAAAAATATAATGCTGGTATCTGCTAGAAGACTGCATTTCACAAACCTTGATCTCTGCATTTCATTTCTTGTCTGGGAAATGCTTGAAAGTGTAGGCTCGCAGCACCTCAACATCACAGCCAATCATAAACACTTTCAACATCAAGCACTTTTACCATGACACCAGAGAGCCTTAATGAATACATGCGTGCTCATGAGACTCTGTGTGTGTGTGTGTAAAATTAATCACATGCACAATTCTTTACATAGCAAAGTCCTCAGACTCTTCACTGCTTGAGATATATATATTAAAAAAAAACACCCAAAAAACCCAACCCAACCAACCAACCCCCACCATATTAAAATATTACTTATGTGAAAACACAGACAAGACTTTATCTAAACGTAAAGCTTCTGAAGAAGATTATTTCCATTTTCTTTAATACATTGGCAGCATTTTTTTAATAGGATATAAACCTCCCACCTCCAAGAGACAAGAAATAAGCAAAATAAAACTAAAACAAAAGAAAAAACCCACAAAAAAAACCCAGAGAAGCACATAATCTAGCAAAAAAATGGAGAAAATGAAACAGCAGAAAATGAAACAACATGTTTCCCTCTTGTCGCTTTATACATATTTGAGTACAACACAAATACTGCTAAATGAGGTTTATAAAATTTAGGGATCTATAGCAATTTTACAAATTGACTGGAAGATGCAAATTATTTTAAAAAAATAATAAATTAAAAACCTTCAGAGTTCATTATTTGGTAAAACACTAACTCCCAAACTCTACTGCGTGCATCCAGTTGAGAAGCCGGCTTACTGGGCTCTCCCATCTCATCATTTGTGACTTGGGCTACTTCTGGATAAAACAGCCCTTACCAGCCCCACACTGATTAAACACTTTAAGCATTAGAACACTAATTCATCCTCAGTGGTCACCGTGTCCATGCATCTGTATCAAAACTTCTCTCTGGCTCTTTGTGGTGCAGATGAAAGCAAAGGGTGACTCTGAGCTGAGGTGCTGAGTCAGCACTCTGGCTGCAAGTCATCCCAAGCCAGCCCACTGGTGTGCAGCAAGAGGAACTAGCAAAGCAGCCAGTGCCATCAGAGCACAAGGAGGGAAAAGATATTCAGCCAGTGATACAGGACCAGATTAGAAATCCACTTATAGCCCTGCTGGCTTCAACAGACTTTCAATTGGGACCTCGACACACAGAAGGAACGGGAGGACCTGGAGAAATTAAAAGAACTTCAGGATGGGAAATTTCAGTACAGTGACTTCTTACAAAAATTGCAGCAAGCCACCACACACTCCATTACAAACGCTTCTGACCACAGGGATGTATGTATCCTTTTCTCTGCTAGTGTTCACTCTTACCCTCCTGTCACTGGCAGGACCTACTGCAAGCATATCGCCAACAGCATTAGCTTTTTTCTTACGGTCTCTGAGCATGCAGTCAAAAAAAAAGAACTGTCCACACACAAGATGCAGAGTATCTCCATCCCACCACCTACCTTCTGCTACAGAAGAAAGAGGCATCTCTGAGGTAACAGGAACACAGGACTAAGAGCTGGAATACAAGAACTGTATTTCATATTTGGCTGTGTTAGGGCAACACACACCAGTTAATCTTTCCTCAGTAAGCACCTAAACACTTTCACTCTCTTTGCATTGTTATTATACAGGTTTGTTCTATTAATAATTACCCTTCTGTGATCACAGCACACAAACTTTCTCTGCTGCCCATGCTGCTGCTTTAGAATTCTTCCTCCAGATCCAAACATGTTGGACAGGTTACTGTCCCCCCACGGATGTCAATGCTGATACAGAGATCTTATTGTGCATATCTGAATCTCAGAAAATAAATTACTGCTTAATGCTGCTCTTCCCCCTGTTACCTCAGGTAGCCTTTGCAAACTTTACTTTGATAAAGATACAATCTCGACTGCAAATGACAGTATCTGTTTAAATATTTCTTGCTTGCTATGTGCAAGAAAATGGAGCAGACGTAACACAACTGTTTTTCACACTAAGCAAGATACAGGCAAAGCACCAAATGAATTTACTTAATAAAGGCAATGCTTGCTCAGAAACATCAAGAATTTGGTGTACAGAATACATAGCCAGAGTAGCATATTCCTAGTTCAGGACCTCATAAATCAGTTTCAACTAACAATAAAAGGTTTATAGGGGATTTCTAAATCACAAAGAATGAATACCACCCTGGTCTCTCACCAAGACTTGGGGAATTAATTTAAGATAGCAATCAAGAGCAAAGAACACTAACCCAAAGTTTGAGAAAAGGGCAGAGGGGAGTTTACAAAAACCAAACCAAAAAGTGCTTTTTTGAAAACTCAGAGCAGTGGCATCAAAATCTGTTCTGTTGCTGCAAATTTCTGACATCCTAATGCACTCTCTCACACCCCACCTTGTTTTAGAGGCAGAAAAGATGAGTCTTTCCTATCACAGCTGACAGACATAATACTAAAAAATACAAAATGCTTCTGCCTTTTTCAAAAAAAACGACCCAAAGCTCCAACAATGCTTATGAGTAGCTAGCATCCCAGAACGATTACTTAAGATGTTTCATTCCAGCACCAGCAACTAAACCAAGTAAAACCTCACTTTCAGCACCACCACCATTACAGGAAGTACTGCTGAGACTTACTCCACCAAACAACAGGCTGGTTACCACTACCGTCCTCCATTTTCCAGTCTGAGTAACCTACCTCATGGTTTTCAGACACTGGGAACGTCCAGAAGAGAAACTGGCACGGACTGCAAATGCACAGCCTGCATCCCCCCACTGACCGCAGACCGACTTCCCTAAAGGATGCTGGGCAAGCCACAAGCTTTCTATGCTCGAATTGTGTTTAACAGCAGTGGCAGTACTGATAACGAGGACGGGGGGGGAAATGGAGGTTGCAAGACAGCGGAGCTGCTGTGCCAGGCTGAGATCCTCACGGAGTCGATATTGCCACGTATCGGAGAGCTGGGGGAAGGGAGGAGACATGCCTCGAAAAAACACGGACGATTCTCTGACATAAGCAGGTTTTGTCCTCGATATATGTTTTATTGACTGGCTTAGGCCTCTTTTATCTGCGTGTGGTGCAGCACCGAGAACAGTTGACCCCATACAAAAGACCCACAGCTGGCGGTCCGCACATGGATTTAACGCCACCGGTCTTAGAAGGGGGCTCGCTTATTTTTTTCAGCCGCATTTTGCGGACGCGGAGCCGGGGTTGGCCGTGCTATCGCCGCCGCCCGGCACAGCAGATCTCGGGCCCCACTCGCCCCCCGCACATGTGGGCACGTCCAGCGTGGATGCGCACCCCCGGCGAGACAGCGCGGCGAGCAACAGCGCTCCTCGGGATCCCACCGGCGGTTGCATCAACGGGCCGAGGAGCCCCAGAGGCACACCGGCGCCGGCAGCAACACCATCAAACCAATGCAGGCCGTTCTGAACGCAGAAAAAAAGAGGAGAGCAAGCACGACGGAAAGCGCCTGGAGGAAGAAGCGGCAGGTACGGTGCCGATGCCGCCCCCTCCTGCTTCTCCTCAGCAGCCCCTCTGACCTCTGCCCTACAGCCTCCCGCCAGCCCCACGCTCGCCTCACCTCAGGGACGACCCCACGGGCTGGGGGACCCGGAGAGCCGCCCGGCCGGGCCGGGCTGCGCGGTTCGTGCCGTGGGGACACAAACTGTCTCCGGGGCGGTCACTCCCGTAGAGCTGCCATGCGAGCGGCGGAGGCAGGCGCAGCGGCGTCGGGTTCGGCTCCTAGCAGCGCTCTGCAGCGCGCTCTCCGCATGCAACACGCACCAGCATGGGCCGGCGCACGGACAGCACCGGCGGCGGGGGCCGGCCTCGCACCCGAGAGCGCCGCCCGCGGCCCAGCGGCGGCCAATGGCTCCCGCGGCGCCGCGCATGTGAGAGCCTGGGCGGGCCTGCCTGCTCACCCCCCGCGCAGCTGCCGAGCTCAGGTGCCCGCGGGGCGTCGGAGTTCCAGGCGTATGACCACGGGGGAGGCGGAGGGTTGTGAGGCCCGAGCAAATCCTCGCGCGGGGCGCTGAGCCGGGGCGCGCCTAGGAGCGATAGCGGTGACAAGCGCAACGTCCAACGGCTTACAGAGTCACGTTATTCTCATTGTGCAAGTTAACGAGCTGTAGTACGTGAGGTAACTAGTGACAAGCTAAACTTATGTTTCAATTAATTCAATGTTATCTGGGGAAAAAAATCCATTATTTTCTTGCATCTATTTTGAGCCCCATAGGGAAGCGAAAAGTCAAAGGCAGCTTTAGCTTTGGGGGGAAGAGACGAGTGGCAGCTGTTTGGGTCGCAGGAACCAATTTCTCCACTGCAATCCTAGAGACTGAACCCTGCACACTGCAGAAGGAGTCGAACTGACCCCCCCAAAATCATTAGAAACTTCTTTCCTCGTTTAAATGAAATAGTACAATGTCCTGAAGTCATTGTTGAACACTAACTGACAAGTGACCAGACCTGGTGGGGATTTTAACTTGAAGTGGATGTAACCTACCACTTTTGAAATTATATTGAACTTCATCACAAGAAAATACTGACTAATCTTCTTCCAAAATTTTCTCCATTTTGGAGATGGAAAATGGTCCTAGGCGCTTGTCCAGAATAGTTTTTCAGCCTTTTAAAGATTGAGAATCTCCCCTTTATATTTTAGAGGAATTTTTAATGAGACCTTCTGGTCTAAATGACTCTAAAATGTATCTGGGGGTATAAATGAAAGCACTTTTTAGCAGCACTTCAACTTCTGAGAGCAGAGAAAATCAGGCCAGCTTGTCCTGCTCTCAGCTGTTCAGCACTATTTTCATACCAGCATTTTCATCTGGTGGAGAATTTTAGCAGAGTTCAGATTTAGTCTAATGAGCTGTCAATTATTTTAAGCTTTGATTTTTAATACCTTCATTTGGCCTTTAGTTATTCTCTTCCATGAGATCATCATCAACGCTTGCATTATTTTTGGCTAGCATTTTAGACCTTGCTGTTTCCTCCATGAGGTGAATTTATTACCTATTTATTTACTTTTTTGCTCGGAACCTGGTGCCCAAGCTGCATGTAGTGCAATACTGGAACTCCACAGTGATGTAGGGTTAACAGAGATAAAAGCAGTCCAATCTGGTAAACATCAAGGCAAGTGAAAACGGATAATAGCAAGAGCTGTTGGCTGGGAAATCCTGAGTCGCAGGCAGCTGGCAGAGAAAATCAAGCGGAAGAAAAAGGATTTTTTCAAATGCCAGAGCTGGTCAGAGCTAGCTGAATCCACATTCACTTGGCAATCAAGACACCAAGCTAAGCAGAGGCACACCAGCAAAAACAAGCAAATAGCTCTAGGGACCTGAGGCAGAAGACACCTGGAACTAGGTAGATCCAGATGCAATTAGGGTTCCTTTCTGATGGGGCAATCACAAGTGTGAAAGAATGTGTGCTGGGTTGCTTGGGGTTTTTTGGTTTGGTTTGTGGTTTTGGGGTTTTTTTCCCAATATGTATTTAAAGGTAACTCAAATTTTCTTTAATTTAAAACTCATGTTCCTTCATTTCAAGCTTCTCTAGCAAAGACCTCTCCCACTGTCTCAGGTTTGGTCTTTGGGCTCAGGCCTCAGTGCTTTTGGGCAGCTCTTTCCAGATTGCTTTTTCTGGCATTAGCTGCCTGGGACACGCTGAGGTAGGACAGAAGAGAGAGGAGGAGAGTTAAAATCCTGGAAGAGCTCTGTTTGGGGCAAATATATGTCCCAGCTGTTATCCTGCTATAGAGTTGTTTCAGCAGAAGTACAAATCAGCTCCACATTACTCCATGTGACAAGAGAGGTGCCAGAAAAACAGTGGAGGAAAAATGGCTTCTTTCCACTTGCACAGTTTTGATGTTGGCCCTTTACAATTAAAATAAAATCACATTGTTATTTTCATCTGTGGCTCAGAGGACTCAGTTAGTGATTGTATTAACAAGCAATAGTTAGGCAGCCAGATGCCTTACAGGATACATTTAGTTCTTTGTTTTTAAAGCTGCATTTTAACTTCAATTGTTCAAATGACCTAACCTTTGCTAGCCAGAAAATGCCAGATATTTCTACATTAGCATTATCCCCATTTTTTAATTATTAAACATGTTTAGTGCATATGGGTCCCCCAGTCAGTAGAGTTACTGTTTCAGTGATGTTGAAAAGCTAATCATTCACTCTGATACGTTTTCCAGTTCTTCCTTTCTTTCACTCAGACAGCCGTCCTGTGCATCTCAGCTCTGCCTACTTGACATTGTCTAGTGGGTGTCCAAGCTCAGTTCAAGCGAGCCAAGTGCAGGAGGGACACCAGCAGAAGGTGAACATAAGGAAGAAATGGTGCCAAAAATAATGATTGCCAGTGGTTCGTCCAAGAACAGTGAGGAAACTGAGGAATATTTCAGTCCTGGCTTTGAGTGGAATAACGTGTTTTTCTCCCAAGCAAATTTAAGATGAAGGGTAATACTAAAAGGTATTACTTGGGAAGAAATACAGATGGCAACACAGAAGGGAGATACAGGTAGGGGCTGGCTTTCCTCTCTCCAGAAACATAGCAAATCAGCTTCATGGAATGGGCAAAACTTGAAGGGGAAGACTCCAGTTTAAATAAGGAGTGTATGAGTCACATCACTTGGATACTGGTCATCTGTGCCAAGAAAAATGGTTTCTAAGTGCTGAACAATTCAGCCCATGGTGCTCATCTCAGTCACATGGGCAGGAAGATGGGGCTGGGCATGCAGCTGTGTTTATCAGCCCTGATCTGCCACTTGCCACCCAGGCAGCCATTAGTGCCACCTCCGTGCCCCATGCCCTCCCACAGCAGCAGTGCAGCTAATTTCCCAGGCAAAACTAAGCAATGTGTTGGCAGCCTTTTTATTGCCCTGAGGTCAGGTGGTGTTGGCAAAGGTCTATGCTGAAAAAAGGAGGATCCTCCCTGTCTTAAAACATTAGAACAACTGTTTTAGATAAAAAGCAGTTTCTTCTTCCTTCTAATTACATCCAGGACTCCACATTGTGCTCACCAGTTCTTCTATGTCATTTGCAATAATACAAAGCCACAGAATCACAGAATAGTTGGGTTTGAAAGGGACCTCAAGACCATCGAGCCCAACCATGCTGCTAGAGCAGGATCACTTAGAGTAAGTCACCCAGGAACACATCCAGGCAGGTTATGAATGCTTCCAGAGACTCCACAACCATTTTGGGCAGCCTGTTCCAGTGCTCTGCCACCCTCAAAGTGAAAGGAGGTTAGTCTGTGACTGAGTCCATTTCACCTGTGTAGCTCTTCCTATTTTCTTAATTTTGCACTTTGCTACTTCTACAATCTCTACCTCTTCTGCTTACTGTTTTCCACAAATACTAGATGCTAAGCATGGAGGCTGGATAGGAAATGAAAATTAAAAACCTGGGGTTAAACTGGTTTTGTTTAATCTGGAGAAGAAGAGGCTGAGGGGAGACCTTGTTGTTTACAACTATCTGAAATGAGGCAGTAGTGGCATGGTTGTTGGTCTCTTCTCCCAAGTAACAAGGGATAGGACAAGAGGAAGTAGCCTCAGGTTGCACCAGAGGAGATTTAGGATAGGTATAAGGAAAATTTTATTTACTGAAAGAGTGAGCAGGCATTGGAACAGGCTGCCCAGGTGTGAGATATGTTATATTTGGCTTTTGCAAGGGGAAGGTGGGTGCCAGTGGGTGCTGTTGTTGCTTGGGACCTCAGGGTTCGATCCCAAAGCTGATTGGTTGTAGTCTGTGTTGTGTAGGATGTGTATTGGGAGAGAAATGGAGGGAGGGTAAGGCATCAAGATGTCTGAGACTGGCCAAGTCAAGAGTGCAAACCTTTGTCCCAGCCCTGACTGCAGCCAGCAACAGGCAGGACTGGGAATGAGTGGTATGGGAGCATGCTTGGGAAATGTAAAGGGATTTGTGGAGATATGTGTGAATATGTTTGTTTGATGTCTATATAAGCTCAGCTCGTGTTGTTATGGTGCCTCTAGTGAATCTGCTATGCACCCAGCGCTGTTTTGCCTTTATTTTATAATAAACTGTATTTAAAATCTAGCAGTGAGCTTGTTTCTCACACAGGGAAGTTGTGGAGTCACTAGCTCTGTAGATGTTAAAAAAACACCATGTGGACATGGCACTTCAGGATGTGTTTTAGTGGGCATAGTGGTGTTGGGTTGACAGTTGGACTTTAATGATCTTAGAAGTCTTGTCCAGCTGAAATTATTCTATGATTCTATCATAACCATAATTAGCAGAGTAAGACCAAAAAAATTTACAGCTTTCAAAGCTTGTCCAGCCCAGCTCGCTGGAACAATTTACACACACGCCCCTCCCCTGTCCCCCCAGACATTTAGTCTATTTTTTTGTTTCTTCAAATCATGCCTAAAAATCCTTCTTTCTTCAGATCTTGATTGGCTTTCTCAGTGAAATGGCTGTGCCTAGCTGTACCTATACTAGCACTTAACCTGCCTAGTCCCACAGTTACAGTAGTTAAGCGCTTGCTGGCTTTGTTATTTCTTTAGTAGAAGTTTTCTTTAAAATAGCCTAGCTGCAAGGGTGTAATGAGGTACACAGCTGGGTACAGCTTTCTGAGCATCAGGAGGAAAGAGAAAGAACATAGTGGCACCAAAATGCTTAGTCCCTGCAAATGACTGATTCCAGATTAAGGACTCACTCAGCTGGACCATTAAAAGAAACAACAAAATAAAACCACATAAACCAAAACAGTTGAGAAGGAGCAGGGGGGGAGAGGGGGAGGTGATAAGGGAATAATATATAATTTCTTTTTTACAGGCTCCATCTTCTGTCTTCCTATTCTCCCATAGAGCAAAGAAACCACCAGTCATTCTGTAGAAGGAGAATAGAGAAAGCTTGTTTAAAAATGAGAATCCTTGAGCAGGGACTTGGAGCAGTTTTTCGACTCACCAACTGCAACAGGGCTGCTGTGTTTGTGCTTGGGAGCTTGCAGAACCCAGACTTGCCCCCATAGCACTAGGAAAAGCTAATTTTGCTTGAAATGGCGATAGTAATCTTTTTACTTCAACTGCAGCAGTTTCTGCTGGTTATATGTACATATTATAGATCAAACAAAATCAATTCTAGAGACTCTACCCAAGGGAAAACATAGCAACAGCATGACATAATTCCACCTCTGAAGTCCTCTTCCCAATACTTTTTCAAGTACAATGAGAACAAAACAAAGTATGCCAGTCCCTAAAACTTTTATGATCTTCGAGATCATTTCCAACTGAAACAATTCTATGGTTCTGCAATTAGACATCCACTCTCTCTTCAGCATCACACTATCCACTCTACTTCAAGATAAAACACCTTAAAGATTCCAAGCATTCACAGAATCATAGAATTGTCAGGGCTGGAAGAGACCTCAAGGATCATCTAGTTCCAACCCCCTTGCCATGGGCAGGGACACCCTCCGATAGACCAGGTTACCCAGAGCCACATCCAGCCTGGGCATAAGAACCTCCATGGATGAGGCTTCCACCACCTCCTTGGGCAACCTGTTCCAGTGTCTCACCACCTTCATGGTAAAGAACTTTTTCCTGATGTCTGATCTACTTCCACCCTCTTCTAGCTTGGATCTATTCCCCCCAGTCCTATTCACTACCTGAAACCCTAAAAAGTTCCTCACTAGCTTTCTTGTAGGCCCCCTTCAGGTATTGGAAGGCCACAGTAAGGTCTCCTCGGAGCCTTCTCTTCTCCAAACTGAACAATTCCAACTTTTTCAGCCTGTCCTCATAGCAGAGGTGTTCCAGCCCTCTGATCATCCTTGTGGCCCTTCTCTGGATATGTTCCAGCACGTCCATATCTTTCCTGCAATAGGGGTTCCAGAACTTCTCTTTACCTTGAATGTAAATTAATTTGAGACAGCACTGGTTTTTATGTGTTACACAGCAGTGAATTCACTGCCAACATTGTATAGCCACCATAAACCAACTAAACAAGTATCTCCCCTGCCCCCAAACACCTCCAACTCATTTTATCTCCACATGGGAAAAGGTAGTGGGATAAAGGTCTGATCATGCCTTAACCTAAAATAAGATTTTGCTTTGTCAGGCTAATTATACGTTCTGACATCAGAAACTGAGATTAGCAGGCGGTTTTCCCCTGAGTTGCCCAGGGACTGTAGGATGAATCATGTCTGCTCCTGCGCTATACCCAGAACCATGGGGAACAAGGGATGGAAAGACCAGGGTGTTTATTTTCCTCCTCAGGTCATGTTCTGGCTTTGTAGGTGCTGTGATGTGGCTGGTTGGTATTGCTGTCATGCCACGTGTGTCAGAAATGGCCGTCATCTTCCAATAGTTGCATTTACACAGCAACAAAGACATATTCACTGCTTTGCTTTGATCTGGTGTGAATTCTTGGTACCAGAGTTAGTTTCTCAAAATGCCACTGAAACTTTCTGAAATTTGACTTGAGAACAGTGCTCCACACAGAGCATTTCCCTTGGGGGTGAGGGGAATAGCCAGACCTTTTTAACATTTAAATACAGAGAAAACACTCCCTGAGTAACTAAGATACCCTCCTCGTGCTTTGAGCTATTTAGCACCAGACACTCTGAAGTTAGCCTAAGTCTTAAATCTTACAAGAGAAAGAGCACTGACACTTCTTTTGCTGGCCTCTTTCATATCTTTTTATAGCTAGAACTCTTCTGGCATTGCGTTTCCATGGTGGTTGCTTTTCAACCACTTCTCCCTGTCTCAGGCCCCTTTTCTTCACATCCCTTTACACTGTTTAAAACCTCCCTTACCTGGGTGCAGCAGAGCTGACCGCGGTTACCTCTGCCAAACGCCTGCCTCCCTCGCTCCTTTTTTGGGGCAGCTCCTTCCAGGCTTCGCCTGCTGTTCTTCCTCTCCCAGAGCTCCCTCTGCTGTTAGATGCCACCGCAGTGTGGAGTAACCTGTGTAAACCACGGGAACCCCAGACATGATTTTGGAAGGCTGATACAACTCACGCAGGATCAAGGCTACTCTGGGGTGATAGGGAGCAGCCTGGACAACATCGCCTGGCTGGGTTGGCCTCCTCCTACCAGCTGTGTCCTCTGCCAGGATGCCTCTTGAAGACAAATGGAGCAGCATCCTTGCCAAGCACCCATTAGGGATGTCATTCCTATTGGGAGTCAGTAGATTAGGAAACACTGCTCCTTTAGACAGAAAAAAATGGCCTTTGTGCTGTGCCTCCAGCTGTTTACTGTAGGGCATTAGCATAATGCTGTGGAGTAGCTGTACATCCAAAGTACTGCTTAATTACAGGAGATGCAATAGGAGAGGAAGGGAGAATTGTGCCAAAAAATACTGAGTGAAGAATAAGGGCCCAGCCTGTGAAATACATGTGCTATTTCTGCCTGCCTGTAAGGAGGCTGGCCCTGCACTGTGACAGCCTCTTTGCAAGGCACCGACTCACTGTAGGTGCCTGGTGGTATGTGACAGTGAAGCAGGCCTGGCTGAGCCAAGGCACGGCAGATTTAAGCCCCCAGCCCCATGGTGCATGGGCACGAGGGACCAGAAGGCATGCTCATTCTCCCATTGCCCACTCCAGAGGTCATGTGCTGCAGAGCTGCCTCCTCTCCATACCGTTGACCTTGCTGCTGACAAGATGCTCAGCAGCTCTTGTTCTGCTGGGCCTTGGGATGCATAGAGTTGAGGATAAAGAGAGCAAGAAATCCATTGCTCAGTAGTGTGGAGGCCTAGCCTCAAAATATGCCAGTAACTTGTGCTGGTTTTGACAGAGGCAGTATCCTGCAGCTATGGTACCCAGGAGTGGTGCATGGCTCTGCTCCCACCCTGAGGGGCACGACAGGAAAACACACCAAGCTATCCCCTGCTAACACATTTGCACACTTGTTGTATCTGCCTGCGTATGTTGCCATAGGAACTGCAGCCCCAGCATCTGCTGCTGCCTCTGAGCCCAGGTGGTTTTGGCCCACCACTGCTCCTCTGCCTGCCTGCTCTGCTGGCTTCATCATGTGCCCCCTGTGCTGCTCATGAATTACCTGCCTCATCCTCCTTTTTTGGGCATCAATCAGATAACTGCTGTAGCTGCTAATTACTGCATTAGGTATAATTTGCCTATTAATTTGTCTCTCTCCTTCCTCCTACCCTGGCATACTTCCATCTCTTCACCCTTTCCACCTTCACACTAGATCTGCTCTCTGACTCCCATCTCTTGCACTCTTACTCTTGCACTCCTCAAGCACACAAGTCTTGCACTGCTTGTTTCCTTCCTCTCCACCTTCCTATTACTCACAGCTTCTGTGGTCTTCCCAAGCATGTCTCCTCTGCCACTTCTCCCAGTCCTCCTCCAGTTTCCTTTCCTTTAGACAGCCTGCCCACCATCTCAGGCTACTCCTTCATACACTCCTCTTTATTCTAGCCCTGTGCAGGACACTGCCAGCTTCTCCCAGAAATGAGGCAGCTTTGCTTCTATCCTATACTCTCTCTGGATCTTACAGTGTCAACATTTCTCATTTGTTGCTCTTGTTTCTTCAGATACCCCAGAAACTACGTTTTCCACCTCCTAATAGCTTGTGCTTCAAGCCCGTCTCCATCCTTTACCTCTCCAAATCCTCACTTTCCTCCACTCTCCTTTACCAGCCTCTCCAAGGTAAGCATGTTATAATCTCTCACTATCCTCAAATCCCACTATGACCCACCTTTCTTCTTCCTCATTCTCTGAATGGGAAATTCCAGCCAGCACCACAGCCAGCTCTGCTCAGCCTAAGAGCCCTGATGTATACATTTATTGCAGGACTTGCACTATCATCTTTCCCAGCTTCTTACTCCTCTGTCCCCATACTCTTGACTTTTGGTGCCATTGACTGCAAATTCCCTTTGAAGTCATATTCCTGTAGAAGAGCTGTTTTCAGATAGCTTTGGAAGGTTATGGTTAGTCTTTGACTTAGAAAAGAATGTTAACATCTTGTGACTGAGGAGAGAAATTGGGCAGAATTTGGTTAGATGTGTTAAAATATTGTTTTGTTATTTTAGCCTATTGTATGCCTTAACTACATGCACACCGGTAGAAAATGGACAATTCAGATGTGACACATGTGCCTTCTGATAGGCTATATAACTTTGATGTATAAAGTAATAAACATCTTCGCCTGTTTACATCTTGTCCTGGAAGCTGTGCTCAGGGTGATTCAAACACCTATACAACAACCCTATATTACAACAAAAGCTGATCTCCGACAACAATGCTATGCAACGACATATTCCCTCCTGACTCACAGAATCACTTTTCCTCTTATCACCTCCTCCCTTTCCACACAGCCCCTTGGACCAATGTCTCCCCTCCATCCCCACCTGAGGCACATTATTCATCCTTCTTTGCTGCCATCTGTGCCCTGCTTTCTCCATCTGTGAGTCTCTGGAACTCCTGCCCTCTCCTTCCTCCCATGTAAAGGACGCAGATATCTCCTGGGGTGCCTTGTGAAGACCATCTCATCTGCCTAGAGCCTTTAGCTAGCATCTACAGTTCTGCTGACTCCCACTCTTGGTGGGTGTGTCTCCATCTTGCATCTCAGACAACTGCTACCTTCTCCTAGGTATACTTGAGTGCTGCTAATACCACCTTCCACTAGTCCTCTCATTTCCATGCAAGTCCTTCCATTTCTACACTCTGTTTTTCTACTGGGAACATTACTCTTTCTTGCTAGGTTTCTTCTGCTTTCAATTCTCCAGTCTCATCTCACCACCTCAAACCTTCTAGTGGTCATGAAATCATTACACTTAGACTGTTGCTGCAGGACATGCAGAAGATGTGCACATGAGAGAGAACATAGAGAAAGAATTTCCCACTTGTATTATATCTTCTTACATGCTTCAGACCATCTGTGGAAAGCTGTCAAATGACTAGTTGAAAACATATCATAAAATCTTGTTATTTTACTAAAAACATTAATTTAGCAGGCTTAGATCTGAGAACTCAGCAGAATGCTAGCAGTTTTCTCGTGCTTCCCAATTTTGCTTGTCTTTTTAAACCAAAGAGGTCTCCTGGTTTATTGTGTCCCAGAATCTTCCTGTACCCCCTGAAACTTTTGAGCCCCCATTTTGCTGCTGGCTTGGCATGTGTTATGCATTGCTGTAGTCCCAGGTCTGCATGTGCTTGTTAATAGAGCCTGGCGAAATTTTCGTGTGTGTTCTCAAGCCAGTAAAAGTGTAACAGCACTTCATTATTTGTAGTGACACCTCTGGGTCCTGAGATCAGTACATTATCATGTCACTTTTAAGCCTTTTTGCACTGTTCTTTTAGGTTTGTTGTGGTTTGGGGAGCAGATAGGTCCTTAGAAGCACAGGCCTTATCCATGAAATTTTCCCATGAAATTTTCTATCATGAGTCAAATATTTTTATGTGCAGTGGCCAGCCCTCTGCAGTAGCATCAGACATCAGGCAAATGTTTCCTCCTGCTGTCTTTGTATCTCCCAAAAGACCTTTGACTCAAGTGTCTTTGCCAACAAAAAAGAAGTAGCAAAATCAGTTAACAGATCGAGATCATTGATGATGGTAGGAGTGAGCTGACTGTGATGCTGTTGCTGTTTATTCTTCTGAACAAAGTACAACCAGTTTGCCCAGAGCAGTATTTTGCCAGTTACCTCTCCCAGTTACTATCCTTACCTCAAATTGTTCATGCTTCATTGGTTGTCCTGGCTATGTCCTCTCCCAAGATCTTGCCTACCTTCAGCCTACTGGTGAGGGGGGGAATATTAGAGGGCCAACCTTGCTGCTGTGCCAGCACTGTTCAGCAGTAACCAAAATACTGACGTGTTATCAACATCTCTCTAGCTACCAATACAAAGCACAGCCATTAGAAGGAAAATTGACTCCATCTCAGCCAGACCCAGTACATACAGCTAGATCACATAAGGAGCACTGAAGGGACATGTAGGCCTCCCTTTCTTCCCATCATTGTGTTTGGAATATGTTTCCAATTGCCCTAGTCACAAAGCAATAAACCAAACCAAACCAACAACAACAACAACAAAACCCACCAAACAAACCAAAATAAAAACCCAACCAAAAACCCCAACAAAACTTGTCTACAGTGGTAAATTGAAGATGTCCTATCAGACCACATTATAGAGAGCTACACACTATTACATTTTTAGTTACATCAGAAAAATCAACATCCACATGGCTTCAGGACACAATGTAGTTGATTTCCATATGCCCTGGCAGAAAAGAAAGAACAGATCTTGAAAGCAAATGAAATCTTTCTTGGGAAGATGCCCATTAACATGCTCTTCTACCCCCTGACATGCCTACGCAGAATCCAACCTTCCCTTGCAGGAGATGAAGAAGGAAGTTGGCTAACCCCTGCAAGGCAACAAGTTCATCCAGCCAGGGGTCCTCATTCCAGGCTCCCCAGCATTCTCTAGGCCCAGCACATCCTCCTCTCCATCCATCAGTTGTGTTGAGGGGCTGTTTTCAGGGTGGAAGAGTAAGCAAGTGCCTTGCTGCATGTCACATTTAACGTTCCCAGCCTTGTTCTACTAACCTGACACCATCTGCTGGTTCCAACAGCCCTGTGAAGTGAAATCAAAAGTGAAATTATCTAACAACTCAGCCACAGCTGTAGTACAATAGCTGGAATTTGCCACTGTCAGAGGGAGCAGGAATCCTAAGATGGTTCACAACCTACCGTGAATGGTGGGAGCCCTGATTATAAAAAACTCACTGGTTCCCTTTGTGCTGTGGTGCTCCATAATGAATCAGGAGATGACTGCAGCCTTTGACTGGTATCTTCCAGTAATTCTTATAAAATAGCCACTTTATCCTAGCTCTGTTTTCATGAGGCCACTCTAGCAGCACATAAACATAAACATTTTGCCTTTGCAGCTTTCACTTACTTTATTACTACAAAGATACTCAAAAGATGATCAGGCTTTGGAAATAAACTCTTCTCCAGCTACAACTGTTCTCTGATCTGGGTCAGGGCTCTGTGCAAATCGTACTGAGTGGTCATTGCATAGCTATCCCGGGAGCCTATGTGGGAAGGTATTTCTGCAGCCCTTTGCCGCTTAAATAGTGGATCAGATTCTCAGGCAGGCCAAACTCCCACTGAAACGAAGGAACGAGGTTCTCAATCCAGCCTAAATCCTACGGGCTGGGTCGAGTGAAATAAATTGTCCCTGGTGTCGGGCAAATGGACTGTCACAGCAGGGCTGCAGGGTGGCGGCGCTGCCGGGCCCCGACAGCAGGTGCCACTGCGGACCGTGGCTGGCCGTGCGACACCGGCACCCGCACCGCCCGGCCCGAAAGCCCATCGGGACTCGGCGTTGGGCGGGCGGTGCTGTAGCCGGGGCGGGGAGCTGGGACACCGCGGCCATCAGCTCCGGCGTGGGAATGGCCCCACGGAAGCCGTGGCTGAAGCGGGGCCTGAGCGGTCCGTCGGTAGGAGGCGCCCAGGCTTCATCGCGGGCTTTAGACCTTTAAAGGTCCAGGAGCATCGCTACTACTCCGAGGGTTCATGATAATGCTCTGGAAAAAGGCAACATTTTCCTGTTCCCATGACCAATAAGAGAGGCACCCATAGGACACTATGAATGAATTTCAGAGTGGCATCAGGTTTTTTAACTTCTCTTTTCTTTCCAATTGACTTTTGTGGTCAGGAAAGCATTGCACACCTAAATATTTAAAAGACACTGTCAGGGAGAGAAAAGAGAATGAAAGGGACAGGAAAAAATCCTACCCTGCATACAGTTAATGGATTTATTCTAGTGTTAGGGATGGAGGAAATTACAAAGACTTCTCATGGAAGTTTATATGGACAGATCCTCCAGAGGACCTATCCTGTTTAGACCCCTGCCCTCACTCACCTGGGAGGGCTAGATGATGAGAGGAAGTAAAGAATCATAGAACCATAAAACTGTTGAGGCTGGAAGAGACCTTTGAGATCAAGTGCAACCTCTTGCCTAGATCTTTCAATCCCACCACTGCTGCTGAGCCACTGCCACTAAAGCATATACCTAAACAGACACAGACACATTGTGCCCTTACCTGCCAATAATGAATATTGCTTGTGCTGGGCACCTGAATCCACAAACAAGTTAAATTACTTCTATGAACACACTTTGCTAGTTGATCATTTTTCTTCCAGCTCTTTCCTTTCAAGGAAAGGAAGGAGATCTGCTTTCAGTGTCACCAGTGAGATTTTGCAGGGCAGATTCCCAACATCATCAGCCTTCCCCACTTGCTTCACTGATGCAGTAAACATGACTTTAATGTGGACTCTGCCAGCAACCACAATTCTGCTGAAACACTTGAGACTTGAGATCACATACAGCTTCTTGATATGCCAGTGAAGCTTGGATGGAAGCCAGAGAAGAGGACAGGAAGAGTCCACAGGAAATGGAGGAGGGGCTGGCAGTATAGCTGCAGATAAACAGAACACAATTTGCCTGCCCACCACTTCAGAGAGCCCAAAATTTCTGAGACAAGTTTCTGCACAGAGCTGCAAGACATTTTTTAAACTCCTGAGACTGATCCATGCAGGAACAGTAGCTGGAGAGCAGAGAGGGCACCTAAGGAGGTATTTGAGACCTGCAGTCCTAAAGATGGGAGTGGAGCACGAGAGGTGGTTAATTCAGAGAGCCAGCAGAAAGGAGAGGAAAAAAGCCGGACCAAATGCTGTAGCAGGTCCTAGATCTTCTGTTTTCTCTCTTTAGGATCTCTCCATACTGATGCCTTCCAAGGCAACAGGTGAAAGCTGGGTGCTACTCTGTGCTATGAAAGCTAGGTTTGCTGTGACCAAACAGAGCAGCATTATCCCCTCAGGTGCTGCACGAGAGGTTGGAGACAACACTCATTTGCTTAGCAAGAGTGTTACATGATGGAGTGCTACATCTTTGGCTTATTACCTTTTTTTTTTTTTTTTGTAATAGCACTCTCTGCTGCTGGCCAGGTCTCCCCAAGTCCATTACTTTGCCTGTGCCAGTCACCCATCTCAGCTTTGTTTCTTGATGGAAGCTACTGGATCACTCAAGTACTTCTGGAGCTCTTCTGGGTTGTCCAGTTTCAGTGTCTACAGGTGCTTTCTATAAAGGGGACAGTATAAGCCACCTGCACTGGATATGCATAGCCAGGAGCCTCCTCAGCCCTGCTGTCTACTACTCTGGCACTCAGCCCAGAGAAATGAACCCCAGATCACCTCAAAGTCACATCAGCTTGTCAGCTGTGCGTAGGCAGGCATGGAAGGGATGATGCTGTGCAGGGATGGGGCAGAAGAGTATCTATCACACACAGCAGATTCTGAGCAGGCTCCAGTAGTGTAAAAGTACAACCTGTTCTGAGCACTGATGGGGTAACAGGAATCACCTCTCTGCAAGAAATGTGGGTGGTACAAAGAAGGCAGCTTGCAGGTTAACCCACCAAGGGACCAGTGGCAGCACAGCTATATCAAAGACTTTTGCCCTGAGCAGCACATCCTGTTAGCAGGAGAGGCAAGAAATCTGGCCTCAAGGTACTGCTTCAAACCAGCTGATGCTATTAATTGGATTTGACTTACTCTTTACATCCATGAAGACAGATTAAACAGGTGGAAGTCTCTCCAGACAATGCAGATTAATCCACATGAGGATTTGTACCAGTAAACTGTAGAGGTTTGAAGGTGTGCTGCACCATGAGCCTCTCCTGTGGACTTTCCACTCATTCAGATACCTTGTCTCAAGACCTTTCTGTATCATGGGCATATATGTTCACTCTCCAGAGCAGGAAGGTTTTTCAGATTTCCATGTTGTTGCTGCTAGAAATCCATACACCTCCCTGTATTAATGGCTTCATCTCACACTACTTCCTTTTTAGCAGCAGTGAAAATCAATAAAAGATAGCCACATGATACAATTACATGTAATAATGACACATGATTACTGAATGACCCAGTTTCCACTTACCGAGGCTGCACAGTCTTAGTGATGTGGGACTGTCCACAGAGTTAGGGCATGATTGTTTTGGCCCTTGCAATACCAGGACAGTGTAACTCTCTGCCTGTCTTGGCCATGTGTTGAGGTTTGCTTCCATAAACCTGAGAAACTTTCTGTTAGTTCAGCTAGATCCCTTTCCCAGTGCTTTGGGAAGCCCCTGTTGCTGTCTGTCTTGGCCTCAAAGCTGTTGTCTCAGAAAGTGCCATCCTTTTTCTGCTTCCAGGAAGCTTTGTTGCTGGGTGAAGGACTTCTGGGTTCTTATCAGGCTCTAATTTGACATTTTGCTGGGTTGTTTGGTTTTTGGTTGTTGGGTTTTTTTTTTCCTTTTTTCCCCTGGCTGCTCAATTAGACTCCAAGTCTTCCTGCAATTCAGTGATCTAAGAATCCAGGTCACCATATCCGCCAGAGCTGCTTCCTCCTCCACTTTTGCTGAGCTGCTCACAGATCTTCCTCCTTCCTGGGCAGACCTCTATGCTCCTCGGGCAGCACCTGCAGATGTGGTATCTCTCTCCTCCTCTGTACACAATGTCTCCAGCTCCCCTCACGGTTTTCCTCCTTGAATTAGAAACAGCAATCAGTTGAACAATTCCTGCCAGAAATGCCTGAAGTTTATGAGACTCAACACTCTTCAGGGGTCCCTAAAGTAACAGCAGCTGCTGGCAAGCTTTGTGCATGGATGTGAAAAGCCACCCAACACATCTCATTTGTTGACTTGCATTCCACACAACTTCCACCAGGACTTTATGTCCTCCCTCCTCATGTTTATGTCAAGGTTCATGGTGCACCCAGATACCTCTCTGACCCACTGGCATCCTCAAGACCTATATCCCTGCCCATGGCCCAGCAGCTCAATTTTGGGAGTTTGGCATGACTGCCCTTGTAGTTGAGGCTGCATCTAGGCTTGTCCCAAGCCAGTACTGGCTCACTGGCCTAGCTCAAGGATTGACTGCCCAGGATGGGCAGAGCCTACTGCTGCCACCAGCCCTGGGAACCATGATATTGCCAGCCTGGCTTCACCCTGCCAGCATTATGGCCTTCATGGTCCCACTTGCCTTTCTGCCTGCAAGTCCCATCTGCTCACAAGGCCCACATCTTTCAGCCCCATAGACTTCTCCAGCTCCACTACTGTAACAGCCTGTGCTGGTGCATCCTTCCCCCAGCTACCAGCAGTAGCCCAGGCATGTAGTATGGAAGAAGCACTGGAAGGGCTGCCTGCTCCCAAACCTGAAGCTTTCATTTGTATTGCCAGTCTCCAGCACTTTATTGTTCAGGGTCAGATGTACCTCATCCCATGATAGCTTCAAATATTTTCATCAGTTCTGCTTTCTGTGGTGCCCACAGGAGAGCCTTTCAAGGCACTGTTTCTGCCAGAATAGTAGCAGTGTCCCATCACAACATCTGTACTGCAACAGGACAGCTGCTAGCTGCTATAGATCTGCCTTCACGTTTCACCCCTCCCTATATTTCCATGGGAAACAAGAACCTTACCTCTTGAAATTCATCTATTGGCTGCTGCTTGATAAAAGCCAGCTCCTAAAGGAGTCTGCTCCACAAACCAACCCATGCTGAGATTCCCATTAATAATTACTCAGTCTGTCAGTCAGGTTCGAAGAGCAGGGGGGGTTCCTTACCTACAGATGTTTCTGTGTCTGTCTTACTTCCCTCTGGTTTTAACGTGATAGCACACACAGGCTGTGCTGTGAACAAGTGAAACTGCATGTTCCAACTTCGATAGAAGCCACTGACAGGCTCTATATTTGACGATTCAAAGGTATTTATAATTCAGCAGGAGGCTTTCAAAGTGCATACATATGTACATACATTCTTCTTTCCCTTTGATTTAATATTTTGCTGCTTTTCAGAGGAAGTAGCTACTCATCACATACCTGAATCATCATAATTTTTTTAAGAACTGGAAATATTTGAATGTCTGTTTCCTTTTTTCCCCTACTTGTCTGTTTTTCAAGTTGCATTCCAAGCAGTCTCTTTTAAATTCCTTTTTTTCTATTCTTTAAAGACTGCTAGACATATCTTCTTTGCTCCTGCTGTGTTATCTATAATCCTTTACTGCTGCCTGCAGTCCAAGCCTTTCTCTCTCTGGGTAGTCCAAAGTCACTGTAACACAGGTCTGACCTCTGTTCTTTGGTCACATTAAAGGCATCTGACCTTTTTTAATAGGTGCAGATAACTGCACAGTGCTGGCATCCCCTTTCCCTGTGCTTTGTGTACTGAAGATTTGCAGTAGTGCACCTGAAAAAGAACACTCTCCACAAGATCTTATTCCCTGGCACTTACAGGGAATTCCTATTACAGACAATTCCAATTCATTCCTTACAGACAATTCCTATTACCCTACCCTCTTTTTTCCCCTGTTACATAAGAATATGCTTCTGCCTCATCATTTTCTGCAGGGACAAGAAAAATTACCTTTTAGTATATTGGAAAATGTCATTATAAGGAGATTTCTGTGCTTGCTCTCCTTACATCTGCGTAACTTGATGGGTCTGAATAAACTAATTCTGAGAGACAATGTCCAACAGCAATAGGGCAAAGAGCAAGAGGGCAAAGGAAAAAAACAAAGGGCACACCCCCAACAAACCCACATTTGACATTCATAAAGCAAAACCAGCCTGTGAATGGAACAAATTACTGAAATACCTTGCTCTGGCTCCTGTCACCAAACCTGTTTTACTTTTGCTCTGAAGGAGTCCATCCCCTTGAGCCCGGTCATTCCTGACGATCTTTGCTTCCCCTCTGGGTGCCCAAAGCCCATGATGTCCTGTGGCTTTCTCATTCTGAAGGCTCCTTCCCAGAGCCTGGGGCCAGCCTGTTGCTGTCCTTTAGCAGCCCTAAGCCAACCCTGAAGCTATATCACCCAGCCACTGCAGGAATGTGGTTCTTGGGCACCCTTCACTGTACCATGAGCAAATCCAGTGTGCAGGGTGAAAGGGAGAGTGAAGATGGCAATGTAGGTTAAAAAAAGAAAAGTAATTCTGCAGCTTCCTTTATTCTGGTTCCTAGTGTGAGACAGCAGCTGATATCGGGCTGTCCTGGACTGCACTTAGAGCATGAGTATGCCCTACGGGCTCTGGAGTTGGTGACTTTATACTGCAGCTCAAGAGGCCAGCTGGTTTCCAGGAGCTGTAGTTCTCATGCCATGACAGCTTCCATGTCAGACTCCCATTTAAGTATGTTAAGAAAGACTTGCTCAAGAGGAAAGAAGTCTCCCCATGCTCAGCCCTCACTACTAAGCATGGCATGTAGTACTCAGCTTTGCCAGCTATGTTGAGCAAGTGCCCCAGGAAGAGGGACCAGAAAGAAGACAGAAGAGTTTGTGTTTTGTGGCCACAAACATCTACTTATCTCCCAAGGGCCTGCAGAGCACTGGTCCCTCTATTTTTCTTCTAAGAATAAAAGCAAACATGGCACAGCAAGAAAACCTTTGCTGTTGCTTTTATAATCAGCATGATGAAAACAACAGTTCCCAATGGCATTACAGTGCAGGGCTACTGTAAGAACTGCTGACCTAGAGCTACTTTCCAGACAAAGTATTTTGAAAGCCTCTTTACCTCATGCTGCCAGTGCTTTGTGCAGTGGTTCTGAGCAGTGTAACCATATTCTATTAGCCTGCAGGCACTTGGGGTTTCCATGTTGGCCAAACCTCAGGTGGAGAGAGCAGCATTTCTCCCAGCTGATCCCATTGTGTGCAGAACTGCAGCACAGAAACTCTAACTTTGAGCACCTTGATAAAGCTGTGGGATTTTTGTGTGCTGGCTGTTGTCACTCACACTGTGCCTGATATCCACCTCTCTGTGGGATGTCCCCAGTCTGTCCCCTGGCTTGAGAGCAGCCTAGGAGTAGCTGGTAGCACCAAGTCTGTGTAAGCATAAGCTCTTAGGAAGCTGCCCTAAGCACTTAGGTAAGAGTTGTTCGGTCTTAGATGTAGCTATGTGGCTCTCCAGTGCTAGGGAATAATTATGTCACTTGTCTCAAAAAACAAAAGGGGAAAAAAGAAGAAAAGTAGTGGGAACCAACACCCTGGTGCCCTGTTGCTGAGTGGACTCTTAAAAACTGTGGGAGGCATCACAGCCACCTCATAGGTCTTCCTGAGGAAGCAGCTGCAGTTTTAATCCTAACATCAACTACCCAAATCTGCAATTAGGCAAAATACTCTTTTGGAGTTGTCTCTATATCTGTAGTAAGTCTGCCCAAAGCATGCAATTACTTGGACCAAACTGCCCCTCTGAGGCCAAGCTGAGGATGGCCATGACAAGCTCCTCACAGCCATATCCCTGCTCTACAGCCCAGGCTGGGGAGTGCAGGCACCCGCGACTCAGCCCTGGGCACTCCCAGGGATCAGGGACATTGCTGGCACCATGCCCTTGGTCCTGGTGACAGTTTCCATACCACTAAGAATGAATCTTGACGTGTTTTGCCATTGCGTTTCTGAGTATTGCAACTGCTGTGTCTTCCTGCCAGTGTCTGCTCTGCAAGTTGCCTTACTCTGCTGAGTCTACCTGAGACAAACAAGGGAAATGCCACTTGACTGTCAGATATTTTTCTCCTGACTCCTTTCCAGCTTCTTGAATCCTCTCCCTGTTTTCAGACTCACATGTGCTGAAGTAATTCACAGTCATGTTTAGGTTTTGCATCGCCACTAACTCCATTACTTCATGGATTTCTTCTGCCATGAAGTTCCTGCATCTGCTGCTGTCTTGCCAGTTAATTTCTCATACATTTCCTTTCAAATCTGAATTGAATTAGCAAGCATACGTAATGAGCACAATAGAAAGAAAAAAAGGCAGATAAAAGCTGACACAGACCAGATGCCTCTTCCAGCCCCTACAACACCAAAAGAGAGTGTGGGTAAATGTCAGGTGAATGAGAGAAACCAGGACACAGACAAACAACTTACCAGAATTTGATCATTAGCTACTTCCACGGGGGCTTTGAAAATTCCCTGCCCTCAGGGCATGAACATTTCTCTGAGCTTCCCAAGTATTGTGCAGTTCAAGCAAGACATTGAAAAGGAGCTCATTTGCATTAGAAGAATGTTGAATAATGTGGAAACCTATGACTGAAGGAAGAGCAGCAGAAAAGACCATCCTTAGCAGCATGTGAACAACAATAACAGAAAACAACCCCAAAACCCCACACACTATCAGTCCCCCTTCACCATCTCAGTAGGATACTCTGCCCATCTTTGAGACTGATCATCTCAATTATATGAACCTTCATTAATTAGTGCCTACAGTACTGCAGCACACACACACAAAGCATTCAGTGCCCAGGAGATGTTAATTCTACTCATCAGCAGCACCACAAGCTTACAATTCTATACTCCATTTTCTGCTCTAGCTTTCTATGGAAAATCCAATAAAGGTCAAAGCCCTTCAATTCAAGGCAGCTGGTGGCAGGGAGCAAAGCAAGGCTGTGGGAAAGAGTCTGTGGTTGGGAGGTTGCATTCACAGATAGAGGTGTCCACCAGCAGGGATGTGGGACACCTTTCTCCAGAGCAAGATGGAGACCCAGAACTCATCCTAAGATCAAATCTACCTCCTCCACAAAAAAAAACACCCACCAGCACAAAGGATTCCATCTGCACAGACTGCACCGTACCACACAGCCCAGATTGCTTGGTCCCCAGCTACAGTGAAGCCATTTGAGCACAGCACTGATCCTAGGCCAATGCCCTACACCTGCCACTGGCTTTCTGATTTAACCTGCATCAATATAGCTGCTTTATAACTCCTTCCAGTGCAGAGAGAGCAACAGCACTGCCCTCAGCACCTTCAGTGCAAAGTCCTTCATTCTTCATAAACTGAGAAGAAAAATATGTACACAACTGAAGTGTGTGATAGAAACATAGCTTTTCAAACCCTTATCATCCTTTTTCTTGCTTCTAAGTCATGATGCTCTGCTTACATTTCAAATACATGTAAATATTCAAATAAATAAATACCTGTCTCTTTCTCCTAGGTCCCATTTTCCCTGACCTGTCTACTGCAGCAAATGCTCAGATGGACCCAGCTCCCTTAGTGCTGCTCTCCTGCTGCCCAGAGCAGGACCCAAGGCTGACAAAGGACCATCAAGTGGTGGCAGCTGCCCTGCTGCCTGCAAACCAAGGCTCTGTCCTTGGGGTCTTGTGCTGTCGTGCCACCAGCCCCATCAGACCTCTCAGATATGCTCAGCTGTGTTTTTACATTATTACAGAAGGCCTTGGAGAATAAATATCAGGACGAACACACTGCTTCCACCATTGTCTGCATCCTCTTCTTCCCAGCTTTGTTCAAAGATGCTCCGAAACAGTTTATAGGCTTCTGTGAATGTAGAAGTTCATTAAAAAATATTTCCTTCCCCAAGCAGAGTTTCAGCTTATTTCAAGGCTTCCTCACAAAAAACTCCATAGTGAATGGCTCTGCTGGCAGCAGCTCAGCTGACTGATGTTGAAGAGGATTGGCAGCTTTTAAAGACCTCTCCCTTTCTTTAAATATTTGTTAAAGTTATACAAAATCATCTTGGAAGTTCTGAGGATGATGCCTTTTAATAACAAGAAATAAGGCATGAAAGGTTTGTTCAGAGTTTTTGTTTGTCTGTTTATTTTACAACTCTTCAAATTTCCGGTCTCCCTTGATGATCTCCTGGGGTGAGCAGAGCCTACAGCTAAAAACTTGAAGTGACAACATAACCTCTTTAACATAAGCGTTTTTATCACTTCTGTTTGCCAGATATTTTAGTAAGTGTAAGAAAAATAAGCAAAGCCTTTTACTGGTTTTATTATCAATTGATCAGACACTTGAAGCACTCCAGTTATTTTTTGCAATTTGTTTCATGAAAAAATATGCTGCCTTTTCATTCTGATGTTCTTCCTGCATAATAAAGGATGAGGAAGGTACAATCCTTTAGCCTTGATTTGTGGTTTGCTTTTTAGATCCACCTTCTTCCTTCTACATGAGTCACTTCTGGCAGCTGATTGAGGTTTCCTCCTCCCTGTGCAAGAAGCAGGAGAGTTGCATGAGATGTTTCCAGTATCTTTTGGGGAAGAAGTCATCTTCACAGTTCACTGCTCCGCTGGCAAGCACCTATGTCCCTTGTCCCTCTGTTCATCGTTTTATCCCTGTGCTATGCCCAGCCTCATCTGAGCCAAGTTTCCTACAAGCACGGTATCCCGTGGGGTTTCCAGCTCAACAGCAGAGGAAAGATGAAGCTTTGAGTCCCCTTTGCCCGCAGGCTCTCTCACAGTCCCACAGGGAGGTAAAAGGAAATGACTGTTTATTAACAGAGGATGCAAATGTGAAAGAGCTGCAGAAAGCAGATCATGGGGAGGCACTTACCAATGGAGCCACTATAGTTCTGTCTGAAAAAATGGTTTTGCAGGAAAAAGAGGCTAAAAGCAGGGAAAATAACCATGTAGGCAAACACTAAGAAACAGAGAAATACCGTGTTTCCTCATCTGACCTGATAATTGCTGCTATTTATGTTGTCAGCCCACTAATTCAGCACACTCACTAAGGTGATGTGATATGGGGCTGCTTTTTGGGTACTCCACTTTGGTGAGCATTTGGAGTACTGCTCAGATGAGAATTTCCTTAAGCTACTTCCTTTGCTTTTTAACATGCAAAGATGTCCCTTTCCCCACTCCCAAAGGAAAGTACCTTGACTGGTTGAGGATGTAGCAAGGTCAGTGCACCATGGGAGGGAGGGTCCCAGCAAGCCCCCACTCTGTACCTTTTCAGTTTAGCCGGTGAACACATCCAAACCCAGAGGTGGGTGACAGAAGACACTAGGCAATGAAGGAGCCAGAAATAAAGTTAGGCAGAGGAAGTTCAAAAATAGCTGAGTTTTTCCTGTAAGTCTGGGTTATTTATTTAATGTGGTGGTGGTGGTTTTTTATTTTAGGGACCTCTTCCCCCCCCCCCCACTAGTGACAGGGGAACAAGGAATGGGAGAAGCTTTGGGAAACAGGCAAGAAAATAACCAAAAAAACTTTCATAACAAAGGGAGGAGAAAAAGAGAAATATTTAAGAGGAATTACATAAAGGATAATAACTACTCCTAGATATCCATCAAATTTTAATTATGAAGAAAGAACAGAAACTGAGAATGGGAAAACTTCCTTACTCTCCCACCCAGGCTTTCAGCAGTGACATTTGCAGATGGATCCTTGTAGCCCTCCCTGGCACACACCCCTAGGCTAGAGTTGCTCTGGTCCCTACAGCCAGCCAGGGACAACCTAAGGGGTGAGAGTCTGGCTTCCTGCCCCCAGAAAAATCACACAGCCTGGCCACCGTGAAGTCCATTCAATGTCCTGCTCTGCTTACCAGCTGCTTCCCTCCTACTCCATGAGACCTGGTCACAACCTCACAGCTCCATGAGGCAGTGCAGAACTGAGTAGAGTGAGCTGAGGCCTGAGCACAGCCAGGATTTCAACAGCACAAGCTGAAGGAAGAAGAAGTGAGCCCAAAAGTGAGCAAACCAAACCAGTATGTTGCTGACACAGGGTGCATCTATGCTGCCAAGGGCTCCTGTGGTGCTCTGCCACCTTCCGGCTTTACTCAGCCTCTGCCAGCTCCTTTCACAGCCCGGCTTCTCTGGGACTTTGCCCAGCTGCAGACCCCCTGGAGGGACTTAGTGGGTGAACCCAGCCCCTGCCCAGCCAGGGGAGCTGGTGCAGCCTATCTCACATGAGTGAGATGGGCTACCACAGTGCAGACACATCTAGGGATGCGTGCTGGTGGCAATGTGTAAAGCAGTAGAGAAGGATCAGAGATTATCTTTACACCACAGATAGAACTACATTTCCTGCCTTGGCACATCAGATTGCTTACTGCCTGGTGTATTGCATCTGTCACCTGGATCAAATCAGGGTCCATTACACATGGAAAGTGGAAGGACCCCCTTAAGGGCACTGCTGGCTGCATACACTTCTGCAGTACTGCACATGGAGTTGTGATTTTCAGGGAGGTCTGCTGAGGTGCAGTGAGTGAGAGGCTGGGTACCAGTTTCTGACTTCAATGTGTAGCTGAGCCCTCAAAGGGACTGTCCCAGGGATCATTCCTGGCATAGGTGTCTGATACATGGGACTAAACACAAGCCTTCTCCTGGGGTGATTGGCTGGAATCAGGTTTAGTGTGTGCCCTGTGAGTTAATTAGCAAGGAATCCAGAGAGGCTTCTCCAAGCCAGCCCCCGGCATCATCTTCAGTGAATTCTGCTTTTTTCACCCCAGAAATGGACATAATCCAGAAAGAGACCATCATCTGTCCCCTACCACATAAACCATCACTGTACAAAGGCTGAGGCCTCTTGGCTCCTGCTGTCTCCATCACCAGCACTGCTCAGCATGCTCCTCACCTCAGCCCCTGCCCTGTACCCTTAAGATGTTGCTTGGTGTCCTCCCAGTTTCTTCCCAGTCTCCATAATGTTTGCTGCTGATTGGTGACTCTGTGAAAGACACCCAACACCCCAAGGTCTTGCCTCTCTTTGCCACAGCTATGAAAGGGAAAGCAAAATATTTAAATTTGAATGTTTTGAAGTTTTGCGGAACAAACAAGCTTCTTCATGGGTACTGCAATGGGGGAAAAAATAATCAGAGAATCTCCATAAAGAGCAATAAATCTGGCTTCTGTTGCATTACCTGTGCACCTATGGCAAATAGCACATTAAACACCTGAAAACACAGTGCTCAGGGACACCAAGTTATTAAAATACTGAATCAGTCTCGCTGTCTTGGAAGGAAACCAAAACATCCAAGGTACAAGTGAAGATGGAATCAAAACCCAGTGAGAGAGCTGCAGGACTAGTAGAAACATGACATTAATGGAAGTCACTTTGAAGGCTCCTAAAACTGGAAACATTTCACATATAATGAGAGATGGCTTAATATGTGATGCCCTTGGAGGCCTGAAGCAACTGTCAGCATGTACTTATGGAGTGTTATGAGCCTTCCAAGCTGTAGAGGAAAAGGGTGTGAAAAATGGAAGTATGCTTGGGGTGGAGGCAGCTGTGGGTCATTTATTTGTACTCTCTCTGAATTCCTTGCTGGCCTTGTTTTTAAATCATCATTATCACAGATCCTCAACAGCTGAGTGCTCTCCAGTGGAAAACTGTCAAGGCAGGCAATGTGTAAGGAAAACACGCTCATACATTAGGCAGATCTCTCAGGCATAACTTCTTCTAAACAAGTACTGGATGAAATTACAGCTCAAATGGATGGATTCCAGTACAGTTTCCAGTCAGTTTAAAAAACTTTCTCGGAAAGCTGGTTAAATGAGATTTAGATAAAGCTAAGGCTTGACTGCACTGTAGTCAGGGGAAAGCATCCACACACACATTATTAATGACAGACCTGGGGGTAGATTGCTCACTTTTGTTTGGATACTGTCTCAGTTCATACCAAAATCCTGTCTGCAATTATTCAGCTAGCCCATGCTGTATAGAGGGTTACACCTAACCACTGGGATCAGGGACTTGTGAACACTCAGGGATAGTGGTACCTAACTGTAAGTCATTTGGGTAGGGATCTTCTCACCTCTTTTTGGCTACTTGAGATTGAGCATCACTTTGTTGTTACTGTTCACCTTGCACCTCCAGCCAAAGGGGCGATGAAGAAGGAGGAAGCATCCTATGCCAAATGAGTGGTGTGAGGCAGAGGGACCTAACGAACTCTTACCTGTCCTACACTGGGAGCCTACAGATTAGTTCAGTCAGCAATTACTCCTTATGCTCAAATCCCTGTTGAAAAGATGATGGGCCAAAGACTGACAAGACTGAGCACACCTACAGCAGTGGAGAGGAGAGGATGCTTGAAGCAACCTCAAGTTGTCTCACTTGCCTTTTGTCACACTCAGTTTTTAAGGCTTGTCTGCTCTGTTGAGATGATACACAGTGATTGAAAACTCCTCCAACTACTCTTGGACACCTATGCTCCAGCCTTGGAGTGTTGGAAGTATGAGGGGAAGACTGGCTTGGAAAAACTCACCACTTTAGTTGTCTATTGGCCCATTAATATTTCTTTGTTTAGTTAGTTTTAAAGAATAATTTGAAAGAGAAAAAACAAACAAACCTGGAATATAGAAACAATCAGGTCTGAAATCTGCAAGTTTTGGAAAGCCATATTTCTGATATTTAGGTGTAACTTCTCTCATGTGGTTTAACCCCTGGTACTCTTATGAATGAGGACTCTTAAAGCCTACCTAATGGATATC
The DNA here is from genome assembly GCF_026170545.1 of Melanerpes formicivorus. Classification (NCBI taxonomy): domain Eukaryota; kingdom Metazoa; phylum Chordata; class Aves; order Piciformes; family Picidae; genus Melanerpes; species Melanerpes formicivorus. The sequence goes on along the minus strand of NW_027142359.1, from coordinate 17,279,454 downwards.
AATGCTGCAAAGATGGGGAAAAAATTAAGTAAACACAGGCTGCTGCTTTTTTTTTTAAATAAAACTCTCAATGTCCTAGTGACAAACCTCATAATGGGGTGTCTGTGGGAGTCCCATGCCACAATCTGGCTGTTGGTGTGGGTGCTGCAGTCACTTCATCCCACCTCCTTTCCCAGAGTGACTGCTGCCTGCCTCACTACCTGACATAGCTGGCCACGGACCTTCTCGGGCAGCTGAGGCAGTCTCCAATGCTGGCTGTCAGTGTGGGCTGAAAAGCCACAGAAAGGGAGGATTGTGCCAATGGCAGCTCCCTGCATTGCTATGGCAACACATCTGTTTCCTCCACTTCCCACTCCCTGCCAAGGGAGAGCTCCAGCCCCACCAGTGTCAACACAAGCCCAGGAGAAGTCCAATTCCCAACAAAACGTCTTTTCACCAGTCCCTTGCTCCCCAAGACACAGTCTTCTCTGCAATGACTGCAAAACCCCTTATTCTCCTACAAGGAATTTGTCTTGTTGCTGCTGCCCTGTTCATGAAAAAGCAACAGAAACCTGGAACACTCGGGTGTCCTTGCAGTATTGGGGTCAGCAGCACCTTTCCCAGCCATGGGTATCATCACACTGCACAGGACACAGCAACCTCCTACCTCATCCCTTCACATTTTTTCTGGGACTGCAAGCTTTTATTTGCCCTCCTCAGAGGCTTGATGATCAGAGTTTTCCTTTCAGATTTCCCATGAAAGATCTTTTGTTCTGGAAGAAATACGGCTTACAGGAGAGTGTGGATTATGGTCCTAAGAAAGGAGGAGCTCTGAAGAAGTTGTGAATGGCACAGCTCCTGTGGCAGTTAGACCATTAACCTCTGAGGTGCGTGAATGCCAGCACTGGCCAGGGTGAGCCCCTTGTGCAGCTGGTTTCTGACATCAGGCACAATCAGTAGTTTGGAAGCACTTCCTCTCTGCTGTCACAACTTCTGCAGAAATAATTGCTGGTAAAGGAAGAGTGTGTGCTTGGCAGTTCCTCCAGCACTTTACCAGGGCATCCATGCCAAGCTCCCAGGAAGGGCCACACAGGCCCCACTACCTGCTTAGCCAATCCAGCCCTGAATAGGTAGGACCGCTTCCACTGGGCAAGAGCCAGACTTTGCAAAGCCATTTCTACCAGCTCAGAAAGTTACTTTTCTATTCAGCTAATCCATGCCCTGATAAGCTGTCCAGCGTGAAATACCCTTGGCTTCATAGAAGCTTGGCAGCTCACTGAAGGAACAGGGGTAGAATCCCCCAAAAGTTAGGCTGCATTTTTAAGGAACATGTTGGTGGTACTTGTTTACCATGTCTTACCCCTTTCAGCATCCATATATGGGTTCTGACATGCTGCTGGCAATAGTGAGAAGGGTCAGGGTTCCCAAAATGCCACAGGTTGCACATTGGGACCTTACAACAAGCCTGTAGCAACAGATTTCTTATACTTAAATAATAAATTCTGTCCCTTTGAGCCTGGCAATCTTCTACACAGCACATCCAGTACAGAGATGCTGCAGTCAAGTGGGTGAAGAAATGGTCTCACAGGTAGCTCACCTTCAAAACATAGAAAAGAGGTGCAGCTCTGCTCATTCCAGCTGTCCTGTGTCCCACCACGATGAGCCTGCCCCTCTCACCCTCCACCCCTGAACTGCACAGCATTGTGTGTCTCGAGAGACATTAAAACAGGACAAACAAGATTGCAGATCTCATCAGCACTGATCCTGCCTGCATTCACTCTCGGAACTTCAGCTTCCTGAAGTTACTCTTTGCCAAGGGGATTTCTCTGCTCTGTGGTTTTGTTTGCAACTTGTTCTGGACTTGTAAAAATCTCATTTAGTTTCTAACTGTAGCCAGCAACTTGTCCCTAAGGGTAACCTTGTTACTTTACTGAAGTTCTGTGATTCTTTAACTACTTTCTAGTCTCAGCTCACAGTAAGGAAACAGGATGCCACAGCTTTGCCAAAATATTTTACTAAACAAGTAGAACTGCAGGCAGTCTCCACAAGCCAGTCTAACAGTGCCACATGACCCCAACTGGCAAGGAACCAGGGTTACATTTAAATTCAATTCCAATTCAGAAAAACATCAACACTTACTTACCACAGCCCATAAAATTCATGTGACAAAATACGTCCAACAGACAGCTTAGTAGCCCTCTTACTGTTGTGTAAAAGCACAACAAATCAAGTCAGCACATGCTCTCCAGTATCACACCAGTCTGGTAGCAACACATGCACTAGCAAGTGACTCCTCACTGAAAGCTCTGTGTGTTCAGGGCTTCTCAGAGCATTTGGCAGACCTAAATGCCCTAAATTCCCTTTCCACCTCTGTCTTGCTCCCAGGAAACCTTTAAATTGTCTGAAGTAGCTAAGGGTCCACACATCCCATTTGACCCATTGACATTGCTATTACTGCTCCCAGTGTTGATGCCATTGCCACCTTGCGCCATCAAGGATGCTGCTAGATGTGTTACCTAGAGCCTGCAGAACAGTTCAGTTGGCTTGCAGTGTAGGTGTTTTACTCCATGCCCTAGGATTGCACACCTTGCCAGTGCTGCCCATGGTAGTACCTGGGAATATGGCTCTGAGCAGACCAAACCCCACTGGTCATGGTGATTGCATTCCTTGAAGCTACTGTATTTGTTTTCTCATTGGAAGCTTAACCTCTGGGCACATTCTATCTCTCCTTGACACAGGACAGATGTAGGAAGCCCTGCTCTGAAAGCCATCTCCACTTCAGACTTGTCCACCTGCAGGCAGCCCATGTGTGAGGAGCCAGCATGGCCCTACCTACCACCATGATCAGACTCACAGTTTACTTAACAGCTATTAGCCACAGCCCAGTCACAGCACAGCCTATTTCACAAGAAGACAGTGATAAAAACACATTTCCTGCCAGCATAAGCTCCTTGAAATGTGTGCCTGGAGCCAGAGTGAGGTCCTTATCTTGGTCTAGCCTTCCCTAAGTAGAAGCTCAGGGCCATTGTCATCCATGCACATCTGCTAAACCTTACATTCCCCTGGGTCACACCAGTCCTCTCTGATACCAGTGCAGATGGGACAGGTCCAACCTAGATTTGTCCATCAAGTCCTCTGCACCCAGCACTACAAACAAGAGCAGGATGCATGACAGGAAATCAGGAGCTGAGCCTGGGGCATATGGGCATCCATGCATGGGTGGAGGTGGACCTGCAGAGACCTGCTGTGATGAGCCACCCCCTGCTGCCTGCCCAGCCCTGACCAGGCACAGCCCCTGTGAGGAGGCAGAGGGGCTCATCCTCACCATCCTGGTAGACCTGATCCTGCCTCTGAGCTCCTGCAGCAGCCCTGCCTTTGCCTGTGGCCATTGCTCCCACATACCCAATGCTCATGAGGAATGGAGGCAGCAGTGGGAAACGGAAATACCCCTAATGGCTGCAGCTAAGGCAATCACAGATGACAAAAAAGAAAACCAGAAACTGCTTCTTCATCTGAATCTTAAGGGCTTCATACATACCCCAAAGGAGAAGAAAGGACAAACATGCAGTTTTCTTACCAGAGGCCACACTATCAAATGCAATATATGCAGACCAGCAGACTGTCATGGGAATGGAAATTCCCAGCAGTTATTTCACATACAGTGAAGGACAAACTCGCCCTACTGTTGCTGCTTTCTGGCAAGCAGATGATGTAGTGGCTGGTGGGGTTATGCCCTGGAAGCCCCTGGGCTCTGAGGCAGGAGTTTCTTGAGGTATGGTATCTGTTCTAGTTCACTCCTGCTCCCTAGCACATGCGTTCAGAAAACTTGACAGAAGAGGTTTGTTTGGACTTACCTAGCTTGGGCCCTGAACTTCTCCTCCCACCAGCATACAATAAACAGGACAACCTCTGCTCAAGAATGATGTCAGTACCCCAGGTATCTCCAGGGTTGTTTCACCTGCATTGATGTTCCCATCCTGCTGGGTGTGGCCCCGAGATGGTATCTCCTGCAGAACCTGTGGGAAGGAGCAGGGCTGCGAGGAGCAGAGCAGGTTTCCCAGTCCTCTGCATCTTTGCAATGAGCAGTCCAGAGGTTAAGAGCAGGCACCATCAGCAAGGTTCCCTGTACTCCTCAGCAAGGCCAGCTCCATCCCAGGGGCAGCATGTCCCCTGGACAGCTCCATAAGGGCTTATCAAGGGGCAAAACTTGACTCAGTTTGCTGTGTTTACTGCTCCCCATCTCTTCCTGGGACCTGAGAGAGGCATTTTATGCTCCCTCTCAGCAGAACAAAGGTCTCAGTATAAAGAACCAAAACTGAAACATATTACTGCTTCCAACTTAAAGATACAAAGGAATGAGGAAAATGCCCCATGACAAACATGGGCAGCATGAGCCCATCAGGAGGTTTACATGGGTTATGTCAGACACAAGGGCTAACATCACCATTTCCCTGCTGGCACAGGCATTGACTAGGAGGAGGAAGGAGCCCTCATAGCCCCATCTGCACCTGGGCTGGTGCAGGTATTTGAGCTAGCAGAGCCCCCACCTGCCGGCAGCAGAGCACAGGGACCAGAGTCAGGGAGCTTTCCTGCAGGGGTGGCTTCTTTGCTGGCCATCGATCTGGCTGCCAGAGTGCAGGGATGGAAGCAAGACCATGCGGCTATAAATCCTGTCAAGTCTAATGATATTTTTTCAAGCATATTTTCCTGACTTTCCTCCCAAGGGATCAAACCCAAAAGAAAATTATATTTGATCTTCAACCCAGAAACAAAACGTTTCCCAGACAAATAATCACATTGCACTTTGACAATGTTCGTTATTACAAAAGAGCATTTTATTTCCTTTTCTTTATTTTTCTGGGTGTCCTATATAGCAAGGCAGCACTATGCAGGTCTGTTATTATATTAAGATTCTTGCTACACAGATTAGAAGTTTGTCCATTTGGTCAAATTTCAGTCTTTCCTTGGCATTCTTACAGGACTTGTCACCACTTAAGCACATGAATTATTGGGAGTGCTAAAAACGTGATATGAGACCTGGAGCAGGCGCTTTCCAATCAGAATTGGCAGAAAGTTGCTGGGCAGGCTAGATGCAAGAGGTCAGCACAAACAAATTGACAAACTGGGAGATGCACCTCTCCAGCTTTTAATCAGAAAGTAGATTTGTTTTTTGGGCTTGATATTCTATTAAGGTTGTCACCTTATTTTTTACTCACTTTCTCATCTCTGCTTCCATTATACAGAAGATTTGCATTATGTTTAAGCAATAATGTAAAAATGCCTTGCCAGAATTCTGAAATTGCTGTACTTGTGAGGCACCTGATTAATGCAAGTAGTTATATAAACTCTTTGTGTGTGTGTATATATATACATAAACCATGCCAAAAGTATTATCCACAAAATGTCCATTCAGTCTAAGTCAAATACTAGAGGTCACAGAAAAGCCTAGTATGCAATGCATGTGAATATACATATGAGCAGTACATGAATCACTGAGTAAATATGGCACTTTTACAGATTTTCCTGGATGTCACACAGAATTAGGAAACAATCTTCTCTTAGTCGACATGTTTCTAAAAATACTGTAATGGGGGTTTGGGAAATAAACCCCACAGACTCTACACAGTAAGAACTTTAGAAAAGTCAACAGTGCAGCTACCTGAGTTTGTTTCATTAAGTTTAATCAATGAACAGTAATGTGATATTTTATCGTTCACTGTGAGCCTGAGGGTTGCCTACTCACAAAAGCCATGCTGCCTAACCCTGCTACAGATAAAACAGCACAGCTCTCCAAGCATGTGGCTCGGCAAGATAAGGAACTGACGAAACAGCTCAGCACCTCCAAAGTGACTTGTCCCACCATCTCCTTGCCTGGGGCTGTGGCTGAAGAATCCTGTCCCCTTGCAACTCCCACCCTAATGTCTATCCAGTCCTTGAGAGAGCTAATCCAGCACAAAAATCAATCCCTTTTTTTTTTTTTTTTTTCACTGGCTTTTTAGCTGGTTTAACAAGTTGGTTTGTCCTGTGGAGGGATCAAACCAGCACCAGACCAGTACAGGTACAAGAGAAGCAGCTGGAACATGTTGACAGGAATAGGGAGCATGGGAGGAGAGAACTGCCCCTTTTTGGTGGCAGTGAGTTGTTTGACTGAGCTGTCTCAGGAGATCCAAACCCTTGGAGGAGATACAGTTATTAGTGCAAAAGTGCTTACACCAGTATAGTTTATTCCTATCAAAGTGAATAAAGATATGCCAGCAGAAGGCACTTTATGCTCATGTAACTGTGTCCACATGAGGGGTTGCACTGGTACAATTGGTAACAAACTACCCCCATCTCCTGCACATGATCCCCTAAGCGATATATTTACAAAAATGGCACAGAACAAGTCTCCAACCTTCAGTTACGAGGCGTGCATAACTTCCACTCAGAAAACAGACCAGAAACTCCACATGAAACAACATTAGACGCAAAATAAATTAGGGCTTTAAAATGCTACATGTAGGAATATAAAGATCTGTTTAAAAAAACCAACCCCAAACTTTAAATGTAATCCCATATTTCAAATCTAAGTAAGAGAACTGTACAGCTCCACCAATTACTTGGACATTTTAAACAGTTTACATTCATCAGGGACAACAGCACTTTGGTTTACATAATTAGGTTAATATGATCAATGAAGCATTTCTCTCCCTCACATTACATCAAAGTGAAATACATTTAGAGTATATGTACTGCCAAGCTGTTCCAGTAAGTGCATTCTACACACGAGTAAGAGCAGCTCTCACAATAGCTACATCAGTTACAACTCTTTTAACAGAAGTCACTAAAATCTCTTTTAAAAAGCTTGCTTTGATTCCTTCATGCCTGACCCATTTTTGATTATCACATGGATCTCCTCTGGAACACAGCCAAGCGCAAAAAAGAAGTCAGGCTCGGTAGTGTGGCAAGCCCACATACTAGATTGCATAGCACACCCTGGATTAACGAGGAAATTCTCATTTTAGTCTCCCCACCTTTATAAATCACTCTTAAAACAACAGTATGCTTTTGTACTAAGCTCAAGAACTGACTAACTGTAGCTCAAGACACACAATAGCAGTTAGAAAACATTTAAGACCAACCAGCCTGACAGTCATCAAACAATTATTTTACATGATTTTCAACAATCAGCAACTCAACCTCTGCAGTTTATGAACGGTGTTGGCCCCTAGAAAAAGAACTACTTTTTCCTAGACGTTCTTGCAAAGCACCTATCCTGTGCCTACATCTGAGTGTTGTTGGATAGGACAAAGAGTTCTCCTCCCATGAGAATATTTTACTATCATATGGTAGTATTTGATTAGCTTAAATTATCTTGTGAGCAGCATGTGAGTTATCTCTAAAAGAAAACTCTCTAAAAGAAAACAAATGGCTGGAGTAAATAAACAACTTCCCAACCCGATGCATAAACATTACAGATTACTACATTATTTAAAAAACAGACTTCCAATTGTATGATTTCTGATTTAATTACTAGCTGGGAGATGAAAACAGAGCCTTCATCACTGTCCTCTGGTAGGTTGAGACTTTTGAAAAGTTAACATACTCACTTACTCTCATTTTTGTAAATCTACAAATGTTCCTGTGCTGAGCTTGGTTGTATGAGACCCAAGTTCAATTAAGGAACATATTAGATGCTATTTCCTTGTCAGAGCTTTAGAAACTAACCATGATTGCACTTGTTCTGGATCCCATTCCTGCAATGTGTCAAGCATCCTGGTAGGGATGTGAACTGAGGGGGGCAGAGGGCACTTGCTCCCTCGCAGGATGGGGGGCTTAGTGGAGCATGGGGATTTTTCAAGACCGTGTTTCATCTTGCTGGATTGACATTTCCAGCACAGTGAATTCCATGCACCCCTTCTATTCAAGATAGCAGCCATGTCCCTTTGGAAAACCTTCAACATGAGTCACTTCAGTCTTGACTCCTCTGTGAACTGTGACCTTACTCTTCCTGCACCACAGAGGAGGCGGCAGTCAGTGCTTCCTGCTCAGCATGGTATGTGAATGCACAGCTCAGCTGAACTTGCCAAAAGGCCCTGAAGGAGCTCTGCATCCTCCCTCACACCCATTAAAATACATTTTAAAAAAATCTTTTTCACTTGCTTAGACCATCTGAGAAAACCATGTCATAAATAAAAAACCACGGTCAACCCAGATTTGATTTTTTAAGATGTTGAACACCTTCTACTGCCACTGAAGAAGAGAGGAAATAATGCATTCAATGCTGGCAGCACCACCCATTGAAGACCACGTCCTAAGGGGTTACCAATAACCAGGAAGACAATATAATCATCTGTTACAAATGATGCAACCCAAAGTATACAGCTTAAACACAGTTTCCCTGTTGGGATTAGGCAAAAGAGGAAAAAAAAATAACAATAATAATAATGATAAAAAGAAAAAAAGTCAGTAGATAAAACCATTTACCTTTACCTGTAAAAATTAACTTAGGGAGGCCCTTGTTCTCAGGGCAAAACAAACTTAAAAAATATCATAGAACAGTGAAAAAATACCAGAAACTTTTATTTAAAAAATATATGTACTCCTTAGTCCAAATTTGTTTACACAGAAAGGATTTGTCTGAAAAAGGGAAAGAAAATAATGACAAGCCTAAGTGCATACTCGGAGTATGCAGTTTCTACAGGCTATTTGGTAGAAGCGTTGTTTCTGTAAAACTCAGTGAGAAGTTATTCAGCTTTCATTTGTTCCCTGACGTCAGAAGGCAACGTTTCAAATAAGGTGTCCTCTACAGTGAAACCGGTCCGCTTCAGAGCTCTACATTCACCAAGCTCAGGAGGGAGGATTTCAAAGTGATTGCCTTTAATATCCAACTGGGAGAGGACTACCAAGTTACCAATCTTAGGTGAAAGAACCGACAGGTTGTTTTTCCCGATTTTCAGAGTCTTCAGTTTTTTGCAAAAGTATAGTTCATCTGGCACACTCTCCACTTTGTTGCAAGTAATGGAGAAGTATTGTAAACTCTGCAGGACTCCTATTTCAGGTGGGATAAAGCGAATGTCATTGTAAGACAAATCCAGATATCTGATTTTGTTGCATAGGAATAGGTGGGATGGAAGAACTTCAATCTTGTTATGGCTGAAGGAAAGTCGTTCAAGACTGGTGAGCTTCTTTATATGCTCTGGAATGTATGTGATACTGTTGTACCACAGCTTTAGGATTGTCAGTTTTCGCAGATGTTGAAAACTTACTATTTCTTCAATGGATTTGAGGTTGTTTTCCTTTAGATCCAATTCCTGAAGACTGAGGAGGCTGAAGACTGCATGAGGTATGCGCTCTAAATCACAATGAACTAATTCCAGCTGTGTCAGATTGACCATCTTCTTCAGGTTGTTGAGCATCACTAACTTCGTGCCATCATTATGGATGCACAATTTTTGCAGGTGACTTGAAACATCAACTGCAGATTGTGGGATTTTGGACAAATTACTTTTTATGTAAAGAACTTTAAGGCTTTTAAGTTCCCGAAAAGACTCCAGTGTAATGTTTTTGGAAATATCGTGACTCAGGGAGCCAATTAAATACAGCTCTTCCAAATTTCTGAGGCCATACATCCAGTGTGGAAGTTCTCTGATGTCATCGAACTTGACGCTCAAGATCTTGAGATTCTCCTTCAGAAATGCCAAGGCGGCACTGTGGATCTTCACAGAGCACTGGTGCAAAGAGAGCTCCTGGAGATTGTCCAGCTGTGCAATGGTTGCTGGTATCATTACGTTATTAATTATCTCAAGTTTCAATGACTGCAGCTCAGTAATTTCAAAAACTGTGTCTGGTAGTCCAGAGAGCATGAAAAGCTGCAGCTCCAAATGGCTATGGGAGTTCGTCTGCAGCCTCTGTCGCAGCTTGTCTGCAGTCCACTCGTTGTTTAGGTTCAGCTGTTTCAGTTTGTTTTCACTGACTTCAGACAGGAAGACAGCAAACCGCTTGGAATAGAGAGGATCATACTGATCGATCATGTGAAGCATAAAAGCAAAGTCATTCCTGACGTCAGGGATGTCATCGATTCCTGTCTCTTGCCGAACATATTCAAAAGAATATTCTTTCAGCGAGCGGTAGAACAGCCAATAGAGTGTATAAAGGCATGTGAGGCCGTAGATGCTGACAAAGCATAGGTAGCAGTAAGAAAGTTTAGAGAACAGATGTGCCATTGTGTGATTACAGCAAAAATTCTTATATCCTGTCATGTCTTCGATATCAACATTACAGACTACTGTAAAATTAACTTCTGAGACAAGTGCTGTGTTGTAGGCAATTATAATAAGGAATTTAATCACCTTAAGTACAGTCTGGCGAACGTACATGACGTAGAGTATATCACCTTCCTCAACGTGCAGCCTAAATTTCTTCACCTTTTCAAACAGTGCTTTGGCCTGTTCACCTTCTTTCTTATCTAATGCCCCAGGTGTTCCCTTATCCACAACTAACTTCTCCGGGATTGATTTTAAAGACTGTGTCTTGACCAAAGTTCCTTCAGCGCTTGGCTGACCAGTATTAGACTTGTTTATGTTGTTCTTCCTGTTATCCTTCTCTTCAGAGTCTTCCCCTGACACTTCAGATAAGGCTCTTGTTGTCCAGGGAGAATCAAAACATTTCCCAAGTATTGAAATGAAGTGTTCAATTTTGGAGCTTGATCCAGGGAATTTGAACCAAAAGTTACTACAGAGCATGAAGACCAGCGTGTGTATAAGGACGAGGTAAGGGAAGTACTTGGCATACCAGTGCAGAGCACGTTCATAGCAGACCTGATTTATAAAGCTGTATTGCTGAAGGTCCAAATCAGTCTTCAGTCCTTTCATTTCAACTGTAGCTGGAGGGGTGGATGGCTTGGGTGGAGGAATGGGGGTTGTGTCTGGGATTGTGTTAAACACATTTGAACTATTTGATTGGTTCTGGCAAGGCAGCACACGCTTTGGAAGGCATATTATCTTGTCTTGCATGACCTGAAACACACAAAAAGATATATTTTAAACTAATGTACAAACAATGCTGGCAGTACCAATGGGTAGCTGTCCTTGGAGTTCCTCCAGCTGCCAGGCATTCCTCCCCACAGCCTGGCACTTGGTCCCACTGTCTGTGCTATTAGTGTTCCCAACAAGACACTTGTTCTATATGCCACAACTAGGTCACCTCTTTTCATCTATGGTTAGTTTTCCGTAATTTGAATAAGAGGGCATTCAGATAATCTAGTAAAAGGAAAAGTGGGAGCAGTGCTTCCAGAAAAGACCAGAGATCTCCTGCATTGCTCTCTCCAGAGACAGACTGTTCTTCTCAGGTGTATTCACCTTGGCTACATGATGTTCAGCAATAGATTTGGCTTGAAAGTAGCATAACTGCATTCATGTGGCTGTATGCTCACACTGTGGTGTCTTATCACATCAAAAATGGCTGACAAAAAGCTGACATGGGCATATCTATCCTGGGACATTATTAATCTTCATTCTTAATACAGACAGAGAATTGATGGCAATTTTACTCAGTTCTTACACACATACACGGACACAGAGTCCTCATACCACGCACCCAGGGGAGAAAAAGGAGCTTTGGACTTCTGTCCTTAAATCTGTCTACAATACAAAAACTCAAAACCAAACAAAACAAAACCACCAAATCCCAACCAAACAAACAAACCCAACCAAACAAAAAAACCCAACACAAAAACTGGCCATCCATCTCACTAGACTGAGGTCAGAGTGCCTTTAGAGACCAATCACCTTTAAGCTGGGATAACAGTTTAAGCTCAATGCAAGGCTCCCCATATGTCTGAATTTAAAATGCTTCTCCATGTGATAAACCAAAGAGCTCTGCTCCTTACCCTGAATGACTAATCAGGATTCGCCCAAAGAAAGAATGCATGTGTAGTGTAGATGTGTTCTTTGAGATCATGGCTGTGGAAAGCACTAAATACAGGGTATGCAACAAGAGCTACCAACATCAGATGCACCTTGATGATCCACCCGGGTGCAGGGAGATGGTGAGATGAGACCACATATGTTTTGAGCACTATCAGTGCCATAACTGTTGACATGTCAAAAACTCTTGCTGGTGAATGCTATTCTAATACACACCCTTACTTACACTCTGAATTCATGCCTTTGGTAATAAGTTAGAATGAAAAAAACAACCTATATTTACAGTGTTTCCACATATTATTTTCCAAACAAGCAGGTGAAGTTAAAAATAATAGATGGTCCGTTCTGTGTGCTTAAGCAACCACTTAGCTACTAATGTAAAAATCAGCCTCATAAAAAGAGATTTTTAAACATGGACATCGTAATTTTAAATGGAGAATACATTTAAAACTACAAAACTCCAGATGATTTCACATGAAATTTGGAACACAGGATGTGAAAATCTTGGGCCACACAAGCGAGCAAGTTCCCCTGAAAGTTGTTGGGTCCCTTTAGCTCTATTTCTAAGTTATGCCAGGAAACTTAAGATTCATGTTTGAACTAGTACTCCAGCTTTCTATTTTTGTGGAGTCCATCCCAAACAGTACTTTACATTTCTTTTCAGCTTTTGGCTCTTTAGCTAAATGTAACTAAAGGCGATTGACAGCAATGTCAATTGTTTACATAGAAGCATCCTCAGAGATACTCTGGAATGGAAGAGGCATAAAATTAGTTGTGGGTGATGTTAATAAAATAAGCACATTCATTTAAAATCTCTTTGAAGCATAAGGGCAGCAAGAATATTAACATCATCTAAATAAAGAAAAAGAGATTAAAAAAAGTTGTATTTCAAACTTCTTAACAGAAAAGTGGTAACAAATAAGAACTTCAGCTGATTATGTGTTTTGTTATGCCAAATTGCGGTGAAAACAGGCATTGAGGCACAAACCAACAGCTCTTCTCTTAGCTGGCATCGCTCCATTGAGTCTTACATAACTGCTCATTTACAGCTGGTAAAGGTCTGACCTTAATCACAGAATCACCCAGGTTGGAAGAGATCTCCAAGATCATCATGTCCAACTGATCATCCAACCCTATCTAATCAACTAAACCATGGCACTAAGTGCCTCAAACAGTCTCTTCTTAAACAGCTCCAGGGACGCTGACCCCACCACGTCCCTAGGCAGCCCATTCCAATAGGCAATCACTCTTTCTGTGAAGAACTTCTTTCTAAGATCAAGCCTAAACTTCCCCCTGCACAGCTTTGGACTGTGTCCTCTTGTTCTGTTACTGGTTGCCTGGGAGAAAAGACCAACCCCCACCTGGCTACAACCGCCCTGATGTTGCTACCTAAACAGCTTTATTCCGGAGACCAGTAAATCTTGTCTTTGCTCATGATGAACCCAAGAGATGAAACGAGATGTAATGCCATCCTTGCAGCATCCTTCTTTGCGTTGTTCTTCCAGCACCCCCCAAGCACCCCCTTGCATCTGTCCCATCTGCTTTACCTGTAATGTGCACCCGAACACACCGATCATCAGCATGGCAACGGAGAGATAGTCCGTGAACACATCCCACCAGGGCTTCAGCACTCTGAATGCCGGCTGCTGCTCCGAGAACTGCCGGAACTCCGTCACGGGAATCATCTTCCTGCAAAACAGCAAGACCAGCTGCTCAGTCTCCTGCAGCCCATACCCGCTCTGTCTGTAAAAGCAAGTACTTCTGTGAGGTTTGAGAAAACTGTCTGGAAATGAAACTCCCAGGATGTGGCATAAAAGTTCCCATCTACCACCCAAGTGGTCCATCTGATGCCCTGCCTCAGAAGAAGGATGCTCATGCTGCCCCGCTGCAGCTCCTGTGAGGAAGGGAAAGTAGAACCTGGGTCCTGTCCATGCAAGTCGGCAAATCACTCTCTGCATTGCCTCCAGATGTATCTGATGGGTCAGTGAGGCCTTCTGAATCCCTGAAAATCATCCTATTCTGTAGAGAAAGTCATTCAGCTTTATACACATTAGTCTTGATCTCAAAGGTCTGCCTAAAACACTTGCCCTACATTCAAATTTCACAGGCCCTTTTAACTATCATGTTTCATTCACCCCATAGTGATTTCAGGGATGCTTTGGAATATTTGTGTGCGTAGTCACTGCAGTTTTAAAATCTACTATGTTTTAAGTGCAAGTTGCTTTACCTTCACCTCACATGTCTAAGCTTACATTATCACTTCCTCTGAAAAATCAGCTATCACATGAGCATGTACAGGCAAAGCAGCTGATTTTAATGCCTACAGCATACTGTGTACCTGGATCCATGAGATCAAACCATACTGAAACTCCCCAGTAAGATATGATGGAAAGATAAGCTCACACAGGAATGCAACAAAAATACTCCCCCAAACAATTTACAATATTTCTCTTTCAACTAACACCACAAATGCTCACTACGTTAACTTCATATCACACTAATACTGGAAGAGTTTATAATCTTGATCCAGCTGTACACTGGGACCCATTAGTGTGGGTTTGGTGCCATCCAGCTGTGCACAGGCTTGGTGAGAAACACACGCTTGCTGATACTCTTGTGTCTACAGACTTAAAGGATTCAGTTCACTCAGAGCAAGGAAGGATTCAGGCCCTAAATCCTGCAATCCATCACAAGCATACAGCCATCCCAAGAATTTATAACTGACTCACTACACTGGCCATACTTGTGTGGGAAGATGCTCACTTTGACACTTTCTCAGGGACTGCTGTGCCTCTGCTTGCCCAGCTCATCCTCAGGAGGTACCACTGTCCCCAAAGGCACAAGGTGACATCTGTAAATGAACTTGGGTTAGTAGCTTTGCAGCTTTCTAAGTGAGTAGCATAAAAACTCTTAAGACCCTGTTCCCTGCTCTGCTCTTGTGTTGAAACCTTTCTGTGTTGCTTTAAGCACTACTTGGCCAGGCAAAAGATTATTTCTCTTAGCCTCTTGTCCTTCTACAAGCTGTCCCCAGAATCACAGAATCATCAGGGTTGGAAGGTCTAGATCATTGAGTTTCAAGCCTCCTGCCATGGGCAGGGACACCTCACACTAGATCAGGTTGCTCAGAGATATATCCATCCTGGCCTTAAAAACCTCCAGGGATGAGGCTTCCACCACCTCCCTGGGCAACCTGTTCCAGGGTCTCACCACCTTCATGGTGAAGAACTTCTTCCTAACATCCAATCTGAATCTACCCATTTCTAGTTTTGTTCCATTCCCCCTAGTCCTTTCACTACCCAACAGCCTAAAAAAGTCCCTCACCAGCTTTCTTGTAGGCCTCCTTCTCATACTGGAAGGCCACAATAAGGTCTCCTCAGAGCCTTCTCTTCTCCAGACTGAACAGAACAGCCCCAACTCTCTCAGTCTGTTTCTGTAGAAAAGGTGCTCCAGCCTGCTGATCATCCTTGCGGCCCTTCTCTTGACACACTCCAGCACGTCCATCTCTTTCCCTTAATAGGGGCTCCAGAACTGGACACAGTACTGCAGGTTGGGTCTCACCAGAGTGGAGTAGAGGGGGAGAATCACCTCCCTCAACCTGCTGGCCACGCTTCTCTTGATGCAGCCCAGGATGTGAGTGGCTTTCTGGGCTGCAAGTGCCCACTGACAGCTCATGTTGAGCTTCTCATCCACCAGTACCCCTAAGTCCTTTTCTTCAGTGCTGCTCTCAAGCCAGTCACTGCCCAGCCTATATTGAGGCTTGGGAATTTTCCAACCAAGATGTAGGACCTTGCAGTGGGTCTTGCTAAACTTCATGATGTTGGCTTGGGATGCACACCACAATGCCAGATGAAACTGCACACACCTTTCACATGCCTGTCAGTCCCCAAGAGGAACACGGACTATCCTCTGAGCACTCGGAAATGAATAGGCTATCAATGAAAACAATGGCAATGTAAGCCTGACTTCACACAGCCAGGCTGGAGGCTCAGCAGCCTCCATGCAAACAGACCTGAATTGCTGCGGTGGCTGTGAAGGAATGCAGCATTCATTATGAGTGCATGCAGTCCGGAGCCACAGTTCTGATTTTTATGTGCCTGTCTTGCAAATGCTCAGTAGACATATTGGGGAAGATACATCTCTACAGCGGAGAGCAGCTAGGGTAGCTACTGGAACAAACCTTTGTTGCCTTTTCTTTTAGACACACTGGGAAAAGAAAATTGATCTCATAAATTAGAGGTGCCCCATGCACCTCTACATGCCCCACACTCCTTCAGCTGAACTCCAGGAGAGGAGACTCTCCACTGGCAGCTCCAAGCTGAAGAACATCATGCACCAATCACTCTTCCATACCCATATGTATTTCACTGCTACTGGCAAGGAATTGCCCTCCTGGTTTTTATTTCCTGGTGACTGGCAATGACTGTTGGCAAGCTTTAAAACATAATTTTTCTGTCAAGCATTGAAAACTAGAACATTCTTAAAGGAATACACTAATACAAATGTTAACTAATCAGTTGCCATGCAACAACCCTTCTGAAAGCTCTGTAACACATATACCACTGTCAGATCAGGCTTTGAGGCCAGTTAGCTGGCTGGAAAGCCATCAATAGGCCCAACAATACGTATCAACAGATTGCTTTTAAATCACAACTTTTTTTTTTTTGTTTCCCCCCCTTTAATAATGGCCTATGAGGGCCTTTCACATTCTGATGCCACAGCCTCTAGAGGTTTGTAAGGTTTTCCCAAAAGTATGGACAATTTGAGTGTCAAGTAAGGCAGAGTCATGTTCCCAGCAGTGGAGAGTCCTGAGAAAACAGGAGTGCTCACATGCACCAAAACATGCAGAGACCCAGTCCTCACTGGTTAGACATGTGAGGAGCTCTGTGTATCTGGGCCATGGTGCTATGAAAGCCAGCTGTACTGAAACAGGGGCAGAACCTGACAGCAGAAGCAACTAGAAACTATCCTGCAAATTACTGTGCAGGGACAGCTTTTAAGACCAAAAATTAATTTGGCTCTTGCAAATGATAGGTTTCACTCTGTATTTTTAGGGATCTTTGTTGAACTATGTATTTGCTTTATATCTTCTAAGTGTTGTGTTGTGTGGGGTATTTAGATGAAGGCAGATGGTTTCTGGCACTGCAAATACAAGCTCCCCTTCAGAGGCTGCTGATTGCATAGCGTGACTCCTCATTAGTAGAGTGCACATAATGTTACCCTGGTTAATGGGCCAAACAGAGGGAGATCCACATACAGCAAGCCTCTCTGATCTGTGCTAGAAAACCCACCTCTGAGGGTGGAGGGTTTGCAGTCCAACACTAGACATCAAAATCTACCTGCCACTTATGCTTTCCTTTAATTTGAAAAAAGAACATGACTGTTACTGAATGATGGCAGTACTAGTGCACAGAGCAATGGGAAATAACCCCAAAATGTCTAATGACAGGCAGTATTTTGTAACTTGAGGTAGAAAAGACATTCACAAGAAGACTGGACATGAAAAAGTAGGATAATGGTTTTCTAGCATCCTCTGGGGAACCTGTAATACTTCTCCCCTTGCTGCACTAGCAATAAAGAGAAAATGCTTGAAAGAAGTGTATAGTAGCCCAGGCTTACCAGTGCTGCTGGTATCTGCAGGTAGAACTGAATAACATGATATTGGGTTTTATTATCTCACTCTCCCCTCTAATTTCTTTCCCATTCTGGCTTGTCCAGTGACTGAAAGAACATCCATTAGTGGTGGCTCTGAGGTCTCAGAAAAGAAACAGCAGGTCCAGATGGCTCAGAGCAAACCTGAAAACCCCTTCCTGGCTGTGGCTAGGAGTCTGGCTCTTCCCAGTGCTACACTCAAAGCCACACCACTGCCACGCTCATTTACAACCACATGTAAACCAGGCATGCACTGAAGAAAGTGATTCAGTCAATCATGAATTGAAACAAATCAAAACAGGGATGCTAAAAAGTCACACTGCAGGTCAAATCACAGTAATTTCTGGGACAGCATATCATCTACTGTAGATTCAGATCTCTTCTTAGAACATGGAGATAGAGGAAAAGGAGTTCAACATTCCAAACAGTGAAAAATAAGACAGCATTAATAATTTCAATTCACTCATATTCAAAATGCTATTTAATAGCACAACACATCACAGCTGAGAAGTGGAGTCTGATTTATGTTAAATACTACTTTAACCTACTTTGGGAATTCTGAACTCTAAATATTGGATTTTTTCCAACTAAAATCAGAACTCATTCTCTTTTTTCTCTCTTGCATTTTGAATAATCTTCAGTCTCCAGAGGGAAAAACCCAAACAACTGTACATGAGATAAATAATCGAGTATTTAGCTACTAGAAGGAAATAAAAAGGAACGTGGACTAAAAAAAACTTGTACTGAATGCAAGCAGTGCTGCAGAAAAATGCTGAAGGTTTGCCAGATTAAATAAAACCCTAACAAACAAATAAAAACCCAAACCAAAACAAACCCAACAAAGACTGGGGAGAGAGAAATTACTAAATTTATTATTATTTTACAATTTCTAGGACATATAGAAAACTCAATGAGTGAAACTGAATACATAGTAAGATGAAATACTGAAATCCAGGTACAAGGAAGATGTGATATTTACCCCAGCAGAAAAACTAACTACAGGAATCAGCTAATGCATGGGCAATTTCAAGTGAGACAACAAGTCAATGTGACCTAAAAGAGTTATGGAGAATAAATAGATCCAAGCCAGAGAGAAAATATTGGAAACAAATTAGACTTAATAAATCAAAAGACTGAATCACATAATGGCTGTGAAATGGCCACACTGTGGAACAAACTAACTTCTCAGCAATTGACCTTCATCAGAGGGAATAAAGGAAAGTACTGGGGACTGTTAGGAAGCAATGACAGCTCTTGCCAGTGTGGCTAAAGAGAAAATTTGGAATGTTTTACAAACTGGGCAGCCCACATGATGTGCACTGCAGAACAGAAAAGAAATTAATTCACTAAGTTCCTGCTCACTGGCAGCTGAGAGGATGCTCAGGCAGGGAGCGTGTGGGATTTATGGGCCTTTGCAGCACTGGTGCCCCTGAGGCCAAGCAGTGCAGCCAGGGCTGCTGGGCAGCAGCCAAACCTAAGCCACCAGCACCATGTCTGCAGGGCCCCTATGTGAATGGGCACAGAGATGCTGACAAACAGAGTTTCCAGCTGTAGCTACCCTACCTCCACCAGTAACACCAACTTGACAGATCAGCTCTCCCCAGGCATGGCACCATGTGCTCAGGCTGCCATTGTTCCAGCAGTGCTAGCTGTCACAAAGTAGTCAGCAAAATCCTGGGCACTGCAAGCTACTCCCCACAGCCTCCTGACCACTAACTTCTGTGACCAGCCTCGCAGCAGCACATGAGGGGCCAGAGTCAGACAGTCCACCATGCCACATAGGCAGACACTTGGGGACATAGAAGTTTACACACTCGACCTGTCTGAGGTGCATGGTGCACCCTCTCATAAAGTTGTATTCATCTTGCACCTTAATAGATGCTTTACAAAGAAAAATTGTATTAATACTCATAGAAGTGCCCCTCTGCTTATAAAACTGCTTTTAGCTTCTAGCAGCTGCCAAGCCCAAAGCTTTTAGCTATTGCTAGGTGGTGGTTGCTATTTTTAAGCAGATTCTCACAGAATAACTTCATTCATTTTAGGGAGCACAAGTTCATGGATTGACACCAGCCCTCAGAAGAACTGGAGGGTAGGCTTTTGGAGGAAACTGTTACTGGTGAGAGCTGCCCCACTGCTCCCACTCTGCCCCACCCCAGCTTTTAAGGCACAGTTTGTAGAGATGCTGCAATTTCAAAAAAGCGCACCGAGCAAAAGGTAGAGAAATCACTGGGAAGTCCTGCCCTTATCTCACCAGTGGTGAGTCCACTGGTGTGCATTCCTCACCAAATCAGACTTCCAGCAGCTCCCACCACCATCCCAACCACAGCAAGATGGCTGCTAGGCTGCCTGTATCATGCTGTTGGGAAAGCTGCTTACTGGTCTGCATCCTTTCACAGGCAATGCTTGGTATTAACTGACACCAGCCAGCCTGTGCCCCAGCTATGGCCTCCTCACCCAGCAAAGCCCAGAGGCCTGTCCCTGTGATTTGCTGACCATCATGCGACAGAGAAGCGACATCACTGCTGCTTTGTGTGCTGTAGGCAGGAGACTGGCACTTGTCGGAGCTGTTTGCCAAGCCACAGGTGTAGGCAAACTTAACATTCCCATAGGAAAGGAGCTTTCCTTTTGGCATGAGGAGCCTTGGGCTGGTAACTGCAGGGTCCCAAGGGACAATTCAGACTGGGACTGCTTGTTCTTTCACATCAGAGATCTACTGAAAGGACCAAGCACTGGGCTAGGCAAAACCCGCCCCCCTGGCTGTTTTAAACATACTGTATGTGTTAGGATAAATTATGAAATGCCTTTTGGGAATAGTGCTGCAAGTAGGTCTCTGGGTTGGTTCCCACACATGATTTATTGCATATTCATCTTCATTAAAGGAACAGAAGACAACACATATTTAATATGCAATGAGCTTGTGATCTACTAGCGGGGACTTGGCAAGCCTGAGTGCTGTGGGCCAAATGTGCAGGGGCTACGGTCCAGTGGGTTTTGCTTTGCAGAGGACATGACACCGTGCACTGTGAACACCACAGCCTGCAGTCCTTGATTGTAAACACTTGCTACTCTGCATGAATACCAAAGTCAATTTTCAGGTGGTTCTGTGCTGTCTAGCCTCTGCAGCCTTGGGCCAGGAGCTGAAGTCAACCAAATTATGTTCTCAACACAAGGCCTGAGGCTGCACTGAAAAGCAGAATTTTGCATTCATTTGGTCCAATTGGGAACTGCACACCAAGACACTTAAATAAGGAGGGCAATACAGGAGTTTTACAGTCAGGTAATTCTTAAATGCCCAATTTGAACAAAAGCATTGGTCTAGGCAGAGCCCCAGGGCTTAGGGCCACAGTCTCCTCTAGCTGCATCTGATACGCACAGCCTGGCACAAAAATTGGTTTGGTACTACCACCAGCAGCAATATTTTTTGTTGATTATAACTTTGCCAAATCTGTACTTTCAGTACTAAAATTAAATTAACATACAGCAAACAATTATTCAAACCATTTCTAGAAACAAACTTAGGGAAGCAACTTGTGATTTTATTTTAAACTTTCCAGATCCCTCCATGCCTCCAAATTTGGCCTGTGTATCACGGATGCAGTTTTCACTGCATTGTGAACAGCTGCCCACAGCTGACTACTTTATAAACCCTTGGAAAATGTGGGTTTGCATGTGTCTTTTGATCTCAGCAGCTGAACAGTCCATCTTCAGCATGCCCCTCACAGATCCTGGCACTGCCCATGCTGGCACCACAGATCACAGATAACAAACCTGCTTCATTTCACCACCTAACCAGGAGAGGGCTAAAAGTGGATCCAGGGACAAGGCACCAAGTCTGGAAAACTGAGATTAGACTAAGGGGGAAATAAGATGATAAGGGCTGGAATTAGCAACTCCTAATTCCCAAGAGGTGGATGTTCCTTCCTTATCTGTGTATTCTCACACACATTGCATGCACACTGAAATACGTCTGAGGTATCCTAACATTTAGTTTGGGTGATTACCTTGCTATATGTTTGCACTGACCAAAATGTGCAGCATTCAGGTAAGTGTAGGTGCTTTGCCAGTCCCTGGGTAACATAGCACAGCATGAAACCTTCTACTAACTTCTCCCTGTATTTGAGGCATTTCAGCAGACCAGTTTCCCTGCTAAGGCTTTACAGTCTTTGCTGTTTCCTGTAATTTAAAAACAAAACAAAACCCACACAAAACCCTAATACAGAAACCTGTCAAAAGGTTTTGGTTGGAAAAACTACTTTGAATGCTGGCTATTTGGGAACAGAAGACAGAAGTATCACATGCTGCCACTTCTTCAAACATGATGGGTTACTTTCCATTCCACTGACCATAAGTGAGATTTTCATAGGATAAAATGCCATGATTCTGAAGTCAGAAATACAAATAAATGACGCTCTTTCCCAAACATAAATCCCACGTTAAGGAACTGGAAAGCCATTAAAAACAAACCATTGCATCTAAACAGTTATTTTAAAAAGTCCATGTGTTTACTGCATTTTAAAACAAATTCATCTTCTTTAGGCTGAGTCTGGTGAGGAAGTGTGGCCTGTAGGAACATCAGAGCATGAGTCAGGAGTCCCCACTGGGACCCGGTCACGGGGTCCCTATGCTCCTGCTTTGGGCACAGCACCTTGACTAACATGCTGCCAATTCTCCAGCTGCAAAACTGAAAGATATCTACTTTCTTTGCTACCTTTGGTGGGAAATATGAATGAGTAATACTACAAAACCTTATGGGTTTTTTTCCAGTTTTCTGCAGTGGTCCAGTCTAAATTGATAGATAGCACATAAAAACTTCCCTGCAAAGCCACTGGAGTTAATTTGATTTTATACTACACATGACCAAAATTAAGTGTCACAGCTGGTATTAGTTTGCAATCTAAGGAGCAGACAAAACGCAATCAGCCCACAGAAGACATTACTCCAGCACCCTCAACTACAAAAGGTGTGTGCAGCCTGTGTGATTTTCACAGAGGCTACACCTGTGCCAGTGCAGATGAAAGCACACTGGCCAAGAGTAGGCTGTCTTCTGCCTGATAGCCATTTAGAGTAGAAACAGGGTTTCATTTCCAGGTGCACCGAAAGGTGAAGGCTAGAATGTGCCACATGAACTCCATCATAGCCACAACCCAGCTACTGAAAAACTGCCCTCCATTATACCAACTGCTGTGACCAAGCTCCTCCAGTGCCCTGGCTCTGCAGGTGCGCAACCATGGGAAGACTTCAATGAATCACTGGGGAATTAGTTGCTTGAGAAAACTGAAAAGATTTCCAGAAACTTGCTGAACACCTCAACCTTTTCCATTCTTTTCCCCCAGAATTTCTGAGATCCATACTGCCAATTATCCAGCATACATTCGGGCTTTGGTTACCCCCCTGGCTGCCTAACACCCGGAAGGTAGTGTAGTGGAGTTAGAGGTGGTGGTGAATTCCTCCACTCTGCTGTGGCAACGGAAGCTCAAAGGCCTGAACTCAGAGGAGACATAAGGAGGAGACGTAAAGAGGAAGTAACTTAAATAAACTGCCTTTCAAAATACACGCTGCAATTTCCACCTACACATACAGTAAGTACGCTTTGGCAACACAGCCCAGAAAATAACCTTGCTGTGTGTTTCAGTTGAGTCATAGTATTTTTTCATGTATTACGTACCAAAAGAGACTTCCTATTGTCAGCAGTGGTTTGTCTTCAACTTGGTTGGACTGAAGACAAAAAAATGTTCAGGGCCAGATTCTGCCAGATAAAATCTCAATGAAATTGATAGAAGTTCTCCCTGTACCAAGCACATAGGTCTGTGTGGAGATTTGCTTTGCCGAGTCCAAATCTAAAGAAAAGTTACACTCTACACATCCCCATGTCAAAAACTACTTCAAAGGCAATACTTACCATTTTTCAGCTCTGGGAGTAACATTCTTAGTTTATCAAGGCTCAAGCTGCCAGCCCTCTTTCCAGAGCTGCAAAGCGTTCTTAATGGAAATGAAAACCTTTATCAGCAAATCAAAGCACTGAGCAAGAAACTATCCAGTAAGTGGTATTTTAGTACTCCTGAGATATATCTAAATGATTGAGAAAAGTAAACTCACATCATGTTTTAATCAAAGTTACACCAGGTTTTCCACAAACACTTATTTAACATACTCAGATAATGAAGACAGAAAGAATGACATAGAATACCACGGGGCAGACAATAATACACAAACCAGTGCCACTCATTGTTAAAGGAACAGTCAGAAATCTCAGGCTAATACAAGTGCTCATAATAAAAAAAGTGTTCAGCTGATATAATTAAAAATTTATTCCTAATTGGGACAGGAAGTACAAAGGGTCCATTTGGAGTCTTAAGCAGCTCAACCATCTGAAAAGTTAGTTAATTTTTCTTTCATTAATGCACTGATCGAGGCAAAAACATTAAAGAAATGCCTGCTTTCATGATTTGCGAGACTTCTTCATATAAAGGATCTTTTCTGCTCCTGCTTGCATGGTACACAAGAGAGCTTTCTAAACTTTACAGTAGTCTTGTAAACACAGATCCCAAAATTCCTGGACAAACATACAGATATTCTCAGCCTGAAACACAGTTGATTAATTTTCTTCCTTCCAAACCACCCTTTATGACAAAAATTCCCAACAATGAAGTTCATAGTCTCTTCCACATTCCGGAAAGAATAAGAAATACTAAGACAGATTCAGTTCAAGCATATAAAATGGATGTGATCTACACATACTTGAAGACAAACATGTACAGCTACAGAATCAGAATCACTACTCATGTAAGATGACTTCTAAAGATAATAAACTTCAGAGGTGTGGAACACCAGAGCAAACTGAGAGTTTGGGGTCTTCAGTCTGGAGAAGAGAACGCTCTGAGGAGACCTTATTGTGGCCTTTCAGTATCTGAAGGGGGCCTACAAGAAAGCTGGGGAGGGACTTTTTAGGGTGTGAGGTAATGATAGGACTAGGGGGAATGAGAAAAAAAACACCTAGAAATGGGTAGATTCAGATTGGATGTTAGGAAAAAGTTCTTCACCGTGAGGGTGGTGAGACACTGGAACAGGATGCCAAGGGAGGTGGTAGAAGCCTCATCCCTGAAGGTTTTTAAGGCCAGGCTGGATGTGTCTCTGAGCAACCTGATCCAGTGTGAGGTGTCCCTGCCCATGGCAGGGCGGTTGGAACTAGATGATCCTTGAGGTCCCTTCCAACCCTAACAATTCTATGATTCTATGATCTGCCTAAAATCTCTGTCGGAGTTTTCCAGCAGTGTCCAGACATAGCCTACCAAAGAGAGATTGGCTCTAGACCTGTTTAATTAAAAATTCCCTTACTGCATCATAAAACAAAAAGAAAGGCTGTTTCCATCAAGCCTAAATTTTGTGGAATGAAAGCAGTTCCTGGGGGGATGAGGGAGTAGTGGTTTTGATCACACTATTGCAAATCTACAAGTCCTTGAAATCATGTTGTCATGGGTAAACGATGGCAAAGCGCAAATACTCTAATCACAGTACACTTAACAATGGTCTTTTCAATTATACAGTCTATGAACATCTTGCTCTATAAGCCTACATGACAACTATCTACCCAAGACAGCTCATCAAGCATTCACACTGACTGGAAAATGAAATAAAAAATGATGCTTACTCAGAACACCAAACTTGCATTCTGACATCAACTTGCACTTCTGAGCTGTTGTGTTTTGCCGTAAATCACACGCACAGCAGGACCTTACACTGCCGCACTCAAGGAAGAGCTTGATCTGTGCTCTGCTCCAGAGCAAGCTCCCATCTTGCTTTCAGTGTGTGGTAGTTTTAGGCTGTACCTTTAAAATTTCCACAGATCTTGTACAGGAAGTAGTACAGGTAGTAATAAAAGGAGCAGGGAGGTCATTCTGCCCCTGTACACTTCACTGGTTAGGCCGCACCTCGAGTACTGTGTCCAGGTCTGGGCCCTTCAGTTTAGGAAGGATGTTGACTTGCTGGAATGAGTCCAGAGAAGGACAACGAAGTTGGTGAGGGGTTTGGAACAAAAGCCCTATGAGGAGAGGCTGAAGGAGCTGGTGTTACTTAGCCTGGAGAGGAGACTCAGGGGTGACCTTATTGCTCTCTACAACTACCTGAAGGGAAGTTGCAGATAGGTGGATGTTGGTCTCTTCTCCCAGGCAGCCAGTACCAGAACAAGAAGACACAGTTTCAGGCTGCGCCAGGGGAGGTTTAGGTTGGATGTTAGGAAGAAGTTCTACACAGAGACAGTGATTGCCCATTGGAACGGGCTGCCTGGGGAGGTGGTGGAGTCACCATCACTGGAAGTGTTCAGGAGGAGAGTTGATAGGGTGCTTGGTACTATGGTTTAGTTGTTTAGGTGGATTGGATTGGTTGATGGGTTGGACACGATGATCTTGAAGGTCTCTTCCAACCTGGTTTATTATTATTAAATAAAATTGGAAGTGTTCTCAGTACTTCAACAGTCATATTGCTGGTTTGTTGAATTTTGGATTCCCATTAATACAAAATCACTATGTGCTATTGCCACTGAAGGGGGATGTGCTAGCATCTCCATTTTCAGCAGATCATAGTATAGCCAAGGATTTGAAATTGGTATAAAAGGCTGGATGCTGCTCACCTAAAAGTCAGTGGAAAAGTTAAAGTTTACTTCAACAAAGAGAGAAATGCATTTTTAATGTGTCTACAGGATCAAATGTTTTCACATATGCTGTTTCATATTCAATGGAACTTCGTATGCTCACGGTGACTGAAGCATCAGACACGTTCCACAGAGAACAGTGCCATTCTGTGCTTCAGGGGAGGCCTTTAAGGCCAAGAAAAAATCATCCACTGCATCTTAATGCAGGATTCTCCCAATCAAATGAAAATGTACAAAGCACATACAATGCACTATCCCACCTTTTAAAATCTGACCTAATCAAACACTACATTGTAACAGAGTCCTTCATGGGAGATGGAAACAGAGTGGACACAACCTCCATACTGGAGAAAATACCTACAAAAGTCACCCTGGTCCAAGCCTATCACTCTGGTATGATACAGCTGTAAAATCTATGCTGTCTGATTTTCTGCTTGTGTCAGTGACTAAAATGTAAGTGACCAGGAAAGCTGATCTAGGGTCTGTCAGGTTTAAAGACATTTGCTTGCCTTGGGATAGGAAGACAGCAATGCCTGCCCTGTATTATGAACAAAAGCAATGGAGCAATGTCCACACGTGTCCAAGATGGTGAAGCAAACCTAGTATCTTCATAATGAGAAAGAGATCTTAGAAACACAAATGCCAACGAAACCCATTGCATTAAATCTTGAATTTGCATCAGTTTTGTTGCACACCATCCCTGGGCAAACAGCTAAAGGACGAAGAAGAGTAAAGTTTCTGTTATGTTGAGCATGTGAAATCCAACACTTGTTACATTCTTCTGACAAATAATTTTGGAAGGAGAATGGCTTCTTTGCTTTACTGCATAAGGCTTTAAAGGAAGTATTTTGAAGTTCTCTTGTGGTGGGGCTTTTTTTCTTTTCTTTTTTTTTTTTTCTTCCTCTTCCCTAAGTTAAATTGTCTCATTTTCAGGGTTTTCTTTACTATACAGCCTTTGCCCTGCCTTTCATAACTCGGTGACAATGAAGGCAGTATCTTTTCACTGCATTTTCTCAAGGAGAAAAAAAATCCTGTAAAATTAAACTCTAGCTCCTGTTATTGTGAATTGTTTGAACAGTAACTGGGTTTTTAAAAAATTTTTCCTACTTCCCACGGCATTCAAAAAGGCTTAGGCTGGGAAGTGCCTTTCTGGTGGTGAATACAGGCCACTTCTGCCAGTTGCAAGTGAGGTCAATGGACAATCAAGGGAACTGCTCCTCCCAGCACTCTCTGACCCAGTTCATTATTTCGGGTCTTACTGTATCCTCACTCCAGGGCTAAGGCCACCTGAATACTGTTAAAACCCTCTCTCCTGACCAGCCCGGATGCTGCCCCCACTCCCATCAAAGCCTCTTATTGTGAGCCTCAAAAATCAGATACAGAGGTGGGATGCAGCTGCCTCAGGAAACCAACTCAAAGTGGTACAGGAACTGATTGCAAGATAACCAAGCATTGAGGCAAGGAATTTGTGTGAAGAATTCATCAGTCTCCAATTTTGTTCTTCACCAACAACCAGCACTGGCCCTTTCCAATACTGGACACACAAAGTAACTAAAATGTTAGGCTTTCCATCAGAAAGTTTATTTTAAAAACTGATTACAAAAGTAAGTAATAACAAAACAAACAAGCAAAAAAACCAACCAAAGTTACATTACAATAAAACCTCCAGTGAAGGCCATTAGCATTCAGACTGGAGGAAAACAGCATCACGGCTGCCACATATTTAGCAAACTCAGAATGCAACTGGAAAAGGAAATGATTCAGAAACCGCAGGTGCTCAGCACTAGGCTGCTGTGCCTCGCTGGCAGCCCCTGGGCATGGGCACTTGTGAGACAGCAGGAATCCAAGGCCAGGTTAAAACTAGGGATCAGCTCTGAACTGAGCTCATACAAGCTCTCATTGCTGATCTGCACCAGAGGGGCAAACAGGCATTTCTAGGAGGAAAATGTGCCTAGGTGACTGAATGCTACACCCTCCTGACTGCTTTCATCACACCAAAAAGAATCATAAAAGCAGATCCAATATACGGGGAGGGACAGGAGGGGAGGGCAAAGTAGGTGTGTTTGATTGAACTGGGAATTACTATTTCCAACTCTGCCATCTTTTTCTTCACTGTCTTGTAAGGCACCTTACTACCTGTCCAGTTTCCCACACTATCATTCAAGCCTACAGTGCTTTATGGGAGCAAACATGTGCATGCCTCTGTCTCCCAACAGCGCTGCTCGTAATACTGAGTCTTTCCTCACAGAAAGTACACATTCCAAAAGTAAAACAACATTGTAAAAGACCCCCATGCTTATCTTTGTAATAGAATTCCTCACTTTTAAATGTTTCCATCCTAATGAAATTCCATCAGGATACATTCAGCAGTCTTTCATAAGCCTCTCATTTTGCTTGGTCAACTCTTTCCAGTGAACTGGACAAACTGCATTTCGTGAATAAGGAACAAATCCGCCCAGCATGCTGCGACAAGGCAGAGCTGTTCATAAACCGATTTAAAATCAGGACTGGGATTTTAAAAAATCTCTTAATAAAGAGAATCACGAACGCCAGAACCTCGCAGTGCCGCCAGGGACTGCGTTCCTCCGCACCCAGCAGCAGGGACCCGGCAGGGACCCGCCAAGACCCTTTGGGGGTCGGGAACTTCGCGCAGTCTCCAGGGAGAGACTACGTTCCCCGCATCCGCGCTGCACGGCGGCAGGCACGGTGCGAGCGCGGCCGAATCGCCGCCTCCCCGTCCTGCTCGCAGCCTCCCCGTAATGCGAGGCGCTTTGGGGATTTATTTTTTTTCGGGGAAAACACCGCCAAGGGCTTCTTCCCCCGAGCTGCCCGTCTCCACGGCGACTGCCTCACCAGCCCCCACCGACTCCGCTCCTGGGAAGCCCCGCTTGGCTCCGGGCCGCCGCCCTGCGGGACACCCTCGGAGCCGCCCGAGTGCCGCGGCCGGCAGCGGGGGGGCCCCGCCCGGCAGGGGATGCAGTGTGATGGCGGGGGAGTGTGGGGGGCTGGGAGGGTGGGCATCGCGACCACTTCCCCGCGTCCCTCCGCAGAGGAAGAGGTGACGGCCATCCCTTTGAAAGTTTAGATACCCTAGTGCTGCCCAGGGACGGGGGTGGCACAGCCGATGCCCCCAGCGGGCAGAGCAGCGCCCCGCAGCCTGGGCCGGGCCAGCCTCTGGTCCCCGCGGGGACGCAGTACCAGCCCTGTGGCGGCTCTGTCCCCGCACATCCCCCAGGGCTCCCCTCTCCACAGCGATACCCCGGCTCCAGGCTCGGCGCGGCTCCGCCTGGCGCGGGAAGCAGAGGGTGCGGGGAGAAGCAGGCGGGGCACGGCAGCGCCTACCTGGTCCGCGTCCGGGCGGGGGGCGTGGGGTCACGGGCGGCAGCAACCGGGTGCGATCATTCCGCGATGCGGTACGGTGCTAAGCGCGGCGGGCAAGGCAGGGCCGGGCGGGGCGGAGAGGCTGCCCGCAGCCGCGCTCCGCCCGCCGCCGCTCCGCCCCCCGCCGCCGCGGGGCCACGTCTCCGGTCTGACGCACGCGGCGGCGGCCGGGGGGCGCCGGGCCGGGACAGGCCCCACTGGCCGCAGCGCTCCGAGCGCGCCGAGTCCGGCGCGGCAGGCGGAACGGCTGCGCTTCTCCCGCCCACGCTTCTCCGAAGGCCGGGCGGGAAAGGGGCGTTAATGGTAACCGACAGACAAGGCCTCCGGGAGGGCCCGCGGCATCCCTGGCTGGAGCGGTCGTCAGCGGTGCCCTGAGGGAGCTGCCAGGTGGGGGCTGGCTGGACAGATGCGGCATACGCGTTTTCCACGAAGTGTATAGTTTGCGCCATGGAAAGTCATGAAGGGTGATGGGGAGCCGCAAGTGGCTGGCCCCGAGCTGGCAGGCGACTGGACCGTGGTTTGGAGGGTGACAACAAAAATTGTTATGGAAAGACCTTGAACTCCATGCACTAGGCCGTGGAAGGACTATGAAGAGGCCAGGCTGTAAAGTGCCTGGGATTGCATTAACAATAGAAAAGTACCTCAAAGACTGACAATTGAAAACACAAACATCCGGCCCAGCAATCCAAAAAGTACAAACTGAAAACTGCTGGTGAAAGAGACCACATATTTGGAGGGACTTTTGTCCAACATTTCCAGGAAAGTTTTACATCTCTGGTGGAACAAAGAGACAGGACACATTTTGCATCAGACAGAGGTGCTTGCCTTGTAATGATTTGCCTCTAACCTTAGGGACAGCGTCTGTATTCCCTCAGGGGCAGCACAAATATGTAAACAAAGAAACACAAATATATAAGCCCACTGGGGGGGAGTTAATGGAAACAAATGCAACTTGAAGCAGCACAGCTGCTTTGCTGCAAAATTATTAACTGGAAAGGGATGTGGACTGAAGGTCTGCTGTGTAGAGCTGTGGGCAATTCTGATTTCATGTGTTACTGCTTCATGGACTGCTGAGGGCAGAATTAGGTTCTTCATTTGGGAGTCACTCGTGATTTATAGCAGTGGGAGTTAAGCTCATCATTTGAGAGAAGCATTTGGTTAAGTGCTTTGCAGTGCAGAGCTGCTTTCCTCAGCTGAAGCCTTGAGGCTTTCTGAGGCACCTCAAGAAATGAGGTTCTGAACCTGTCCGGAGCTGGAAGATGTTGGCATAGTTCCCTTAGCCTAAAATACTTCAGCAGTATTGCACTATTACATAACTGTAAGCATTAGTCCCGTGCTTCAGGAGATATGGCTGAAGAATGAAACAGGACAAATGGGCAAGGTTTCCATATGGACAAAAGC
This sequence comes from Melanerpes formicivorus, assembly GCF_026170545.1. Lineage (NCBI taxonomy): Eukaryota > Metazoa > Chordata > Aves > Piciformes > Picidae > Melanerpes > Melanerpes formicivorus. The sequence goes on along the minus strand of NW_027142359.1, from coordinate 17,248,491 downwards.
ACTGGGTTTCTTTTTTGAGTTAAAGAAACAGTTATGGTGACTGCTGCATTTTATTTTTTTTTTAATTGGTTTCTTTCCATTACTCTAACTCCTGGCAGCAACTTAGAGAATCCCTCCCTGTCCTGGATGGTTTCTTCTTTCAAACATTTGCAGCAGTTGTTCTGTTCACCCTTTCATCATCATTTAATCTTTTCTCGTAGGTCAGTCATTCCTGCTACCTAATGGTGCTACTTTCCCCTCAACTCCTGCTCGGTTGCTCGTTTGTTTTATGGTGACACAGTGGCCAGTAATCCTGCCATTGTTAACGCTTCCTGTTGTGGACTTTTGGGTTATTTTTGTTCAGAGTTGCTGCAGTACTTGGAGGACTGAACTAAGCTTCCCCTGTGAAGAATAATTACAGGCAAGGTCACTGATACTGCAATAGAAAACATGCCCCATGGATAATTATAGCTGACAGGTTTGGGGATAGAGGCTTAGTATAGTTCTGGTACACAACCTTCTGGTGGAAGAAGGCCCAATAATTCATCTTCCGTAGTAAACTCACAATTGGGACTCCATATACCTTTGCTCTGCTAGAAAGATTTTGCTGCCTGCAGAAAACTAATTTATTTATTAGTGAATTCCTGCATTTTTTTCTTTAAAACCACCTAGGCAGGTGAAGTCTCAAATAATTTGGGGGTATTCTTTTTTACTGAAAGTATTGTTTCTGCCAAAATGATAGGCAACAGAAACAGGATTCAACCAACTGTATGACTGCAAGTTTTTACATCCTTTTTGTTTTAAATTGACTCCAGTAAAACATGGGGCAGGTCACATAAATGCCATTACTGCAAAATTAGTGCATTTGCCTTGACTGACAACTGTCCTATTCTGTCACTTATCATTCACAAACTCCAGAAGTGTTAGTGCTGCTACTGAGTGCTACCTTGAGGTCTTAACACTGCAACAGAACCAAGGGGAGTTCTGGTTTGTGCTTGGGTTAAAACTGCCACAGGCAAATTTCCAAATCCAGTTGGACAGTGGGAGAGATTGCACCATTGGTGCTTAAGTGACAGTTACTCCCTGTTCATATATCTGATTAGAATAGAACAAACCAGGTTGGAAGAGACCTTCAAGATCATCGTGTCCAACCCATCATCCAACACCACCCAACCAACTAAACTGTGCAACTAAGCACCCTGTCAAGTCTCCTCCTGAACACCTCCAGTGATGGTGACTCCACCACCTCCTCGGGCAGCCCATTCCAATGATTCTTGAGTGTGATCCAGGTTCAGGATGCCAAATCCTGAAATTGTTGCACCAACATAGCACCTGCAAGGATATAGATTCCACCTTCTACAGGTCCTTACTCAGGGTTTTGTTGTTTGTTCTTTCTTTTTTTTTTTTCTTTTTTTTTCTCCTCAGCTCTTTACAGTCCCTTGATAATTTGAGGATGCACCTTGAAAAAACTCAAAGCCATCCCATACCCTAAAGTTTGGGGTTCCAAGAGCAGCCCTGAAACCAGGGACGGTGCTGAGCAGCACTTGACAGATCGCATACCTACTCATCTTCAGGACAGATCAGGGCAAGAAAATAGGTTTGAGTACAAGAGATTTGTCTGTACTTGGAAATATACCCACAATGAAAATGTTTTTCATCAGTCATCTCTCCAACAACTGTTAAAAACAGCACAATCTAACACAGAAAAGCTAAACTGATTTCAGATGAAGTACCAAAAAAATCCTGCTGGTGTGATTTGATTCAGCTCAAATCTAAAATGCATGATTTGACTGCTCTAGTGCTTCTTAGCTACTTGAAGTTTCTGTTCAAGTTTTAGCTTTTCCCCTGGTTTGCCTTTCCCTAGTTCTACATTTTAACCCACCCCCCTCACAAGATCAGTGGTTTTGAAATACTAATTTTAAAAGCACCAGATGTTAAATACGAGCAGTGTGCTGGAAATACAGACTTTTAAAACAATTTGCATGGATGCTATGGGCTGAATCTGGGCAGGAGAAGCAAAGGTTTGGAGAAAACTGAAGAATCTTTTCTATAATTTCCTAAGCCTGCAGCATTTTCTATGTACTAAACCCTGCTTTAAGCAGAAGGAAAAGACTATAAGCATGTTTAATCTCATTAGCTCTTTTATTGTTTCTAAATAAAGAGAAGCCACATTCATCATTGGTATGATTACAATGAAAGCGGTGCAACTGCATCAGAGAAGAACTCAGACCAACTACTTCTCTGTACAAAGCTACTGACAAGCTGTCCCCACTGCACCTTGTATCGCTGAGAAAACAAGAGAGCTAAAGACTTGCCAAAAGAGATATGACTAACTCCCATTTTCTGACCTGTGACTGAACCAAAGCTCCTGGGCCTGATCAGTGCTTTACCTGTGTTACAGTTCTGATCATCATTAGGTTTTCTGCAGTGATCTGTCTGAAAACATCTTCCTAACTGGGGAGCTACACAGCTATGCTTGGTACTGACCATTGCAGCTCTGAGCCACAGAACCCTGTGCTTCACAGGATAGAGCATCTTGTCTAACTTCAGATGTGATGCAATATGTGGAGGTAGCTCACATGAGGCAGGAGGGATAGAGCCAGAAGCCAGAGCTTAGAGTGAGCATATTGTAATTACTAAATGCTACTTTCAAAATAACAAAGGCTTTTATTACTAGCAGTGCACCTTTATGGGTGTGACTGAATAAGCAAGCTCTAGCAAAGCCAAACGCTTTACCGGGGAGGATGTCAGGACCAGAGTCAATTGTCAGGCTTGCTGTCCTCAGGGTGTAACTGAAGCTACTCCAGTTCCTGATTCCCAGCCACCCCCACTCTCTGCTTCCTCATGTTCTTTGTTGAAATGCTGCACATTGTATGACACATACACGTTTCTTTCTACAGAAACATTATCTCTCACTCACATCCAAATACTCATAGGGAGATGGCTTAAGTCAGGTGTTTGGTTTTCTCTCATACTTGGTTTTCTCCATAGCCATCTGTCCATCACACAAGGCAGATTGTGATAATCACAGAGCCAAGTCTATTAATTACTGGATTTATGCACAGAATCTATACATTAATACAAAGTAGTTTTACTTCTAGTGAAGTCTTTGCTTGCCAGAGCTGACCTCTCCTGGTTTGTTCACACTAGAGCTCTATTGGCCTGAGTCACTGGTTACATGGTGTGCTCCCCCTGGCTGACACCCTGCTAAGAGAGAACAGACTGCTGGTGGTGGTCCACTTTGCATCGTGCTTTGGCCTTGGATGTTTCAAGCAGGGTCCAAGTCTTTCACTGTCATTAGATTCTAGCTTGGAATGTTTTTCCCTAGTTCCCCTACCAAACCCCCATGAAATTTCACCACTGAACTACTTACCTTTTTATCTACTGCCTTTAAATAGTTACTTGCAGATCTTCTAGCAAACCTGTGTCAATAAATCATAATTTAAAACCACACCACATTTGTAATGAAAGTATCCTATTACACATCTAAATGACAAAGTAAATGTTTGAGAAACAGGTCTCTACATTTTTAATACTTTTTTTAAACAGTTGTCTCAAGATAAACAAAAAGAAGTGTTTGATAACCATCTGGAATTTTTAATTTCCTATTTTGCTTGGGAATTGGTATAATCAGCCAGATGATATGCTTGTTAGCTGGGAAAGGCTCAGGATTAGAATAGATTCTTAAAATTAGAAAGTGCTAATATATAGCAGCAGTCTTGGCTGCCTAAACTTAAATAAGCAATGTTTTGTGTTTATTGCTGAAACAGATCAACACTGAGAAAACCCATATGTCTAAATGATTTTCTGAAATACAGTACCTAGCAGGAGAGGCAGTCTCAGGTAACTGGGGATGAGCTAATCAATAATTTACTTCCAGAGGGGATTGTCTGATACAGACATAGCTGACAGGGAGCAAAATGTGTAATTTAGAAGTTTCTGCATGAGCTTACTTGCTTTAAAAGTCAGGGGATTCCTAACACAGAAGAGTCTGGTCAGATAAAAGTAAATCCATTTTTTGATTTATAGTGCTAAGCATCACTGAGCTATTCAGCAGTAAAAGTATATTCTGGTGTAAGTTTGCATGCCCAGTGTGGAAGCACAAGATTGGTCCTACTGCTGCTGCCAGCAGAGGCACTACAGAATGAAAATCTCCCCATCATCGTTCTAGATTGGCACTGGTGTGATTCTTTACATTGCTGGCATCATTAAGCCAGGCCCATGGAGAGGATGAATGGATGCATGTTTTGCTCCTTATGCATGACACAGGTCCAAGCCAACAGTATTTCTGACAGTGGAACTGGCACACATCCTGCTCTGTGCTTTGTGCATATTCACCAGCTGACAGTCGCTCATGTGGAAGGCATCTGACCGCTGCAATTATGTCTGCTGTGTTCAGACTTGCCCCCACTTTGAACCACGTTCAAGGTTCTTTTTTTCCCCCTCTGTTACTTGTCACTCCTGTATTTGAGCCTTTTATTTCACTAGGAATTCATTTCAGTCCAACTATTGGAAAAGAAAAACAACAAACCATAAAAAAAACCTTATGGATACTTAACATTACTTCATCAGGAGAACAACCCAACATACACTGCTCTAGGACTCCACTTGGTGCAAAGGCCTCTGAATGTAACCTCATGAGAGAGTGAGCAGTGTTCAGGAAGACCGTTTGGGACAGTAGTTTGTGGTGAGAGAGTATAAGTAACAGCAAGTTGTGGCCTAATGTAAATTTTCAGTCCACTATTCAGGCATTGGACACACAGTGTGCACCCGGTTCTTTCATTTTGCTTTCTCTTTTCCTAAGTTGTCAATAGTTGACTCTCCACAGGGACTGCATCCAATTCAGCTAGATGAGTGACTCCGCACTTGACAGTCTCTTTTGTTGTTGGCTGTGAGCCATTCACACAGTCAAAAGGATATAGTCCAGGACCTTCCTTCTTACAGCCATAAGCATTTCTGGTGGATGTGATTTGCAGATTGTCCAAACAGTCCAGGCTGTATTGCCAGAAGTTACTACAGATAGGAACAATTATCACACTAAGGTAGGCTGTATTTGCATGCACATACATATATGTATACTAAAGCAAGCCTGCATGCAGAAGAGAGATAAGATTGACTACTACAGCACAAACATAAGGGAATGAAACATCCATGTAAGCTGTTTCATCTACCTGTTGAGATGTTCAAGACTTAGACTATGCAACAGACAACTTCTCTTTTAGACTGGCTAATAATAATTAAAGAGACTGGACTCTCCTTTTCTCTATGCCTGGCTTCATCTGCTGTATTGCATTTTTAGAGCACTGTATATGACAAACCTTCCAGGAATTCTGAACACAAATGGAAGTTCCACTGAATAACTTCAGGCAGCAGAACCACACAGCTTGGTGGAATGTGATGAATTTCCAGGAATAGGATTGATTCCTGGATGCTATTGTGTAAAACACAAGTATAAAGAGAGAACAAAAGGTAGTGCTGATGGTCTGCACCACTAGGCTAATTTTAGTTTGTGAAAAGAAGAATGAAAAAACTAGACATGGTATGAGACCTTTTTCTAGGCTAACAGGAAGCCTTTAAGTCAAGAGCTAACCCTGAAACAAAGCAGTGCAAAATTACCTCAGCATAAAAATGTAATCTCTTCATGATTTTGTCTTCTGAAACCAAATCCAGTTTTAGCTTGAATGCAGTGCTGATGAAGAGATTGAGAGGTCTGTGTCTATGCTTCCATCTAGCAATAACAAAGGAATGACTAGGCAAAAAGCAATGATGATGTATGAATAGATGAACTCTGCAATTCTGAAGGGAGAGCAGTGCATTTTGGGGTTCTAAAGCAATACAAAACCTGTTCATTAAGAAATCAGTTCTGCTGACTACAACCTACTCTGAAGCAGTGGTTAAGCAGAGCACTTTCAAAGGAAAGTGCCACACAGCATGTGAAAGAATTTAGGCTTCTGATATAAAGAGAGTAATCCTCCCAGGAGAGCCTTCTGCTCTCTTCCTTCAGGGATCCTCTGCTCCAACATGCTGGAGGAAACCCTGCATTCAAATAAGGTCACTGTTAGAAGTGCAAAATCCAGTATGTTTTCAATCCTGGAAGTGCTTTCTTCTCAGCTTTAACAAGCCCAGTCCTGATGTGCTAGCTATTCATGACTAGTTAAATAGCACAACTTCTAATAAGGCATCAGGTGTCAAACCCAGGTGACATTGTGGCTACTGTTTAGTGTTTGCAGATGTCTAATTTCAAGTGATCTTTCCACCATATACAAAGATGCCTGGATAGAACACAAAAAATAGGTATAGCATTTCACAAAACAGGTTTCCAAGTACTCTCCTTCACTTTTTAGTTCATCAGAGAAAAAGGCAGGAATATGAAAGCCCCACTTACATAAATCCAAGGATTTGGAGCTAGACTTACCAAGTTTTAAAGAACAATGACATGATACTGTAGTAACTTTGCATATCTACTTATTATGAAGAGCAGCTTGTGTCCATACAGCTGAACTCTCTTATTGCCACTGGCAGGGCTACATCCCTGGCCTGTGTTGCCCAGAGTATTGCTGGGAAGGGCACTGACCAGTCCAGAGCTGTGCCATAGACTATGTCACAAGAGAGTATGCTAGTGCTTGGGCCCCCTGCCCGGTGCCTGTTTAGCTTACCAATGCAGACATTGTCTGCACAGCTGCAGAAATATTTGCACACTGGAAGGGAGGAGAGGGCAGCAGAGCCATCTCCCTCAGCAGAACTATTGGTTTGTGCCAAGTCACACTAATCATGGAATTTCAGCTTAGCCCTGACAACAGCACTGTGTGCCAGATAGATAGCACTCCTCCAAGCTTGCATTGGGAAAACACATAGCAGTGACAGTCCACCAAAAGTGCTACACCATAGGAAACAGAAACAGAACTTTTTCACCCTGCATCTGTATTTTGCCATTACCTCCACAGCACCTCAGTGTTGCAGCCTTTAGCCTCTGCATCCAATATGACTTCTGCACACAAGGCACCACTGTGCACAGATCCTGAACTAGTGCAGATGAGCTAGGAGAGCTGCTGGCACAGCCCATGGACCTAGCTTATAGCCCAGAAGCAGTCAAGCTAAAAGGGAGACAGCAATGCAGAGCAGCTCAGTCAGAGGAGAGGGCAGTCTGCATTTCCTCTCCAGGCAAGTCTCTTGGCAGGAAGTGAGACTGGCAGAATGAGAGAGCTCAGAGGGTCGTTGTAGTCAGCAGTGCACTCTAGTTAGAGGCCTGTAGCTAGCAACATTCCCCAGGGATTGGTGCTGGGTCCAGTCTTGTTCAACACCTTCATCAGTGACCTGGACAAAGGGACAGAGTGCACCCTCAGCAAGTCTGCTTATGATATGGTCCTGGGTTTAGCCAACTGAATCTGCTGATGTCATGCCAGCTTTAACATTGAAGTTCTCTCTGGAGTAAAGTATCACGGACCTTGTAGTTTGGATTGTAACATGAGAGACTTCCTGTTTCTGGCTGGGCCTTTCTTCTGATTTGGGGAGTTGGTCTTTTCCACTGGGCTGGCTGCAGGCTTGGGGTCATATGTCTGGCTTCTGCTCTGCTTCTGCTGTACTTTTCTGCCAAATAGGCTGAGGTAATTGTACATCATATCATTCCATTAAACTCTCTTTATCTCAACTCACAGGGCTTTTTGTGTGGATGTGCTGCCATTCAGTGAGACCTGAACAGGCTGAGAGTTGGGCAGAAGGGAATGTCATTGAGTTCAACAAGGGCAAGTGTAGGGTCTTGTGCCTGGGGAGGAACACCACCATGCACCAGTACAGATTAGGGGCCAACGTGCTGGAAGACGGCTCTGTGGAGAGCCACCTTGGAGTCCTGGTGTACAACAACTTAACCATGAGCCAGTAGTGTGTCCTTTGGCCAGGAATGCCAATGGTATCCTGGGGTACATTAAAAAGAGTGTGGCCAGGAGGTTGAGGGAGGTTCTCTTCCCCCTCTACTCTGTCTTAGTGAGGCCACATCTGGAGTGCTGTGTCCAGTTCTGGGCTCCCCACTTCAAGAGAGACAAAGAACTACTGGAGAGAGTCCAGCAAATGCTACAAAATGATGTGACTGTTTGAGGCTGTGCTTTAAGAAAGGGACAGTGCTGGGACACTCTGGCTGAATGATTACAAATGATTATGGGACTGAAGCATCTCCTTTGAGGAGGAAAGGCTGAGACACCTGTGCCTTTTTACCCTTGAGAAGACTGAGAGATCTTATCAATCTTTATAAATATCTAAAGGGTGTGTGCAAAGAGATTTGCACTAGACTCTATTCAGTGGTGTCCAGCAACGAGACAAGGGGCAATGGGGCACAAACTACAACACAGGAAGTTCCACCTAAACATAATGAAAAACTTCTTTCCTGTGAGGGTGAAGGAGCACCAGGCTGTCCAGAGAGGTTGTGAAGTTTCCTTCTCTGCAGACTTTCAAGACATGCCTGAACACATTCCTGTGCAACCTGATCTGGGCATACCTGCTCTAGCAGATTCTCAGAGGACCCTTCCATTTTGTGATCCTGTGAGAAGACAGCTACTATAGGGGAGGAAAAAAAGTTTGTGAAGTATAGTTTCATTTTCTTCCAATCTAACAAATAAAAACATAATACTGTCTCAAGTTCTATAAAAGTGACAGGAATATGTTTATGAAAATACCCAGAGAAATAGGAAATTATGTGGAACTTTCCAACAGAAGCAACAGCAACAATGAAAATCCCAACTAGTTAAAGCCTTGATAATTACACCTGGGATCACCCAGGCAGTCTTATTCTGTGCCTTTGGGAATAGGTCTATCTTCCCTTCCTCTTCCCTGTCTTCAGTGTTCCCCTTAGACCTAGCAGATAAAGTTACATGCTGAAAGGAGATTTGGTATGTATAGATACACAGCTGAAACTCTGATACATGCTCTTCCTAAAAGTGTTGCTTTCTTTACATCTTTCAAAGTTCATCAACTTCAACTAACAGTAGAAGCAATGTAGGCCCACTGTTGAATGAGGTGGGTGCCCTGATGACAGAGAATAAAAAGAAGGCAGAGCTACTGAATGCCTTCTATATATCTGTCTATACTGCTAGAGATTGTCCTCAGGAGCCCAGAGCAAGTCAGGATAAAGGAGGGGTTTGCCTTGGTTGATGAGGACTGGGTTAGGGATCAATTAAGCAATCTGGACATCCATAAATCCATGAGTCCTGATGGGATGCAGCTGTGGGTGCTCAGGGAGCTGGCAGAGGTTGCTGCTAGGACACTCTCCATCATCTCTGGTAAGTCATGGGAACAGGAGAGGTGCCTGAGGGCTGGAGAAAAGCAAATGTCGCTCTAGTCTTCAAAAGGAGCAAGGAGGAGGACCCAGGTAACTATAGACTGGTCAGCATCACCTCCATCCCTGGAAAAGTGATGGAGCCACTTATCCTTGGCACTGTCTCTAGGCATATCAAGGTCACTGGGAGCAGTCAACGTGGTTTTACCAGGGGAAATTCATGTTTAACCAACCTAATAGCCTTCCATGAGGACATAACCAGATGGATAGATGATGGCAGAGCAGTGGGTGTGTTTCATCTTGATCTCAGGAAAGCATTTGACATCGTCTCCCACAGCATCCTTGCAGCTAAACTGAGGAAGTGTGGTCTAGGTGACGGGCTAGTGAGGTGGATTGTGAACTGGTTGAAGGAAAGCAGTCAGAGACTAACTGGAGAGCTGTATCTAGTGGAGTCCCTCAGGGATTGGTACCAGGAGTAGTACTATTCAATATATTCATCAACGACCTGGAGGAGGGAACAGAATGCACCGTCAGCAAGTTTGCTGATGACACAACACTGGGAGGAGTAGCTGACACACCTGAAGGCTGCATTGCCATTCAGCAAGACCTGGAGAGGCTGGAGAGTTGGGCAGGGAGAAATTTAATGAAATACAACAAGGACAAGTATAGAATCTTCCATCTGGAAAGAACAACCCCATGTACCAGTATAGGTTGTGGACTGACCTGCTGGAGAGCAGCTCTAGGGAAAGAGAACTGGGGGTCCAATGGCATCCTGGGGTGTATTAGGAGGAGTGTGGCTAGTAAGTTGAGAGAGGATCTCCTCCCCCTCTACTCTGTCCTGGTAAGGCTACATCTGGAATGTTGTGTCCAATTCTGGGCCCCTCAGTTCAAGAAGGACAGGAAACTGCTTGAAAGAGTTCATCACAGAGCCACAAGGATGATGGAGTGGAACATCTCCCTTATGAGGAAAGGCTGAGTGAGCTGAGTCTCTAGCTCAGAGAAGACTGAGGGGTGACCTCATTAATATTTACAGATATGTGAAGGACAGGTGTCAGGAGGATGGAGCCAGGCTCTTCTCAGAGATATCCAGTGATAGGACAAGGAGCAACAGGTGCAAGATGGAGCATAGGTGGGTCAACATGAATATAAAAAAAAACTTTTTTTGCTGTGAGGGTGACAGACACTAGAACAGGCTGCCCAGGGAGGTTGTGGAGTCTCCTTCTATGGGGACATTCAAAACCCAGCCTGTGTGGCCTACTCTAGGTAGGGGGATCCTGCTCTAGGAGGGGCTTGGACTAAATGATCTTTCGAGGTGCCTCCTAACCCCTAAGATTCCGTGATTCTGTGTGAAATGCAGAGTGGATGATTTAGCCCAGAGGATACTGCATTCATAGTAACAAATACAGTTTCTGCAAATCTCTTAGGGTGAAGAATATTTACATCATGTTGCCACAGGAACTTAAAGCAATTATGTGATCGGTGTCATTCCCCTAATAAATACCACATGTGCTGGCCGATTTCAAACAAATTTAACAAGAAAGTCTCCGATAAAATGAGGTCCCTCAAGTTGAATGAAAACAGGCAACTGCCTGCTTAGGGGAAGAAGATCCTGCAAGTGTTCCAGCCAAGAGAAAGCCTGCAAGATTTAAATTAAACATAAGAAAAATCTGTAAGAGGGAGGCCACTTTTAAATACCCAAACTATGAGGAAATAAATCTTCAGGGACGCTGGTGTGTAGGCTAGGCTTTGTTCCTTCAGCTGCTTATGAAATGATGCAGTGTTAGGCTCTTTCCTGGTTTGTTTTCTCAACTTCCAGCCAGTTATGGAAGTCTGTCAGAGAGTTCAGGTAGGCTGTAAGCTTGTCCAGGCTAGAAACAGTGGAAAGCAGAAAGCATCTCCAGGTAGAAATGTAAAGATAACACTTCTACACCTGGAAGATCTTAGGGATCCCCAGGAGCTATGCTGCTGCTGCAGTGCATTTTGTACTGACATCTGGAAGACCTAAAATTGACAGCAAGGACTCCAGAAAAAGTTTTATTTATTGCTCTACCCTGCTGGCTTTGCCACTGTTCCCCAAGGCACTCCCCAAAACCAAACTCTGGTACAGAAAGATAAAGGCCCCCAGGGTTTTTTTTTCTTGCTCCCAGCACTCTTAAAAAGCCCACATTTTGAGAAACTCCTAACTTCTGGTTTACATCTTCTGCCTCCCTGACAGGGCAGTGGCAGGATCAGTGACATCCTGTCATGAATATTGCAGCCATTTAGAGAAATTAACTGCTATAAGCAAGAACTGTCCTTTAATTATGTGGTAGTTGGTGCTCTGTTAGAAGATGATGATGTTGACCTCTAGTGACTAGTCTGAGCATGGTGGTATGATCATAGTGAAATATTTCTATGAACAGCTAGCCAAAATTTCAGTGAAGATGGCCCATGAGAACAGCCACCTGCCTCATGGAGGTGATTACACATTCCTTCCATGGAAGAGAAACCCCTGGATGAAATCAAGACACCCCCCCCATAAAGCTGCTATATAGCCTAAATTATGCCTGCAGAGGGATTTAAATAGAGGATGATTGTACACAGATGCCTTGAGCTGTACAGCGGCTGCAGCCTCAAGAGAGAAAATGCACTTAGACTGAGTGAAAGAACGTATAATCCCAGGAGAAAACCAGAGGGTGAGGAGTCAGTTAGGGCAGGACCTACATTGGAATCAACTAATCAGTTTCTCAAAACACAAAAATGAAGCAAGAGAAGACAGTAATGATTCATTATGAATAAGCAAAACAGCAGAGGAACATCCCAACCCACTGTATTTCTTAGCTGACACTACCCATTAGACACATTTTGCCAGATTATTAGTAATGGAAAATGTTAGACGTTTAAGTACTTCCCTGCAGGGAGCTACACATTTGATTTAAAAACCTCAGCCATCCTACATAATGAAACTGTTTATTCAATTATGTTTGAAAATCATATAGAGTATGTTATGAGGCACATTCATAGAATAAAACCAGAAGACAATAGATGATGCCTTAACTTACCCTGATCTTATCCACAGATTAAAAATAATAAGTGTTTTATTTCCCTTATTCACTTATTCAAAGAAATGAAGAAAAATCTCCAACTCTTCCCAGCAGAGCAACTTAAGGCATATGAAGACATTAACAGATATTCAGAAAAGGTTAAAGAATGAAAATGACTCAAGGATTGGGAAGGAGGATACATTCCAAACCAGTGACACAACCCAAGTGATGTGGTGACTATACTGCCCCATGCAGAGAGAGATGCCAGCAAAAAGGAAACCAGGTATGCATAGCATGCTCGCAGGTAACTTCTCTGACATTGATTTGAAATGGGGAGAATATTAACACAATTCCTAGTCCCTCCAGAACTAACTAATGGTAGCTGTTTCTCACTAGAAAAGGACTTCTCTTGTTTTGAGAAACTTTTTTCATGTAATGCTTCAACTTCTCTAATAGAGCTTAACATCCATCTTAATATCACTGCATACCTCACCTTGTACTGATTGGCATCAAAACCAGGCAAACACCTCGGCAGCAAAAAAGTAAACTGGAGATGCACATTTCCCCCCTCAAATACATAAAATAAGGAATTCACTTAGTGTGTTTTTTTGTTTGGCTCGGTTGTTTTTTCCCCTGCTATTTGGGTAGTGTATTTGCTCTGCATGGAGTGGCTAGTTGGCAACATGAACCGGTACTGCTGTCCCTCCAAGAGTTCCATTCCTGGTTTCCAGGGTTTTTCTTCTCCATACTGCAGTGACTGGAAATCAAGGGTGTGTTTACAGACAGACCTCTGAGAGTTTAAATTATGATTTCTATTTAATTCATTAAGATATTTTTTTAAAGATTTCAAAGAAATTGTCCATACCTGAAATCATGTTGCAGTTCCCATGACGCCGGGCAATAGTCCCGGCAGGGGGAGATGAAGAGCAAAATATGCCTAAAGCTGCATCAAGCGTGAGCAGGGGAGTAATGTTAGAGAAGCAATGCCTTCCTCCCAGGGTCCTTGAAGCATTTAAAAGCAGAAATTAACAAGCATTTAAAAGAAAATATATTTGAAACTAAATAAATTAAAACCAAAATGCTAAGGAGCTTGGTTTAGTTTTCTGGGTATAGCTGATTATGTCTGGACACTTACCCAGTAGCTTAGTTTTTAGGTCTTTAAGAAACATCCATGTATGTTATACATTTGTGTAATTGTTTGTAAATAATTGCATTCCTTTGGTTAACATTCCTCAGCATACATTCTGTCTCTCAACTGGAGATGTTCTCAGGACATGTACCATTAGGGGAGAGAAAGACAAAGATGTTGCTTGGTATTTGGAAATGTGTCATGCACCTAGCTGCACCAGGTGGATTTCTCATGCTTTACTGGCAACCTGATTCAGTATCAGTGTGCAGCTTATGCTAACAAAGCTCTCTGATTTTTCAGCGTAGTATTTTGCCTGGGAAAGAATGATAGTGACTCTTTCCCCACATAACTGTCAGAGACAACACTGGCTTAATAGGTGTAAGACAGCAAAAATACAGCCATTAATTAAATGAATTCTAAGGATGCAAACAGAAATGCTGATACTGAAAGACTCAGATCTACAACAAAGCTTTCTATTCCAAATAGTTGTTTTTCCCAGTACTCTGCCTAGCACAGGTCTTTCAACACGTATCAGAAACAGCTACTAGAAAATTACTGAGTTTGTGTCCCAATCTGTGTGTTTCTTTCTCCATGCTCTACACTTGGGTATGGCTGGAATTTAGGTCACATTTCTACCTATGAACCATCAAAACTGGCATAGCCATCAACATAATTCCAATTGTGCCCCTCCCAGCCTTTCCTCTCGTGCCAGCACAAGCATGAATTCTCCTACATGCAAGGCTGTAATTTTATCAACAGCTGGACTCTAAGGGGGAGGCAGTAACCACTGTGATTTAACATCTCCCTGCCCTCAATACAGAAAGCAAACAAATGTTTACCTAGACACATGGGTGATAATGCCAGTGTCATCTATAAACTGTAGGAGACTCCTTTGGCCTATACAAGTATCATTATGATTAAAACTCACTTAAAAGTTGGCCATTAATGAGAAAATGTGGGGTTCAAATCAACTGGCACACAGGCCTTCCTTAAAGAGAGAAGCTTCTCAAAAATGCAAGAGGGATATTGCAGCTTAAAGGAGTTTAAAGCCCTAATAACCATACTAGATTTCTGCATCATGGCTTCATTATTTTTCCTGTTAAAAAAAACCAACCCAAAACAAAACCCCAAACAGCAGCTTTTTTAAAGAAGAAGAAAAAAAAGCCAAACCACAATTTGTCCTCTGCTCCAGTTCAGTTTCCTTGAGTCTGCAGGGTCCTAGAGCAACTCAAAGAGAAGCAAATGACTGATTAAGCCTGAAGTCTTAAAAGACAGCTTGTCATGCACTATTTGCTACTTCACTGCTGACTCAAGAACATTTAGCTCTCGTGCACATTCCACTTTTCTACCTGCCCACTGCTTCAGCTTCTTACCAACAGTTGCACATTTCCAGCATAAATACCTCTGATATATTAAAAGCAGAAGTATTACTCTCTCAACTATTAATCTTTGAGAACTTAACTTACTGAAAGCCCCCACTTAAACACAATACCTAATGTAACTCTCTATTGTAGCCTACTGCAGAATTTAAGACTCCTTTGTGGAGGCTTTCCTTGTGGTCTTGACGGATCTGTGTAAATCTACAGCAATAGAAAGCAGTCCCTCTTTTATAAGCTGCTAGCCTTATTAAATCCAGAAAACCAGGCAGCTATAGGTAAAAGCAAGAGCCAGGAAATGTAAAGCTTTGTCCCTAAAATTTATCAGCATTTTCTCTTAACCACTGCAGGAAAGAATGTGTTATCAGTTAAGACCATTCAGTAGATTTATTTCTCAAGCTAGCAAAACCACACATGCTTGGCATAAAACCAGATTTAAATCAAATAAGATTCATATGTCCTTGCCTTTGACAATGTTGCTTGTTTCTAGCCATTTTTAAAACAGAAAACTGTTATCCATTTCCTTTTCGTGCATGTGTTAGAATTTATATCCACACAACAGAAAGAAACTAAAATCATTGATTTACAAGCTCCTTTTATCAAGGCATCTCTCACAATAGCAAGAGTTACGTGGAACAGTATGAAATACCCTGAACTGCTACTGGCTTTGGGTGGGAGTCAAGCACATTCACTAAGCAGTCACTCAAAAACTCAGCACCTTACAGAATCAGTCCCTGCACAGCTCTCAAGTTACTTTATCAGTTTGCTGTAAGTAGACAGACTGCCTTGAAAAATTAGCAGTATATCTTTTCTGTCAGATTAAGTAACTGATTCAGGAGTGAAAAGGACTTCCTGTACAACAGTTGGACGAGCTCCTGCCCTAGCTTCTCTTCCCTCTTCAGTTTTCCATCCTCAATACAGGAGCAGCCCTGTTGCTGTGACATGGCCACTTAACTTTTGCCTACCTCACAAAAAGTGATGCCAACTTTAGGTTACCTCTATTACAAAATCACAGTGTGTTAGGCATTGAGGGGGTTGGCTGACACCCCATCAGGCTGTGCAGCCATCCACTGTGACCTGGATAGGCTGGAGAGCTGGGTGCAGGCAAACCTCATGAAGTTTAATAAGGACAAGTGCAGAGTCCTATGTCTGGGGAGGAATAACAACATGCACCAGTACAGGTTAGGGACTGCCCTGCTGGAAAGCAGCTCCTTGGAGAAAGACTTTGGAGTGCTGGTGGACAGCAAGTTCTCAATGGAACAACAATGTACCCTTGTGGCCAAGAGAGCCAATGGTATCCTGGGATGCATCAATAGCTGCGCCCCACAGGTCTAGGGAAGTTCTTCTACCTCTCTGCTCTGCCCTGGTGAGATCACACCTGGAATGCTGTGTCCAGTTTTGGGCTCCCCAGTTCAAGCAAGAGAGAGAACTGCTGGAGAGAATCCAACGGAGCGCCACAAGGATGATTAGGGGACTTGAGCATCTCCCCTATGAAGAGAAACTGAGATCTCTGGGGCTATTCAGTCTTGAGAAGACTGAAAGTGGATCTCATCAATGTGTATAAATAACTGAGGGGTGGGTGTCAAGTGGAGGGGGTCAAGCTCTTTCCAGTGGTGCACAATAATAAGAAAAGGAACAAGAGGTTCAAGCTTGAGCATAGAAGGTTCCACCTCAACATGAGGAGAAACTTTTTTACAGTTAGGGTGACAGAGCACCAGGGACAGGCTGCCCAGAGAGGCTGTGAAGTCTCCTTCTCTGGAGACTTTTGCAACCCACCTGGATGCATTCCTGTGTGGACTACCCTAAATGATCCGGCTTTGGCAGGGGGGTAGGACCCAATGATCTCTTAAGGCCCCTTCCTACCTCTAATATACTGTGATACTGTGACCTTCAGAGATCATCTAGTCCACCTCTTCTGATCCAGGTTGCACAGGCATGCATCCAAGCACATTTTGAAAGTCTTCAGAGGAGACTCCACAGCCTCTGGGCATCCTGTTCCAGTGCTAGTGCTCTGTCACCCTCAAAGTAGAAAAGTTTTTCCTTATGTTCAAGTGAAACCTCCTCTGTTAGTTTGTAATCACTGCCCCTTGTCCTATTATTGGGCACCACTGAAAAGATCCAAGTACCAATCTCACGATCTCCACTCTTTAGATATTTATAAGCATTGATAAGATCCCCTCTCAGTCTTCCCTTTTCCAGGCTAAAGAGCCCCAGTTAGCCTCTCCCCATACAAGAGATGCTCCAATCCCCTAATCATCTACATGGCCCTCCAGAATGAGCTATCCATCACCTCCCCAGGGATGAAGGTGAGGCTGACTGGTCTGTAGTTTCCTGGGTCCTCCTTCTTGTCCATTTTGAAGATTGAAATGATACTGGCTTTCCTGCAGTCCTCAGGCACCTCCTCTGTTCTCCCTGGCCTTTCTGAAATGGAAAATGGCATAGCAATAACCTTAACAGCTCCTCCAGAACTCTTGAGTGCATTCCTTCAGGGCCCACGAATTTGTGGGTGTCTGGCTTGTCTAGATGGTCACTAACCCAGTCCTCCTTGACTAAAGGAGAATCTGCCTTCTGTTTCCTGTCACCAGGTCACCCATCTCATTCAGCAGCAGGCCCATGTTTTACCTGCTATTCCTTTTCCTACTGATGTACTTGAAGAAGCCCTTCTTGTTATTTTTTACATCCTTTGCCAGGCTTAATTTCAAGACAGTCTTAGCTTTCCTTCTTGCAGCCCTACATACTTTGGCAATAGTCCTATATTCCTCCCAAGTGGCCAGTTTCTTTATCCACAAACTGTGAACTCCCTTCTTCCATCTGAGCTTCTCCAGAAGATCTTTTTCTCATCCATGCAGGTCTCTTGCCTCCGTTGTTTAATAACCCAGACTGAAATAAAACAGTGCAGCAGCTGCTGCTGGAGAACCTGAATTGTAGCAGAAAGCTCTCAAAAGAGCACAGAAAACGTTATCACTGCTCCATAATTAGAGCACTAATCTAGATAAAACAAAGACAGCTTGAGGAAGGCTGACAGTGTTAGGGATTTATGAGTCCACTAATGAGACCACAGTCACTAATTACCGTGGGTTACCCATCCTGAAAGCTTGATTAGTTTCTCTCCTACTCCTAAATTTTCAGGCAACCACTGCAACCAAGGTAACTGAGCAGTTATTATCCAATGAGACCAATTTAAGGTATGCTATTTGTGAACTCTTCAAGAGGTTTTTTTAATGTTCCTATTCTTGCACTTTCCACTTCATTAATACTTCACTTGAGATAAACATATTTAGTACATTACCTAGACCTGTTTAATACCAGATCTGAATTCAATAGTATTTATGGGCATATATGTAGCTATATACACATATCACAGCCCAAGCACAAAAGTTCTAATTAATTCTAGTAATGTACTACAAGAAAAAAAAAAAAAGGGAAAAAAGGCAGCCAAGGGTAATTACCTGGCAAACAAATGCAAAACTGCACCCTAAGGAATCATCAACAGGGATGATATTGATGTTTGGCCCCTCCTCCTACTGACTTTGGTACTTGTCAAACTGTACCAAACTCATCCAGCTTGCTAAGCCAGCAGAAAACTAGTACAAGAAGTGGTGTTTTGCCTGGCTTTTGCATCAAATCAGCTTGGCATACGGTCCAGCAAAAGCCAAAACAATGGTGTAGTCAGACCACACGGGCCAGAGGATTGGGATCCCCATTATGCTGGTGCAGAGAGGTTAAACATCTTCAGCTGTAATCAGCAACTTCACTTGAAAGCAAGCAAAGCAAACTCATGTACAATTTTGTGTGACTCTACTACTGAGCAAGGCTGATTTATAATGAGCAGTCAACTCACTATTTACTTGCAGGTCAGCTATGTTTTCAATGAAGAGTAGTGATCTGTGCTCCTCCTTTTCCCCCTACCATCCATACCCTGAGAGATTTTCAAGTTGCACTGCCAGTGAGAGTGCAGTGACTGGCATTCCTACACAACCCCCCATTAGTTTTCATCCTTGCATGCTTTTCAAATACTTACATTAGTTGCCTCACATCTTTCAACAAGATTATTGGTTCTGCAATACATAGATATCAAAGTATAAGAGAGAAGAATGAAGTTTTATTCAGTTTCATAAAGAAGTTTCACAAACAGTAGAAGCAGATTTGTAAATCTAGTTTTTACAAAAGCACCTGCTTAACAGCATGCTGACAAGCACTACAGACTAATACATCACTGTGTTAAGCATCACACTATCATAACTGCCTATTAGCAAGTAATACTTCCAAATAGCCTTACTGGGCTACACATTAATAATGATCTCTCAGATATCTCCCCTGTTACTCTGAGAAATTATTCCTTTCCCCTCTCTCTGCAGGTAAACCAATTTTCATCCTCTCTTCTCCACCTCTCCAAGTGTTAAACACATATGCCTTGCATATCAATACCACCAGTAAGCCTTTTTAGCCAGCTCCTGCTGAGCAGAGGTCACATTGATACAAAACAATAAAAATGGGTTGTCAGTTACTAGAGACTGAACAGAGAGAGGGCAGATACTTGCATAAATGAAGAAACAACATGACAGAGACAGAAGACTTCATTTACTAAGAATGCTATACTGACTTAATGCCCACTCTCTCAAATACCAGTGCAGCCCCAGAGTGCATTGCTACTGCCCCTCTCCATCACCTACATCCTAGAAAAAGAGAACTGAGATAAACTCTTCATGTTATGAATGCTAGGATAACAACTACTTCAGACACCAGAATTCCTCAGACATCACTGTATCCCACAAGCAAACAGGCCTGCAGTATCACTGGTTGCTTCCTCCTCTACAGCCTACATTAGCCTATGCTACCTGTCAGCTTCACTGTTACAGCAAGTGAACTCTCTGGGAAATGCATTACTGTGCTTGCACATTTGAGGGACTAGCCAACCAGTAAGGTCAAATAAAGTACAAAAAACCTGATCTATTCCTGATCTCCAGAAATAGCCCAAGCTGTGTAAAATTCAGGACATAAATAATCCATAGGATGATATTCAGTGCCTTCTGCTGTCAGGATTTGCAGCCATGCAAATTTGTAAAATTATCCAGCTGCTCCTATGTTGTTTATAATCTCAGTATTTACTGAGGTGGGACAGGGAAGAGGGAAAGAGTCACTTATTAGAAGTGATTACAGAATGAACTCTAAGTCACAGTTTGGAAGACAGAAAATCAACATACTAAAGAAGATTCTTAGTATGATATAAACCTTCTGGTTAAAGAATAAATTAGAACTAAAGAATAAATTGCCATGAAAACAAAATACATAGATCTGTAGGAGCATGGAACAATAGCTTTAAGAAGAACCCTCTGCCTTATTTTACTAACACTACCCCCTTGAAATGGGTAAACAAAGTAATTTATTAGTTATTACATTTAATCTCTAAGGAGGAAGGGCCACAATTCCTCCTTGTAAGTCTTAATTTTGACAGAGAAGGAGCTAGCACTTGAATATGTAACATTACTTGCATGTTTAGGTTTTTTATCTTCAGAACATGGAGGCAACCCCAGGTTCCAACAGAAAGCCACCAGTTATTATCTTGCATGTCAAGAGAAATAAGATCTTTGAGCTAACACAACATGCAATACTTGAAGCACATTCATGATTTACTACAATCAGCATTACTTTTAGCAGTTTAGTCACATAAACGGGGAAAAGAATCATCGCCTTCTCGCATCTCAGTAAAATTCTGAGCTGCGTTTGATATTTATCAGCACACAAAAATTTGAAGTGGGAGACATGGAAAAGGTTCTGTAACAATTAAAATGGAAGTTTAGTTCTAAATCAACAGAAGAGGTTCTCTTCTAACCCAGAACATGAGAACTACTTTGATATGAAGCATAGTGCTCCTTCTCACTGCTGTTCATTACTGGCACACTTCCCTGTAAAGATACGGCTGGAATAGCTGGAAGCAGACTTCTGAGCTTTGCATAAAATCCAACCTCTCATATGAAAAATAAAGAACATTTCATAGCATTATAATGAAAAAAAAGTTAATTAAGAAAAAGTTCATGATATGGAAGGCCACAATACAAAGTTCTTAAACACAATACAACACTGGAACAAGTTTAAAACCTTTTTTCCTAGGTGACAACAATGCTTATGATACAAAGTTTGACAGTGGAGTCATATACTGAGTCCGTGAAAATACTCTCCTGTTAAGAAATACTGAATATTAAGGTCATAGCTGAAGTGAATTCAAGAAATTCAGAGTTATATTTGTCTCCACCCTCAATTCTAAGCAATAGCATTGGGTCTCATGGTACAAAATGGATAATAAAGAAAGGCACACTGTGGTTTGAAAACAAGGCTAAAGCTTCTAGCCTTCAGACTTTCTGGCTTGTCTGGGTGGTTTATAAACTCTCAAACATGCAGTGAAAAAATTCAAACTGCTTGAGGGGGTGCAGAGTGAAAAAATAAAGTCTGCAAAAAAATGTAACCCATTTAATCTGTAAAGCAGTATTTATGTTCTTATACCTTTCTTAGGTTCTCATATGCTTGGATGTTACACATTTTAGAAATTATCTTTCTCTGTTATTTCTGTCACTTCACTCTGACAGAACTAGCATAAAGCACACATTTCATTGTTTGCCCACATCAGTTTTGTTGATGATGGAGAGATACATTGCTGAAGTTGAAGTTATTGGCCAAGACAGTTACTTGCTAATTTGAACTTTTCAATACAGCTTTCTAATTTAGAAAAAGCTTTTAAAGAAAATGCTTGCTTAATCTTTTAAAAATTACTAGACTGCAAGCCTTGTGTGTCAAATTCCAGCAAGAAACATTCTGCAGGGTTAAATTATAAAGTCCTAACAGCCCTAATCAATTAATGAAACTCTTGCAACACAAGTGCAAATCAATGTACTCTAATCATGTCTACTGCAACTAGCACTGCCTGTGAGCCATGCCAGCTCCTATAGAACTACTATATAACTCAAAATGCATTCAAAGTTTGGAAGGTCTGTATACAAACACTATGAAAGTCTTCGAGCAGCACTGGTCTGCACAAGAACGCAACTAACAGTTTACACTCAACATTTCTAGGATTACATAAAGAGTTTTAATTTTACCACATTTTGGTAAAATTTGGTTCCCTGAGAAAAGTGCTCTAACTACAAAGACCTTTGGAATTTCATCAGAGAAGTGAATAAAAATCCACCTCTTGCACTGCTACTGCAGAGACATTTACTTCTGTGTTGATCAAACTTGATTTGGGCATTTTAATTCAAAACAATCCTTACAAAAAAGTGGCACTGGAATGGGAGCAAGAGCATCAAAAGTGGTTTGTGTGTGTTATACAAACTGCAATGCATAGTTAGCACACTTGCTGAACACAAAGTCATTAACAGCACAGTTTACCTCATCTGTTTAATCCATAATTGAGATTTGTTTTGAAAACTCTAATGTAATACAAAAAGTTCTCAAGTGTGTTTTAGGAAAGCATGGCCAGAGGCACAGCTTGTTTTTAGTGAACATGATAAACATCATGAATGTTAAGACCTCAAATAGAATAAAACAGCACACAGCAGAAGAATGAAGTCAGGAACTATTTTATTTTCATCCAGTTTTGCAAGTATTAAAGGGTGGTATAAGAGCTCATTCCACCACTATAATTAATGAATTTATTACCTCCCTAGAAGAAGCAAAACTTAAAATGTTTCCTGTTTTCTCTTCCCAAGCACTTAAGCTGTGTGATTATTTGGTTTAACTGTGTCTTTCTGCCCTTATCTAATATAAACTTCCTTCATCCTCTTCCCAGCTACTGAAATCCAGTAACTAGGTGTGGAGAAGAAGCACTGAGGCAGTCAGTAATGATGAGTTACAAAAATGTTAAACACCAACGTACTACAGTAACACTTACAATGCTCACAACATACAGAAGACAACTTGGCAACTATATCATGTTCTGTTTGCCATCATCATCTATGAAGATCAGTAAAGTTTTGTTGCCTAGTACATGTGCACAAATTACTCCAGATTCTTCTGATCCCTTCCAATTTGTAGCCAACAATTCATGTTGCATCAACTATTTTTAAGACAAGATGTTGAAACTGGTTTCAGGTGTTAACGTCCCGTGAGTTTTATTAGCAAGATTCAAATGGCATCTTCCACAATTGTAGAATTAATGCTCAATACTTGTCAAAAGCTTTAAAAATTAAGGTGTGTTGGAAAATTACTGTTGATACACTCCATGCAAGTGAACTGCTCAAATACTTTAAAATCTTAATTTAACATATTCTAAGTTAGTGAAGAGTTCCTAGTTAAAAACCAATTTCAGACAGTTCTTAGACCTCATACAGGTGGAAAAGAAACTGTTTACGATTATCATTATCAACAGACAAAATTCCCATGGAAAAAAGGTATATACACTGTCATTATAGCAAATCAACACTTCCATTTCAGTATTATCAGAAACATTTAGCTGCATTATTTCCATCAGTAGAACTCCAGCAACAGTATTTCAGATTTTTCAAATATATGACTAACTTTTAAAGGCTGCATTTTGGTTAAAATCTCAATTTCTCTTTTCCAATAGAATCAACACTGTTCAATGCATTTAAGACTGATTTGTAAACATATCTCTCCTCCTCTTCTCTACCTATACAGATCTTTAGAGAGATGTTAAGCAAAAGGCTTATAGAATGCAAGAATGCAGTTTTGTTTTTGAAGTTAGCACTTATCTGGGCACGTCTGCAAACGCTCTCTTACACGAGGTGGCAGCGTTTTTAACAGCCTTTCTTCTACAATGAGACTATTCCGCTTTAAGAACTGACATTCTTCCAGTTCAGCAGGAAGTGATTCAAGATAGTTTCCAATGAGCTCTAACTGAACAAGATTCAGTAGCTGACCCACACCAGGGGACAAATTCGTCAAACTGTTGTTTCCCAGAAGAAGAAATTGCAGCTTTTTGCACTGAAATAATCCATCAGGCAGCGTTTCAATCTAGGGGGGGAGAAAAAGAAAAGGTACATTAGAAGCTGTTAACCTATATGCAGCTACATATTTTGATGTTTCCTGGTTTTACTTGTGGAAAGATAGGGAGAGGGGAGGTTGCAATGCTTCTACCGTGTGGTAAAGTGCTTGAGAACATTACAATGGTTTTATATACTGGCTTTGTTATGAAGATTCTTAACCACTGGCAGAAATCAAGGGGTAAGTATGGTGGAGGGAGCACATACACGCATGCATGCACGGAAGCACATCCAAAGGTGTGCAGGTAGAGGACCTAAATAAGCTACTCCTAAGAATCACTTAATGAAGAACAGAAACTGTGAAGAGACATCAGGAATTCCTCCATTGCAAAAGCTGTACAGGCAGTTATCTGTGCAGCACATGAATAACTCAGTTCTGGTTCTTACTACTGGCATAGAATCCAAACTTAACTTCACCAATAAAAGAATTACAAAGCTCAAAAGGGGTCTTATGTCACAAGCCTGGATCTCACACTAATGAGCCTGACAGTTTAGCACTGCTGCTGGAGTTACCAGCTATCAACCAGCTGTTGAAACATTACAGCTTTCAAGTTGACATATTCAGTTAAAAATTTGCCACTTTTCATTTCCATTAAATACTACATACAACAGACAGCTGCAGAGAAAGAGAAGATACCTTTCTGCAGCCTTCCTCACCTGCTGCTGCAGACCAAGACAGCTACACAAGCTTTGAATACGTAAACTGCAGTAATTACACAAATACCACCCCTTTCTTTCAGCTCTACCGTGTTCACTTGAATCATGAACACTGCACAAGCATTTTGAACCAGAAGTGGTTTCAGAAGAAAGCATAAGTAAAAAGTCAATATTTGTTTGGTTTTGGTTTTTTGTTCCTGTGTTTTCTTTTCAGAAGCAGCAAGTCAAAAGTTTTACTTACGTGATTTTTTGTCAAAGCCAAGTACTGCAGATTGGTCAGATAGCCGATTTCTTCAGGGATGGAGGTTAGCTTATTATAGCTAAGATCCAAATAGTGTAATTTTCTACAAAGAAATAGCTGCAATGGAACATTCTTAATATTATTATAATTTAGATACAATTGTTCCAGGTTTGATAATGCACCAATCTGCACAGGGATATATGAGATACTGTTGTGCCACAGTTTTAAGCAAGAAAGATTCTTAAGATGTTGAAAGCTAATTATTTCTTCCACTGTTCTGAGATTATTTTCTTTTAAGTCAATTTCATGCAAATTGTTTAGGGTAAAAATTGAATGGGGAATGCGCTCTAAATCACAGCAGATTAATTCCAAGGTTCTCAGGTTTACCAGCTTCTTCAGATTGTTCAGCACAATCAGTTTATTTCCCTCATTGTTGATAGACAAGTGTTGCAAAGAGGGCAGAAGATCTGTAACCACTTGAGGTATACGGGAAAGGTTGTTTTTCAAGTGAATCGATCTCAGATTTTTTAGCCCCTGAAAGCTTTCGTTGTATATGGAGTTGTGATGGTCTAGCATAAAATATCCTGTTAAGCACAATTCTTGCAGGTTTTTTAGATGAAATACCCAAAAGGGAATTCTTCCCATCTCGCTGGACTTCAGGCGCAATGTTTTCAGATTTTCTTCTAGAAAGCTGACTGCTGGATAATCCATAGTTAGTGAGGAATGATAAACATTGAGCTCTTTGAGATTGACCAGCTGGGTCACAGTTGAAGGAAGTTTGGCTTCAGGAATAAGTTCCAGGCTTAGGACTTCTATTTCTGTCAGTTCGAAGACACTGTCTGGAAGACCATTTAACATGAAAAGGTGAAGTTCAATCTTGTCTTGGGAATTTCTTACTAGTTTATTTTTCAGTTTTTCCACTGACCATTCATTGTTAAGATTTATCTGTTTCAGTTTGTTTTCACTCAAATCAGACAGGAATATTGAGAATCGTTGGGAATAAAGAGGATCATACTGATCTGCCAAATGGAGAATAAATGCAAAGTCATTCTTTACATCAGGTATATCACTGTAATTACTTTTCTCTCTCAATTTCTCAAAAGAATATTGCTTAAGTGAACTTCTTAACATCCACCACAAACTATAAGTGCAAGTTAAGCCATAGAAGATCACTAAAACAACATAGAATGAAGCCAAAACTTTGAAGATTTCTGCTAGTGAATAAACACACTGGTACCTTTTATAGCCTGTAAAGGCTTGAACATTGACTACACAATCAATTTCAAGTGTAATAAATGATAAATAGTAGGGAACATAAGTTATTATCATTACAAATACAATGACTTTCACTATAATCTGTTTCATATACACTCTATATATGACATCCTTCTCTTCAACGTGTACTCTGAATTTCTTCACTTTTTCAAATATAGCTTTAGCTTGTTCCCCTTCTTTTTTGTCAAGAACACTTGAGGAATTCTCTCTTCCAGTTGTTTCCAAGCCAGGCTGTGAATATGGCAGGGACTGTCTGCTGGCCCCTATATCTACTGAACTCCCAGGTGATGCTTTTGATTTAGCTATTGGCAACTTCCTCACAGACTGCTCAGCAACTGTTTCTGAGAGGGCACGTGTTGTCCATGGAGAATCGAAACACTTCTGCAGAATGGCTACAAAGTGCTCAAGTCTGGAACTGGTACTAGGATAGTACAGCCAGAAATTACTGCAAGCTGCAAAAATGAAGGTATGCAGAAGCACTAGGTATGGAAAAAATTTGGCAAACCAGTGAAGCTGTCTCTCATAACATACTGCATCGATATAGGAATACTGCTGCCGGTGGAGATCGTTCTGGATTTTAAGCGGGATGATTATCTGTGCTGGAGAGCTAGCAGACATGTTAAGGTTGGCTTTAACTAAATCCCAAGGCACGGCACAATGATTGTCAAATTCTAGCTTGCAAGGAAGACAACACAATACTCTGGTTTGAGTAAGCTGGAGAGCCCCAGCGAGCACAGCAACTAGCAGCATTATCATGGTGAGGTAATACCAGAAGACATCCCACCATGGTTTTAGTATGTGGTAGGATGACTGGGCATCTGCTAAGTATTTGAGTTCTGTTAGCGTGATCATGACTTTCACCTGTGAGAGAACAGCAGCTGGTAGAGGAAAAAAGAAAAAGACATCCTTAGAGACATGTTAAAAAACAATTTATCTTGCCATTAAAACAATTGAAGCTCATTACTGTTTTCACAGTTTTAAATATATATGACATTTGGACTAGCATCCAGAGCATAACAAAAAGATCCAAGAAATCCTGGCACTTAAACCTAACCATTAGCTTATTTAAGAAAAGTTACTTGCATTCAAAAATTTCAATGAAGAATGAAACTAGCCACAGTGAACAGGAGAAAACAGATTTTGATGAAACATTTGGGTACTGTTGAAGTAGAAGCAACAGGCAGGTATAAGTTAAATAACTGTTTCATATATTACAGTAGTCTTTCACCACTGTCCTAAACTTATATAACAAAAGTGATTTCTCATTTACAAAGAATTCCAAAAATCAGAGTAATACGTTAACACACTGACACTTGCAATTTAGTTTTCCACTAGATAGATTCATGCTACCCAATAATAAAGAATACACAAAATCTCTCAGAAGAGCAGTTTTATCTTACATACCCTGATATATAATTCCCCATCTTCTGTAATCAAGAGAATTAAATATATTGACAAGAAAAACTGAGCTAACAACTTGTTGTCCAGTGTTGTCATACACACAAAAATGCCACACACCCTCCCCAGCAGCACAAGTTTAATTCATACTTACTTTACTAATTAAAGAGAATAAAATACACAGCTCTGGTCAGTCAGGAGGTCTACACCTTTTAAAATTCCTTGGACATGCCATCTTCACATTTGTCTTCATTCTAGATGGAAAAAAAAAAAAAGAACATATTTTAATGGTTTAGTCTGAAGAGCAAACATTTCAGCTTTCATTAGGACTGCTGCCTTATGGCAAGCACCAGGATCTGTTAAGCTCTGCATTACTACAGCTATGTAAAATGGAAGAGAACATAACTTGGACATGATCATATAGAATGGGAAGTCAGAGTTTCACACGATCAACAAAACACAGAAGACCACTTGCAGCTAGCCCTATTTCAACTGGGAGGTAATTTTTTTTTTAATTGAATAACAATGTGAAAATAAAATGTAAAACATGCAAGACTTCAAGAAGTAGAAGTTAGTCGCAATTCTGATACACCAAAGTTTGGCAGAAAGGCAAGTTTGTCAAAAATGGAGGCCCAAATTTTACATTTTACATTACAAATAGCAACTGTCCAGTGTCAACAGGAATGCCACATGTGGGGAGAAACAAGAATGTGAAGTTTGTTAAGCAGTACAGGTATGAAGCAATGGTGATGTTCTGCTTGTTTTCTTACTTATAGAATCATTTAGGTTAGAAAGGACCTTTAAGATCAAGTCCAACCATTAACCTAGCACAACCAAGTCCACCACTAAACCATGTGCCTGTGTGTCACATCTACACATTTTAAATAGTTCATGGGATGGTGACTCCACTTCCCTGAGGAGCCTGGTCCAATGTTTGACAACCCTTTCAGTGAAGAAATTTTTCCCAATATCCAATATAAACCTCCCCCGGTGCAACTTGAGTCTGTTTCCTCTTGTTCTATTGCTTGTTACTTGGGAAAAGAGACCAACCCTCATCTCAACACAGCCTCCTATCAGTTAGTTGTAGAGAGCAATAAGGTCTCCCCTCAGGCTCCATTTCTTCAGGCTAAGCAACCCATTCCCTCAGCCACTTATCAGATGTGTGCTCTAGACCCTTCACCTGCTTCGTCACTGTCCTGTGGACATGCCCAGTACCTTAGTCTCCTGTACCGAGGGGCCCAAAACTAAACACAGTACTTGATGCAATCTCATCAGTACTAAGTAGAGTGGGACAATTATTTCCCTATTTCTGTTGGCTGCACTATTTCTGATACAAGCCAGGACACTAAAGGCCTTGGCCACCTGGGCACACTGTCAGCTCATATTCATAATATATTGGTATGAGATATTTCAGTTCCAAACAGAGCTGACAACATATTATGGAAAGACAAACAATAGCTGAACTTAAGGCAGAAGCTTTTTCTTACTCCAAATTCACAGCTGAATGGAGAAGAATGGCTGAAAATAAGTTAACCCTTCCAGCATTGATAATAGTACTTTTAATAGAATGTCAAAACTTACCAGGCCCACTCAAGGGAAAGCAGCTGGAGGACAGGATGGTTACAATACAGTCCTGGAGAGAAAAACTGTCATCAGATCATGAAATATTTGGACTCAACTATATTAGAACAGTTCATTACTGCTTCAACAGCAGGGTTTTAAAGATCCAACATTTAATGGGCAAAAGATATAAATAGATCTTGTACACAGCACCTCCAAATTATTTACTTGGTCACCATCTGAAAGCTGCATTTCCCAAAGTAGAGATAAAGTAATTGCCCTTGTCATTGTCTCCTTTCTAAGTATTAAAAGCTATTTAAAGTCAGTTTTGTATGTATGTAAAATTACAAGTCCTGCAGCTGAGATGCTCTAACCATAGCTAAAAATTAGCATTTTTTTCCATTACTGCAGCTCAAGTTGCAAAAAAAACTGTAAATACCTTTGAAATGAGTTTTTTTTGTATAATTCATTGGGGTTTTAATATAACTTTGTAAGTGTCAAAGCATAAAAAAAAAAAAAGATACTAAATCCATCCAAATGAAGGCTTTAATTCTGCAAAGAATATCTGGATCATGTCTCAGCTCAGGCCAAGCATGCTTAATCTCAATGAAGACAGAAAAAAAAATCAAAAGATTTTTTTTCCAACCCAACCTAGAATGAAAACCAGTCACTTACTCTCATTTGAGCTTTGTTATAAAGCTTAAAGACTTGAGACCCCTGATAAAATTGTAAAGGACATACTATGAGATAAAGGTTGAAAGATTCAGAGTAAGAGCAAAAGGTATAAAAAGCATATTATTAATAAAGCAAAAAATTTGAAAAGTCAAAATGATTACTGAACTAGCTGAGAGTTTAAATTAGTGAGAAAAGTCTAACTAGCATGAGGATGGATGCAATTCTTTGACAAACATGTCAAACTCATCAGGGACATACGTAACAGTTACATAAAATCTCTTCTTATAATGCTAATATGAGAAATGAGCTCACTGCTAAGTTTAAATACAGACAGTTTATTCTAAAATAAAGGCCAAACAGCGCTGGGCACATAGCAGATGTGCTAGAGGCGTGCCGTAACAGCATGAACTGAGCTTATATAGACATCAAACATACATATTCATACAGATCTCCCCAAATCCCTTTACATTTCCCAAACATGCTCCCACCCCTCTCCATCAGCGCTGGGACAAAACTTGCACTTTTGACCCAGCCAATCTTCAGACATCTTGACATCTCACCTTTCTCTCCCAGTACACATCCCACACAACACACTACGACCAACCAATCAGCCCAAAGATCGAATCCCATGGTTCCCAGCAATTGCCCTTGCGAAAGCCAAATATTACAATTTCACACACTTAGAGAAAGTTACAAGTAACAATTTAAGACCCCACCCATGTACTTTGTGCTTGTATACAAAGAACACCACTCTCCTGGTAACACCTATTCTGGTGAATAAACAAAGGTCTTGCTGAGTATAAGAGGAAGAACTCACAACCAAACAATTTACACTGTTCATTATGTTCTCTAAAAGTTACAGAAAGGAAGAAAAAAATGTTTTCAGGCAATCCTATTGAAAACAAAGTGGTAGATTTGATACTCAAACAAAAAGTGTGGGGCTTTTATACAGACTGAGAACTCAAAGTGAGACCAACCTATGACATTTTGTAAGGCCTGTTTCTATCAAATGCCTACTTTGTCAGCTCCCTACCTTGAACTTGAAAGATATAAGTCCCTACCACATATCTTGGAAAAAAAGGTTGCAGTTTTAGAATACTTTCTAGCTGAATGCAAATGTCAGCATTAAGTATTTAACTCTGCTCTTGTTCACAGCTACTTTTTGAAACCTTCCAATGACACATGGTTATTTCATATACACATAATTGTAATGAATAAAGTTTCCTATCAGAAGTACACAGCATACACAAGTGTAATGTAAACATGTGAATTATTGATAATTTTGCTAAGGTCAGTTTTCTTTCAAATCGTATCTGTATGCCAACAGCCCCTAATCAAATGGAATAATGGTGAACTGTAATGGGTTTGATAAATCTCATCTCCAGCAGCTTTCAACTCAAATCAAAGCCCTAAAAGCTTTTCAAAGTGCCCTAATTCAATTGGCAATCTCTCTCAGAAGATGAGACACAGAAGTTTAGCCCCAGGCTAAGCAATGACTTCGGGAGAGCTATCCCAGGCCAGAAAAATAAAAACACAATCAGTAATACATAGGCAACTTTCAGCTACTTCAAGACTTGCAGATTTCATCAACAGAAAGATATTCAAACTATGAGTAAAAGACCGTTATTTTAAACAATAGTATCTATAAGCATAAGAACAGGCATCCCCACCCACACCAACTGCTGCCAAAGGTTACTTAACATTGCATTACTCTCATTTGGTGACTGCTTACATAATGTTAGGTCTAATTAGTTAGGGATGGCTCTGCACCAAGGTAAATGCCTTGCTTGTCCGCCTCAAAGGATAATGGGCTACAAAAAGGAGGCTTTGTTTTATTTTTAAGGCTACAATGTTTTTGTTGATTGTTTATACATTCAGCATACACACTTTTATGTTTATACATCGAAATGACACCTTGACAAGTTATTCCAGTGGCCACTTTATCTTGCTCTTGCCCCACTTCTCAGATAAGGCCAGACATCAAGTTTGCAGTCAATCTTTAGACTCACTGTCACTCCAACAGCACAACGTATTTCTCAACTGAGACAAGGAGGTGCTAAGTCAATGTACTTTTCATCAATTTTCTATCAAAAGTGATTCCTGAACTATGGTACCAACTTAGTTTCTAACTAGTTGATGTATCACTTCACATTTTGCATTCAAAACATCGTAAGAAAGTTCAATAAACTAAACATGCAAGGAATTTTCCTTAATAGGCAGTTTTGGGACTCTCCTATTCCTAGTACCATGCACAGCCTGAGTCTCACAAGGGGGGAAGACCCTCATGAACATTCCGCCCCCAAAAAAAAAGGTAATAAACCGTACCCACATAGACACTCATAAATCAAAACACGTTTTCTGACTAAAAGCTGCCA
The DNA here is from genome assembly GCF_026170545.1 of Melanerpes formicivorus. Lineage (NCBI taxonomy): Eukaryota > Metazoa > Chordata > Aves > Piciformes > Picidae > Melanerpes > Melanerpes formicivorus. The sequence continues at coordinate 17,216,542 of NW_027142359.1, read as the reverse complement.
TTTCCTTTCCCACGTGCTCCCTAAACAACAAAAAGACAGGTACTGCAAAGAATTCTGAGCCAGGCCTGACTTCTTAAAGAATGATACTTTAATTCATTTTCTTAGCAGATGCATTCAAATAACCACCCCTAATTTTTTAAAGTTCCCTACTGACAAATATAACAGACTGCTCAATTCAAACACTACATTTGATATACAGTCTTTCAGAATATGAACTTTGACCACTTGCATGCACATGTAGATTCAGTTGTAGGATCTTTTTGATGTGGTATGTATTTTTGGATTTGTATTCCACTGAATGAAGAACAACATACAAACAAGATTAGAGAAAGCCTCTTTCCTGCTGCTTCTGGTGAAGGTCATAGGTGATAATTAAACATGTCTAAGTGATTATCCTTTTGTATTTAAACATGAAGACATTCCCACATTTTACAAAACCCAGCATATTCCTCAAGTGTAGGATGTTCAAGAGTACAACAGCATTGCTACAAATTTTTCTGTATCAACCTTCCAAGCAACCTCAGTCATTTGTGTCTGGATTAACTAAGAGGCCTTGCCTTTCTTAAATACTCCTACTCTCAAGACAGTACTGCTGAACGTAAGATGTAGAACAGCAATAACTAGGTCTTACATTGTGCAAGAAGCAGCCCTTGCTCTCTGGAGAAGGCTGATTATGTAAGTCTATGCAGTCCAATAATTTCTGGGAAAAATAATTTGTGAACGTATTTTTAGTTTCAAGTTTAGTAAGTTGGGCTGCATTCACATTTTTTATTGCTACCGCTTCATAGTCAACTGCACAGCACAGAAACTGGTAAGAAGTCATGCAAAAATGAAGCACCTGCTACCCAGTTCTACCACTACCGTAATTTCAACAAGCTTGGAAAAATAGAGTACAACATGGCAACAGGGTTTTAAATAGTTCCCTCAGCTACCCAGCAGCTCAAACATTCCTCGGTACAACACAGAGGCCCTGGAGTAGATGGAAGAAAAACCCAGCCACCTTAATAGCAGCTTCACCTAAACTCAGAATACTCATCTTTGTTCTATTATTTCCTTTCTCTGGTACACTTCATGCAAGAGAAATACTTTATCTTGCAGTTTAATCTAAATTGAAAAGAAGATTTACTCCAATTCAATTTGCTTCACAAGCACAAGACTTACTCTTGAAATCATCCTACTGTGCAGGCTTAGATATGCTACATTATGCATTTCCATCTGTCTGCAGCACTCCAGGAAAGAGTACTGTTTTCTTTGAGCCATGTTAACTTCTTAAATGCTATCAAAATACAAGTATTAAGCCTTTTCGCTATTCAAGGAAGGCTAGTAAAGAATTAAGCTTTGGTAGTAAAGTATATCACTGGTCAAACACTCATTAGGGAAACGAATCAAGCATTCTGGTGCAAATGAGATCCCTGTAAGGCCCCGTGCTCACAACAGAGTTCTGCCCAAGCATTTGAAGTTATTTGAACTGAATTAAAGGTTAAAATCTGATGATGTCATATTATAAGGTATGCATTTAAAAGATATCTTAAAGGTGCTTTTTATTTCATACTAGTCTAGCCTGGAGAATAATTTAAAATAATAAAGCACATTTAGACATTTTTACTGGTAAAAGCACTTTCTCCAGCCCTCTCCACAAATTAAATTCAGGGTGCCAAGGACCGTGTTCTAGCCAACACGGAAGGGTTAACTTTAACCCCAAATTTAAGAACAAATAGACAGTGGATAAGTAGTTCACACAAAACCCACTGCTAAACAAAATTAAGAAAACCTGCTCATCAAGTACAAACCTAGGTTTCTGTAGAAGTATGTTTCAGAGTTAAACACAGAAGCAATTTATTGGTAAAAAAGTCAAGTCAAATAAAAGGTAGGCCAACTTTGTTTTGCACATAATTGCATCAACACGACTGATGTCATTGAAAGCAAGCTCTCTACCTTCTGGGCAGACATCTCTTCATTCATAGTCATGGTGCTTTCTAAGATCCCTACCAGATCAAGCAGAATTCAGCCTAGGAATCAGATCTTAACATTTCTAGTAAGCAATACATTGTACAGCTTTAGTGTCCCAGCAGTATTTTCAAATTCAGATACTTCTATTTTTTTTAAATTATACAAATTAAGCTTGTATCAGGTGATGACAGAAGTATGACAGAAGAGAGACTAACTCTGCTGTGGTCTCCTCTTGCCTTGAGGACACATTAAGATAAACTTGCAGGCAAGCTGTAGTTTTGCCAGACCATGATCCTTTTAATTATTTTTAACTACAAATAGAAATATGTTAACAGAAGAGATATTATCATCTAAAATATTGATTACACTAAATATTGAAGCAAGCATATGTTTAGAAGTGAGTGCTTTGGTTACATAAAGAATGTAAAGAAAATTCACTTAGAGACACTTTGTTGCACTAATAATTTAACTTATTTAATTTGTACTCTCACTGGAAACTGCAACACTATTTAGAAAGCAGATTATTATTTGCTCCATTAATTTACATTTATTCACACAGTTGTATATTTCACATATTCCACTTCTCAAAGGAAATTACAAATAGAAGATTGCCTGAAGTCCACATTGGTATCACCCACTGAAAAATAGTTTTGCTGTTGTGAGTCTGCTTGGCAATTCCTAAAGAAACATAGCAAAACATTAACAGATCTGAAAAAATAACGGGAAAGAGTTCCATTAGGCTTCTCAAAAATAAAAGACTATGATACACTCCAGCAGTTCTGACTGGAAGACCATAGCACACTAAAGTGTTAGTGATGCACTCCAGTTAGTTAATAAGCCCAGGCCTGCGCTGTGCAGATCTCTTGGTCTTAGGATAAATTTAGTCAGCTCATAGCAGAGGCTGTCTGCAGGCAGCTCCCACTTGGTACCAGAGATAACACCACTTGCACGTCCTTGTCTTTAATCAAGGAACACAGCTATAAGGTCTCCTGTGAACATCACTCCTGGCTAACAGCAGAAATGATGCATAGAGGGGGTTTTGTGAGAAAATTCTGTAATAGCTTGAAAATAAGGTAGCTGTTTCTACAGGCAGGGTCTGTACAGTGTGCTGCACAGGGACCGAAAGCTCATTTGATACTGCACAAGTCGTGTTCCCAGCTTCTTTAGAAGATGCAAGGGATGCATGATTACCTACGCTATTCTCTCTCTTCACAGTGTCAAATCTAATATAAAGCATTTCAAATTACACTGTACAGAGTCTGAGTATCTTTCTTACTCAAAGAAAGGGACCAGCACCTCTTAGTGCAAAACACAAACCATATGGATTTTCTTCCAGAAGATCACTTCTGAAATGCTTCCATGTAAAAACAGAAACAAAGGACAGGTCCCAAATATCTGTTACATGGCACCATACAGTCTAATCATCTTTCATTCACATGAAGAGGCTATGAATTCAAGAGATGCACTCTTCTTTCAGCCTCCTCCCCCCCTTTTTTTTGGCTCCAACCCCCTTTCAATTAAACAGAAATGTCAGTATTAACTAAAAGTAGGAGAGGGGCACATATTCCTACTACTTCTAAATTATGTATATGTTAATACAACAGAAAGTCAGTTCATGTTAAGTCTCATAAAGGAGACACAGGTGCACAAGCAGAATCATCACCCAAGCAGTACAAGAGACTACAATAACTTGAAGGAAAGCACATTCAAAGCATGCATCATTTATGTACTCATTGGGAAACACACCAGTTTTTTTTTTAATTAAATGCTACTGTATTTTTGAAATAGGATTGTGAGAGAATTGAGATACTAGACTACATTACCCATGTCAATGTACTTGCAGTTTCACCAACATCACACCAGCGTGGCTCAAGCTATCACAGACCCAAACAACATACAATCACCACCTTCATGTATAAAGAAATAAGTAAGTCCCTATACAAACCCCTTAGTTTTTCCCTTTCAGAAAAAATCTAGCACTCAAGTTACAGGTAAAAATTAAACAGAGCTTGTCAGACCAAGTAGAGACATTTCTTTGATAATGTAAATGGCTTTCTAAACAAATGTAAGAGGTTAAATATAATTTACAGAACATTTCCAGAGTGATTCAAAATTGCATCAGCTAAGACAAAGCTGGGAACTTCACAGAAATTACAAGCAATCTACAGAAGAGAAGACAGTTCAAAGGCCATGCTGAACACAGAAAAAACAGACTAGATAAAAATAAGATTTAACACTTGCAGGGACTGCAGAAATAGGAACATATATATACATACACACACATAAGTTAAAGTGTGCAAACAGGGTGGGTTGGGTCCCGCATCCCCCTCCTCCCCCCATCTTTTGAGTCATTTGTTGAAAGCAACCAAAAGAAGAGAGGGGAAAACCCTACCTGGACTAATCCTTTGTAGGTGGAATTTGCCACCAATGATGAAGTCCTAAAAGCAGCAAAGGCTGTCCTCTACAAACATCCAAAAAACACTTGTAGCAGACAGGGACACCATCCACATACAAACCTAACCTGGATGCCTAAAGAGCTTTATCATCACATTTAAAGAAAGCAAACAAAACCAGAACAGAAAGACTAGCAATGCTCAGACAAATGGTGACCCTTCAAGTAGACTAAAGGAACTGAGCTTTCTAGTATGAGAAATAGGAATGCAAATATACTGGGAGTGGAGAGGAAGGGATAGACCTGCACAGGATATGCACCTGCCATCTCAGGACAGTAGGTAGTCCATCTGTGCTCAGCTAATGCTTATTCAAGCCACTGTGGGAGGAGACAACTCTTACCCAAGTAACAACATGGCATGCCTACAGTCATGTGGTGTCACGAGTTATCAGGGAAGCAGCAAAGATTACACTCGTAGAAGATACCTACAAGAACAGGACTCCTTTGTTGTTTCCCTGTCCACCAAACCAATGCTGCAACACTGAAGACAGAAATAGCACATCAAATGCAGCAGTCTTCCAAGTTTCAAAGAAGTCTTAGAGTAAGTTTGGAGCATGGAGTATGAAAAGTCTCCTAGGCTCTTCATCTATTCTTTCCTAAGCAAGGAAGATTACACCAGAAGCAATCTCAAAAGGTCTAGACTGGGATTGATACCTGTGGCATGCTGTGCCTTTTGTAACTCTCCTAGAAACCATCTTACACAACAGTACATCAAGTTCTTCATGCCAGTACTAACAAAGCTAATGCAGAATCAGACACCTTCCAAGTACACAATAAGGTTTTCAGGCTCACTTATAATGTCTTTTTATTCTTGTATTCACATTCTTGGTTCTGTCTCATGCTGAGAAGTAGGAATACATAACCCTAAGACAATGGTAACAGCGCTATCCTCCAGCATTCTGAAGGAAGCCTCAATGGTATCTATTTAATTCTGCATAGAGATAAGTACTACAATAGAAAATTAATTTGTATCCACTTAGCTTCCAGAAGGCAGAGAGATACTCACAATATCCATTGTATCACAACATGCTGTAGTGCTCAGGACATCAGAAAGCAAAGCACAGGAAGATAACACTGGAGAATATTCACAAAAATCCTACAAGATTTCTCTACTAGCAGATCAACTTTAATTATGTTACAGTTTATTAACTTCAGTCTTCAAGAGTAGCAGAGGTGCAAGAAATCCACCAGCAGAACAGTTATGATTATTTAACAAACCCCTCTCTTTTCTGGGGAAAAGGCAATTGTTTGTGCATTCTCTTCCACCCTCAGTGTATTTTGCAATAAAATCATAAATGGCCAGAGACCCTTGAAATAGCCAAAACCACTATTGTAACCTCACTGGAAAAAAGTCTGAAATCAGAAAATATTCTCATAATGAGGAGCCTTGAAGTATATCCACAAACCTGAACTAGCTCTGAATTAATTTAAGTACGACCAGGAGTGCTGCTGTGTCATAGCAGAACAAAGTGGACAACAAATCCTACTTAAGAAGTCACACAACTATTTGAGTCAATTTTGTAGTCCACACAATATCATGCTGCTATAGTAAGCTAGCAGTATAATTCATTATATGAAAATGTAATACCATATGTATTGATGTATTAACTGAAGCACATTCATATTGTTATTCGATACTTATAAATAAAGGTCCCATAAGGAATTCCACAGCAATCAACTCAGATGATGATGGAAGGGGACAACATTCTTGATGCTATTGGAAGTCCTGCTAGTTTTGCTGAGAGCAGAGTACAGGAATACAATGGTTTTAGCTATTCAGTATGTCCATTCTACAGCTCAAACACTGCTTTCCAATACAATAATCATAATCCAACTCTAGTTACTAGTGATGCTTACCTCTGGCAGATGACTAACTATGCAACTCATTTTATTTCTGTCAAATTCCTCAACTACAAAATTATGGAAATGCTTCTCCTATTTTTAAGTATTCAAAGGAAGAATGTTATATAGTAATAACCTCTTACTAAGTAATCAAGCTATTCTGGATTGTACTGCAGGTTCTCTTATGTTCCGAGAGCAGGAAGCACACATTACTTTTCCTGACAGTGTTCAGTTATCACAGTCACCTCATCTCAGAAATATCAATTTGTATATATACTCCTTACTCTAACTTGAATTGTTTGGATGTTTTAAAAACATGAACAGTTGTCTAGTACAATAAATTAGAATTCCAGTAAGTCTAAAAAGGAAACTGATGTTTTTTCAGTATTTATAGACTACCAAGACCAAGCAGTGTCCTATCAGGATAACAGATGTTGGGAACAAACGGAAGTGTCAAGTGAGGTCACAAATCAAAAAAATATAAATACATTTTATCTCTGCAAGATAATTATTAACACACACAAATGTAGCTATAAGGTTGAAGAACAGTCAAATCCCCATGGTTTGGGTTTAAGTTTTTCTGATGCTGCCTAAGTTTCATGAACTTTCCAAAGGGAATATTATTACTTCCACAGACAAGTATTTAACTGCATCTAGGAAAATACAACTAACAGGGCAGCAATGCAGAAACACATCTGATTTAACTCTATTAGTTCTGACATTGGAAAGTTGTTTCATATTTACAGCAGACTTGTTCTCTTCACAGAAGCAGCAGCTTTTCATCTTGTTCGAGAAAACAGACAATCTTGGAAGCCAGCCTGGCAAGTTGAAACACTTGATTCTAGATGTTCAGTCTAAACATCAAAAATAAATTAATGAAACTATACAAGTTTCCAATTTACATCTGGTCCAAACTCAAGCACTCTTTTTGTATGTGGACTCTCCTGAAACCCACAGTATTTTCTTTTGAAAGAATCTCCCCATTCTAAAGTAAAAAACCCAAACCAACCACAAAAAAACACCCACCCCACCCCCCCAAAAAAAACCAAAACCAACCAAACAGGAAACAAACAGAAACAAAACCCAAAACCACACAAACAACTTGTGAAACTCTGCAAACACACTAATGTGAACTGGAATAGGTTTTATTAATCCTCTGACAGGGGGCATGCTGTCCATACAGACACATCAATGTCTTAAGTATATTCCTCTCTGTATTACTCTACATTATATATTTATTGAAGAAATCAAACAGCTACATCATCTTTTAATGAAATTAAAGGACTGAAGGACAAATTTCATATTGCATATACTGTTAAATTCCATAGTAATACCTAAAGAACTCTGTTTCTGAGAGCTACACATATGCATAGGATCATAAGAGCTAAAAGCAATGTTATTGCTTATCAGAAGTATCTCCTAGAACTATGCTAAGTTTCAGAACCATGTACAAGTGATCCTACTTGAGCAATACAGTAAACCTGCAGTAATCCTGATTTGTTTCCTGAACAGGCAGTTAGCTTGGCACCAGTGTCCATGCTCATACTTCCATCAAGTCTTGTATATTGTGCAACAGTCTTAAGGGGCACAAAATTTCCTTTGAGTAGGTCATCTGAGGAGACCTAACAACTGTTAAGTTTTTTTCAGCTATCAGTACTGCAAGAACACCACTTTTTGATTTGAAGCCAAATTTAATAACTCCAAAAACAAGACTCTAGGTTTTATTACCTGAATCAGTTAGGAACTTTGAAGTAAAAAACCTCCAGTCCCATATTTGTAGGAAACTGAATAATACGTTGAAATAAAACAGACACTACTTCTAACAACTCCAATGCAGTAAAGCACTTGAGTACTGACATACCCCTTCTCTCTTCCATTAACCAATGTTTTGCTGCTTTCCTGACTAAGTTACTGTCATCAAAAAGTTAGTATTTAAGCAATGTTAATATTTAATAATCCACCCCATTCACTTGAAAAACAGCTTCTCTGTATTGCAAAGGCACTGGCAAAGTAATAATTGTTTTCACACCTCCATAGGCATGGGCTGGAAGAGATTGTTTATCTCATTAATAATTTAAACAGACTAGAAATAGGTTTTAGTTAAAACTTTTAAAATGCCTTCTTTTCGAATATTTTGGATTGCACAATGAGTGCTTATCAAGACTTTGCTTTCATTCAGGTAAAAAGAAAAATAATTTAAAGGATAAATACTTTATCATTAGACTCTAAATTTGCACTTAAGTTTAATGAGGTTTTAAGTGACATTTTTAAAACCAGCATCACTTTAAGTCCAAATACACTACGTATTTTTGTAGCTGCTATGCCGCAAAACTGAAACTGTTTCCATATTAAACTAAAACCACAACTCAACTAGTATTTCCCACAAAGCATTTATAACAATATCCTAAGCCTACTAAACAATTAGCAGCAACAAAACTGGACTGTGTTAGTACCATATTCTATATTGGTATCACTGGATCTCTTACTGGTGTTTAATCCCTTCATTTTTTCCACAATCAGTTAAATTCTCAATTTCAGTATAAGAAATGGTATTGCCGCTTGCATTATCGGAACATACTGAGATGTTGAGCACTTGTGACAGAAATGCACTCCCATAACTTAATTCAGGGTGTGTGAAGACCCCATTTTGAAACAGAATGGCACCAAGACGAATTAAATTGAAGACACTCCATTACAAATTTTCTCCACAATCCTCATCTGTTGAAAGGTCCTAGAATCCTCTTGTGTGCCACCACTATACCCCAAACAGCATTTGCAATAGCTTGCTTGAGCTACATAGCCTGCCTTTTAACGTACTATATCACTACAAAGTATAGCCTTTTTGTATCAGTAAGTTTAAATCAAATAACTGGGAGACTATTATACAACTTCAGTTCAGTCCTGAATTAGTTCACTGTTTAGTTATTAGTAACTTAAAGCCATGTGATTGGTAACAAGCTTTCTGACACTAATGAGGCTGACTTCCTATGTGGCAGCGGCAGGGTTAATAAAATGTAGGCCACAGACTCTCAGCTACATTTTCCATCTACCACAAAGCACAGTTACAAGTTTGTGATGTGTAGCTCTGAAAACGCTTCACAAAGGATACAAACATTTATGTATTAGACAAAGCATACCATAACTTGCCACCACTTAAGAAGAATAAAGCATATAACTTATTAGTTAATAATTATCTAATTATCCACATCTATCTTACTGAACATATAACCCATACCACTTAAACATTAAAATAGCATATTATTGAAGTATTACAATATTAATGCCACTTTACATTGCTTGTCCTTCTACATGGATACCTGTGCTACATGAACCAAGTATCTTCATAACAATAGTACAGAATTCTAACTTATCTCTAAAAAGAGTAACTGCAAGAACAACTGGCAGAATAACACTACTTGCAAGACAACAGCCAAACTGCTGTTAGAAGGATGCCTACAGAAAGGATAAATACAGTCCACAGGTTAGAGCACAGAATACAGGTAGTGTGAAACATTCAGACAGGCAATAGAAACCAGTGTAAATGACACCTTATCCCCTTAGTCACATAAAATATCCATTGCTAATCCTAGCTCAGTAAAGCTTTATGGCTTTAGCAGTAGCTATTGTAAGTTGAAGTAGTATTACTAGTGTCACAGTATCTTTTTCTACCTATAGCATGTCAGGCAGAGCAGACACCATAGCAGCTAAAGCAACATAATATTTTTCCCTCCACAAACTCATTAAAAAAGTACTTTGCTGGCCATGACATACTGCTGTACAAAGTTCATTTCATAACACTGAAATACTGATGGATGTTTCTTTGGCATTATTGGTCCTTCTCAAATTCACTTAACATGCTTTCAACAATTTCAAAGAGCAGCTGTACTAGTATCTTTCGAGAAATAAAGGCAATTTTCTTTTTCTCTCCATGAGAATTGTTTTTCCAAACAACAAAAAAGAAAAAAAAATAAAAGAGAGCAACAATGCTGTTCTCTGACAAGTGCAAGGGAACAAACACATTCATACTGAAAATTTTGAACAGTTACATGAATCCTACTGAAGCTGAAAGTTACATTATGCTAACGTAAAAATCATTAGAAGGTAAACTACATGTGAATGGAAATCTCTGTGATAAAAAATTTCTTATTTAGCTACAACAGAATGTTTCAAGCACTAAGGAAAATTCTGTTCCATATCCTAACTATTGATTCTATTACAGTTATTCTCATTTCTGCTCATGTCTCACACTGCTCAGCACTATAAACACTGAAGAAAAGCACTACTTAGGATAACTCTTCTATTCCCCATATAGCTGAGTTACTCAGAATAAAAAACCCACATACAATATGCTTAAACAATACACAATAAATTCTATGAGTGATATAAGATGTCAACGCTTAGGCCTGTGGGTGTTCCCTCCCACTACCCTCCCCGACCTCCTCCTTGAAAGTGTAAGAGCTCAAGGAAGATAGATCAGGAAGCCCTGATCTGTTGCCCTCTCTGATAGGAAGGTGCCCAAGAAAAAATTCCGAGGCACTAGGAAATAACCAGTGCCTTACTTTATCACTGCACCAAACAAGCAAGGAAAGCAGGCAGTTGACAGTACATACTGCTTAAATACTTGAACTGTAAGTGACCACACATGTCCCAGTTCATTCTAACACTACCTCAAAGGTACTGTTTTAAATGAGCATACTAGGTATTAATTCACACACAGTTTAGCTAATCAACATAATTAATAACAACCTTCATATAAACTTAAGCTTTAGGGAACTCAGCTTTAATCACTCCTACAGAACTGGTTAATACCAGTACTCACCACAGGCAAATTCTTAATTGAAGCCAGGAAGTTGCCTCAATTTCACCACATAAACTAGCACAAAGTGAACATTGCTAGAGCAGCTTAGCTAAGACACGAGTGTAACTACCATGCAAAAAAAACCCTTGCTACAAGATCACTGTCTTAGTGGAGATAAGAAATGCATTAGCAAGATAGACGAAATGAAGAGAACAACAGAGAAGTATGCTTCTTATTTCACGCACAATACAGTCAGGCCTGAAAATTGAGTTTAAGTCTTCTCTCCCTTCGGAGAAGTTGGGACTTGGCACCCGCCTGCCCTTTGCTCGAGGGCAGGTGTTGCCGTCACGCCATCGGCCGAAGGGTGCAGCTGCTGCCCCACCATGCCGAACCCGGGGCAGAGGCAAGAAACCCCAAGCGACCTGTAGCGCCCGGGGTCACTTGAGGACACGGGCAAATATCGGTTACGCAAATCAGAAAACGGTTTTCTTCCACGCCCCATGCGCACAGGAGCGGGGCGGCCGCCGGGCCCCAGGGCAGGTACAGACTCGCTCCGACGACCCCGCGCTTGGTCCCACCCCTAGCTCCAGCCGCCCTGCAGGGGAAGGCCAAATGAGTGGCCTCGCCGAGGAAAGGGGTCGCCGCTGCACAGGCCCCGCAGGTGGAGTGGTCACCCCAGCCTCTCAAGGAGATAGAGAGAGCACAAGTAACTTCGCGCCACAGACGAAAACCAGCCGTTTGCTGCCCTGGGGAAAGCCCCGCTGCGTCCTGCCCTAGACTCACTCCCCCTCCTTCCGCCCATCCCTCCTGCGCCGGGGTAGCGGGGCACCTGTCAGCGGCCGTCACTCCTCGCTTACCTGTCCACGCTGCTGCTGCCACCACCGCCGCCCTCCCCCCCCGGCCTGGCCTGGCCCGGCCCAACCCGGCCTGACCAGCCCACGCGCGCGCCGCTGCAGCCGCGCAACGGCGTGCCGCCCGCGCGCTCTGTCCGCGAGGCAGCCGGCAGCACAGCGCGAGGCACCGGCTCGAACTAGCACTTCTCGGATCCAGCCCCGCCCCGCCACCGTCATGTTACCGGCGGCGCGAGCCAATGGGGCGCGGGCGGCGTAACCGCTGACAGGGCGCAGGGCGGGGGAGGGGGGTTGCGGAATACAAAAGCGCCGGTCGCGCCCGCGCCCCTCCTTCCCCTGCAGCGCTCACCTGTCGGGGCACCTGACGGCACCTCCCGGACCGCCGCCGGGGGTGCTTCTGGCACCGCCGCTGTGCCCGCAATGGGGAAACTTGCCAGGCTGAGAAGCTTCCTCCCGCCCCGGCGCCAGGGCAGCAGCCGCCCCCATCGGTGCCGGCATTTAAATGAATCGAGCCGCTCGCAAGCGGCGGAAAGTGGAAGAAACGAGAGGCAATTATTGCTGACGAGTCAAAAATAAAAATTAATGAGGGTGACACTTGCATTGAGGCAATTTAATCTGACAAAGGGCCTGCGGTTTCTGGGTACCGGAGGCCTCGGCTGGGTCCTGGAGCGGCCCTGGGGGAGGCTGCGCGGGCAGCGGGGGGGGATGCAGCCAGATCCCATGAGGGTGAGTTGAAAGAAAGGGGCTCATCCTTGAGAGGAAACTACGACGGGAGACACTTGGGAATATTACCACGCGGCTGCAGCCCCGCAACGAGATGCGCTGCCACTGTATCTGCTTTGCAGCACCGGTCGTCTTTCTGCTGTGGTCAGGTGCATTCAGTGTCCACCTTGCTGTTTACAAAGGACAGACGAAAGTCTATATTTTTAAAGTCTATATTTTAGTGTATGGCAAGACCCTTCAGCATCAGTGAGAACTTGGTAACAACGTAAGAAAGTTCACAAACACAATGTTTTTTTAAAAGTCAAAGCCTGCCTGACTCCCTCTTTCTCTAGTGGACAGTGCAGCTTGCTTCTCTAAATGTCTGAAGAGGCTGATTCTGCTGGCTAGATGCATGAAAGCTGGAAGGAAAACTTTTTAATCCTACTTAGATTTCTGCAAATAACTGGGATAAATGAGCTGTGTCTGCCTCCGCTCAGATACACAAACCACTCAATCTACGATTTTTTTTTCATATTTTCATTATTAGTGACTCCACTGCAAGAATCTGTTCAAAATTCTATTTACAATTGTAATTATACTCCTCACACTCACTCTGCTATAGTAATATTTATTTAGTTTGTCTAGCCATCAGTTTCCTGAGAAAAGTAGTCTATTTTCAAAATACTGTTTTTCCTCCATAAAACACTGCATTTCTTCAGATATACACACACCCCTTCCCTCATTTAAACAGCACATACACTAAAATACCAATTTGTACCCTATTAGCTTCCACTTAATGAGCTGCTAAAATGTAACATTCTGTGTTTAAAACACAAGCATTGCAGTTGAGCTAGAGGTGAAACTAATTTTAAACAAAAGTGAAGGTCCCTTTTAAATCCAGACATGTGAAAGACTAATGCAAACATGAGTGTTGTTTAAAAAAAAAAGCACATTTGCATATTTGTTTCACTAGTTTGCAGTCGCATGGGTAGTCTAGCAGAGAAAATACTTGGTTTTTGTTTGTTTTATGCTGATAGTTTCTTCTCAGGGTCCTGGACTTTGACAGTAAATCTAACCTCAGAGAAGACTCCATTTTCATCACAAAGATTACAACAGTGTGGCATTGTCTTCAACTACTGCTCCAAGAGTAGTTGGCAAGGTTTGGAAAACAGCAGACAGCAGGCCAGCAAACTTCCCAGGAGACCAACTCCCTTTTGTCTCATGACCTACTGCCTCTTTAGTTGACTGTAACTCAGTTTCCATCATTAAGACAAATCTGCTCTATTAGGGTTTCCCTGAGGAATTATTTCATCCATTTTACCCGGCTGAAACTATTTCCCCTCTCTGTGATCAAAATAAACAAAAGTACATCTTACTCTATAATCTTTCTACTAACTTGAAAATGAAAAGTCTGTCTCCAGGGTCTGCCACATTTTCTTTTTGTCAGCAATAGGCTAGGAAGTCAAATTAATGTTTATTTATAAACCCCAGAACTATTTATGCTAAGTTGTAAACCCAAGAACTACTTGTGCTGAAAGTAAAAGGGAAAGTACTGAATTAAGTCCGAACACTGAAGTTAACAATTCTGAGGTTCACAATTGCTTGAGCAAAAGATTGCAACTCAATTTTTTAGGTTCGGTTCTTATTTACTCTGCTGCTGAGTAGCTCCTGGGAATGCACAAGCACTCAACTCATCAATCGCACCCATAAACCTCCAAGTAATGATACCTGAGCAAAGACACTATCTTGTAAACCACCTACTCAAGAACAATGCTGGGTTTAGCTATTTAGCTCCTGACTCTATACCTAGCAGATAATGTTCTTCTTTGGGTTTATCTTAGTGCAATCATTTTAGGATTAAAATCTTTCAGTCTTTTACGAGCAACATATGGAAAATGTTTTTCAAACTCTATCACCCTTTCTAATTGTTTGTCACCACCATCATAAGATACTGAAAAACAACAGCTTGACAACCCAGGGAAAGCTGAGTTTCATTTCACACATCATGCCACCTCCTGATCTTTGTAAACTTGATATTCAGATGTTACAAAACCATCTTTGAATCTCAAAAGCAGTAACAGTTTCAAATGTTATGTTCAGCATGACTACTGGTGTCCTGAGCACCTACAAAAATCCCTTCACTTGTAGGTCTTCAGGAAATGTCATGTAGTAAAGAAAGAAAAAGTATATGTAGAAATCCTGTATGTTTAAGAAACTAGTATTCATAGTCAAAATTTTACTTTAAAGTATTTCCTATTGAAATGGTTTTCACTATCAGAGAGATGATAGATAACTTGTCTTTTAAACCTCCACTAGTACTTGGAGTTGCAGGAGAAACAACATCTTGATTGCAAACTGCTCTGGCAGCAATTATCTGAAAGCAGTTCTTTGAATAAAGCACCCTATGACAACTTGCCTTGTGATCATCAAGTGTATTTCTGTATGCTTCTCAAGATCCCATCTTGTGATAGGAAAGGCTACACCTTTATAGTTAGCAAAAGCATGAACCAGTCGATTACAACCCTCTAAAATGCCATACTACCATTCATTCTCCTGAAGAGAATAAAACCCACATGAACTCCATATAATTTAATTTCAGTCCTGATTATTATCACACTTGTTCTTTCTGGTATTTGCCAAAGTCCCCTGAGAATTTATGAATCATGTTACATATGTGCCAGATCACTGATTTCCTGGTGCAATAGTCTGGCTTGCAGTTAAAACAAAGCTCACACTGCAGGGGTGGGTATTTTGGAACAACACTTCCCTCTGCTGGATCTGTGGGCAGTCACAGCTCTCGCCTGAACCGGAAGGACCTGCCCAAACCCTCTACCTCTAGCTCTGGCAAGACGCCTGCTCCTTCCAGACAGATCTGGATAGTAAGACACCTGGAAAGGTCTTCTTAATTTAGCAAATGAATATAATAATCATAAAAGTTTAATCCAGCATCAACTGGACAGGAATATAAATTTAGTTTCTGCTCAAGAAAAGACCATCTCAAAGCTGTAGATAATGCTAAAATTGGAAGTCTTAAGGTCTGCCACTTTGTATTCACTCCAAACCCCTGACACATTATCTCTAGAACTGCACCAGGCAAGTCCAGAGGAGATGCTTCCTTGGCTGGATGTATTTCAGTGAAAAAACATCAGGATCATAGCATATCCCAAGAACACGACCGTACATAAGCCATTCTGCAAACACAGAACATTTGAGAAGTCAGCATAGTGCTGCCTGTTATCTCTGTCTACCTGTGAGGAAGTGAGTGCAGACAAAGTGACAGCAGCACGTTTATATCAATTTTTTTGGCCCATTACAGTGCAGACAGCCTAAATGCCCCATATATAGGGCTGCTAGTATGAACCTCACATTGCATCAATGGATATATAATATATTTATTCTCTGCAAAGAACTTTTCTGCACAATCTATGCTGATTTCAATTGACAACTCACGTCAATGGAAGCCCTCATGCCAGATAAAATGAAATCAGTATGTAAAACCACCTTTTATCCAGACCAACAGGACTTTCTTTGTAGACTTTGTATAGGGCACCACAGAAGATTGTTGGTTTTTTTTTTTTGTTTTTTTTTTTTTTTTTAAGACAGAAACACTGGCCACCATTTTTGTGAGTCCAAAGGAAACCAATAGTGCTACAGTGAATTTTAAATGAGTGCTACTCTTCCTATCTGCCTGTCTGTTCCAAACTGCCAGAGTATGACATTTCACAGGGAGTTTTGATGGAAACTACCATATTGAGATACAGCTGTCTTGCACTCAAGTCATACAGCTGTTGGAATACTGTCCACAACTGAGGGAGGGAGGAGTGTTAAGAGGAAGGGGAGAGAGAATTGCAGAGATGAATTAGTAAGATTGTGCTTAATTCATGCTTTGCACAAAGAACTGGTCCTAGTACAGTATTACATGTACTCCTAAATTGTACAAATGCAACTGAAAATGTAATTAAGCATTTTGCTCACCAAAGATTCTGTTCATATATTCTGCTGAATTAAGGCTTTTGGTTGACTTCAAAAGACAGGAAGATGATGAATAAGTTAAAGATGAGGGAATGAGAGTAGAAAATACAGATATAAGCCTAAACCCAGTCCAAGAAATTTAGTTTGAAAGGAAGGCAGAGATGTTCCACAGAAAAACTGTCAAAGATTGGTTCAAAGTGGTACTCAATGTTAAAAGGTAGAACAGGTAGCAGTGCTGAAAAACATACTGAGGTTAAATGGAATAAACATTCATTAGAAAACAGGAAATAGGTGATCATGCAGTATCTGGTTCCTGATTTTTGTTCAGAACAAAGCCTGTGCTGAGCATACTGGAGGTCTAGTTAGAAAAAAATAATGTATGAAATATTTTGCATGGGGAAAAAAAAAAAGGAAAGAAAGAAAAAAAGATGATGACGTTTTCAAAGAGTTTGGACAGAAAATAAAAGGCCTGAATAAAGAAACCAGATGTCAGGATCAAAAAGACATCTTCAGTAACAGCAACAGGGAAATTAAAAATCATAGCAATGCTTTTCTAAGGAAGATGTTTTCCTGTCATCACTTGTTTCTTAAATGCTGAAGAATAAGGATTACTCTCTGCTCTTCTAGATGATATTGCATTCTTGACTTCTGGTGGTCCATGCACCTTATTGACTAATTGTGAAGTCTTTGAGACATTCCAAGAGAACTTCTATGGTGGACTCCAAGTGGACAGAGCAACTAAAGTCTGAGGAATCCATAACAGAATATATTGCTGCTACATTTCAAGCAGAAAATTGACATATTTTTTAGAAAACATGGGAAAAAATAAGATCAAAATGTAAGTTACACCAAAGTAACTGTACTCAAATTTAAATACAAAGAAGGTGCCCCTGGAATCTGTCAGAAAACACATCCATTGTCATACCCATTCTCCTTATTAATGGCTTGATTCCACAGGGAAAAAATAGCCAATTTTGTCCACAAACAGGAAAGTGTATAACCTTATAAAAAAGGGCAAATATACAGAGACACAATTTAAAATCAGCCTTAGTATGCAAATAAATGAATATTAATTTGTTTATGGATACTGGTAGTATATGCTAGACTTATCCACCACTTTTCTCACTCTGCAGTTGCATTCAATTTTCTTTGAGATATACAAAATGCATGTGGTCATTTAAAATCTGAGTGCTCTCAGAGCCTACTATGATTAGACCTTTAGAGGCAATAAAGTAAATATAATCTGAACTCCAGGATCAAACTAGTTGTCTATGCTGCCTTTTTTCAAAATAGTGCCAAGTATAGACAATAGCCACTATCTGACACGTAAGTCATTACAGTGCAGCCCACTGGGAAAAGAAAATATTATTTTTTAATGAGGATCAAAGTAAATAATAACACACAAAGTAAATAACAACACAGACTGATAAGGAGCTCTTTGGCATATTTTTAGGATGATCAATCACAATAAAAAATGTAGTTAGACACAAGTCATGAAGCTCACCTCAAATAACTGAAAGGTCTTATGCATTTGTTGAATAGTGCATACTGTTGAGTAATATAGGAAATTCTCACCACAGTATTTCCAGCTTCCTGCACTCTCCTGACGCAATCCAGTGTTAGTCACACAGTGTGGGAGCAGTCAGATATAGCCACATTGCCTTCCCCAACTCAGATGCAGACTGGACTCAGCCTGTAGGAATAAAGTGAGGCTTGTGAGATGTTAGGGCTGCATTTCTTCATGTCTATTATCATACATTATATTTAAGATGGCACACTACTGTCTCAGAACCTCTCTCTAATAAAAAGACTCATAATATTTTTCTTAAACAAGGCTTACAGCCACAACAGCAAACTGTGAAGTGGAAGCATAGCAATGGTAAGGATCATACCTCCCGCTCAAGAGACTCCAAATTATCCACAGCTGAGACACGTGTGTTGGTATCCTGTCTAATCTATTGCACAGGCATGAGGACAGGACTGAACACTGAACTGGTGCAGACATCAGTATGCCTTCCCATGCTTCTTGCATGAAAAGCAGGAATGTTAGCACAGCACAGCTGTGCAGTTCTGAGGAAGACGAGGAATAGAAGACAGTAACAAAAGGAATTATGAGAAAAGAGGTTCTCTCATCTGCCGTCCACTTGCTTTTGTGATCAGAAAAACAGGCTTGTATCCCTTTTTTGTGTCAAAGACTTGTGTATCCTATCAGTAATTTAATATTTTTTCCTATTGACAAAAAATTCTTGGGGCCCTAAAATTCACATAAAAAGGAGATTAAAGGCATATGAGCCTTTTGAACTGCCACATGTAAGGTTTTATTTTTATGACTTGCATAATACCACTTTGGAAAGTACTGGCTATATCCCAAGGGAAAGCTGATCTAAATTTTATGGTTTTCATCTCTACTTTGCTTTTCCAAGATAAAGGTTCATTAGAATCTTATTTACTGCATCTAGGATAGAAAACTCAGGCTAAACAGATCTGAAGTCAGCTGATTTTCTGTGTACTGTTAGTGGTGCGATTTGTGCATCCAAGTTCTGCCAAATAATTTTCTCCTCTTCAGCTGAACTGCCTCTCACTAATCTGTTCTGAAGTGTAGAAATTCCTGACCACCATTCTTCACTTTGCAAATAAGAGAGAGATAGGTTATGTGAAAAGAAATTAGCCTAAAAATGCACCAATTCTTACATCTAAAGAATGAGAATGTGTTAAGCAGTTATACCGGCCATGCAAGACTTCCATAAAAAACTTAGGACAAATTGCTTTTGCACTTACAAAATGAGTGAGACACTTCTAAACGGAAAGACAGCTGTTTAAGAAAAGCCAGGAAGGTATAATGCAGGTACTGGAAGAATTATTTATATATGAAAACAAATATAACTTCTGAGTATGAAAGACAGCTTTGAAAAAGCCAATACCTCACCATACCTAAATTAATTATTTCAGTTGAGTCCTGGGATTCAGGAACAATTTAATTTTATGAAATCTATTGAATGCTGAGTTCAAAAGACTTGGCTTAATATATTAAATCATTAGGCTCAGATGTCATTGCTCCTTTTTTCTCTAGCACTTAAAAAATCCATTTAAGTCTTTGAAACAATAGTTTTGCCCTTTCACATTGCTGAAAGTGTGGGAAGGTTGAACTGCTCCATCAGTTTCTCTCATACCGTTAGACTTTCTGACTGATAGACAAAGACTTTCCCTCTTATAGCACAAAATGCCTTTAAGTTAAAGCAATAAAACTTTCTGGTTTAGGGGAGAACTGGGGAAAAAAAGATACTGATCACGGTAGCAAACAGAATGTTGATAGCGGTCCCTTGCTCCACTGGACTGACTGTTGCATATGTTGGGCCTCTTACATATTTTTCACATTACTTCAGCAGAAATTTAGACCAAAATCGTCTCACCAGATGCTACAGAATTTTAAGTAAAAGACCAGACAGTTTTGCCTTTGCTGCATTAAACTGCAGCAGATCCTACTAATTTGTGTGCTCAGGCAGAAGTCATACAATGAAGTGCCTTGCAGGACAGAGCCAGTTGGGGCAGATGGGACATTAAAACCACATTTATTCTTCAGTACCTCAGCTGATCTGGTAAACTGAGCATCACTTAGCAGAGTAGGGACTCAAACAGTGTTTTCCTCATTAACTGAGGATTGAATGAATAGTATCTTAACACCATCCTTTCTTAACACCATCACAGACCTAGGGTAGTGGCATCATACAGAAGCCTGGAACAGTGCATGGATGAGCCTGTGATGTTTGCTTTGTATATGATATTCTGTGAAAACTATGGGCGTCGATGTGACAAACAGCCAATGGAAGGCTAAATTGTCTTTTTCTCCCCATTTTAAACCTCGCCTTGTGACATGGCAAGGTTTGAGATCTGCTGCCATCCGGTGGATGCTTGGAAACGTCATAAAATCGTTTAGGTTGGAAAAGACCGTTAAAATCAAGTCCATCTGTAAAATCAGTGAGGCAAAGCACACCACTAAACTATGTTCCCAAGCTCCAAGTCTATTATGACTTTTAAGTAATTCCAGGGATGGTGACTCCACTGCTTTCCTGTTCCAATACCTGACTACGCTTTTGGTGATGGATTTTTTCCTAATGTTCAATATAAACCTTCCCATGCACTCTGCCAGTAGGAGTACTGCATCTGAGACCATAAGAATTCTTCAGAAGCATGACAAAGAAATAAAGTGTTGAGTTCTTTATGTACCTTATTCAGGATTAAAAAAAAAAAAAAATAGCTAGGACTGATCTCTTAATTTTACTATTTTTTTTCTAGTTTTATCAGAGCATTGCTACATGCAAGCAGAGGTTTTCTAGTTTGTCCTCTGGAACGGGTTCTCTTCAATCAGCTCTCATTTTATATTAATATATATATATAATGATTATATATATAACACAATAAATACAGTAGTGATCTCCAAGCAGGTGTATCTACTACATTTGATATCTGCATTCTGTCTGCTAATCCACCTCTTTGTAATTATTATAGATACACATGAACACTTTCTAGCATGAACATTAAAAAAAACCAAAACACAGTAATGACTTGGTATAGAAAGTGTTTTCCTATTAGCTTTTACATTGCTTTAAATCATATTTATCTGTATGACTAAACATTTTAGAACAAGAAAAGAATTTGATATGTAAAGTTATGCTAGGCTGCTACGAAAATTTGATTCGTGAGGTTCCTTCAGCTTGGCAGTGGTCTGAGATGCTGCATGTTAAGATCACAATGTTACTTAGCATACTGTTGGAAGTTCTACAATCTTTCTCTTTCTTAAACTGTTTATAGTGAAATATTACAGCAAACTGGTTTTGTAAAGATTGTAAAAGCAGCAAGAATAGGTTGCAAAGGCATCTCAAATTTACATATATATAATTACATTTAGTGATGAGATGCTGGTTAAAGGGGAACTTTTTTATTTATGGAGTGTCTGTTTATTCTGGTTCTGAAAGGGAATCTTAGAAATGCAAATCCTGTGACTCAGGTATTAAATGATTGTTAAGGCATCCCAAAGAAGAGAACTAGTTATCTTATTCAGGAGATGCTACAGGTATGTGTAGCATCTATGTATGTGTATACGTAGCTCCACATCAAGAAGCACTTGAACACAAAAGAGATTAGAAAAAACTGTAATTCAAGTTCTGACAAGAAATCCACCAGAACGTGGAAACGGGAAGCCATTTCTAAAACGTTCAGCAAGGTTGTCATGCCTTACTTCAGTGAGCAGGGCAGAGCAGTAGCCTTTAACCTGCATGGTGTACTGGCGAGACGTTTGCGCAGTGCCGTCTCAGTTACCTGCCTCGGTGCAACGACTAAATCTGTGCTTTGGCGCATCACCTTCTCCTCAGGCATGAGGCCTTGACAGCCTGCTGCACATTCAAGGCCGTGCCCATCGATGCCACCCCCGCATATCACTCCCCTGGCTGCTCTGGGGCACCTGTGAGAAACCCACCCCCACTCTCTTGTGCCGGATGCGGGACAGGCCTTCACCTCTCTCGGGCCATGCAGTTTAACATTTCCTTCTGCGGCGGGCAGGCTAGGAGGGAAGGGCTCTTCCTCCTCTCCGAGCCCGCCATTTTTCTCGGGGTTCTCTCGTCCTTTGCTTCGAGGCGCCGCGAGAGAGCACGCGCGGGCGGCGGGCGATGGGCGCTCCACCCCCTCATGTCGGCCGCGGGTAGGCAGGCGTCTGGGGCCGCCCTTCGCGGGCGGGAGCGCGGCGCCGGGGTGGTGAGTTGTGGTGGCGCGGCCCGGTGGCTCTGGCCTCACGTCCTTTCTCTACTGTGGGTCCGCAGACGAAGCGGCTGTGGCGCGGACTGGGCCTCGTTAGTCCCCGAGCCCGAGCTGACGGGGGGTGTATGGCCGCGCTTGCTGGCCCTTAGAGAGAACGGGTGTCAGTGCCTGGGGCTGGGTGAATGCAGAATGCTCACGTGTAACGCGTCCCATGGCCGACCTGAACGCAGCGTCTGTTGGTGAGGGCGGGGGGGTTTGTTAGTGCCTGTGAGTTTCCGTCCCTTCAAACTTTGTGCTGCGTGGGCACAGGGTGTCGGTGAAACAGTACGTGCAATATAAAGTCATTTGGTATCCTTTGTTCCCCTAAAATGTTCATTTTCCTGTGAGTATGCAAAGCTGCTATATGAAGGGGGTGGAAAGTAAGAATCTATTCCCGGCCTCATCCCTTTTTTCATTCCATGTCATAAAATTTACTTGTGTGTACTCAGTTTCCTCCATTCCATGTAGATTATGAAAGACGAAATGATGAAATGTTAACTACTAAGATAAATCACATAAAGCAGTTTTGAAGTTGTGTCCTTTAAGAACATGCAACATCCCTGAATCCATCAATTTTAGCAACAGTTCTTCTGACATGATGTGCCATTTATTAAGTAGATGGTAGAAAAAGTTTTGGAGGAGCCTTGGTAAGATGGCACCTATTTTTTTAATTTTTTTTTTTTTTTTCTCCTCTAAGGCATTCTTCCAGACACATCCAAAGAGACAGTCTTTCAAAGGCCCATCTCAACATGGCTGAGATGTAACTTTTTCCAGGTTTGTGTATTCAACAAATACCAATTCCAACCTGACAGGGATGATGATTATGTTATGTGGTGGCTGATGTGCTTGCAGGGTTTCTAGTAATATGTTTGTTGCTGAGGCTTCACAGTAAGATGAGACTTTGTGTTACATGGAAAGAAAGCACCTTAAGGGGTCTGACCATAAGTATTTCAAGCTCAAAGGCATTATGTTTTCAAGCTCAGTGATAGAAACAAGTAATTGCAGCATTTGGCCTTTAGTTTCAAAGGCAAAGAAATTGATTGTAAACATGCAACTTTTCATAAAGTGCCCTAGTACAGCAGTAGTCTGGGCAGCTGTGAGGGAAGCAGGAGGATTTATCTGTGCTGGAGTGATTATAAAGCATAGCATGAGCATGTCTTAGCACACAGAGTGCCCATGACAAAGTCTTAACTATATCTTCCTGTATAGTTTAAATCACCATGTCTGAGTCTAAACCAGATTAGCAAGCAGAATGTTTACCTCTCAGCCTCACTAAAAACATTTATTGTATTGACCTTTCTGGTAGCCTTCTTTGCTAAAAAAAAAAAAAAAAAAAAAAAGTTCCAGGAGTAGTCAGTCATTTGGTATCCTTTGTTCCCCTAAAATGTTCATTTTCCTGTGAGTATGCAAACTTGAATTCCATGAGGACTGACTCTGAGTTAAAGCATTAATGCTTCAGAGCACTGAAAATTAGAACTGGATGGAAAGTATTCCTGACTGTTAATTTCTAAGTTTAACAGACATGATTCATGGCCAAAAAAACAGTGGCTGGCTACAGGATTGAAATAAACAGACATGAATGAGAGCAAAATTGGTGTTTTTTCATTGCCTTTTTTCTGTTTGAAGATCTTTACAAATTTTTAAGAGATTTGAAACAGGGTTTGCAGTACCTTTGTAGCTGTCAAGTACTGTGTAACTTTGCTGAACTGGAAGAAATTTTATTTTGATGGGAAAAACTTACCTTAGGACATAATAAAACTTCTAATTGATGTCTTATATGTACTTGGTTGTTGCCAAAACAAATGCAGGGTCATAATTAAACATGCACTCATACTAAAAGTAACTGTAAATTATTTCGAGCCTGTGGTATGTATTAATATGTCATATGCAATTATTGTATGAAAATATGTGTTTAAAAGAAAAAAAAAAGTAGGTTTTAGTGTGGTTTTTTTTAATCAATGTGGGAGTGTATCTGGTTATATGAAGGAGGCCTTTACATCCTAGTAGCTTAAATGGAAGCATTCAGTGTTGCAGAAGAGAAAGGAGCTATTTTTAGAAAGGAAACAAAAGTCACAACATTTTATAAGAGACCTTCCCATTTAGTGGCTGATAGTCTTGTCTGAGCCCTCTTGAGTCTGAACAAATGCTGCTCCACATTCGCTGGAGAAGTGTCACAAAGACTGAAATCTTTGTGGGAGAAATGTTACATGCTACTGCATTGACTTCCCTGCTGAGGCTGCTCAGCAAAGTATTGTTTCCTTTACCTTCCTCATAACATGTTCACAATTTCTACATTGCTGTGGTGTGATGTTTTTGGTTTTTTTTTTTCCACTTCAGGTATTTCAGGTACTTGCAGAGATTAACCACAGCACAGTGATACAGGTCTGTTGCTTCTCATGGCATGTTGTAGCTTTGTGTGGTTGTCTTGTGTCAGTGGCTTATCAAGTGCTAGAAATATCTATAATTGTTTATAATTTTTCTTACAGAAGTTGCAAGTTAATTTTGCATGTAAGGTTTGCTGCTTCTCAATACAAAATGAAACAGTCCAAAATATGCATGTCTGTCCCTCTGTGCTAATTCCTGAAAATGGCATGGGGTGCCCTGCAGTGTGCAAAGAGTAACTCTATGTCTGGTTTGACCGTGAGAGAATAGCACCATTGTTACAGTCACATTTTAAGATAGTGTCAGTATGTTACGTAAGTAGTTTTTGTAAGCATACACAAGGAGAGAAATAGAGACCTTCACTACCATTTTTATTTCATGTAGTTGTTATCAAAGGTTATGTCAAATATGGTGTTGTTATTAAAAGTAACTTAAAATGTGTTTGCAGGTCTTTTTAAGCAGATGTATTTCCTTTGTGTCTTTCAGAGTATCTGCGGACTAGTGTCAAAGATCTAATTGCTGTTTACTTTTGCTACTCAGGCCAGCAGAGTTGAGGAAAGTGCCAGTGTTTCTGTCTGAAGGAAGCATCTATAAATTGTATACTTGCAGACTGCTGAATGCAATGGGATTACATGGGTATAATTGAGGGTCTAACTGAGGCTCTACAACCCAGTGAGAAAGACCTTAATTTCAGAATTGAGACTTGAATTTGTAGCACTGGAAAAGAAAAAGACAAACTCAGCATACTTTTGAAACTTAACTTAAAAGGGAGTATTGTTTGACCTTTTCTGTTAGTTTACACTGAAAGTGTAAACAATTTCTTGTTGGGCTAAATTAATCCCTCTTAATGAAAAAAAAACACAGCCATATTTTACTTTGTTATTAAATTACCTTTGCTGCTTCAGTCTGCAAGGCTTGCATGGTACTGTTTTAACAGGCAATGATATTCCTTTTTTTCTAACACAAATAGTGTATTTTTTCTTTCTTTTTTTGTTGTCTTCCTTTTCTTTTCAAGTAGAAAAAACTGGGGGAAACAGAGGTTGTCTATTCTTTAATGAGTAAACTATGAAAAAAAAGTTAATAATTATGATGCTGTGGCTACTATGTTTTTGACATAGGTCTTTGGCATCCATGTGTTTCCTTTACATGTTCCAGTCATCCAATACATATGTTTAAAAATACACTTTGGAAGTAGCTGCCTGAAGTACCAGCTCTTAATTCTTTTGTTTTATAGCTATAGGTTAAATGGGCACATTTTCCCTACTTGGGGAATGGTCTGTTGCCCATTTCTAGCTGTTTTCTGCCATGGTAGATACTTGCCAAGTCGCTGTGGCAAACCTTGATATGACTGTTGGAAAGTGCATATTCCTGCCTCTCCAGTGTGATCCCTGATCTTAATTATGTCAGTTTCAGAATACCTGCTTTGAAACACTTGATAATGGAGACCAGTTCTAAACCAGTGTGCCTTTTTAAAAAAATGAGCTCTTTTTCTATTTTAAATTGTCAGTTGTTCCAGCAGTTTCTATTATACAAAATACATGTTCACAACAATTCTAACAGACTGAACTTGAATTGCATTTAGTCTTCATTGCCATTCAAGGAGAAACTCAGTACTATCAAAGAGAGGAAAGCTTTCTTTTAGATGACATTCAGAAACATTTTACAGCCACGTCAGTTAAAAGCATTTCATCTTCTATGCTTACAAATGTGGTAAGGTAATAATTTACTAGAACTTATTTTAATGAAACAAAATCCCTGAATGGAAGAGGAGGAGATTTTATTGTTTAAAATTGCTTAGTAATGTGTAGAAATTTGTTCCTGGAGTCTGTAAGTCTTTTTTCAGGTCACTTATTTATTATGCAGGCATGCTTTTTGCTTCACGAAGCTTCTGTTGCCTTGGCATTAAAGCATACCAACTACGAACAGATTTGTTTTGCAGATCCATCAAGCATTCAGTTTCTGCAGTAAGTATTCCTTCAGCTTCATAGATATAACTATTTCATGCAGTAGTTTAGAGACCTGCTAATTTTGCAGTCTTGCCAGTTACATGCATTAGCTGTCTTTCCTTTATTTCTTGTTATGCTGATCCAAACATTTCCTATCAAGAACAAAATAAGATATTTGAATCAGTGAAATATTTAACCACACTAGTGTAGCAGAACTTGGCAGTTACTGCTTTGCATATTCTTTTCTGTCTTTAAAGTCAGACCTAGCACTTATCAGGTCAGAAGTATTGCCTAGGTGTTAGGGCATTAGAGCTAGAGATATAGGAGACAGGTTCAGTCCCAGCTTCATCACAGATTTTTGCTAGGACAGATAATTTCTTTGTACCTCAGTTTTCCTTTAGTGGTGTATCTTGATGCTGCAATAACAAGGGTTACATAAGTACCTCAAACTTGATTTTACACAGGCTCTTCTTAATTTCCCATTTTAACTGCTTAAACTGGAAGACTTAAAATTAAGTTACACAATTTTCATTGTTAGAAAATAGAGCTTTGCAACATGGTAGGTGGTTAGAGCTTGCACTCTGTGCTGCATGTAGAATGTTGAAATGTAAATTGTGTTCCCAGGTCAGAACTTGGGTCACCAAAGGCACATGTCAGATCCTTCAAACCCTTATATTGGGCAGTTGTAGCATATTTTGCCTACCTGAGGAGTTTCTTTCAGCATGCAAGCCACTTTGGAGAACAGATTTTGCCTTAGCCCTGTTTTTCATATACTATAAGCATTCATGTTCTACTTAATGGAGTTTGATATTTTCATTAAATATACTGAAATCTGATTCTGGGGTGTTCTGTTTGTTTTTTAATTTTCCTAAGATCTTTGCTTCAGTCGTACCTTTTGGCATTGAATTCCATTATTTAATTATACACCATGTAAAAATACATGGTTTTATCCTCATTAAATATGTTGCCATTCAATTTAGTCAGAAGTTTCTTTGTATTAGGAAGATAAAAATCAGCAGTATATGATTTTATATCAGGTGTTTTCCATGAATGAAAGTGTTAGGGAAACACAGGAGGTCAGGGTTAGAACTTCATGAGGCTATATCTCTTCTGCTTAACACTGATCT
The DNA here is from genome assembly GCF_026170545.1 of Melanerpes formicivorus. Lineage (NCBI taxonomy): Eukaryota > Metazoa > Chordata > Aves > Piciformes > Picidae > Melanerpes > Melanerpes formicivorus. The sequence continues at coordinate 17,188,730 of NW_027142359.1, read as the reverse complement.
TCAGCTCATGGAAATCTTCACCCTGCACCTAGAAATGGCTTAAAGATTATCAAGTGATAGCTTGACTAAAAAAATAGTGTCTTAGGAATTCTTATGCCATTCTGGAAGAAAGAATGCTACTTAAGGTATCATTGTAGAATGACAATTATCTGGTTGGCTTTTTCAAAGTAATAGGATAAACTTAAATCTCACTGTAAGCTGAATCTGTGAAAACCTGAAAACTAATGTAGGTCCAGCTATTCTGTTTTGAAATTAATTTCAAGGCACAAGGGAAAATAAATAGGAAGACTTGAATCATTAAACATTTAAAGTTAAAATAGTATAAGAGCTGTGAGGTAAAGGCTCTTTTTACTTGTCAAAACATTTTTAGCTAGAGAAGGTTACTTAAGTTTGGATTTACATTATAGTTAATTATGAAAGTTCTGAATGTGATAAACCTTGAGCTTTTAGCAAATCTGAACAATCAAGAAGCTGGACAATGGAACAAATTCACTCATGGCAGCAAACAGAATTCTCATTATTAACTAGAAAGATTCAAGATGAGACTTAGTATTCCTTGTAGTCCAAGACACAAATTAGCAGAAAACCATCTGTTTTAATTTTATACTTTCCCATTCTTCAAATCATGATGTATATGATAGCATCATTGCTGTCAACAAGTTGAGTGCAAACACGTGCCTGTGTAATATTTCTGTTATGAGTCATTCCTATTGAATGTTGAACTGTGAAGAGTAATGGTAAACCAGACATTTTCTTCTCGAAAATCTTTCAGATAGTGACAATAATTAGCAGGGGTAAAAGTCACTAAAATCAGTAATCTGAATTACAGTAACAGGAATGTCTGATGTCCTGAGTGACTATATAATTCCTATATAATTTTTTTTTTCCTTTATCAAGCTGGTTAACAAAGGTAGAAAAGGGCTTGAGCTTTTTTGGTTGCACATATAAATAAGTCTAGTTTTCCCCTCTAACCTCCATTTCTCATATTAGCTTAAAAATATCACAACTATTAATAAATTTTTCTCTGTCTTTATAGAGAGTAGTCATTGAAAGTTTATTCTGAAGCACTTTTCCAAGATCTTTATTGAAGGTCTGAATATACAGCAAAAACATGTTCTACCATGGTTTTGCTGTGCTGTAAGTAAATACTTCAAGGTTTTAAAAGTCTGAATGAAAATAGGAAATGTTTTTGCTACTTACCTCTTATTCATCAATTTCACAAATAAAATTGCATCCAAAATGCATGCTTACCAAAGTGGATTGAGCTGGAGTCAGGCTAGAAATAACACAGCCTTTTAAGTTGGTAGTGTATCATAGGAAAAAAGAATGTGTATCTTTTTTTATAGGTCATCTTTTCAAGCTGTGAAGCTGAATTATGCCCCAGATCTGTCCTTGCTGAAAATTAGGATATTTTTGTATATTCTTTTAGTCTGAATTCAAGCTATTATAGAAGCTTTCATGAAAGAACACGTCTATGGTTTTGTGTGACTACTAAAATCAGCTGGCAATGGTATATTTGAGAAAGCATGAAGGAGGGTTTGTCATGTGGAATCCAACAATATAGTACTTTGTTTTTCTTAACAAAAGCCTTCTGTCTGTCTATTTTGATCTTGCAGACAATGGCCTTCAGACACCAAAACACAAGACGAATTGAAGGCCTGGATAGCAATGTGTGGTGAGTAAAAGGAAAATATCTGCAAATTTCAGAAAATGTCTTCTTCTGATATATTTCCTTTCCAGATAGATAATTGTTGCCAATAAGAATGTACATAGCATTTGCTATTTCTGATGAAGTATATTTGGCACCTACTTAGAAGCAGTGAACCAAATTCTGCTAAAGGAGTGATTTAATTCTTATTCTTGAGCTTTAAATATTAGGCTTAGGCCTCTCTTTATCTAGTAAACCACCCAAGACAAGTATAACTCTTGGAGATAGCTAGCTTTAAAATGTAACATTAACTTCATTGAGTAATGTTTTTCAATTACACTTCATCTGTGTTTACCAAATGAGTCAGATTTCTTTTGAAAGTCATTATACTTGTATTTATGGTTTAGCTCATTATTTTCAATACACTTTTTCTGGGTCATAAAGCAATATTGCTATCACTGGTAAATATGGGATTTTGTTAGTTGGTGAAAACACTAATTTTGGCTTATGTGTATATATATATATATATATATATGTATACAAGGTGTTTTGGTTAGAATCATAGAATAGTAGGGATTGTGGTGGACTTCCAGAGATCATTGAGTCCAATCCCCCTGCCACAGCAGGATCATCTTGGGCAGGTCACACAGGAATACATCCAGATGGGTCTTTCAAGTCTCCAGAGAAGGAGACTCCACAACCTCCTTGGGCAGCCTGCTCTAGCACCCATACAGTAAAGAAGTTTTTCCTTATGCTGATGTGGAACTTTCTGTGTTCCAGTTTGTGTCCATTTGCCCTTGTCCTATCACAGAACACCACTGAAAAGAGACTGGCCCCTTCTTGACACCCACACTTGGGATGAGTTCTGTTATGCACCCACCTGCATAACATTTAGGTGTCAGCTTATGCAAGATCTTGCAGAGGACAAACCAATCAGCATCTATGTTTTGCTAGCCTCAAGCTCATTTTTAGCAATTTGTGTTAACTTTTCTCAGAACTGTGATGCTGTGTGGGTTGGTGTTCGGGATTTAAAAAAAATACCTTGTTAACGTTTGGTTAGGAAGGAAAGGATAAAATGCAAAGCTTGCTTGTGAAGGGAGGAAAAAATAGTTCAAGAATCCTAACATTTCTATATGGTAAGCTACTGGGAGCAGTTAATGAACAGCCTGAATGCATCTGTTGCCTAAAGTGCAACAAAAAAAATTTATAGCACTCTGAGGTCACTGAATAGTTTAAATGACACCTTCATGTGACAGAATCTTGTGCCAGGGGAGGTGTAGGCTGGACGTTAGGAAGAAAGTCTTCACTGAAAGAGTGATTTGCCATTGGAATGGGCTGCCCAGGGAAGTGGTGGAGTTGCAATCACTGGAAGTGTTTAAAAAGAGCCTGTACGAGGCATTAAGTGCCATGGTTTAGTTGATTAGATGATGTTGGGTGATAGGTTGGACTTGATGATCTCGAAGGTCTCTTCCAGCCTGGCTAATTCTGCGATTCTGTGTAACGTGTCTGTTCTAATTAGGCCTATTTTATTTTGCAAAAAGAGTAGGTTTAATTTCTGCCTATATCCACAGTTACTGTGTGTTTGTGCTTGTGCACATCTGAACACAGTTCTACTGGCAGAAAAGTTACTTGATGGATCCAGAAAGTCAACCTTGTGTTTGATTCCCTCTGACTGGTGGTTGCTTACTACTGTCCCAGCCCTCACCTCTCCATGTGAGCACTCTACTTAAATGTGTTTCTGCTGCTGTGAATTTTGCAAAATGAAATACTTCCCCCCTGCCCCCTTTTAATGCTAATGAAGGAAAGGATAATTTTATATGGTATGTTAACCTTAAGCTTTTTTTCCCTCTAGGGTTGAATTTACAAAGGTAGCAGCAGATCCCTCAATTGTTAATCTTGGTCAAGGCCTTCCTGACATATCCCCTCCCAGCTATGTTAAAGAAGAGCTGGCAAAGGCAGCAGCAGTTGACAGACTGAACCAGTACACACGAGGATTTGTAAGTACTATGGAACTGGACACTTGAGTTCAGTGGAGAACATGCCACAGGGAAAAGAAATCACTTTGCTTTAAATTGATTTTTATCTGTAGGTCATACTGACATGTCACAAATTAATTGGATCTAGTAGTCTTATCTGTTATTAATGAACATCCTCTCTGTAGGTTTCTTTAAGACAAAATCCTTCAAGAGCAAAATGATAGAGCACATCTGGGACAGACTGTCTTCAAAGAGTCAATTCAAAGTTTAAAGAGTGTAAATTATACATTTATCTCTGATTTTGGTCAGTGTAAACATGAGTCTGATAGGATAATGATAAGTGAGAAACACCTGGTACCACTTGAGACATCACCTCTGGGATCAAGAAAATATACACCTATAACATGTAGCAGACTTCAGAGGAGATTAGGAAGGGATGAAAGCAGTAAGTTTTTGCCCCTGGAAGATACTCACTACTCATTCTGTAAGCTGGCCTGTAGCATTTATGTTGGGGTGTCTCTCATTGATCATTGTCCATTGGACTATTACTGTTTTAGTATCACATCTTCCTTGTTTGATTTATCTTTCTTTTCTTTTGTAGCAAAGATAAAGCATAGTGAGAATCACATGCCAGGATTGCTACAAGACCCTAATGAGACTATCTAATGTTTCTTTTGGATGACCATGTTATGCAACAGTGATAGAAAAATATTGTATAGATGGCAGGCCAGCAGTTGTATTGGTAGTTGTGACATCGTTGTGTATATATTCCAACATGACTTTTTGCTTATTTGCTGAGAATCTGCATGCGTTAGGGACAATGCCTAAAGCTGTCGCAGTAAGCAGAGTGGAGACTCCACCAGCCACTGTACCTGAGCAAGGCAGGCCCATAGATGGCTGAGGCCAGCCCAGATTGCTAGGCTAGGTTGTGGTGGTGAGGTGGACCTGAGGTTAAGCCAGGAAGTCAATCCACAGCTCAGTGGTTGGATGTAACTGGTGATCACTGGGCAGGTCCAGGGTGACACGTCAGGTCTAAGGTCAAGCCACAAAATGAAGCAACAGGTAGGGGCCAGGTTAAAAGATTCTATGGCCAGGTACAAGCAAAGTTGTAACTGAATTGCAGATTAGCAGCCTTACTGCATAGTGCTTAAGTGGAGCCCCTGGAGCAGGGGCTTAGCTCTGGATAGAGGACCCAGGTAAGGCTGTCATGGCCACTAAAGCTTATTAGGGCACTGAGGGCCCTGGCAAGAACAGAAAGGAAACCCAAATATTCCCAGTGACTGTAGTGTCATTCCATCCTTCTTTGGGTCATTTTGTTTAATCTCTCTTGGCTGTGTGCAGAGTCTCTGGAAGTATGAGACAGAAATATATAAAACTCTCTATATAAACATGCAAGTATAAAGTAATTATTTTGTGTCAGACATGCATAAAAGATGGCTGGGATTTAATGAACTTGTGGGGTAAGCATTAGTATGTTCATCACCCATGCTAAGTAGCTCAAAAGTCTTTGCTGACCAGACAGACAAAGTTTGGAGGAGGACTGGCACTGAGAGAAAGGTTTACAGAGCGAATGGGCTACAGTCTATCTTCTGACAAATATTCACAGACTGAATTTAAAACAATTTGTAAATGAAGCATAAATATAATTTCCCTAATGCATGCCATTATTCAATATTTACTTTTATATCTTTCTTCTTTTTTTTCCAAATAGTTAATTCCAGTGATCATTATGAATGTTTGCAGATGTATTATACTATAGACAGTAATGAAAGAGGAATTTTTACCATTATTTTCATCTTCATCCCTTGTACTTCCTCTACAAAATTCATCATTTCTAAAGTTTTTGAGCAAAATATTTGTGGTAGCAAATATAGGAGAGATGAGTATGAATGACGCACATTCATCTGATAATTGAGATGTCTCAGCTGTCTGTGGCACTTGGACTTCTCATTGACTGTAGAGCTGTGACCTGTAGAGTGGCCTAATGTGACTTGGGTGGTGCAGCATTCCTGTGCAGCTGAGACAGTCATGGCAAGAAATGTTTGTCATTTGAATCAGCAATGGCCTGCAAGCTTTAATTTATGATAATATTTTTGTTTACAGAAGGGTTCATGTGCAATATGTTAGTCAGGAATTTTCATTACATATTTGTGTTTTCTCAAGGAGCTGTTTTCTATTTCTAGCAAGTGTGCAAAAAGGAAAAGTATTTTCACAGCAGGAAGCCTGTAGTCTTGCTGAGTAAACAGAATTGTACTTTCTGTAATGTGTATGATCATTGTTGCATATTTATTTTCCTGTTCCTTGCACTTTTGAGAAGAGTACATTCATTGCTGTGTACCTGTAGGGGACACTGTAGTGAATGGTGCTCTGAGATATGACTATATGAATTATCATTGTGATCACAAGTGCTGTTTATCAGCAGTATACAATCAGAATAAAAAGATTACCCTTACACCAAAGAATTTTTAGTTGAAAGGTAAGAAACAGAAGCAGCTTCAGATGAAAATATGGACATGAGGGAAAGAGAAACTAAAGGAAGTAAGGCTGAATTTGTCAGAGTATTCACACATAATCACACAATGTTATGGGTTGGAAGAGACCTCTAGAAATCATTGAGTCCAACCCCCTGCCAGAGCAGGATCACCTAGGACAGGATGCACAGGAACACATCCAGTCGGGTTTTGAAAGTCTCCAGAGAAGACTCCATGACCTCTCTGGGCAGCCTGTTCCAGTGCTCTGTTACCCTCATCATAAAGTGGTGCCTCCTCCTGTTGATGTGGAACCTCATGTGTTCTAGCTTGTACCCATTGTTCCTTGTCCTATCCTTAGGCACCACGCAAAAGAGGCTGTCGCCTTCATCTTGACACCCATCCCTCAGATATTTATAGACATTAGTAAGATCCCCTCTCAGCCTTTTCCTCTCAAGACTAAAGAGCCCCAGGTCTCAGTCTTTTTTTATAGGAGAGATGTTCAAGTCCTGCAATCATCCTCATAGCTCTCTGTTGGATTCTGTCCTGTCTCTCCTCCTGTCTCTTGCCTTAGTTTTCCTGTAGGCTACTTGAAGCTATCCTAGGATGATACAAGAAGATAGAAATTTTAAAGCATCAGATACACAAAAATTAATTTCTTAGTAGATACAAATAAACTGAAACCAGTGTGCAAAAACTTTAAATTGTGCTACTGGTTAACAGCTGTTAGCACTGAAAGCTCATCTCATATTTCTCTATTTCCCAATATATTATTTTGATGTATCTGGAAAATCCCCAAATACAGACTTTGTGCAGCATCAGGAGCACACCAGTCAGCTGCATTTGTTTGTTTTGAACAGGGACATCCATCACTGGTGAAAGCCTTGTCTCAAGTCTATGGGAGAGTTTGTGGAAGGAAGATTGATCCTCTCACAGATATCCTGGTGACCGTGGGAGCTTATGGATCTCTCTTTAGTACAATACAGGCATTAATTGAAGAGGGAGATGAAGTAAGTTTTGATTTGAAATATTCACATGTACTCACTGAAATGAGAATTTGCCTGGTATTATTTGTCCCATTTTAAATACAAGTTAATGTTGGGCCTTCTTTCTGATCTCCATTAATTAGATTTGTTACAGTATCACAGAAGCCAGAGGAGATCAGCCTTCAGATGTCTTCCTACCATTCACCAACTCACAAACCCCTTGCTTTCATACTAATGCTACCTGTAGCTGTTTCTTTGTCACTGTTACTATTAGGTGACACAGCCCAATTTCTTATTTGAGAAAACTTGAAGGATGTTGGCTGCAACAGAAGACTAAATGTGGTACAAAGTATTGCTGGTATTTGAGTAACCATTGTGTACTGAGTTCTGTTTTGAACCATTTCGTACAGCAGCACAGGTAGCAGAAAAGTCTGTTAAAGAAAGGATTGCTAGTTTACTATACTAGCTGTGATGGTTTCATGTCTTCACTACTGATGTTGGCCTTTTTGACAATCATATTAAGAGTAATTTTGGGGGTATTTATATCCACAGTGGACAAGAACTTTTTGTGTTGTCCTGTGTTATGCTTTCAGTGTTTTGTTGGTTTTGTTTGTATAATGTATTCCCATCTGCATCTTTTCTTCCCTTTCTGTTGCTTTGATACTTCAGTTCTCTGCTATTAGCCTTTGGTGGGTTTTTATGTTTGTTTGTTGGTTTTGTTCTATTTTCTTATTATCTAGCCTCTATGCAGTTTTCTTGGAATTTGTCTTCATTTTCTAGCTGAAGATGTTCTGATAAAATTTTGGGGACTTAAGTCATTCTCCTTAGATTTCTAGATACTTGGAAGTCCTTGAATTTCATGGACAGAATTAGGGCAGCTGTGCTGTGGTTCAACAATTTAATGTTGCCATCTTCCATCTTTGTCTCGCACCTTCAAATCTGTGTGTAGGACCCAAACATTACTAATACTATATTTTAATTGTAATGTGTAACTGTAGAACAACAGCCAGGGTGTGTTACCAAAAACATGTAGTGCTTATCACACGCAGAGTGAAGACGTTGTATGAGAGTCTAAAGAGGAATAATCTGCAATGTTAGATCAGAATGGAGTGGCAGAAACGTTATCAAGTTAGGTCACCAAAGTAAATCTGGAAGTATGATGGTGTCATGCATGGCCAGTTCTGTTTCTGATATTGATGATTGTAATTTCAGGTAATAATAATAGAGCCATTTTATGACTGCTATGAACCAATGGTAAAGATGGCAGGTGCAAAGCCTGTTTTCATCCCACTGCGATATGTGAGTAGCCTTTTAAAAATTATTTACCATACAAAGTTTCTCATCCATACTTAATACAGTTTGATGCTTTACTATGTATTTTTTCATAATATCCAATTTAATAACAATGAGATAGATTGCTGTAGTGTAAGTCTGAGGTAATGATAATCCAAAGCAGAATATTTTACTCGTGTTGGAGAAGGTGGGACGATGTTTATCATTTACTTTAATTGGTGCGTTCTGAAATCTGATCCAAATTCCTTTTTGGATGTCATCAGAGATGTTTTCAGTGCAAGTAAGGGAAGGAGAGCTACATATCAGTGTAATTTCTGTATCTGCTGGTTTTCAAAGATCTGGTTTCTGATCACTTCAACTCCTAAAGTGATAGAATACAATGTTTTTCCAAAATTTGTTTACTAAATAAGGAGCAATCATGCAGTGAAGTTAAAATTTGCTATACATATGAGAACTACTGTTTCCTTTACTGGTAAAAAAGAGCAATTTTGATATAGGTTAATTTTCAGGTTGGTACTTCGGGCCTTATGTTGGCAGCTTGCAAGGGTCATTCTGAATGCAAAGGATTGATCCTATTACCATTGCCTTGGGTGGCTGGCAGCCTTGGATGGGGAGGGCTGAGTGGCTCTTTAGGCAGGTCTGTTGAATGAACACCATGAAATCAGAACACCAGGGTAACAAAACCCCCAGGACTGCAGTAGGAATAGCTGAGCCCGTTCCTCTTTGTGCCCTCCTTCTAGGGATATTTAGGATGACAGGGTTCCTCCAAGTATTTTCTGTTTCACATTGTTGGTTTTGGTCTGACCCTCTCCCCATAATGTGCTCTTTGTACTCTGTAGCAACTGGCCCAGACTTTGTGTTAATACCAGAGCAGCTCCAGAGCTTTAGTGGTGCAGAATTTTTTGCCGTTAGAATATTTTCATATGGGCAAGGAGGAGGAAAAGACCTTGTATCTCTTCAGCAGTGGTCAATCTAGCCAAGCAAGCACACACTTGTTCTAGTGTCTGGGAAGACCATAAATTCCTCTGACATATGACTTGGCTTCCTGCATTACACACTGTTATAACCAGCATATGTGTAACCAGATACTGGAAACCAGTTCCTGGGGAAGCTTTAAAACAGACAGAGGCCATAGAGGACCACCACTGTCACAATAATTTACCTTGCTCTTAGCCTCTCTGCCTGTTCCTACAAGTGCCTTCTCCCAGGAGAGCAGGACAGATTGGATAGGTTAAGTGTGGTTACGCAAGGGTCTAAGGGAAATAAGCTGGGCATCTCTGCTTCGGCTATGGCATATTCCATTCAACTAATGCATAAATTATTCTTGGTTTTTTTCTAGAAAAAAAATGGAAAATCTGCATCTAGTGCTGACTGGGTCTTAGATCCTGATGAACTTGCAAATAAATTTAATTCCAAAACCAAAGCAATCATTCTGAATACCCCACACAACCCTATAGGCAAGGTAAGAGCCCCGCTTTAATACTACTGCAATTTCAGAGTATGCCTTAAATACTGTGGTTAATGCATTGTCTCTTACTTTCTTGTATACCAGGTGTTTAGCAGAGAAGAGCTCCAGGTAATAGCTGATCTCTGTATTAAACACGATACCCTGTGCATCAGCGATGAGGTGTATGAATGGATGGTGTATACAGGAAATAAACACATTAAAATAGGTACTGATTTTTTTTGTAACATCTTAGAAGTGGTTGTCTCAGAGATAATGGTTGCTGGAAGTAGCTCAAACTTCAAGCTTTGACTATTTTACAATGTTTAGGGGAGAGATCCTCTCTTTTCTGAAAAATATTTTAAAGAATAACTTACAAATAGAATTAAAAAACACTTTTAATTGACTCTGGAGTACCTATCCATAGAAACCAGTGGGACTAATAGTCATGAATCACTTATGATCATTGGAATATTCAGTTCCTTTGGCCATGACAAGTATAACTGCTATCCATTGGACTGTGCTCTGAAAAACTAATGGAAGGAACAGGGATTAAAACTCCCTTCTCAAAGCATTGCAGAGATAACCAATGAGGGAAGTGCATAGTGGAAACAATTATTTTTGCTCCATTACTTAAAAAAATAAAAGTCCAAAACACATAAAGGTTAGTGTGGAGAAAGTGCATAAACACTGTCCCTCAAAAGTACAGAGACAGCATTAAATAATTGACATTGAATTCAGTGAAGTCACTGAACAGCTGTCTGAAAGCATGCTAAGACTTCAGGCAGTATTGCTACAGAGGTAAAGTACCATTGCAAGAACAGAAAACCAAACACAGTATTGTGTCCCTGTCCCCCTTGTTTTGCTTCTGGATCTGAGTTCACTGAAGTTAGTGGAATTGCGCCCACTGTCTCAGAACAAATTGATCTAGTGCAGGCTACCAAACTCCTACCCCAATCCTGTAATGCTACAGCTAAGCATTTATGTAGAATTTCTGGTGTGATAGTCTTGGTTTAGATCTGCTGATACATCTGAGCTGGCTGAAGTCTAAAAGTTCCTTCTTGTATACAGACATTCTGTTTATGATGGTAGTGTCTTGCATGAACTCTTATGATACACTTGCTGTCGTAATGAAGGCACATTTCAGTCGTGTGCAATAGAGCTGTTTAGTTGAGATTAAACAACAAAATCAAGAAACATAAGTACAAGTTAGACATGAAAAATCATAGCTTTTTTTTTCTGGTTTTACCACTAGTTGAACACTGAGTAACCTTGCTTCTATGCTTCAATTCTATTTATGAAGATTGACAATGAAAGAAACTTTTTATTACTGGGGCTACATAATTTTAAAAATGATTCTTATAAATTGCAAAAAGGAAATTCTATCTAATTCACCTTGCAAAGCTTATTAGCTCAGCTACATGGTGATTGTCTTGGCTGTGCATATGCTATGAATCTGTTTTGAAAGTGGCCTAATGTTATGCTCTTGGGATGCCTTGATGGTGATACCTTCTCAAAGACCTTCAGACGTGGAAGAAAGGGAACATTTTGGGTACATTATCATGGTAGTGGTCTGAGTCACTGCATCCTAACCAGTTACCACAGTAACCAATCCTGTGTGGCTCATCATAACCCAATTACAAAGTAAAATGAGTTAAATTAAAGCTCTCTTCATGGTCTTAGCAGGTGATTCATGCAAACAGCTGTCCTCAGAACCAAAATCTCTGTGGGTGGTGTAAGGTAATCCATTTTCTTTTGCAATGGCAGCAGGTCTGAACACTCATGCTGTCAGTTACACTCTGTCTTAGTGTACAAGTGGTGAATTCCTAAGACACAGTAACTCTGTTGTTCATTAGTATCACTACTGTAATTTTAATGCTTAAAAAAAACCCCTTTCCAGTTGAACAAAAGGCATTCTGCAGTTTAGCATTAAATGTAAAAATACCATGTAATGATAATGCAGATTAAAGCTTGTACAGTTGATCAGCTAGGTTTAGGTACATATTCTCTAACAGTTCCCATGATACCATCTATAGTGTTAAAACGACTATAAAACCTTCATGGTAACACTGTAAACAATAACATTCTTTTAGTAAAAGAAACATGATTGCTCTTTTTAACCTAAGTTTCTTAAGTTTATTTTTTTAGAAGTCTATCAAGGTAGTGCAAGAAAAAATAAATATGTTATTTTACTGTTTCAAAACTCTTGTTTCCATATTTAGTCTCTACATATCCCATCAAATGCAGTGATGCTTTGAGAGAGATGCAAAATGAAGATTGCATCAATTTATGGAGTCTAATGGTGGTTCCCTGATAGAATGTGACAGGGGTTGCTAGACACAAATCATAAAGTTAGTAGTCTTTGTGCTGTCACTGAAGCAGTTTTCTGTAGTGTAGAGCTCTTCAGCATGTTTCTTATGGTTATTTGACTTCCATAAAAGTGTGGACATCATCTAAGTAATGATTAGGGTTGCAATGGCAGATTTAGAGATTGCATCTCATTAACTGCGGATTCTGAACAAGCCTCTCAACAAGCTGAGTGTCATCTCGGCTAACAGGCTCATTATGTGTGCTGGTTTGCACTTGAGATTTTAAATTGTAGACAGACTTGGTTATGGTGTCATACAATGGCACAGAGGAATTTCCCCTTCTATTTAAAACTTGCTGCTTGTAAAAGCAATGGAACTGCTGCTTCCCTGTGCCCTTTTGCTGTTGCTATTGTTTGAAATACTGTTACATTCTGACTCTGAGGCTGAATTCCTATGATTGTGTGGCAAAACAGTCTCACAAGAGGGCATTAGCAGTGAAATGAAATTCTTTTTGTAGTCTGTGAGTGCTAGTTTGGTTGCCATTAGGAAGTGATCTATACTCTTGACCTAGCTAGCTAGAAGATGTATCCATTCAAACTACCTTAATCCTTACAGAAATCCTTGGCTTGATGTTATTGTCAGTCCTAGACCTGTTCAAATTACGAAACAAGACAATCTTTCTTCACTCTGCTAGTTTTCTGATTCTTGTGGTGTTTGGTTCCAGGTTAGAAATCTTAGTAATTATTTTCTTTTTCTAATGCCTTCGCCAGCGACACTCAACTGGACAGTTCTATTAAAATGGCTTGCAGTGCCTGAATTACCGTTGTATATGGTGCTATTACCAGGCATCAGGAATAATGCTGTCTTGAGATGAATGGGTAGCCACTGATTAGATCATATCTCTTATGAATAATTAAGCATTGGAGCTGAGGATAACTAGCATGTAGTTTTCACGGACTGTGTCTGTAATTTTCTGCCTCTTTCTCCTTTCATTAATCCTTACCTTCTTTTCATGCCAAAATCCATTGGTCCATATATCCTTCCTTATTTATTACAAGTGATATAACTTTACAGTATTCTCAGTGCTTGCTTAATCAGCTGCAATGATATATCTACATGTAGGCCTGAGCTGGGGGCAGTAGAGTTGTTCTAACTACATAGCATGTGTGAGTGCACCTATACTCAAGTGATTTTATTTTATATACAGCTATGTTGCCAGGTATGTGGGAAAGAACAATAACTATAGGAAGTGCTGGAAAAACATACAGTGTAACTGGCTGGAAGGTAAGAAAAATGAGCATAAAGAGATTTCAGTTATATAAATAACAGAGTACATTTATTTCACTAGAAGAGTCTCTGGTTTTATGAGCTGTCCTTTGAAAGCTTCTGTCAAATCTTCATGTCTCTGAAACATGAAGATACCATTCAGTTGGAGCAATTACCTATCTATACCAGGCATGTTTTAATTTTCCTCTTGTCTCTTGATTTAATAAGCTCTTGTGAAAAAACTGCACTAAAACCCAAACACGGTATGATCTGTTCAAAACCAGTCAAGATTCCTGGAGAAAATAGGGATATTGTAATATTTTAGCTTTCCAGTTTTATAGTGATATTTTCAGATTGTGTTAGTTTTGGAGAGGCTTATATTTCTGTAACATATTTAGTGATAGTGTCTTGCTTGACTTCAAAATACATATCAGAAAGCAAACAAAAATATTTAAATATTTGGCAACTAAATTCTGTCTTCATACTGAACCATGACATATAGGATTCATTAGTAAGGTTCTATATTCAAACCACCTTTGACACAGGAGCTTATGAGGTAGAATAATTCTAAACCAAACTGCTCAATTTGATTTCTAACCCTTGTTATATGAAGAGTTAAAAGTTTGTTTAGTACTCTATGAGAGATAGGTATAAGTGGAACTACAACTGCTGACATAAGTCTTGGGGTTTTTTTTTAATGGCATCATTCAGCAAACTTTTTGTAAACCAAGTATTTTCTTAATGCTTTATCAAAACAAATTTACTACCAATACTTGAGAGAAAAATTGAGACAGTGGCTGATTTTAATTATTTGTGAATATTGAGTAACACCACTGCTCTAAGTATAACATATGAATATTTTCTTCCCTCAGCTTGGTTGGTCTATTGGCCCTCAGAACCTGATTAAGCACTTGCAAGTTGTTCATCAAAATACACTGTATACTTGTCCAACTCCATTACAGGTAGGTGATGGGGCAGAGAAGGTTACTTTCTGGTGCAGCAAAACTGTAGGCCTCGCTGTAACAAAACAATCACAACTATGAATTTGAGTTTTCAAAATATATATTCAGGGTGCAAGAAGAGGAGACGAGAGACATTTTTAAAACAACAAATCACAGTCTTTCAGACTTTCTTCTATTACCTATGAACTGCTACTTCTTGTGTAAAACATGACAATCTATTTCCTAGCAAATACAAGTATAAGCTGTTACAATAACATCTGTCTTCCAGTGTCTAGTATTCTATGATGCATTCTGATTGATATTCAAACTTGGCTTCAGATTGTAAACTCCTGTGTCAAGGACTGTGACTACTGTATATGGTACCTAGTACATGATTGGGTGCTTTGAGTGTTGCCTCAGCGCAAAGTAACAAACACACTTGGACGCAGCTTGTGTAATTTGTGTATGCTGATTGGCTTACCAAGAGCCAGAATCAAAGAAAAATCCACATGGTTTCACTAAGAAATGTGTGTCTGAGTTCACTGAGTGTCCATCAGTATTTTGAACGTTAATTACATTTCCAGGAGGCCTTGGCACAAGCACTTTGGGTAGACTACAAACGCATGGATGACCCAGACTGCTATTTTTACTCGCTGTCTCGAGAGCTGGAAAGCAAGCGTGATCGGATGGCTCGGCTGCTTCAGGAAGCTGGACTAAAGCCTGTGATTCCAGATGGAGGATACTTTATTATAGTTGATGTTTCTGCACTAAGTTAGTATAAGGTTATTATTAAAAAGGGTGTGGAAAGCAAATACTATAGTTAATCTGAAAATGCAATTTTAATTTTAAACTATGCTCTCATTTCATGTTGGCATAATGTTGTCAGAAGTATTAACCAGGACTGAAATGTTGTGTTTGACCATAGCCTGGGAGGTAGATTTTTATAAGCTTCAGTAAAGCCTTTGTTTGTGTTCCTAACTACTGTCTGTTTTGCAACTCTTTGGCAAAGTTTTAGGGAGGATAAAGAAGGTGGATAAAAATTTCTGTTTTCAGAAGGCCTATGATTATGAAAAAGTTTTGAGAGCCAGGGAGACCTAGCTTAACATCCTGAGTTTGTACCATTTGTACTTTCCCCTTTCTGTTTGTTTGTTTGGTTTTGTTTGTTTTTCTTAATATGAAATCATACTCTGAAGGCATTCTGATTTCTAAACAATGTAAAGTGAAGCGCTGCCAAAATTTACAGAACCTTTTGGAAATTCGGGTTAGGGTAACTCTGGAGAAAGAATTCCCACAGGGGAATGTTTTCACATTTTTCAGTAACTGGTCCTAGTGACACTTGTTATTCACAAAGAAATGTTTAAATGCAGCTGGACCTCGCAGTGCTATTGTGTGTCACAAAGATTTTAGATACCGTAGTTTCACCGATGAAAAAATTGCAGTTGCAGTGATTATTGCAGTCCATGTAATAGTCTTCAGTGTCCTCCACAGTCCTGATACTACGTCAGTAGCCCAAACTTGAGGATTTCTTGGCCTGCTGTATGGTTTTCTTAAAAGCTATGTGTTTGAATTTATTTTGAATGGAAAGCAAGTGCTCAGGTCAGAATGGAAAGGATCAATCTGTTGGCCTATTTTAATTGTTATTCTACAATTTATTAATTATCTTTTTAAAGTAAAGACATTCTTAGTCTTAAGTGGTAACTACAATAAAATGCTGTTAATTAATAGCTTCCCAATGGAATCTAGGAAATCTTACTTGTTTTCAATTTAATATTCTAGATGTGGATCTCTCTGACGTAGATGAGAAACAACCTTATGATTATAAATTTGTCAAATGGATGATAACATCTAAGGTAAGGTGTCTTAGTCACGTGAGGAAGAAGCTCTTCACTGTGAGAGTGGTGAAGCTCTGGAATGGGTTGTCCAGGGAGGTGGTTGAGGCCCCATCCCTGGAGGTGTTTAAGACCAGGCTGAATGAGGCTCTGGCCAGCCTGATCTATTGTGAGGTGTCCCTGCCCGTGGCAGGGGGGTTGGAACCCTGACTGATTCTATGATTCTATGCTAGTTTTAGAAATGCTTTTCTGTTGAAATCAAGAGCAATACAACTGTACTTACTCAATAATGTAGTAGAGATACTCTATTCAAAATATTACTTGGTATGTATAGTAAATGCTGATAATGTGGCTAAAATATTGCTAAATATGCTTAAAATGTACCATGTAGGTTTGTGTTACATCCCAACAGTTTTCTTTCAGCATGCTTAAATGCTACTTTTACAAAAGTACCTTTGAAATGCTTTGCCTAAGAAAAGCAATTTGAATTTAGTTAAGCCTAGCTAGTACATATGAAACCAAACCTTGTCTTTCCCTCTCGTGTTGGGAGGTAGAGTTCTAAAAGCCAGAAGAGTAAAACCATCATGCTTAAAACAGATATATTTTGTTTTAACACGTATATGAAATAAGCAAACAATATTTCTGCTTTATGTTTCAGAAGCTGTCAGCAATTCCTCTTTCAGCATTCTGTGGTCCTGAGACAAAAAGTCAGTTTGAAAAATATATACGTTTTTGCTTCATTAAGGTAAATTTGTGTCCTGGGAAGGCTGAAGACACCTAAAAATCAATGCAGTACAGAAAGATGCAAGAGTGTGATACATTTTGCCCAGGATCTCCTGAGTTGGATAGTTTTAGGAACAGAAAGTTAGATTCGTGTAAAATTCAGCACAAAGCAGCTTCAACTGTCCTTTTGCTGAGGGACTTTAAACCACAGGTATGCATGGCATGGCTATGAAGGACAAGTGGCAGAAAACAATTGGGTAGGCAGGCCTTTTTTAACCTACTGTATTGATTTTTAAAAACATTGTTGACTAGTGGCAACAGTGAAAATGAATGACATGGGTACCCTACCAGTTAAGGTGAATTCTTTAACCAAAGCAGGAATTAATTGTACAGCAAAGTGCTCTACTCCATGACCATTCAATTTCCAACTACAACAGTGAAGATGTCTCCTGCAAGGTTTAGCTCACTTGCCTGAAAATACATAGGCTTTCACATAAGCTCCAAATTATGATAGAAAACTAAGACACAGGAAGTCATCTTACGTGTTTTTTGTGAATTGGCTGACTTCTGACATTTTTTTGAGCACTTTCTTTTCACATATTCTTCCTCCTCTTGAATCTGTTCTTGAAAAGGCTGACAGACTTTGGGGACAGATACATAATCTTTAAGTCCACAGCCCTAAGATGTTTTCCAGTTGTTCAGTAACAGGGCCAGCGTAGTAGAATGTGCAACTCCTTAAATGTTGAAGTGTAAAGACTGGGTCCTTAGCTTGAACCAGTAATGAAAGGGAGCGCCTGCTCGTGTTACTTAGTTTTGAGATACAAAGACTATGATATACTGAGCCAGTAACAAATACAGGCTGAGCTGAGAGTAGCTCTGAAGAAAGAGACCTGGGTATATTGATGAGAAGCTCAACATGAGCCAGCAGTGTGGTCACGCAGCCCGGAAGTCAAATTGTATCCTAGATAGCAGGTCACGAGAGGTGATTCTTCCCCTTTAACTCTGCTCTTTTGAGACCCCACCTGGAATACTGCATCCAGTTCTGGTGTGCCCATCATAAGGACACAGAGCTGTTGGAGCAAGTCCAGAGGAGGGCCACAAAGATTATCCAAGGGCTGGGACACCTCTGCTATGAGGATAGCCTGAGGGAGCTGGGGTTGCTCAGCCTAGAGAAGATAGGACTCTGGAGGGAACCTCATAGCTTTCTTCTAATACCTGAAGGGATCCTACAGGAAGACTGCAGAGGGGCTTTCATAAAGGTGTCTAGGAATAGGACAAAGGGGAATGGTTTGAAGCTGAGGGAGAGTACGGTTAGACTGGATCTTAGTATGGGGTGGTGAGACTCTGGAATAGGTTGTCCAGGGAGGTTGTAGATGCCTCCTCCCTGGGGGTGTTGAAGACCAGGCTGGATGAGGCCTTGAGCAGCCCAGTCTAGTTGAGAGGCGTCCCTACCCGTGTCAGGGAGGTTGGAGTAGATGACCTCTAAGGTCCCTAAGCCATTCTGTGATTCTATAACAAGGGGCACTGGTTTGACACTGCAGCAGGGTAGCATTTAGGTTGGACATCAGGAGGAAGTTCTTCACAATGAGAGGTGAAATACTGTAACAGGTTGTCCAGAGATGTGGTTGAGGCCCCATCCCTGGAGACATAAAAGATCAGACTTGATATGGCCCTGGGCAGCCTGGTCTAGTTGGAAGTGTCCCTGCCAACTCCAGGAGGATTGGGCAAGAAGATCTTTGAGGGTCCCTTCTAACGCAATGCAGTCTATGAATCTGTCAATCTGCAAACAGCCAGGATGAAACTAGCTGGTTGTATATGTAACTTGCCCAGGATGAAGAGCACTAATCATGACAAGTTAGACTACTTGTATGACTCACCAGGTTGTAGCCAAGCCACCCAACTGGCCAATGTATAGATCACCTATATTTATGAGGGATCGTGTTGAAACAGTTGACAGCATAACTTGGTTGTATGGAGGTCTAAAAATTCCAATTGTAAACATAATAATTAGGTAACTATCGTGTCTAATACAGAGCTGCCAAGTACAGCACTGCATAAATGCCAGGTATTTATTATAAGTACAGCTTTCATTGAATTTGGTAGCATGACTACTGAGAAAATGTATTTTAAATATACCTAATAAACATTTGTGAGAATCAGCACTGAATTCTCTGTGGAGGCTTGTTTTGTAGCTATAACTGTTATTGGAAAACTGACAGACATTCAGAGGATGCGAGTGGAACTGCCAAATGCTGATAATCATGACTGCTACTCTCTTCTCAAGAACTCCATACTTGCAGTAATAGTAATATTCTTTGTTTTGCAGAAAGACAGCACACTAGACGCAGCTGAAGTGATCCTGAAGAACTGGAATAAACAGACAGCCTGATTTTTCTTATTAACTCTTCCATCTGGTATAATTATTTAAAAGTAGGAGAGGTTATTGCAAATTTAAAAACAAATTACTTAATACAGTGCAGAATTAATATGATGTTGTAAGCAACTTTGTGCTGCCACCTGCTGAGGAGTTAAAATGACTTACTGAAATGCATTTAGTGCAACTCAGATTATTTTCAGACTTTTCAAAATTATGTAATTTTTTTTTTTCTTTAAAGAAATCCATGGGATTCACTTATTGTACTGAAAATCAAAAATCTGTAGTACTGTGTGTAAAAGAAGTAGGTGGTACAGGTATTTTTACACAAGGAAAAAAAGTGGGAGGTGGCTTTGGGATGAGTATAGCAACTAGGAGTGAGACTTAAATAGCTTGCAATGGAGAAAAATTTAAGATATACCTCATATTTGATAACTGCAGTGACTTTCTGCATACCTACCTACCCTTTCCATGCACAAATTGCACAGCCCTAAATAAACTGATTTAGTTAAATCACTACAGAATTTATACTGTAGACAAGACCAAAAAGTGCCAAGTTGCTATTTTTCCACAACAGTCATGTGTTTATCTGGAAGTATTCAGTCCTCAATAAAATCACAACAGCAGCATCTAGAATAGGAATTCTATTTACTCATGTCTACCCAGTTAGCTATTACATGGATGGATGCACAAAGCAGAATAGAAGACTTTGCTTTAGAGGATCCTTCACAATAAGATGTACAGTGACATAAATAATCCTGTCATCCTTTTTCTTACCATGTTCACAATAATGGTAACTTCACAACAAACTTATTTTAAACACTGATGTTTCCATTGTTATGTTTGAAATATCTCACTAGTATGCTAATGATTCACCAGCTAAAGCACCAGATTTGTGTTGAGACACACAGGTGACTATGTTTAAAGGTAGTTTTGCATTGTGTATAGGTGCAAAGTCTTACTCCTCTGCACTGCTTTGGCTGGGATTAAGAGTTAGTTTTCTTCATAGTAGCTGGTATGGGGCTATGATTTGGATTTGTGTCGAAAATAGTGTTGACAACACACATTTTAGTGACTGCTGAGTAGTAGTTACACAGTGTCAAGGCCCTTTCTGCTTCTCAGACTGCCCTGACAGAAGGTTGAATGTGCACAAAAGCTGGCAGAGGGCATAGCTGGGGTAACCGCCCTAAACTGGCAACAGGAATAGTCCATATTGTGTGTCAGTCACGTTCAGCAGTAAAACTGGGGAGGAGACCCGTGAAGTGGGGGCTGCTCTTTGGGAACTGGCTGAGCACCAGTTGGTTGGTAGTGAGTAATTGTTTACATTTGCATCACTTGTCTTTCTCAGGTTTTACTTTGCTCACTGGTATTTTTTCCCCTTTTCCTTACAATTTTAAAAATAATTATTTTAAAACTCTTTTCACCTCAACTCATGAGTTAGTTTCTTGCTTCTATCCTTCCAGTTTTCTCTCCATCTCCCTGTGATGGGGAGTGAATGAGTGAGTGAGCAGCTATGTGGTGCTTAGTTGCCAGCTGGGGTTAAACCACAGTCATCATGTTATATAGGACCTGTTGTCTGAGGCTTGAGTAGTTGATTTCTCCCCCCCCCCCCCCAATTTTGTCCAGGTGCTGTGATGTGGGGATCTTTTTGTTTCATGAAATGTCTGAACACATAAGATGCAGCACAGAAATTGATGTACCAAGCATAATTCAGCTACACTGGCTATTTATTGTATCTTAATTTGCTCCTTTTGAGGCATTTGACTGACATCTGCTACTGTAACAAAATGACCATTGGCTAAACCAACAAACCCTTACAAAGGACCTCTAGATATTCAAGTAAGAACCAGTGACTTGTTTTCATTAATGTACTGCTCATTGTGTTTGCAAAGGCATCTGAATATGTCATTGCCTTGTGGTAGAAATGATGCTGGTAATAGCAGCAGAAGAATTGCAATTTTATAAATTGCCAATTAAATAAGTTTTAAGATTATTGTAGCTGAAGCAATGGGAAAGAACAGATAGAGCTGGGGCTAAGGTGAACCTGATGTAAGTTACTGACATGACCTGTTGCTGACAGAGACTGTTAAGAGTGGTATACCCATCTGCCACATCAACCATTTCTTTTCCCCGCTCTTTGTTAACAAAGTGCTTGAAAAATTGCTGCAGGCAGAGAGTAAAGAAATGCTGAGATATGATCTATAATGTTTTGCAACACTTCTGAAAATTACTGTCTTTCTGTAGGGGAAATTAAATTATTTGAATTCAATAAGGTCAAGAGGAATGTGCTGCTGACACTGAGTGCCAGCAAATGATCTTTTTCATAGAAAGAATTCATGAGAACACAGGACAAACCTGGATGGGACTGACAGTGCTGATGTGGCACATCTGTTGCAGACACTGCTACATACACATTTCAGAGGTTATGAGGAAATGCAGTATTGCATGCTGTATTCACACTGATGGGGTTTTTTTATTGCTGTTTCATCTTTTGGTTTTATTGAACATTTATGAAAAGGGTTATGAAAAAAAGAAGCTTCAAATTACTATCTTAGCATCTGTATCTTCTAATAGTTCATCTTATTTTTATTCTAAAGGGTGTATCCTTTTAAAAAAATCTATGCAATGTGTTGGCAAGTTCAGAGTAGCTCATTTTCAGCCAGCACACAGCATTTCAGTAAGCAGGAAGGTGTTTAGAAGGTGTGTGATAATGAGTTTGACGCAGTATTAGCACGTATTAAAACAACTTTTCAACCCCTGATGAACTTTCTTCTTCGGGCTAGCAAATTGCAAAAATATTCTTTTTCTATGTGTTCTTAAGTGGTGTGAACAGCCCTTTGTATCTGATTAATATATAGCAAATTTACAAGTGTTCAGAAACTTTAAATACTGATCACGTTAAAGCACTGCAGTAATGTCCTTTTCCAAAATCGCCCCTCTCTTCGTAAGTGAGATACTTGTACCAAAGCAATACTTCTCCCCGTTTTACAGCTTGGGCTTGAAAAGCTATTGTTGCTGCTCAGTGGACCAGTTTTTCATAGGGGCAGTTTCTTTTGAAACAGTTGCCGTGGGATGGCAAGATGGGTGCAAGGGGGAAGAGACAGAAGAGATGCCCGTTTGCCAAGGGCTTACGTGAGCCACGGCCGGGTCCTGCAGAAGGGCCAGGTTCTTCTCATGGTCAAACTAGCACACGGCAAACTAGATCAGCGGTAGTAGATGACGCCAGTAAGCGAACACTAAACTTTTCTGGTATTTTCTTACCCTGAGAGTTTGCCCATTTTTTGTTCCAGAGTCGAGAACGTGTCTCCCAGACACTCGTGTGCAAACTCCGGCCGTTTTGCCTCAACTCGTTTTCTGCTCTATGTCACAAAAGCGGTGGAGTACGAGCGGCCACAGCTGACCCCGAGGGAGGTGCCGCGGGCAGCTCGGCTGTGGCGCAGCCGCGGCAGCTTCCGCAGGTGCCTGTGCTCTGCGGACTCTTGCTGGGCCCTTGGGTCGCAGCTTGTCAAAGGCGGAGAGTTCCAGCTCAGCCGCGTGCGGTGCGGCCATTTTAAATGACAGGAGCTCTCCGAACCCACAGTCCCGATGTATCCAACGTTGTCTGATTCGTTAGAACAAGACTTTGATCCCTAAGATGCTCTAGGTGCCAGGCCTCAGGCTCACTCGCACCTACTCTCTCCATTCTCTGGACTGGTGAAGCCCTTCCCATAAGCGGGCCGAGGCTTTCGGCGGCACTCAGGACTAAGGCCCAGCAGCTCCAGAGAGTGGTAAACACGCAGCCCCGCCCGCGCACAGACTCTAGCGGAAGTGTGGGGCCTGCTCGCACGCGCCTGCCACTTTGCCTCTGTTTGTCCTTTCGCGCGAACCGTAGCGAGCTCTTGGCAGGCTCCGCCCGCCGTTGCTGCTATATAAGAGAGGACGTTGCATAGCCGCCTGACTTCACAGAGGCACTGCAGCCAGTGCGAACCAACATGGCGTCCACGAGCCGGTATGGGAGGCCGGCCTGGGGTGCTCAAGGGGTCCATGAGGATGAGGGTCTTGGGGGAGGACGCGGGCCTCGAGGGAGGACACGGGCGGGCCTCTGCCATGTCTTACTATCTCTAGCACAGGGGAGAAAATGGCCGCATTACCCCTGCGGAGTACCCGAGGAGGAACGGGTGGCCATCGTCGCCCTTGCCCGACCCCGGTGCCTTAGCGCGGCTCTCTTGCTTCGCCGGGCAGCCAGTCTCTCTTCGGTTTCCCACGTCTTAGGTCCCTAGTGTGCGGCTCCTGGGGTGGCAGGAAGGCCGTCCCTCGTGAGGCTTCTCCGTGTGGGCCGAGCCGGGCGGCTCCCCGCTGAGCGGCCTCTGAAGGGCCGAGGGTGGCTAAGGTCGCCGCAGCTTGTGCGCCTTGCTTCTTCGTGTCGTAATTAGTAGCGCTCTGAGGAGAAGTGAGCATTTAGGGGGATTTCCTGGCGGTTGCCACTTGATTCCTGGGCCGCTCCTTAGTGTGAGCTCGGTATTGTCGATTCGCTTGTGATCGAGTCCTTTTTCCTATAGGGCCAAGCGCAAACCTTGGTAGTGCCTTAGTTTCGTGCCGCTAAGAGTGGCTCCACAGGAGGGGAGATTTCTCTCAGTTCGGGGTGTTGCGTACCCTAAGTCGTTGGACGGGTATCAAGCCCCTTCCCCTGTGTCCCGCGAGTGGGCACTGCCTGGGCGCAGGAGCTGCCAGTGCCGCTCGGCCCGACGCCGGGCATCGTGCGGCCGACCACCGCGCACGCTTAGCACCGTCTCTGCGCCGGGATGGCTGCGTCCTGGCTTGGCTTGGCTCCAGGTTATCAGGTCCTGAACACATTTTTTAGGCTCCCACCCTAAATCCGTACCGGTACTAGGCAGTAGCCAAACGAGTCTGAAGCTCTGAGTTACTCTTTTTCTGAGGAGGTACATGGAGGTTTTCAGATGGGGAATGAAGGAAGGCCTGCGGAGTAGACTGTGGAGTGACTCCTTCCAAACCTGTTCTGATACCTAGGGAGGGCTTCCTAGTAGTAATGCAACTTGGGAGTTATTTTCCGAGATTAATCTTTACAGGGGTGCCGTGCATTTTGCTTTTTAGTATAGTTGGGGTAGTATATCAAACCTGCAGGCTACAGGATTATACATCTAGGTAGTAATTTCTGCAATGTTTTGTGAAAGTAAAGTCTGAAACAAAACACTTAGTATTTTATTTTATCTTTCTCCTGCCTGGTGTGTTGCTATAGTTTTGCATGATGCCAAATGTCAGATGATTGCACATGCTTTGTCAACACTTTTTGTCGTATGAAACCACTACTAGGGAGAAGTGAGAATAAAAGTGGTTTAAATAGCTTTTATGTAGTATTTTGAACATAATCTGAAGATCTTGAGTGTTCTTCATGGAAGTTTTAATACTAATAGTGATGCTGATTTTCAGGTTTGGTTTTAAGGCACTGGATTAAAATTATTTTCTTTTTTTTTTTGTATTTTTGACTCATCAGAAATATCTAAAAGTAAAAATTGTAATGGAATGTATAGTCTGAAAAAATGGATTAATGGAATTGGAGTGGAACATGGATTGATTTACTTTTTAGTATGATATTCCTGCAGTTGAAAAGGTTGGAAGCTATTTTTGTGATCTGCTTGCTAGCTTGAGGAAAATGGCTTTGAATATAGGGACTAAATATTTATTATTCCAGTTTTGAAATTATCCCTTTTAACAGAATTGCTGAATAGTCTCTAGTAGCTCCAGTGGGGTACCTACTTCTGAAATGTTTGGTTAGTAGCAACTGGTGATTACTGTGGTCAGCAGCTAAAAGCTGTTGTTATATAGTGCTAGTTCTCTGTGGAAGTTGTATTTTTTTCCTCTTTTTTTTTTATATCTGTCATAACTTTTGAAGATGCATGAGTGTGAGAGACAGATCTTTGTTATAAGAAGCAGTTGTCGCATGAGCTGATTGCTTTTAGTTAAGATCTCATAATTAATGAGTTCCTTAATTTAAAATAGGGCATTTTCTTCAAATACTTGGAAACTATTAAAACAGTGGTAGAATCAGCTGTCTTCTAAAAATAGACGTTGTCTGTGTACTTCCTGAATTCAGGTCCTGGTAAGTAATATTGATTTGATTAGAATGGGTGAGAGTGCTTATTTGGAATGAAGGAATAACCACTAACTTCTTGAGGAACTTAATTTAGTGATAGACTGCAAATTAGACTAAATCAAGTCTTCTGTTGAGATTTTTGGTGTTTTAATTTGAAGTGGTTTTAGTACAAGATACATCACAAAAAATGCAAAACTGAATATGGTGAAATGTTAAGAGTGGCAAAGTATTAAAATAAAAGGTGAAATTCAGGTTTTCAGGTTGAATATTTTATCATTCAAATAACTGTAAATTCCGTATTATAGAAGAGTTTAGAAAGGAGCTCTTGTACTTCTGGCTGCACAGCCTGCTTGACTTGAAGTAATACTTCTCTTTTTTTTTTTTTCTTAGTTTGGATGTACTTCCTAGAGTGACCTGCCCAAATCATCCAGATTCCATTCTAGTAGAGGATTACAGAGCTGGTGACATGATTTGTTCTGAATGTGGGCTAGTAGTAGGTAAGTAGCTGTTTGTATTTTTATGAATTGCCATATAACTTCAGTTGTGCATATAGATTTGTTTTCCCACAAAACTGGTATATAAGTATTAAAAAGCTTTTTCTTGACTCCTAAATGATTTCTTTTATGATATTCTGTTGGATAGAAGGTTACTGGTATGACTTGTCTGTCTTCTTGTAATTTCCTGCATTATGAAAAGTATCAAGCTCTCTTGAAAGGTTGAAAATATGTTATAATACTGAATTAGAATACTGTGCTGTCTATTCCAGTATTGTCTTTAATTATGACTTTTTTTTTTCAGTCAGGAAAGCAAAAGTAATACCAGAAAAGATCTGTCAAATAGCTTAAAAAAAAGAAAGGATTCTGTTTCTCATTAGTTAGAGGTTACCTTCTGCCCTGAAGGATTTCTCTTTATATCTTTGCCAGCACCTGGTTTTGTTAATTACTTCTCCTAGGGATTTTAATACAAAGTAAATACCCATTTTAATACAAAGTAAATACCCATTTTTACCTCTGGATTTTGCTGAGCTCATTTACTCAGTGCACATGGCAGGAACTTCTACAGGCTGAGCTGTATGCTTAAGTATAATGGAATATTTTATAATGAAGGACCTTTTAGGTATTGTCTTTGAATGAGAGAGTCATGTTGTCATAGAACATGCTGTGTATTCTTTTTTTATGTATTGTTTCCAGGCTGAGCATCTTACAGTCTATTCTTTTTGTGTGGGAGACTTTTTGTGCTTGTCTTATGAACATTTGTTAAACCTCAGTTATTTTTATTATATTTATATACATCCCATGACCAAAAGAAAATATCTGTTTGGAGGGTGTGTGTTTTCACATATTTAGCACTCAGTGGTGCTAAATATTTCTCCCAAGCAATGATGATTTTATTTTGGCTCTTGTCTTGCAGTGAATTAAAACTTCTCATACAACTGTTAATCTAAAGGTTTAAGAAATTGCAGCACAAGTTATTTATTTACTCAGAAAGTAAACTTTCACATAGCTTACTATAGTAGATGTTAAAGGATTTAAACTTGAGAAACCATTAAAAAAGTCTAGGGGGAGGGTTGTCACTTGCTTTGTTAAAATAAAGGCTTGTTTCACTTGAATGAATTCTGATAAGGAAAAATGAATTGTAATAAATGTCCTGGTTAAAAATTCAACTGTCCACACGAGTATTTCCTACTGAAATGCACTAATAGGCTTCTAAGCTGTTGCTTAAAAATAACTTGGTCCATGTTCAACAATTTGCATGGCTGCCATACTAGATGCACTGAAGTTTAGAAAAGCCTACACTGATCAGTCCATAACTTTTAAGATAATTCTGGCTTTAGAACTATAAGGAAAAATTTTGCTTGATATGTTTAATTTGTTTTTTTGGAACTTAGGAGTTTATGGGAAATCTCACTTCATGTACTTACTGTCGCTTAGTCACAAGGTATTCTTGCTTTAAAAATGTACTCTATGGTCTCTTCTGAATAGTAACATTGGAGATTTCTTTTGTTCCAGTCAGTGCTTTTGGGCAGAATCATTGGAATATTAATCAAACCTGTTGTTTAGGTAAATTTAAAAAATATGTCTTAAATGGTTTTAGTCCTCTTTACAGCCAACATTATTAGAATAGAATAGAATAAACCAGGTTGGAAGAGACCTTCAAGATCATCACGTCCAACCTATTATCCAACACCACCTAATCAACTAAACCATGCAGCCAAGCACCCTATCAAGTCTCCTCCTGAACACTTCCAGTGATGGTGACTCCATCACCTCCCCAGGCAGCCCATTCCAATGGGCAATCACTCTGTATAGAACTTCTTCCTAACATCCAGCCTAAACCTCCTCTGGTGCAGCCTGAGACTGTGTCCTCTTGTTCTGGTACTGGCTGCTTGGGAGAAGAGACCAACATCCGCCTGTCTACAACCTCCCTTCAGGTAGTTGTAGAGAGCAGTAAGGTCACCCCTGAGTCTCCTCTTCTCCAGGCTAAGCAACCCCAGCTCCCCCAGCCTCTCCTCATAGGGCTTGTGTTCCAAACCCCTCACCAACTTTGTTGCCTTTCTCTGGACATGTTCCAGCAAGTCAACATCCTTCCTAAACTGAGGGGCCCAGAGCTGGACACAGTACTCAAGGTATTGCTAGGTTAAAAAGTGTGGGTGATGTTTTGTTTTGTTTTGTGGTGGGGTTTTTTTTGGTTTGGGGTTTTTTTTGGATGTAAGCAGGCAGTATTTTCTAAGCAGGCCTTTCTATGGATTTATCACTAAAGGACAGTAACGTTTACTTTTTTGGGTTGATTGTTCTCATTTTGTCTAGTTTGTCTGCATATGTTCAATTCACTAGCTTAGGGTATCTAGAGCAGCTAGTTTGGAAACCCAATTAAATCAGATGAAGATGAATAATTGAAGAGTGCATGACCAAACAGAAGTGTGAATATGCAACATTTTCTGGGCTGGTCTGGCAGGAAGTTTAGAGGATGAGTAAAGCAGATTTGATTCTTGATTTTCTGGAAATGCATGTGAAGCAGAGATGTTGGAATGGAGTGAAGAAAAAATGTTGTTTCCAAATGAGAAAACTTTTGTGTATTTGTTGTGGAGTCCGTGATACCTGTTCCCTTTAAGAGAGTATTGATTTCACTTGTTCTTACATGGAGATGTTGTGGATTTGTGTTTCAAGGGTTACATAGGTTATGATGTGTAGCTGGTGTAAACAGGGCCCACTGAAAAAGATTTTGTTTGTTAGTGACATATACTCTGTAGCCAAAGAAATGTTAAAGGCTTATTTAGAAAGACTGTGACTTTGGTGTCTGCAGAGCACTGCTGGTGTGTGTGGTGCATTTACTGTGGTTAGGTACGCAGTCATGCAACTTCAACAGTTTTTATTTATTTTTATTTATATATTTTTAGTACAATTTACCTGAAATCAGAGCAGAGAGTCTTTGACTAAACTAAGTGTATTTCCACTTGGTATTTTTCTTACTTGCAAAAGACTAACATTTCACACTGGAAAAAGTAAAATGCATAGATAGTTTGCAGGTTTTGTGATCAATCTTCTGGAAATATGAGATTAAATTACTATTATGACTGAGGTTTTGTTTATCAGGTCTGTAGCTGAAAGGGTGAAGCAATGGAAAAGCTTTTGGGGAGCAGGAGTCTAGGAAAAGGAATAGCTGATCGCTTTAACACTTGAATTCCATGTCTCAGGCAGAACTGTATTTTGGAAACACTGCTTTTAAAATGTATTTTTCAGAAATATTTTTAATCAAGGTTGGTTTGTACTCAGGTGTTGGTATTTCTGTAAGATTGAAAGTTAAATGCTGGAAGCTGCTTTTTTCTTTGCACTTTTTTTCTAACTTTTCTCAAGCTGTGCTATGTTATGCAGTATTAAAAAAATTAAACCTTGTAATGTCAATATCATTAAAATTGGAGGCTTCAAAATACAGCTTGAGTCTACAAAAACTCTCAGCTACCTTGGCAGTGTTACTTTTCCAGGGTTAGCTTGTGTTCCATTTTTTCATGGTAACTGTTTCCAGCTTTACTTTTCCTTCTGCTAACTGCCTTTTGCATGAAAGGTAGTGGGAGACTTAAATTGCAGTTATCTGTGGAATTTTGATATTGATCTGGCTTGACCTGCATCTGCAACTTTACAAGTCTATGTCCAAGCTTGTCTGCTGTTGTAAGTTTTATCTTTTATTAAGCATACTTTTCTCAGACCATACTATGATAAATGCTGTAGTAAGTGTTAATGTGCTGGCTTGAGAGTTCGTGAAGGGAGTTCTTAAGGTCTGAAGAAGTAGTTCTGTGTTCATTTAAAACATCAACCGTATCCAGTTCTTCAGTCAGACCAGGTCGGGGGAGAAGCATTTTATTCAGGAACACAAGGCTAGTAAATCTCTTTCTTGACAGGTAAATATTTTGCTTACTACCTTTTAGGCAGTAAAAAAAGCTGGAAGTCAGCTGATACACCAGAAGGGGCTGAAGAAAGGATCAAAGTGGAATACAAAGCATTGAATTTTCATCATGTGGCAAGGTGGTGAGCTGAATTTCAGAGTGGGATCAAAATGAGTCCAGTAGCATGTACAGCATCACGGCTAGATAGGGACACCCGTTTAGAGACTTACCTTAAACTTGTGTATAGTTTAATTAAATGTAGAGGCAAGGAATTGATTCTCAGCGCTCGGTGATTTTCTCTGGTTAGCTGTCTGCCTCAGTAGGCAGGTAGGGCTTAGAAAAGAACAGTGCTTTTGTATGGAGTCTTTTTGAATAGCCTTAAATAAAAAGCAGAAGTTTGTATGCAGCTGATGAGAATCCTTGGACATGTGTCAACATGTTAAAGCTTTGAATCAGATTATGATATATGTTCAGATGTGTTTTCTATGTATACCTGAGTGTTCAGTTCAAGAATGTTGGGGGAAAATGTTCAATAGCTTGTGGTCTGCAGTAAGGCTGTTATAAAATTCTGTCTAAGTACATGGTGGACTAATGCTTCTGAAAAGTTTGAGATCTGAAATTCAAGTATGGTCTATGAAGTATAGGTAAGATTTAACTGTATTGCAGATACATTTTTCTTTACAAGATAATGGACAAGTACGAAAGGTTTTCATTATTACCTCTCTGCTGGACAGTCCACTACTCATGATGCCTGTCATTAGGGATAAGATTAATTGTGTCTATACATAGATGCCAGTATTCTGAAAACCAAAGAAACTTAGTAACCTTGAAGTCCTTGAGTACTTCAGACTCTCATCCAGTAGAGGGCAGTTACATGATAAAATCTATTCTAGTATCTTTATATCTCCAATGATAGAGTCTTTTCATACTTGTATGTTCATGATTACTTTTCTCTGTGAGTATTACCAGCACTTTAAAATATGAAATTTCAATTTAAAGTATTGCTTAAGTAAATAGGCAAAATTCTTTGGGTACTGATGTGTATTAGCACCTTTATTTTTAGTTACTGCTTCTGCACTTGCTGTCTAGAGCACTATAAAGTGTCTGACAAAAGTTAGTCCTTGCAAATAAAACTCTCTGCATTTGCAGGAAAGCCAATTACAAAAGATGCTGATGCTTAAATTCTGTATAGTTGACTTATCCATGAATACTCATGCAAGTTTGATTTACACAGGGAATTAGTAATATGAAGAAAGAAATTTGCTAGCTGTTTTCAGTCATCATCCAAATAGTCTGTGGTTTAAGTCTAACCCATCTGAGCTTTAAAGACAAGGGTGGTGGTTCTAGCTGTTTCAGCAATAGTGCTTGTAGGATTGTCAATAGTTGGCATCTTTTGTCAGGATTATGCACTGCTCTTAGCATGAAATTTCCTGAAGGAGATTTTCTAGTTAGTGGCTTCTAGGTTGGGAACCAAAGTATTTGCGAGCCACTATGAAGAATGCTTCCATTAATTGAAGTACTAAGATGTATCTAGCACTGTTTTTAGGGCAAATAAGAGCTAGAAATGATCTGAACTCCTCTGATGGAAGGAAGAGTACAAAGCCACTTATTTTTGTGATATAGGGTAGATCAGGCCCCAGATTTTTCATTAGAATTCTGTAGTAGTTGGAAGTGTTTGAACTGTTTGTCCTTTAAAAGCTACAAGTCCTGGAGGGGTATAACTTTAATTGACCAGATTTGCCAACCAGATTGTGGACAATTACTTTTAAATTTGTTATCATTTTGATAAGCAGGAGCTGCTGCGCTTTTGTTCTTTTAATGGTCATTTGCTTGCAGTGCTATATTAACTTTCAGTCCTTGGTGGCCTAGTGGTACTGTTGATGTCTGGAAATTAGTCAAAGTCTTCTGTAGAATTTTTTTGTTGTTTAGCATCTCAGACCCTGCTCTGGTTCTGTCTGTTCTTTCAGCTGAGTCTTGTGAATAGGTTGGTGATGATGCATTTGTGGTAGCGATAATTTATTGAAAACAAGAATATTACTACCTTACAAAAGGCTGGACAGTTGGTAGAAAATGCTGTGACTGCAAAATTGTGATGTTGTGTTTTCCAAAGAATTTATTTGGCAAAATCTTAATAGATCTAGCCTTAAATAGAAGTTCTGAAGCTAAAAACTGCAGGGAAAAAAAGAGCCAACAAATCTAGTTTGTATTTTGGAAGCTGTAAAGTGAGGTACTACCACATGGAGCAGTCTGTAAGCTAATAAATAGAATGTGAAGGAATAGATACATGGTGTTCTGTGCTGAACTCTGGGCTCTTCAGTACTAAAGAGATAGAGACTTGCTGGAGCAAGTTCAGCAGAAGATTGCAGAAGTTATTTTTAGGGACTGGAGCATCTTCTATGTGCAAAGAGGCTGAGAGCTGAGATTGTCAGCCTGGAAAAGAGAAGGCTTAGTTCAGCCTGGCTTTATATGGTTCCTGTGTTTATGATTCTTCTCAGCTTGTAGTATGCCGCCTAGATTTTTCATTGTAGTTTGTCACCTCATTACTCTGATTAATAAGGAGTTGACTGAAATGAATTGTAATTCTTTTTATATTTAAAAAAAAATGGCATTGTAAAATGCTTTTAATTAAAAGTATAATATATGTGCTCACTAGATGGCAGCAGATTCCTTAACTAACTGTCAGAATGAAATGTTCTTTAAAAACTATACATATTTTGGTACTTCAAAGTACAAATAAACTTTAATACCATACTTACATTAAGATTAAAGTATTGGCTGATACACAGAACTTGATGCAAAGCACAGCTAACATTAGAGCTCTTCCAGAAAAGACTTAAGAACAGGCCTTCTCAGAACTGTGCCTAGACTAGATATGGAGGATAACATTACTGGAGGCTTGAATTTCATCCTATTTCTTGTTGTGATTTAAATGTCTTCCATTTACAGCTATATCGTCTTCATATAATATATAATGCAAAACTCAAAGTGTGTAAAATACATGTGTATGATGACTTACTGCAAGTGGAGTAGAACATGAAAACAGCTGGTATTATTTCTCCATAAATATGTAATTTCAAATTTAGGCCTTGTTGAAGAAGAGCATTTTCCCTTGAGAAATCACTTTCTATTTTTAGGGCAGAGTACACATACACGATTGGTGATGTGTAGACAGACAAGCTAATTTTAGAGAACTGTTCCAAATGGTCATTTTCAATACTGACCTGAGTTTACTCCTGCGCTTCTGTAATGCACGCTCTTTGTGTTTGGCGGTGGTGAAGAAAAGTAACCTTGGCCTGAGGTTTTCCGTTCTGAATAACAGTTCTGCATTTTACTAAATGAGCTTTTCAGATGGTGGGTAACCTGAGCCAGTGAAGTTTGCAGTGTGCATTTCCACTAGAGCCTGTGCTAGTCTATTAGACTGTATTTTAAAGAGTAACTGAATACTGCAAGAATGCTTTTATGAAATGACATGGGGCAGTATAGGCAAAACTCATCTGTTCAGAAAGATGCTTCAGAGTAGAAGTCTGGGGATGGGTTCTGCAAAGATTTGGTCCTGAAAACAGCTTTTTAAAAAATGTGCTTCAGAGGAGGAGATTGGGGAGGTGAACTCTGATGAAAATTAAATAAAGGAATGTGTAATCTAACCATACGTAGTGAAGTTTATTTTTGTTCAAAAGAACTGCATCAAAAGGAAATGGTGAACGGAATATGCAGCCACTCCCATACTTAATCATGGCTTGATACTGTTGCCAAACCCAGTCCTAAGAGTGATTTGAGAAAGCAGAGACCTTATTGGGAGCCTTTTTCACTCTGGTGTTTGCCTGTTGGATGCACTTTCCATGAGTTTCAGGAAAGCTAGAGAGTGGTGTGTGACCCAGCAAATTCAGTTTAGGACTTTAAAATGTTAACTCAAGATCACTCTTCAAGGCTTTTGTAAGACTGACTTCAGTATTTCAACTTCCGGTTTGCTCACGTAGGCTGGGGCTCTGTTGCACCTCTACAAACATCAGAGTTTCAAGGTGGTTTTTAAGGTTTCAAAGAGTTAAATAATTAGTCACCTTGGGTTTTGTGTCTAATGGAATAATTAGTGTCTTGTAGCTGAGTATATTTTCCACTTTTTTGGTGCTATTTGTTAATTTTTTTGTTAATATGTATAGCTTGTGTCACACTTGTACAGCAGCCTTTTGAAAGGTGAAATGCAATTGTGAAAGTGTACAAAAAAACCCTTCTTTTCTATAATGGCAGATTTCGTGGCAAAGTAAAGAAATAATGCATACTGCATCTTAATTACACAAATGCTTTATATTCAGTGATTTGTTCTACTTAATCTTTTCTCTCTGTGAAATAGTAGTCTCAATCCTCTGTTTGTAATGTGTTTGCCAAAGCAGGCAGTGATATAACACTTTTTTGTTAGAGCAGGAATGGTTCATAACTCACAAGAGGCAGATCCCTGAGTGAGTCATTTAGGTCATTCCCACTTGTGTGGAAAAAATATTACATCATTGCCCTGTACTCAGTGTTCTATTTATACCATGCCAGAATTTTAAGTACATTTTTCTTTTTTTAGATGCTGTAAACAGTATTGTGGGGTTGTCTTAAAGTAAAGTTACTGCTAAGCCATAGAAGGAGCATTACTGACTCAAATATTTACATAGTCAGGAGCTAGAGGAGCACGCTGTCTGCTAGTTTAAGCTTGCAAGGGAGTTGGGGGGACCTTGGTAGAAGAAAGAATGGATCTGTGCCTTCTTTTACTCTGCTGTATTTTTAATCTTCTAGTTTTTGATGATTTTTTTTCCTCTTTTTTTTTCAGTTGTCCCTCTCTACATCCATTTTCCCCACCATGGTTTTCATTAGAGCACTAAATCAAGGTGGAGTATAGCTATGAGCATGTCTGGCAAATATTTATGAGAACACCTCAAACCAAAATTTAGTTTTTTTGGTTGTTATGATTTCTTATGGTTCATTCACAGGTTTCAATTTTTAGCAGACTCCTTGCATGAATGGGTTAAAAATAAAGTTCCTCCTTCAGAATAATTGCCCCCTTGCCTCAATTAATTGTGCAGTTGCACCACTATCCATTGCTCCTGTGTTTTCCCCAGCTTCATGCCTCATATATTGTCATTGTTTGCAGAGTGCTTTTGTCTGCCTGCTTATGTTTTCACCAGGTTAAACCAGCTTCTGTGGTTTCATACGAAGACTTCCATACCGGAAACGTTTCTTGCAGTCAACATTACTTACTTTTTGCAGACATTCTTTCACAACACACTTAAATGCTGATAAATAGCAAATTTTTCCTCTGGTTTAGGAAAGCAGGGATGACAATTTTCTGATATCCTACACAGAGCTCTCTGCTTTACTGCAAAACACTATGAAAAGTGTTCTTTTTGTGGTTTTCTCTACATGTATTCTTACAAATTCTGTAGTATTGCTCTGGAAGCAGCTCCTTTGAGATGTAGCTTTTAGCAGACCTGTGAATAGAATCAACTGTGCTGACGACAGCAGGGGGGTGGTTTGTGTGTGGTGCTGGATTTTGGTTTTGTTGTTTCTTTTGTTTGTTTCTTTGGTGCGGTAGTTGTTTTGTTGGTGTTGGTTATTTTCTTTTAGGATTGTATTATTGTGATTACTGTAGGATGTTTGCATCAGAATGTTGCTTAGAGTTATTTTTCAATTTGAAAAGTTGCTGTGAGAAAGATGCAAATGAACATGAGGTTTAGAGGACTGTAAGGAAAGTAATTTCACTTGGATGATGTGGCTTTAGTGCTTTTCTGCTTACTCTGAATCTGTCTTCACACTGTTACACCTGGAAGAGTTTAGACTGAGTTTAAAAAGAAATAGTTGTATGTATATTGTGTGTTGATGCTGTCAAGCATCATAAATGGAGTTGTGCAGGGTCAGACAGCTCTTCAAGAACAGTAATTATGCTGCAAACTGCTGTTCTGCTGGGTTAGAAGGTGGCATATTTCAGAGTACCAAGGACCTGGAGCTCATGCACAGAAGTGATTTACTACATTTAATGAGCTTGTGCATGATAGATAATTCACATGTGCACTTTGAACACATGGCAGATGTTGAGAGAGTGTAAGTTACAATAACCTGGTTATTTGTCTAAGGGCCAGGAACATCTGTGGGCAACCATGACCTTGAGCTTGAAATCAAGGTCTTGATTCCTTTTTTTTATTGAAGATCCTGTGATACTTAAGCATGATTATACCTCTGTGTTCTGGACACATTTCTCTAGTTATTTGTGTTTTCTGTGTAGCTCTAATTGCCCTTTTTGGTTTTTTTCCTCTCCTCTTTAAGTTGCAAATCTCAGACATTTTGGTGCCTTGTTCTGCAAGTAACTGTTCTCTTCAGGAATGCCAACAGACTTCCCTCTTAGAGTGGCGAGCTCAGATATGTAACCTAATGTTTCATGAAGTGCTTCAAAATACTACATTAATGCAGACTGTTGCTTTCTGTGAACTCAGGTGACCGGGTCATAGATGTAGGGTCGGAGTGGAGAACTTTCAGCAACGACAAAGCAACAAAAGACCCATCTCGAGTCGGGGATACTCAGAATCCTTTGCTGAGCGATGGTGACTTGAGTACAATGATTGGCAAGGTAACGCTTAATACTAAGTTTTATGAAGTTTGTGTGTTTTTATGACAAGTACAAGCTATTCAGAGAATGTATTTACAGAGAGATGTTTGTCTGTGTTGAACTACATTTCGATGGTGTGTAAAATGTGGCTCTTTTCTGGGGGGTAGCAGGAAGGGGTTGACCTCTTCAACGAAATAAAGTCTGCAGTTCCACTCTGCAGTATGTTGCTATAAATAGAAAACTTGATGTTGCAGTCTTTAAAGAAACACTTCGACTTGGTGTGTGTATTTGAGATAATTCTGAAATAACAGATCCTTAGTTTTGAGGTCTCAATAGGTAGTACTGCTCAACCTGAGCTGTCATTCTTTCTAATGAAATCTGTATCAGTTCACATTAAGGACCCAGAGATCTACATGTATAGTGTATGTGTTCTTCCAGTTAATATGAAAACACTAAATGTAGAATTCTTTCATGGTGTGAGTGCTCCAGAAGAAAGTATTCATTGTATATTTGAGTTGAGATTGAGTTGAGAGACTTGGTTCTGTGCACCCCACCCCCCCGAGGAGGAGGGGCCCCCTGGGTCAAAGGTGATTTATTTCACCCCCCACTTCCTGTCCACCAAGCCTGTAAAAAGGGCAGACATCTTTTAGTTCTCTGTCTTTGCCTGCTCAAGAGATGTCATCTACTGCTTCTGCCTCCTGCATTTGACCACGTGGTGGGGGCCTACTTTCCAAGCTGCATCCATGCTTTCTAAAGAATTGAATCCACTTAGATCCAGGGAATGCAAGGCCATCTGGGCCTGGCTTTGTATGATTTTATATTTATCCTTACCCTATACCTTTGTGACCTCCCTTGTTACTGCTATTTTTGTGTGTGTGTGTGTGTTAAAGAATGATCTCTTTTACTTCCAAATTGATTCTAGACTATTTCTTTCATGAATGTACCTTTCCTTTCCCCTACCTGATTTGTTTTACCTTTACTGGGAAAGGGAGGGGGAGGAATCTCAATCTGTTACCATTTGGGCTTTTAGACTCTGGGTAAAGCTCAAACCAGTACACTACTGTTTCCTATGAGATCAAGCAAGGTTAATCATTCCCTCCCTTTAATGAAGTAGTGGCCCAGGTAAGTGTTCATTGGTGTACTTAGTGTTATATTTTTGACTGCAAGGTGTAACTGATTTTTGTAGATTTCTTGAGTGTTTCATGAAAGATGGCACAGTTGCTGATAAGGAACTACTAAAAAATGTGTTGCTGCTTTGTGTGTCTTGGTACATGCACATCAGGATTTGTCAAAAGCTTTTGTTCCAGTGATCTTGCTAAGATGAAGGGGGGCATGTACCATTCTTCTCAACCAAAACTGTTTCAAAGAAATTGAGTCAACCAGTGAATACTGATATGGACAGCAAATCTTTCACCATTGGTGAAAAATAAAGCTGCTGTTCAGAGCATTGCCCAAGCAGATGTTTGTGTTTTGACATTGTTGCCCACCAGATTTTAGAGTGCCTCGTGGTGGGTTTTTGAATCCCTATAGGCTAACTAATATCTTCATTGCTCCATTAAAAAAGTTGGTGTTGCTAAGTAGCTCTGTGAGACAGTGCTGTAGAAATCACTGAGGTTTTAATATTACTGTATAGGTCTAGAAAGATTATAGTTCTTAGAGCTTGTATTTCTGTTGCTGATTTGGTCAGCATAAGTTAAAGAAGTGCACCTTTATAGGTGTTTGCTCCAGCTTCATACTTGTCTTGTTTTGGGACTGTAAATACAGATTTGTTTCTGGGAGCTCAGGTTTATTCTGTAGGTAGGCTGACCTTTTAAGCTTGTTTAGAACGTGTGTTGGAAAAGACAAAAGATACTGCAGCTGAAGGTAGAATCTGTATCCATGGGAATGGTGACTTGTGCTGTTAATTGTCTTCTTTGTGGTTGTTTAGATCCTTATTAGAGTAACAGGGATAATAGCTTCTGTAAGAGAATTAAAGACATAAGGAAACATCTGTGAACATTTTGGTTTTCAGTGAAAATGGAAAACTTTGGGAGATGGACATTCATCTAATGAAACAGTTTTGCTGTTAACAAGAACATCACAGGATAGGCATGGTCAAAGTTGCTGTAGCAAAGAGTGCCATTCAGTGAAGACAAGTAGTGGGCATGTCAGTGTGGCATGATTTAGCCTAGGAGAACTGTGAGTGAAAATATCAAGCACTGGAACTGTCAGGATCCTGTTGGAAAACATAGAGGTTGCAGTGAGTCGTCTTGTGGATATTTTATCTGCATGGGGAGCAATCACAGAAGAGACATGTTATTTTCTACAGGAAACAAGGAGTGTCTTTGACAAACCAGGATGTGTTCTGTACAAGAGTTCCTGTGTTTGTCTTGCCAGTGATGTCAGCTGGGATGGCAGCTCATTGCTGTGAACTCTGGATCAAGAAATGTGTTTTCTCTCAGTCGTTTGGAAGGAAGAGTGGCTTATATCAGAAGATGCTGAAGAAGTTTCCTATAGGTGTAGCACAAGCATGAATTTTGCAGCAGAGATAACTAAACCAAGGAAATTGTACGTTTCTCAAGCAGTCTTCTGAAGTCCCTGTCAGCAGCAGGCTGGGATGAGGACTGAACTATATGGGCGGAGTGATTGAACAAGGATGAAATTGGTGTAGTCATGACAAATAAAAGTAGTATCTGACAGGGTATGGATCAGCCTTCATGAATTCCAGAGAATGAAGCAGAGTAAGATTGTATTTTTCCAGTTCACAGCAATTCCTAGAGTATCCTGGAGCGGACTGCAGATTTGTATGCCAAAGATTGCTTTAACCTTTTGCACAGGACAGGGAAAGAGGTATTCCCTTCTGCTTGAGTGGGAGCTGCGAATAGTAGAATCTTTAAAACACGCTGCTGCCTCTCTCTGCTTCCCAAACACCGCTTCCTCCCCTCAAAAAACCTCACCAAAACAACATGCCAAAACCCAACCAAACAAAACCAGCAAAAAATCCACAAACCAACTAACATACCAACCCACAACACAGCCTGTGTTCAAACTATGTTGAGGAGAATCAAAATGAGAAGTACATTGATAACTGATGTCACATCATATTGGAGATCAATTCTAAATTCCTGGGAACACTGATAGAAGTGGAGTCTGAACCACTTGCCAGTTATAGCTGTAAAGTTCCAGTGACCAACTGTTCCTTTGAAATAGTGAAGGAAGGGGGACAGTCCTGTTTCAGAGAAGGGTTTTTTACTCCTTTCTCTTTGGAACCAGGAGATGCTGCTTCAAGACTGTTTTCTGCTAGGGGTCTGTGGTCTGTATCTGCTAGCAGTGGAAAAGAGGCTGCATTGCCCATGCAAAGAGATTAGTTCCTAATTGGTTTTAATGCTTAAGAGACCCATCTGTCTGAAGCAGAAACAGTCTGTGTTGGAAGAAAGATTAATTTTCTGTGAAGAGGAGGATGAATAGCATAGTTGAGTCTGGTGGAGGTGGTTTGTAGTTTTTGGGCAGATCTTCAGGATATTGGCACAGAGCTGTATGTCTTCAAAAGCTGATTTTGTGAGCTGCAGTTTATCTGACAAGAGTGCACATCAGTTGGAGATGTATTGAAGTCTGGAATTAGTTGTGACTTGATTGTCAGGATATATAGAGATAGATATTTATTTTTTTTCTAAAAACCTTATGTAAAATTCAAGAAAAATAACGGAACAAGGAAATTCTAGGTCTTCACTGATTTCAAGAACTTTATGGTCTAAAAGTTTTGTCCCCTTTTTGTAGTGACTGTGACTACAAGAGAATTTAGGTTGGTCAAAGAGGAAAGTAATGCACTGTCTTGGTCTAGAATTCCTATCCTTTGATCAGATGCTCTGAGAAGAAGCTGGCTGTTGTCAGGCTACATGACCTGGATCTGGAAGTGCTACATTGATAAGCAGTGGCAGGATATCAAGGGCTGATGATTGAAAAAGAAGGAAGGATCCATCAGACTGTATAATAAGCTGGTTGTATTGGGCAGGAAGACTGACAGATCTTGGGACATTGCTTGGTGCTGTGGATAGCCTCAAGTTAGCGATGTGGATAATGGTGGTAGTATTTCTACTTTCTGTTATTAGAGGGGGTATACTGGGGTACAAAGCCCTTGGCTGCCAGCACATAAACCTAACCTTCACTGAGCCCCCTTCAGAGATTACCACTGTTTACTGGACTGTATTTTCTCATTCAAACTATCTTTGAGGCTGTTTCCAGGATGGTATCCCTAAGGTTTTGTGCTCTGTTTGAAAGTCAAAACTTGTCAGGTACTTGTTAAACCTTTCTTGTTGAGATGGCAAAGATATGAATAGGTATCTCATAAAGCCCATGCCAATAAAACATGTGATGCTTAAAAGCTACTTGATTTCAGTTGAATCTGTACAGCATCTGTTTTTCCTCATGAGGGAAGGGGGACTTCTAACATGATTGTCAAAGGCTGAAGCCAACAAAGCATTGTGCCTCAAATGAAAGCTCCAGAAGGAAAGTAGTGGTGCATTTAAATAGCAAATGCAGGGAGAATTGCTGTGGTTTATTTAAGCAGTTGAGGTGGAAGAGTGTTTTCCAACCCTTTTGTAGTTATGAGCTCTTTATTGAGTATGGCTCTTGGAGAGTGTTCGGAACAGCATGGTAAAATCCTTTGGCTAACAGAACTTGCCTGTAGCTGTATTGGCAGCTCCAATATAGATAAGCAAATGTTCAAAGGAAAAGGTAGCTGTAAGTAGCAGCAAGAAAGTAAAAAATGAGAGGTTTAGGAAAACCATTAACACCTCCCCCCTGCCCTGTCTTTTAGATGCTGTATAGTAGACCAGGGAAAACAGTGTTTCCTGGTAAAGCACTGTTGACTTGAAGACTGATTTGATACTGACTGGGTACTTGCAGTCAGGGTTGATAGGCATTTGTCTGCTCTTCTGGCATCTGCAAGATTTTGAGCACACACAGTTCTTGTAAGCGTTTGTGCATAGCACTGGGCTAGGAGGCCAGGATGTGCACGGCATAATGCATCACAGGGAGCAGGGGTATGAGTGATGGTCAGGAAGGAGTTTTTTGACCTTAGACTCTTGTATGTGTTGGGCCAAGGGAAGTAGTTCTGGCATGATTTTTGAAATAAAGGTCTAGTGTTGCAGATAATATTTGTAACACTCTTTGTGGCCTGAAGGTTGTTGTGCTTGATTCTTGCTTTTTAACATGCCTTTAAACCTTACTGAGAACTGCTGGATAGTTGGAGATATTCATCCAGTCAACAAAGTAGGATTGTCTGAGGAGCAGCTCTCTACTGCATTGGTGCCAAGATAATTTATGGATGGTCCTTTCATTTGAAAGGATCCTGGAAGGAATAAGCAGAACCCAAGAATGGTTTTGGATTGTAGCATCTGCATTAGAGGGTCTCTGAGGTACTAGGGAAACTTGTGAGGGCAGGTTCTATGCTGGAGTCCTCAGTCTCCAGAGCAGTGTCAAATTGTGTGTGCACTGCAGATACAGGTCTCAACAGTGGAGGTATCCCCTGAGCTTGTCAGAACTGAGGAGTAACTGGAGCCCTTTGGTCTAGGGAAGTGGGACAATGCAAGTGAATGGTCAAGAGTGAGTCACCCAAAGAACATGTATTAAAAGCAGATGTGCACTAGGAAGAGATTATAGAATTAGAGGCTGTTTTAAAATAGAAGGTCTATTTGCAAGGACATGGGTTAACAAAGAATTAAAAAGCTCTGGTTCCACCAGGGCAGACCAGAGGAATAAAGTGTGCCAGGGTGTCCACTGTATCCTGGCCCTGCTTTGTACCACCTGGGCATTCTGATACATGTCTGTGTCTTCAACTTGAGAACTCTCTGTGCAAGTGCTAGATCGAAATAGCCAGGTTAGCTGTCAGTCATCACTCAAGATCTGCTTTATGCTTACAGTTTTTGGCAAAACAGAAGAGTGTAGTAGTCCATGTCTGCAGCCACCTTATCAGCTTGTTTAAATGGCCAAATTTGTCTGTAATGAAAGTTCGATATCCTTGCCCAGCTAAACTATTTGAAGGTTGCCAGCAAGGAATAAGTGCTTGCTGATTCAGGGAATCCGGGTTTCTACCCATGCCTTAGAATTGTTGTGAAGAAGCATTTTCCATTTGAGAGAACTCATGGCCCCAGATGCTGTGACAGCAAACATGGAAGTAGACAATACAAATTACAGACATTGCTCTTCTGAACTTGCAGGCCGTGTTACCTTCAGCTGTTACTAATCTGATGTGGTGTCAGTTATTAAAGATATGTTTCAGACTGATGACTAATTGAAGACCCTAGACATTTCAGATCCTGTTAGCTGGGCAAAATTGATTGCATCTTTAATAGAAGTATGCACAGTCAGTGCAAAATACAGAACCTGATGGTGGGAATAGTGGTTGATTGTATCATGCTCCAGCGGAGGGCTACAGGGCTGATTAAGGGACTGGAGCATGTGCCTTATGAGCAAAGGCTGATAGACCTGGGGCTTTTTAGCCTAGAGAGATGATGACTGAGAGGGAATCTAATAAATATATATAAATGTATGAGGGCTGGGTGTCAAGAAGGAAGGGACAGCCTCCGCTCGCTTGTGCCCTGTGATAGGACAAGGGGTGATGGATGTAAACTACAGCACAGGAAGTTCCACCTCAACATGAGGAAGAACTTCTTTACTGTAAGGGTCACAAAGCACTGGAACGGGCTCCCCAGAGAGGTTGTGGAGTCTCCTTTGGAGACTTTCAAGACCTGTCTGGATGCATTCCTGTGCAACCTGAGCTAGATTCTATGGTCCTGCTCTGGCAGAGGAGGTTGGTCATGAAGATCTCCAAAGGTCCTTTCCAGCCCTTAACATCCTGTGATCCAGTGATGTCCATTTGCATAACTGTTTCAGCTGAACACCTTGGATTAAGTTGTACAAAGCTGGAAGATGCTTGCTCTTCAAATGAGGACATTGCTTGTGTTTCTGTTGACAACAAAAATTTTCTTTTCAGGGCACAGGTGCAGCAAGTTTTGATGAATTTGGGAATTCAAAGTACCAAAATCGCAGAACTATGAGCAGCTCTGATCGTGCAATGATGAATGCTTTCAAAGAAATTACCAACATGGCAGACAGAATCAACCTCCCCAGAAATATAGTTGTAAGTTCCTGTCTCCCTTCCTTAGATTGTTCTGGCATTGTCTTAGTTAGCATAATATAATGAGCACATGAATTTTTGATATTGCTGCTAATTAAATGGCCTAAAGTTAATTAAATTTAGTTTTCTTGCTTTGAAGGATCGAACAAATAATTTATTCAAGCAAGTATATGAGCAAAAGAGCCTGAAGGGGAGGAGTAATGATGCTATTGCTTCTGCCTGTCTCTACATAGCCTGTAGGCAAGAGGGTGTTCCAAGAACATTTAAAGGTAAGTTTTGGGGTTTACAGATTCAATTTTGCTATGAAGGAGAGATCTACTGTCACTGTAGGAGGCTGGTGTTCTTAGACTTTGTTGCATTGGTTGTTCTCAGCTACAGCTCACCATTGAGGCGGAGGGTAGGGTGGAGTCTGGAGGTTTGTTGTACCAGTGAAGTGAGGAGGCTCTCAGGCATGGAATTTTCGATTATTATGCATTAGAAACAAAGCAACAACATTTGACAGTTATTCTGAGTGTTGATTAAACTTAAAAGGTGTTGCTTTGGTCAGAGGAGGACGGGGACTGTTGTAACTAAATTTGAACCCACAGTTCTGCAGCTTACCTTTATATGTGCACCTTTCCCTGACAATGATAGAACTCTTTTTAGCCTTTGAGTACCAAACTGTCCCTCACTATGCAAGCTGTGTTGGTTAGCTCCTTACAAAAAATGTGCACTGACTAAAGGGATTTGGAAGTTTCACAAAGCAAAGCTTATTTAGTGATGATGACATTCATGACATCAGCCTTCTTTCTGGGTCTCAATATATTAACAATCAAGTGTAATTATTTTGGGGGAGTAAGTCCTGTGGAGCCTGAAGTTTTCAATCTTTACTTTTTGTTTAGAAATCTGTGCAGTGTCCAGGATTTCAAAGAAGGAAATAGGCCGGTGCTTTAAACTGATTTTGAAAGCTCTTGAAACCAGTGTAGATCTGATTACAACTGGAGACTTCATGTCAAGATTCTGTTCCAATCTGGGCCTTCCTAAACAAGTACAGATGGCAGCAACGCATATTGCTCGTAAGGCTGTGGAATTAGATTTGGTTCCTGGGAGAAGCCCTATCTCTGTAGCAGCTGCAGCTATCTACATGGCATCACAAGCTTCTGCAGAGAAAAGGACACAAAAAGGTAAAACTTCACTTTTTTTGGTTGTTTTGTTCTTCTGGCATTAGGAGTTGGCTTCTTGAGTGCAAGGGACCAGTGCATTC
The DNA here is from genome assembly GCF_026170545.1 of Melanerpes formicivorus. Taxonomy (NCBI): domain Eukaryota; kingdom Metazoa; phylum Chordata; class Aves; order Piciformes; family Picidae; genus Melanerpes; species Melanerpes formicivorus. The sequence goes on along the minus strand of NW_027142359.1, from coordinate 17,144,061 downwards.
AAGTAAGCATAATTTAAGCTTCACTCCTGCTAATACTTGCAAGTGTATGTTCTGCTGCTCTCCCATACCCAGAGTGCAAACCTGGGGGCAGTTGCAGCTGTCATGGCTTTAGATTACTTCGAGGCTGTGCTCGTTCTAGCAGCTAGGGAATTGCCGATACTAGTACGTGTGTTTCTGGACTTCTTGTGAGCCTTTGACAAAGATTGAGTGGTGGGACAGCAGGCTTGGCCATGACCTTTGGCATTACTCTCTTATAGTAGGGTGTCCCTTAGGAAGCCAGTAAACAATTCTTCAAGGCTATTCCTAAGCTTCAGAGCAGCATAGGTCAGCCCCAAGAGAGTCAGGCCTATGTGAGAGCAGTGAATGGGGAAGGAAAGGAGATAAAGTTATGGTGGTTAGAGCTTGGTGTGACAAATAGATCCAGGTGCTAGAAGCTGGCTGTGCATTCTGTTTAGTCCAGATCAGAAATGTGGAAGAGCTGCTTTTAGGTAAAGAATAGCCATTACCTGTCAGGTCCTGGTGCTTTGTTCTTCATTAATCACTGCTTGTCCTGTCCCTGGAGTTTTCATCATGCTGGCAGTTTCCTGAGTGATCCAGAGCCCAAGCAGTACAGTGCCTTCATCCTTACTTGCCTTGAGCTATTGGATTATGTCTCTTAAGAGTGATCATTGAAACAAAAAACAGCTGCCTGCCGTGGATACAGATGTGACTCCACACTCCTTCAGTGCCCTGACAGTCCTGAAGGCTTTCATGCAGTTCAAGGCTTAAATTCCAAACTTGGTTAACTTAGTTGAATCTTGAGTAGAGAGAAGTTTCTGTGCCCCTCAAACAAAAGCCTTGCTTCTGACTTCATGCATTTTAAGGTAAAGAATTGTATGTTTAGCTCAAGGTATCACTTTTTGTCTGTGCCTGGTTGGTTTTTGGTTTTTCTTTTTTTTCCTGGTTTTGCTTATATTTAATTCAAGTGCAATAATGAAGATTCTGATGTTGAGGAATTTTTATTAGAATATTGTTGGGCACATAGAGTTTGTACTCGTGACTTTTGCACTCCAGGTCCCTTTACCAGTTTGAAACTGATGCTATTCCAAGGTGGATAGCGCAGGTTGAAGACATGTATGCAGAATAGTAGTCAGTGTGGTTAAAGGCATTTTTACCAGGCTTTGGGGAGAGTTATGGTTTAAGCTGAGTGTGTGGGAACTTCTTGTGCAATTGTGCTTGTTGGTTTCTTCAGTACAAATGGCAAAAGTGAACACTAATCACTTACCTGCTTTTTGTCTTAGAAATTGGTGACATTGCTGGTGTGGCTGATGTTACGATTAGACAATCGTACAGGCTCATCTATCCTCGGGCTCCAGATCTCTTCCCAGCAGACTTCAAGTTTGATACCCCAGTTGACAAGCTACCACAGCTGTGAAATTGCAGAGGGTTACTTTTAAATTTCTATTAAAAAAACCCAACAAACCAACCAACAATAAACTTTTGATTTTTGCCTATCACGGAGGATGTACAAAGTGTTAATATTGAGTCTTCATGTTGTGGAACTGGAGGAGATGGAGAAGGAGCGTAACTGCTGGAACGCAGCACACATTCCAAGGGTAAACAAGCTCATTGTGTGGCATTTTGTATGTATATATTAGTGGAAGTAAATATTTAACGGCTGTTGCAACAAACTTAATTTCATATTGTTGTACTTACTTAGATTTCTTTTGTAGGGATCTAGCAAGATGTATTTTGGAAAATCGAAAATATTATGTAATTCCCAAATAAACTGTTTTTGGAAAACACTTACCACCATGTGAGCATGACTGAATATGCACAGGCTAAGGCCTGGGTGCTGGATCTAAGCTAGACTGAGCTAGGAGGCAGCCTTTCAAGGTAGCAGGCAGGCAGGCAGGGGTTTGAAGTGCACAGCCCTAGACAGGAACTGCCAGCAAAGCATACAAGAGCTGAGGTGGCACCGAGGGGGCACTGGGGCATGGCTCTCATCCAGCTCAGGCCTTCTGAATGCCCCCAGGGAGTGCCAGCACCTCCCGAGTGCAGGCAGGCAGGGCTTGCTGCAGCAGGAGGGGCATAGCGGTTTGTGCAGGCAGGGTGAAATCTCTCTTGCAGACCAAAGGTAAACCAGCAAGTTCCACTGGAGTGAGAAAGCTTAACCATGGTGTCCACTTGGAGAGCAGGCACATCCTCCTCTGTATTTGCTGCAAGGGATCCATCAGGTCAGACTGAGCTTCCCCAGGAACACACAGCTAGGTAGGGCTCTGGAAGCACTTGGAATTAAGTGAAAAAGGTTGGACTATTTGCTCAGCGCGGTGGTGGAGCTAAGAGAGGAAGTGGATAGGCTAAGGAACATTAAGGTATCAGAGAAAGACACAGACATGTGGAACCACACTGTGACCTCCCTGAGAAAGGAACAGTCACAGTCACCACAAAAACCTCAGAATCAGAGAGATCTGGCATCCTCTCTCCCCCAGAATCTAGGCAGTGTCCCCAAAATAAGTAGTGCATGGAAGCAAGTCCCCAGTAGGGAAGACATGTGAACCCTCTCCTCACCCACATGCCTCCCCAGGTGCCACTACACAATACAAGGCTGGAGAGGTAGAGGATCAGTGAGTGGGCTATGTGGGTGTTGATTCAACCAGACCAGAGGGTTCACAAACATCCAAAAGTCCTACCTCCCACAGTATTACCCCCACTTCCACAAAGGAGAGTTATACATGTAGGTGACTCTCTTCTGAAAGGAACAGAGGATCCAATCTGGAGGGCAGACCCTTCTCAGGGAAGTCTGTTGCCTCACAGGAACCTGGATTGGAGATATCACTGGGAAACTCCCAAGCCTAGTGAGATCCTTCATTTATGGCCCACAACTTTTCCATATGGGTGGTGAAGAAGCTGTAAGGCGTAGTCCAAGGGCAGTTAAGAGACTTTAGGGCCTGAGGAGGGTTAGTGAAGAAATCTGGGGCACAGGTTACCTTTTCCTCCCTCCTTCCAGTAGTGGGCAGAAACAGTGGAAGGGACAGGCAAATCCATTCCATTAATACATGGCTCTGTGACTAGTGTGTCAGAATGTTGGGTTCTTTCAGAATGGGTTAGCCGATGTGGCACCAGGCACGCTAGCACCCAATGGGAGCCACCTGTCTCAAACCCGAAGCAGGGTCCTTGGCCAGGAACTAGTGGGACTCATTGATAGGGATTTAAACTAGATGGGAACAGGGAGAAGGAAGAAATAAGGCTTGTCTGTGATAAACAGAGGATCAACTCACTGGGGGCCCCTGAGGCGATAGAAACCAGCAGGGAACCTCCCAGTCACTCTACCCTGCATCCTGACTGGCCAGGGGTTAAGCTTTTGGCACTGTTGTATTCAAAGTGAGGACTTGCTTGTTTGAAATGATGCACCAGATGCTGAGAAGTGAAGGCCAGAAGTTATTCAGCTTTGCCCAAACTAACAGCTTAGAAAACAAGTTGCTTCCTCACAGTGTCCCTTTGTGTGCAAAGCAACAAATGCATTTCACTGGGAGTCCTCTGGTTCCTGAATTAATTTTGTATCACAGGTGCAAATTAACTTTAATTGCCAAAATGAACAGCTGAGGGGTCAGCCTGCTCCATATCTGGTCCTGAACCATGCAGAGGGAAGGCTGTGTCCAGTGCTAAGAGTGCTAATTGTCAATAGCCCTCACTGTTTTCTTGCTGGGTTAGTTTTAATCCTCTTTTGCCAGTTGAGACTATTGAAGTGTGGCAGCTCAGCTTTTTTTCCTCCTTTCCTGTAAACAAATAACAAAGGCTGTACAGTTCTGTTACCTCACTGAAGCTGTTAATTGCAGTCATGAAAAATTCTGGTGCAGATGTTAAGGTGGGATTGCATTTCTAATGTCCAGTATAAGTCCTTACAGCATGGTGCAACAGTTCTATTACATGGGCTTCCCAATCTTGCTCTGAACTACTTTGCCTTCGTTCTTGGTGGGAGAAGGTGTGATGCTTTGAAGAGGCAGGGTCTGATCTTTAATGTGCTGTTAAGAGTTTGGAAATGCAAAAGTGGAAGTTCTTTTGCCATGAGCATGCTTTCCAGCATAGATCTACTGCCTGCAGGTTAAAAATGGCTGAAACCTACCTTTGCAGTAATGCTCTGGTTTTGAAATGCATTCAGGCATTTAGCATGAGCACTTGCAAGGGGTGAGCTCGCAGCTGAAATTGTTATGTACAGCAAAGGTTGCCTGGTCTGAAACTTAAATTATCTGTGCAAGGCTCTGGAGGGCTGCAGATGGAGACAGGGATCTTGGCTTGACCCTGCCTCTGCCTGCAGTTCTTGGTGTGGAGATGGTAGCAACCACACAACCTAAAAAGGGAGAACTTGGAATATGTTTGAAGGGACTGTGTATACTGAAATGCAGGTACTGCTGGTCCCCATAGGCTAACAGTTAATGTGAAGCATTACAGGAAAAAAACAGTGTGACTCTGGATTAATTTTCAGACAGTTATAGTAAGCTAGTTCGGTAAGGCTAAGGAATTTGGCTTCTTTTGCAGTGGTTTCTCACTCAGCAATGAGCTCTTCTTTTTCCTTGGCAGTGGTGGTGGATGTCTGTGTGCATGGCACAGCAGCAATTCTCAGGGTGGAGAGATAGGCGTGGGGAGGCAGTAGCCAGTTTTTACCTTCTGTTACAGAGTGAAGGGGTAGTAAAGGCTCCATGAGAAGTACTCTAAAATGCAAGCAAGGAGAACTGGCTGCAGCTCAGGTGTTGATAGGTTTCTGGGTTCTCTGCTAATGCTGCTACGTTGTTGCTGGGAGGTCGTTCAGCAGCAAACCTGGGAGAAGACAGTACTGAAGGATTGCATTCCGCACCACAACAAAGGCAAGGGCATAGTATGTTGTTAATTCAACTGCTATTTAGATAAGGTAGTTGAAACTACCATTAGATGAGGCCAGCCCTTTCTGGGATGATTGCTCACTTAAATATCAAAGCAAAGTGTCTCTAGGCAACTGTGGTCTCATGTCAAATTTTAGTTTGCTCTTATGAGTAAAGATTTCTTTTCTCAATGCAGTCAGAAAGGAAAGCTTCACTCTCTGCTTAAATAACAAGGCTGCTGTGGGTTGGGTGTAAGGTTTTGTTTGTTTACAAAGCTCTCCTATGTAATGGTGGGAGGGGACTGTAATGAAGAAACACTGCAGCGAGCAGCGTCTCCCCCTGCCCTCAAAGGAAGCCTGCAGAGGGAGGATGCTGACTCAAGCTGGCCAGATACAGTCTTCTCTTGCTCCCTTCAGAAGGACTGCTCACCCAAGCAAGAAGAGGCTACTCTCCTTAAGCTTCAGAAAGGAGGTATGCTCAGAGCTATTAGTGTTTAAAATGGAAGTAGACTGAGCTACCACAAAGAGACTGGATTTCTCTAAGTCCCCTCCTGGGAGCAAGTTCTTCTCTGAAGTTACCTGTGGAAAACACGACCAGTCACTTCGAGAAACAGCAAAATCATCTTTGGGACACAATTTACAAATTACTCTATTTAAAACTTTAATTTGTGATATTAATGACTGCAAAACACTTAGAATGACATTTGTTAAAGGCACATTTCATTTTAATGCATAGTGTACCATTCTAAAATATCCTAATTTCCTTACAAAGTGCTTGAGCAGCCACATACAGATAAAGTATAGCAAAATATATTTACAATCTAGGGTTTAAAATCTTAAATCTGCCTAAAAATAGTTTTAAAACTACAGGGATAAAATTAGTGCTTTCTTTCAGCTTAACTGGGTGAACATACCCTGCCCTCTAATTTTTTTTTTCTTTTTTGATTTTTTAGTGATTTACTTAGATTTAAAAAAAAAAACCAAAAAAGCTTTCTGTACAAGATGTAGTTACAAAACAAAGGTATTTTTGAGGATACTTTCCTAAGTGTTAAGCACCCTGTTAGATGCTCATATATATATAGATTTGGGAACCAAAAAGGGTGAGCTGACTGTACCTCAAAAGTATTGGTTTCAGCTAGATACAGGAATATGATGTTTCTCACTGATTACAATCTGAACATGGGCGATGCTGAAGAGTTGACTCACCCTGCCAAACATGATGTGTAGGGCTTCCTGGTTCCAGTGCCGGGGGGAGGAGGGATACGTGCCTGATTTAGACCTATTAACCCTTCTGGTTTTGAACCCCGAAGCCTCTCCCCTGCCTGACCCCGCATCCAGCAACATGATTTTGAACAACCACTTCGGTTCTGCATGAGAGGTTCACATTTCTACTTCGAGTGAATAAAAGTTTAGACTTCATTGGAGTGCTGATTCTCACTGTCTTAGCCCGTGAACAACACACACCTGCCTAGGATGAACCTGTGAGATGAGATCAGCTCCGAACAGTGCTAGAGCTAAGGACCACGTGGGAAATTTATTCTCCAAGAATCAGTGTTTGCCCAAAGAACACCAGATGCCAAAACCAGGTCTCGGTTTACAAGCGTGCACAGTGGCTGGTCTGTGTTATTTTTCAGCTTTTGAGGTACAGCTTTTAGTGTTAAGGGGTTTATAAAATATACACTGTTTTTATCAAAAATATTTATACATTCTGTTACAACATATTGCTTTTACCCTCAGGAACTGCCAATCTAAGGTCTGAATTCAGTGGCCTTTCTGCATACAAATATTTTTTTTCCACTCAGAGCTCTACGTTGTTCACTTGGCCACGGAGCGAAGTGAATGAAATGGTATCATTAAATTACTTGCCTGGACATAAGAATACATTACAGCTTCCAGCTAGACATGTTCACAGCATGTATACAGTGAAAATCCCTATGTCTTCTAAAAGTGATACGGTACTGTACAGCAGGTACAGGATGATCTAGGTGGTTACATAGACTGGTTAACTTATCTGTCCACTTGGTGAGTGGGAAAGGCATGAGTCTGAGTACAGAAGTGGATGGGCCTGGGAAATGCTTTGCTCTGGGTAGCTAGACTGAGCAACATCCTTGTTACATTCTCCATACTGACCAGGGTTTTAAGCCATGCTTAGAAAGCTTGAAGGCAAAACTGTTTGGCAAGTGGCTTTGGTAAACGTTCTGGGTTTTTCTTCGGCATGGAAGCACTTACGCTGTTGTTATCTCAAAGGCAAGGTGTTGAACGTTTCTCCTAATAAATACCATAGAAAATTTACAAAACAAGGCATATCTGTTCTCAATACCATTATTTTAAGAAGATAAAAGTGTACATAGAAATGTGTAGTTTTGTAGACTGCACAAGGTAATCTTTAACTGAAATCATTTGCCTTCTCCAGCTAGAGCCATGTTCTGTGTCATGAGTATCCCAACCTTCTATTGCAGTGTGGCTGAGTAGAGACAAGCAGTTACCTAGCTCAAAGTCTGCTTTTCCCACTTAAGGCAGATCTGTGACAAAGTGATGTTTATCTGCTGTAGAGGAGTGAGGGAATCAGTACAGATCCACGTGTGCCTGTGTGGGAAGCTTAATACAGCCTGGGTTCACCAGCTCAGCGTAAGAGCTCCATAGACCTGTGTTCCAGTGCTCAGTTAAAAAAACAATATACAAAGAGGCCACTCTTCACAAGAGTGTTAAAACAGTACTTGAAGGATGTTCATGTGATTTAAAAATCCAGAAGCTACAGGTGGCACAGAGAGCAATTGAAGGGTCGGTATCCTTCTGAGAGAGGCATTCTTGTGAGCCAGTCAGCTGGGATTTCACAGTGTCTAGAAGTTAACACCAGTCAGCAATGTAATCAAAATCTCTGAACATTTCCTGCTCTTCTTCTGAAAGTATCCTTGGTTCCCGAGGTGGAGTGAGGATAGGTGCTTCAGACGTAAATTCATCATCAAAATTGCTAACATCTTCTCGTCCTCTAATGGTGGGTACAAAAGGAGGCTTCACTTTCTTGGCCAGTAAAGCGTTCCAATCTATTAGCTGTAAAAGAAACCAGCTGACATTTAGTTTCCTGTCTATGGCTCCTGAGTGTCCTTAGAAGTACTGGTTTGTACTCACCCTGAAGAAGTGATGCTTCTTCACATCTTCAGCATCTTTTTCTCCAGCTCCAAGACGTCGGTCTGGATTTCTTCGTAGCAGCTGACAAAACAGGCAAGATCTCAGCGCAAAAATTCAGGGGTAGGGGGAGGATGAGTGCTACTGCATAAGAACCAAGATGAAGATCAGATGGACACTGAAACTGCCTGACCTATAGAAAATTCTTGGTCCTCTGGATGCACATAGCTAGAGACCCTTTTGGATGTCTGAATCTGTTAGTACAATTCCAGCAGCAGCCCAGCTAGGAACATAGGAGAGACTAACTGGTCTCATTGCAGATCTGTGATACCAAGTCCTGGTACCTAAGGTGATTTGTGGGGCAGGTGTTCCGCTGGAGAGGATACAGGATTTACATAAGCTAGTGTTGCTTGCTTGGCTCAGAAGAGAGACCACTCTGCTGTCGCCGGTGCCCAGCTGCTTCACAGGAGTTACCAAGAGAGGGCTGACTGCTGCTTTCCAGAGTCAAATAAAAGGGTTTTCCAGTTAACACCAAAAGCATTAGATGCTTGCACTTGTGAATCACGGTGTTGCGAGCAGACCCCTGGTCCAGGCAGAGTGCACAGCATCAGGGTGGGCTAATAGATGCATGCTGCAGCCATCAAAACAGCATGTCCTCTATGTGGTGTAAGGATTTGCTCAGATGGGAGCAGTGCATACACACCTACAACTAGTAAACTGCAAGCACCAAGTTAAGGGTATACATACTCTGGGTGCAATGTAGCAGTTCCCTGTGGATATTGGCATGATAATTTTCCACAGTAAAAATACCTTCCCCAGGTACTGCCTTAAAACTGTATTTTCTTCTCTCTCAAGACAAACACTCCCTGGGAATAATCAATCCTTTTAAACCACACAGTATTTCTGACATAACTGAAATACTGATGCCACAGTATTTATGCTTTAACTCATGCTGCAGCATGTTGCTGAATTGGCTGCTGGACTAATATTCAATGTCAGACCATCCATGTAGAGATGCTGATTCCAAAGGCTTTGAATCACCTCCAGTTGATGCCATTCTATTGACTGATAAGCTGCTAACTCAGACAGGTTCAAGCATCTTCTTTAGATAAGCAGAGGCATTACACCAAGGATAGCACTAATGACAATCAAGAACAAAACCAGCTGTTTTTTGCCAAGAATGGGACTGCAGGTGCCTTGTATATGGTGTTCCCTGCCCCAACTGGAATGAAACCAGAATGATTTAGAAGTCTTTGAATTAAAATATTCACGTGACAATGTAAATCTACCAGATAGGTCAATGCAGCAATGTTCTGCTTGGCAAAGAGAGCTGAGCTCCTCTGGTTAGATACAACTAGGAAACAGTTCAGGGAGAAAATAGAGCCTCTAGAGTTTTATGTTTTAAGAGGAAATCTTGCTCCTGAATGAAGTGGAATGGCACTGATGACTATTTTCATTTAAGGTGATTGGCAGCATGGCACAGCAGAAATGAAGCAAGTCTGAAATTTAATTGTAGAAAAAAAAACCCCAACCCCAAGCGTGAGTTCTGAAAGTGTTTTGTTCCTCACAAAAGTAATGAATTTCATTAATGTTGGAAAGGAAGCAGGATAAGAGGGAATACTGTAATACTATGTTCTCACCCGTCTCATTATGGAGATGGCTTCTGTAGACAGAAATCGTGGATATCTTACTTCATCATTTACAATACTGTCAAACACCTCTTCTTCATCATCTCCAGGGAAGGGAGACTAATGAAAGTAATGAAAAAATATGGTTAAACAGGCTTTGAAATCACACAGGCAGTCTGGAACTAGGCACCCTGAGAAGTCTTCCTTTACACACAAACTCTTCCATAAGGAAGAGTGAAAAGTAAGGCAAGTTGGTATTTTCCCTTAATTCTTACTGAGAGACTACGCTTTAAAAATGTGCTTTTACAAGTAGAGACAAACACCTCAAACTGGGATCTCCTTTAAACTCTGACATAAGATATACAGGGAATGCGGAAAGTATCTGTCAAGTCATCTTCAGGAGAGCTGCCACTCACAAGTAACATGGTCTAGACTAATTAGTAATTAGTTTTTGTAGTATCTTGAGCATGTTACAGCTCAAGGGTTTTCAGACTGTTTGAAGGTGGCCTGACAGATACAGGGAACCCCCTGCAAGCTTTTTATCCTTCTTTACCTGAGAGGAAGTGGAAGAAAAGTGAATGATATACTATATACTAATTTATGTTCATGTAAATACTGAAGTCCCAGAACCACAAAATGAGCCAATCTCTGGTTTTCATTTAGTTTTTGGCATGCAAGCCATCCCTCTGCTACTTGGGAGATGCTGGAAGAGAATGGACCAGGAAGAAAGCAATGGACACAAATAATTGCTCCATAGGAATTTACTTATACCAGCTCATTTCCATGAACTGAGGTGTTCTGTTTAATGCAGCTGTAGCTCACATGGTAAACATCTTTGTGTTTGGCGTAATCTTCCTCTGCTATCTAGTTTTATGTATTAAAGGAGTTTATCTTCTCCCCAAAAGCATTTGAAAGCAGAAGACTGCTATAGCTGTATGCATCCAAATTTGACAATAACAGATGTGTGCTGGAAACTGAGCTCCCCCAAACCAGATGTGCTGTATTCTTGCTTACAGGCACTGATACTCATGTGCCATTACTGTAATTTAAGGCAGAATGATGTAAGTAAAAAAAACAAACCCACAAACCAAACAAAAATCTAGAGGTTAAGTCTTGGAGCAGCTACAACTCATTCAGTTCCACAACTGCTGATGGCAATTCAAGCTCATAGCATGACTTACCGACCTCTACAGCATCACAGGAGCTAGTGTCAGGTAAGTAACTGCTCAAATCTAAACATTCTTTCTTGATGAAAGCCATGAAGATGTTCACTCAATCCAGGCAGGCCTATACCTACTGTTTCCCCAAATATTGATGCAACTGTGACGGGTAGGGCATTCTAAATGTTGACAGGCTGCTATTGTGAATTTTGTAACCTTCTGAACATATATTGATATCATGACTTGTATTTTACTGGAACTTACCTCACCCACAAGCATCTCATAGATAAGTACACCAAGACCCCACCAGTCTACAGCTCTTGTATAGGAAGTTTCTGTCAGCACCTCTGGAGCCAGAAATTCTGGTGTGCCACAGAACGTGCTTGTTCTGTCTCCAAATCCCATTCCTGAAAAGTTACAGTTAGTGAACAGCAAGCAGTATTTTTTGCCACTCTACAACCTAGTCTCACAACAGACAAAACCTCCCTCTAGGGCAGCTTCAGCTGGTATTCTAGTTTCAAGGCCTGTTCTGAAACTCAGGCCAATGAGGTAACACATTCCCCTACTCTTCTTTCTGATGTCTGTTTTCCATGTGTGCCTCAGTGTCACTTTTTCTGTCCTTAGCTACATGCAATGGTCCACATTAAGCTTCCAGTAACACCTGTCACTCAGTTATCATTGCTTGGAAAGCCACAATCTTATGCTCTATTTCTGCTTGCTAGTAGGGGAAAATGTGGTGCACATTTGGCCTTCTTGGTGGCCAAGAAGGCCAATGGCATCCTGGCCTGCATCAAGAATAGTGTGGCCAGCAGGAGCAGGGAAATCATTGTGCCCCTGTACTCGGCACTGGTTAGGCCACGCCTTGAGTACTGTGTCCAGTTCTGGGCCCCTCAGTTTAAAAAGGACATCAAAACACTTGAACATGTCCAGAGAAGGGCAACAAGGCTGGTGAGAGGCCTTGAGCACAAGCCCTATGAGGAGAGGCTGAGGGAGCTGGGATTGTTTAGCCTGGAGAAGAGGAGGCTCAGGGGAGACCTCATTGCCCTCTACAACTACCTGAAGGGAGGTTGTAGCCAGGAGGGGGTTGGTCTCTTCTCCCAGGCAACCAGCACCAGAACAAGAGGACACAGTCTCAAGCTGCACCAGGAGAAGTTTAGGCTCGAGGTGAGGAGAAAGTTCTTCACTGAGAGAATCATTCGCCATTGGAATGGGCTGCCCAGGGAGGTGGTGGAGTCACCATCCCTGAATGTGTTCAAGAGAGGACTGGACGTGGCACTCAGTGCCATGGTCTAGTCATGAAGTGATAGGTTGCACTTGATGATCTTTGAGGTCTCTTCCAACCTTGGTGATACTGTGATACAAGTCAAACATGCCTACCCTGGATACTTCTGCAGTGGCAAAACAGTTAAGTAAAATGTGGAATGTAGTGAAACAGCTTGGAGCAAAATAGGCCCTGTGCAAAACTGGCACAGTCTGGGACATAAGCACCACAAGGACTGATGTGACAGAAGTGGAGGTGTTGCAGAAAGCTCAAGAAATTAATTTATTGTAGTAAGTAAACCAAAGAGCTTTCCTTGTCCTTGTTTCCTTTTGTTATTTATGGAATTGTTTGTAGCTAAAGTCACAAAACTTGCCCTAGGATATTAAAGACAACAGTAATGTTTGAACACCAACTGAATTCCCTCTAAGGCTATCAAACAGAAAAAGGTATAGTGGACAGACTATAGAAATTGGAGAAGGAAATGGACCCTTTCTAATCTTATGGCCCAGCTGGGGGGATATTTCAGTTGCTACTGCTATTTTATGTCCTACTTGAAAAGTAGTTGCCAGTTATGAGATGCTTGAAAGTAAATTTCTAACATCTAAGCTTTCCTTTTGACATGTCTCTATTTTAGCTATTAGCATACTTTGCATGTCATTTCTGTATAGAAGTGTGATTATTTCAGCGTTAAAAAAACAGATAATGCCTTTGTAAAAAAGTAAGAGTGACTCATGGATAATGGTACTTGATTTAGTTGTTCAGAATGAGGAACACCTAATGCTTGTTCTGCTTGTTGGAAAATGCAGCTTAATAAGCACAGGTATGATGAACTAAAGATCAGGTGATGCTCACAACCAAAAAAACCCCAAAAGGCTATGCTCATATGCTTGTCTTATTTCCTCCTATCTCTGTACTTGTACAATCAGAGATGGATTTTTTCACTCAAATGATACAGGATAAGTATACACTGTACTTGTTTAGCAGTTTAGAAGTCTCAAGGAACAGTCAAGAGTAACACTATGAAACTGCCCTAGAAAGACAACTCAAGGGCCATTACCTTCTTTGCAAAGACCAAAGTCGGCAATTTTCACGAAGCCTTCTGTGTCCAGCAATAAGTTATCCAACTTCAAATCCCTAAATGAACAATTGAGAAAAACATTGCATCACTGATGTTTCCTAGTACTGTTCAGAAGAGCTGAAATTCATCTGTTGGAAAGGGTTCAGGCACTACTTACCTATATACTATTTTGTGTTCATGTAGATACTGAAGTCCCAGAACCACACACGCAGCATAGAATCTGTTGAAAAAGTGAAGATTTCAATGGATGTTAGTCTTGCTTTGCAGAATGTGAAGTCCACGATTGCTGATCTTTTTATCAATCACCTCCTGAAGATTACAGATAGTTTCTTTCCTCAGGTATAGATTAGTTTTATACAAGGTCAGAATTTTGAAGCTAGATGGCAAGAACACCTAAACTTGCAGCTTTCAAGCTGTAGAATGTTCACCTGGCCTGGAGGATAAGTTTTCTGTAGTGTCCACTGCCATGACATTGAAAGAGTTCTAGGGTTTTGTTTTTCATCCTTGTCTGCCATTTTAACTTTTCATTAAGCTTTTTCATTTAATCTTAAATAAGTAAGAGCATTATACACATTGCATCATTGTATGTCATTTTGAGGTGTCATTTGGGGGTGTTCAGGAGGAGACTTGATGGGGTGCTTGGTACCATGGTTTAGTTGTTTAGTGGGGGTGGATTGGTTGATGGGTTGGACGCGATGATCTTGAAGGTCTCTTCCAACCTGGTCTGGTCTGGTCTGGTCTATTCTATTTTATTCTATTCTATTCTATTCCCATTCCATTCCATTCTAATTCAGCCTAGGTTTGGGCACATTAAACCTGCATGTGTCTCTGTCTCTTTCTGACACAAAAAAATCTGTTGGAGTCTCTGACTTTTAAAACCTTGAACAGTATTTATTCAAATGACAGAATGCAGAGGCACGTGGTGATAAACATCTTAGTTCTCAGCCTCCAAAAAAAATGCCCTTCACTGAATGCCACAAAAAGGGATGGGTACTCACACTGCTCTTGGTTCAGAGAAGACATCGGTATGAATGTGCATCATCAGATCCCCACCAGCAGCATATTCCATTACAAAGCAAACATGATCTTTGGTTTGGAAACAAGCAAAGAGGTTCACCAGGAAGGGATGTCTTACACTATTCACAGTTTCAAATATTCGCTTTTCACACATCAAGCTGCAAACAGAAAGTCATTAAAAATTTAAAGATGAATCCTGAACCATGACTTTTCAACTCTCAGAAGCTATGGGTAATTTATACATTATGTTTCCCCCTCTGTTCCTCAGGATAAGTTAATAACATTTTGTTTCAAGAGAGGAGTAGCTTTCACAAACAAAAAAAGGAAACCTAGCAGTCCATGAGAATTCTACCCTGTCAATTTTCCTCCCAAATATTCAGACCTGCATTAAGGATGCTGCATAGATACCTTGCAATATTAGCTTCAATCCTCTTATGCATCATATACAATTAAAATAAAAAGTGGAAAAGCAGTAACAATATTACAGACAACTATCTATAGGAATGGCACATTACCTCTCTTGAGGCCAACTGGTTAATTTTTATCTTAAGTGAATACAGTCACCATTAAACAGCCATTAAAGGACCTTTTTACATGAAAACCACAGAGTTTTGTAACTGCCACTTCACTTCCAAGCAAAGAAAAATCTGAGTTTGGGGCCAAAAAAGATTAAACCCCCAAAACAGTGGAGTATACACAGGACTTAAAGGAAAATATGATGGACAAAGTACAACAGTATGTTACAGGCTGAGAAATACCATTGTAGACGTTTCTGAGAGCAAAGAAAACAGTCACTGCCCTCCTGAAATGCAATGGAAGTCTACAGAGTAATTAGAACAAGTAATTGCAAGAGAACTTAAGGGAGAAGCAGGATCAGCTTTAAGTCAGAACTGTAGTACAGACACGCTAAGAAGGGCACTAAACCAAATTATTGCTCTTGGACTACACTGCTCCCTTCTTGCCCCAGAAGAAAGACACTGTCTGCAGCAGCCAGCTAAGGAGGCAGATGACAACTTGTTTTGCTCTTTCAGTGAATTTTACTACTGCTTGGTAAAGCTTACAGTTGTGCAGAAAGCAAGCATAACAGATTTATGGAATCTGTGCATTGTATTTTATAGACTGACCTGTCTACTTCATCACGAGCCACAATATCTCCTTTCTTTAAGGCTTTAATAGCAAACATCTCGTTTGTGTTTTTGTACTCTGCCAACAGCACCTGAAACAGAAGATAAGCAATTCATCTAAGAGCTACATCTACTTCTTGATACAGCCTTGACATTTGACACGCTCTTTAGACATCTACCTTTCCGAAATGTCCTCTGCCCAGTACAGCACAACATCGGAAATCCTTCAAACTGAACTGAAATCTTTGTTGTGATCTATGTGAAAAAAACCAAAAAACAAAGCAAAAACAAAACCCACAGTAAAAAATTCTTGGTAGTTTAAGAAATATTACTCAAATCAACAGCACAACCACTGCATTTTTACCTTCTATCTTCAGACTCTCGGGTGTTGCTGTATTTTACGTCTGAATGGGGACTATCGTGCTCACAAATTATTTCAGGCTGGAGTTTTGGGACAATACTATTTCTGCCATTTTCAAAATCAAAAGTTGTTACTTCATCCTGTGAAGAAAAAGTCTGAGGCTTTAAAACTGATTGCAAAGGCAAACGAATGCAGAAAGTTGACTACAAGCACGTGAAGTTCTTAACCCAAGAATTATCTAAGGCAAAACGGATAATTTGAGGTGATGCAGATAAGCAAAGCTTTTAACCTGTTGCTTCCATCACTCTGCTCTTTGTTAATAAAGCCATTTTTTCCTGAATGGCCTAATGATTTTGTGGTTTTGTTTCTTTCTGTGGTGAAACCAATGATACGGAGAATGAAACATACCAACCATGGAAACAGTTTCCCACCCCTGAGACAATTGTGTATGTGTAAGTTAAGAGAGCATATGCTGAAAAATCAGGCAAGAAATCCATCATACAGATACAAACATTACAACCTTGTTAAACTGTATAGCCTGAAAGTTACTTGCCTGAGATGGTATGTCAGGAGCCTTTATCTCTGAGGAAGACTCAGATATCTCCCCAAGGGAAGATGCACGGGGTGGAGCTGGTGGAGGCTCAGGTTCATGTTCAAAGTCCAATTTGGCTACAGGAGAGTCACTGGCAATAAAAATAACTCCTCAGTGTATAGCAGAGACTATTTTAATAGTATGAAAACCAATTTAAAACTGCACATTATGTAGATTTCTCCTAAAGCAAGTCTTGTGTGTGCAGATCTGTTCAAAATCAAAACACTGAAGGCCTGTACTGTTGCAGAATAAACATTATGTGCACTGAAGCATAAGCAGCTCACCGTGACACTTGCTCTTAAAAGTGCTGAAAACCTTAGGTATCACCTACCTGGCTGGCAGCGTGAGTTCAGGAATGTGCGCATCAACCACTGGCCCAGTAGCAGTCACTGATGCTTGAGGGCTGAAGGTGCCAGAATGATTTACTGTAGGAATAGCTCTTCTTACCAGCCTTCCCCAAGTGGCAATATTAATATTCATTTGAGGAGCTCTGAGAAATGTTTTGCCTATGGATATTATGGGGAAAAAAAATAAAATAGAGTGCAAGTAATTTCCTTACTTATTACCAAAAGCTATAATTAAACGAGAATCATATTAATCAATTTATACTTTATGAAGAACAAACTCTATTGGTCATATTCCTTAGCAATTCCTAATTATTCACTCTTAAATGCTAATGCATATTAAGGAATTCTAAAGCAAAACAGTTCTAAGTGCAATGCTAAACCCTTCATTATCAACAGCTTTATTCATAGGCAAATACTAGGTCTGCATAGAAAATGTCAACAGATTTGTGCCATTTTTAAGCTTTGTATGTTTATATTAAGCAGTCACCTTGCTGTTTTGAAAAAATTTTCTTCTGCCTCTGGAGTTTTGGTCTTCTTTCAATAACTGGATTAAAAAATGTAACCTGCAGTTCAAATAATATGTGTTATAATTCAAGTTTCAGAACAAAAGACATTCTTACAAGCTCAAGAAAAACTTCTTAACGTTATTCTGCAATACAACACTCGCAAGTCTGCTCAAGTGCTTCAAAGAAACACCCTTACCTCTGCAAACAGAGTGCCCTGTGGTTCAAGATAGAGACACATGCCATGACGTTGGTTATCCAGGAAATCTTCCAGCCTCAGAAACTTGACTGCACACAAAGATCTCCAGTCACGCCAATACACTGAGATTTCTAATTCACGTGACTACGACCAGAAACACACACACAGGAAATTACTTATTAGTATTGTTCTGCAAGAGTTACCTCTGCACAATAATAAGATCTGTCAGCTTAAGGTTCAAGATGCAGAGCTGTTAAAAAGAGTGCCAGGGCTACCTAGCCATACTGAGCAAACTCTCCCTAGGATGGTGGTTGTGTTTTGCTTCAGCTCTGATGTGATCACCAGTGTCCAAATAAAAGTGTTCAAGTATAGAATTCTCTTAAGGAGAGAGTCACAGTCAGTAGCCTTTTTGAGTCAAGCAACAGTGCTAGTTCAAGCTATTTTAGCTAAAGCTCTGACAATTTACCTGTTCAGAAACCTCAGCCTTACTAGTTTACCATGTTACTCGCAACCCTCAACTGTATTATTTCAGCTGCATAGTGACATTTTAGTGCCCACATACAAATCACGATGCAGACCTTTCTGTATCTCTAGAAATACATACAGGTTTTATGACATGGTTGTGAAGAAGGGCCAAAATCTTTAACAGGAACTACTGCTATACTCTGTCAGTGGAGTGTCTTACATGCTTGTTAGAAATGTGAAGAATCCTGCAATACCATTTAACAGCAGCATTTTACGTCACTAAGTTCAGTGAGTGCCGTTTAATTCTAGGACAATGCATCAATTTACTGTCTTTAAGTGATAGCTGTAGGTTTTAAAAGAAACCAGAGTTGAGAAGAAGCAACAGATTAAAAACCAAACAAACAAAGGGATGGGGTTTGGGATGTGCATTTCAAATATGGGAAGATGCATTGTTCTGCCCAGCAGAAGGACCTTTTGCGGCACCAAAAAGCATCTATTAGCAAGTTCTTAACTAGTGAAGATGACAGATACCGTCTGGTAGGAGCAGCCACTTTGACTATTTCTAGTCTTGATGTGAGAATAATGAAGGCCTTAGTACACCACAGTTGCCACTGTTGTTCTCACTACTCCTAAGCAGAACCTGAATTTCTCTACCCACAGGTCTAAAACTGCTTCCTTCCTAGATGGACGGAATCTAGTCTGGGGCTCAGAAGGGTGGGGCTCCGTGGGGAGAGAGCAAAAACAGGAAGGTGGCTTTTTTTTTTCTCTGTGTGTGTGTGTGTGTTCTCATTTGTTTTAAATATATGCTGGAGATGACATTTAGTCTCCTAAAATGTAACAATTTTTTTCCAGTTTATTTAAAATATTGATGGAAAAAAAGGCAAGAATCCTTGTACCTTAAAATTCTGTGACTATCAGGTACCTAAAATGCAAATACTTGATTAAACCTATGTAACATAAAATCCCTTCAAAAGGTGGCAGGAAAGAAATATTTGATTATATAATTTTAGTATTTCCATCTTCCAAGTCACATTTAAAGTTCTAGGAAAAAAACAGTTAATTTATTTACTGTTGAATGAATTGATCAGCTTCACATGAGAACACGCAGAAGCACTGTGAAAGTTGTATGAAATAGCTTTACCAAATTAGCCAAATTGTATCTGATATTATAATTTTTCGATAAATAATGAGAAGAGGACCCTAATAAAAATTTAAGCAGGTGAAAAAAGATGAAAAGTGTTAAATCTTGGATTATTATGTCAGTTTGTAGGCCAGCAAAGGTAAAATCTCTAGAATGCCAACTGAGCGTAACAGCTTAACCCCAGGGAGCTCATTCTGTTAAGGATGAGAATTCTTCCACATATGAAATTCAAACATAATCACAACAGAAAAAAAAAAAGAAAGAAGAAAGAAAAAAAAGGTAACATGAAATGAATCTGCACAAGACTGCATTTTTACCCTGTCTAGTTCCAGTGTAAATTTCTGATCCCATGACTGATTTGAAATAGGTTTCCAGCTAGTCTGACCAGCCACAGTGTTATCCAGCTTCAGTACAGCACAGACTTCATCTGTAAGTAAAGTACACAAACTCAGCTTAAATCTTTAAGAGGATTTTCCACAAACAAAAAAAATCTTCAGTAAGTTGGCCTTAAAAATGTAATCTCATATTTAATTGGTTCTTATGGGCCTAACAGTGCGGGTTTGTTTTTGTTTCTTTTTATCTTGAGCAGCCGATGAAGAAACACATATGGTTAAAGCTTCAAATCTATGCAGTATTTTAAATTACAGAACACAGCATGGACATAAAAATGTAAATAAAAGATATGAATAAGAGAAGTATACTGAACTGGACAAGTCATCAGTTTTCAGAAGGTTCCTACTGCTCCCAGTTTTACTTTTACTGGTTCTCATGAAAGTTGATCTGGCTTCATTTGGACTCCAACCAGGTAGCGTAATGGACGTGGTTTTTGATCGACCAGGGACGTTTTCCAAAATATCTTGGCAGCCCATTAGTCTAACTTCCAGGGTACCTAGAGCAAGACAGACAATGATTTTTCAGGGATTTCTGTTCTTAAGTAAACAATGTGAATGATTACCAATCGATTCATGGCAATAGCTCACACTGCGACCCCCGCAAGGTATTAACATAAATATCAGATGACATTGAAAGACAGACGCAAGACAGAAAAATACACTGCAAAAACACCCCATTAGAAGTCAGATACGTGAGACTCAAGGAGCAACAGTTCACCAAAATAGCACAGAATGTAAGTTTCTGTTCCATGTGTCAGAATTTTGTTTTCATTGCTTGAGAATCAAACTGTCTGGGTTGAAATGGTAAGAAATGTCACTTTTGAAGATGAAAAATATCAAGTTTCTTATTAAAAAGACGGATCTAGCTGATGAGACAATAACCATTTCTCATGAGTTTTATATAACCAATGGATACATTGCTTTGGTAATTGAAACAAACACTGACTATTGAGACCACAAATTTGTTTAGGGTACATTCAGAGATATCATTTGCCTGCTGTGTCCTTGAAGTCAAACTTGAGTCAGTACATAATTTAAAATCATTTCATTGTTCTAACTTAACAGAATTTGGATTTATTTTAAAGCTGATACAAGAAACTCCTCTTCAAATCTTCTACTTTAACCAAATGAGATATAGAGGCTGCTGTTCTAATTTAAGAGTTTCCTCCAGCAGCACAGAAACATCCAGATACCACAGATGGTTACAAGAATGGTAAGTTCACCTCATCCTGTACTTGATAGCATCTGTAAAACTGCAACACTACTTAACACTAACAAAATTAACCATTAGAAGTGGTGAAACCAGCCTGTTCATAATCATACTGTCTGATAGAAATGTAGCTCCTGAGAAAAATGTACTTAACTGTGAAACTTAAGAGTACTCTTTTGTAATAGAAGCTTAAGTCAGACTTGACCTAAAAATGGTCTGGCAACATTATAGGGCACAGAACAGACACCAAGAACCTAGTCTGAGAAGAAATTCCATCCTGTAGGGAACCAACAGCTCTAAGTGACAGCTAAGCATTAGGCTATGAAGACAAAGAGATGCTATTGGCTCCTGAAACAGGTTAAAAGAATACTTAATTCCCAAACTCAAGCATGCTTAGCAAAAAAATGAAGAAATGAAAAGGCAGAAAGGCTATAATTTTGTAAAAGGCATGGATGCTTATCAGAAAGTTCTGCTGATACACTTTAAAAAGTATGACAGTAGCAGTGATCTAGTTTTCACAAAATGTTAGAGGCAGACACAAAGTCACAGTTTGAATCTAGATCAACACAAAAGCTTTGTGTAGCCAATATGAAAGTGAAACTGGTAATTACTTCACAAGCATGTAGCTCTGTTTTGATAACTCCTATCAGAAACTGTTCATATGTGTCAGTAAATCACAGCTTAAGAGGAATTATTTGTCCCTATAATGTATCCTGTATTACAGGAAAAAAGCTATTTTAAAGCCAAGGCATGATACAGAATTGTGCCCACAGTCACTGGTCATTTGAGATTCCATTAGAAGAGAAGTTACCCTCCACCATTCTGCAACTTTACAAGGGCCCTCGGCTGAAGTCCTGAATGCTTTTTACCCTTTGCTATTTGTCTTACTGAACCAAAACGGTAGACAAGAAAACTAACTCCATTATACTACTGCAACTCGACAGAAAAGTTCCTCTTTTTGTTTTAATACACAACCCCACACTACTTCAAAATACAATTCTGGTTTTAGTTATATGTATATAGTTAAAAAGAACATTTGAATTACAGATGGTTTTTGTAGTAAACTTAGTCTGTTAAAGTTGGTTTAATGAGTTAAATGTTTTAGGAAACAAAACAAACCCCCAAACCTATCTGTACTAGTAATTCTTATTAAACAAATCTAGTAAACCAACATACCTCCAAGCAGTCAGGAGTATTTGTTTTATCTGTTAAAAACACTGAGAAGCAAATATTTAAGAGCTTTGTTAAAGTATGCCTCATCTCTTGAAACAGTTCCAATGAAGGACAACAATTTCAGGTGTACTATGAGAAGATCCTAAGCCTTATACTCATGTATAAATGCACTGTTTTCTCACAGCAGGCTAAGTTTCTAAAAACAAAATAAAACCAGGAACTTTCATGTTTAATTGCAAGGAAAGCAATTCACACCAGTAAGGAGAGGCTTCAATATACTTCCATGCACCTTTGTCAAGATCTCCTTGTTTGTTTTAGCTATGCAATGCATGTTTTGGTAGCATAGATCTCACCTTCTAGGAAGCCAGTGTGATCCAGTGGGTAAAACAGGGACTGGGAGAAAAGCTAGGGGCCTATCTCCAGCTCTGCCATTAACTTGTTGTATGACAAGGGCAAGTCACTTAACCCTTTTGCATCTCAGTTTCCCCATCTGTAAAATGGGGACAATGGTACTTACCTACCTTTTAATGCACTTGACAATCTAAAGATGAATGCTAATAATATTTAGTTCCCTAGTCACCTAACTTGAGGCCAGAACTTGACTTTTTCCACAGGATTACAGAAGTCACGTAAATCAGAGAAACTTATCTGCATTTTTTGGGTGCACAGACACTTGGTAATTCTAAATGCCTTTGTCTAGGAAGAGAACAACAATTAAATATGTCCAGAAAGAAAGAAAGTTGGCATTAAAGACTTGTTTTAAACCATTTAACAGAATAAGCAAAGCTCCATAAATCATACCTGTTAAAGCTGCTGGCTTGGACAGTGTACTGTACTGGTTTTGAGTAGATATTACACTTTGACGAGGACTTAATGTGGGTGAAGAGACCAATGAAAGCTCCTCTATAATAATACTGCTCTTGGGATGGTTTTTAGGAAGTTCATTCAATCTCTGTTCCAGTGAATACCTCAAGAGGTCCAACTTCTGGCTTGATTCATTAAATCTTGCTTGTGCCTTTTTAAAAATAAAATAACAAATGTGAAAGATACATTTATTTCCCCCCCCCCCCCCCCTTGAAAGAATGTTTAAAGTAAATAATCAGAAACTGTAAGGGTGTAAATTACTTCTGAAAGTGCCTTCCTGTCGGTAACTTTCCCAGATCCAAGTAATTTCATCACATTTTTTGCACCTTCTGCTACAGCATACTCTATCCTAAAATGATGCCGTAGTTCTTCCATTCGGAGCTCAAGAGGGCTTATCACAGGTTTTGCTGCAAAGAGATATAAACAAGCAATCTTCACTGAAGACCATTCCCATGTTCAGTTTCTTCAGTATCAACCCTTCCCCCATATAAACAGAGGAGGATAGAAAAGAAGGAGAAAAACACAAATAAAAAAGAGTGAACGATGTAAATTTGGTGGTACAAAAAGAAGCTTGAAGTACATCATAAAAGCAACAGTGAAATGTTAAGCATCTGCATTTGAAGGAAGAAATCACTGATCAGGGCCTCAATCCAATGAACACATCCTGCTCACTGAAGGGCTGTAATTGCCAGAGGATGCAAGAAAAAGAGCATGTCTTCAGGGCAGTTAAGTCACAAAAGCCAAATCTCCCAGATATCTTTCAGCTGTCAAGGAGGTATTGAGGCTTCCACATTTCTGAACCATGCTCTGTGGATTCATCTTTCAAACTACTCTTTAGCTAAGCAGGTCCCCAATTGGTTTCTTATAATTCTCCTGCTTCACATGAAATCCCAGGGAATCTGGCCTCTGCCAGCACAGAGAATGCAAGAGGCCCCATACATTCATTGCCTTCTCCAAATGGTTTGAGTTAACTATTCTAATGTCCACTTCTTACAGTGTTTAGATTTCCTAAACAGAATTGGAAAGTTTCCTGGATGTGTTCCTTTCCATTTAAAGCTCTAAGAGCACAAGAAATATGAAAAGGCATTTTTAAAGCCTGTTCAAGCTTGAACATTTTTCTGTTTCTTTTGAACAAATGAAATATACAGCCCATGTGCTAAGATGGTGTTAAAAAAAAAAAGTCAGAAGTACTGTAAGTGTAAAAGCAAACAAAGAAAATCCACCCCCACCCCACAAAACAAAACACACACAAGTTTTTCATTATCTAGGGTATATCCAGGGCCTAATTACAAGCATCACTACACAACTTTAGTACTCAGAAATGCATACAAATAAGGTTCAAGACTTAGAGATGTACCAATATGCCCACAATTCCATAGTACCCTCGCACCATTATAGCTCAAGGGTATTTATGTACCTGGTTAAGGATTTCCAAAGAAATGCATGTTTAAAACTACTTCTGAAATGCAGGATGGGTATTTCAAGTCAGGTTGTTTCAAAACCACTGATTTTTGGTTGTTTTTAAAATAGTTGTTTACTGCTCAGTCTAGACTAAATACCCATAAAGACAACAAAACTTCACCTCCACCTGTGCTCCCGTTAGTAATAGTCAGGTCAATTTGTTTAAGTATGACGAGCAGGCTTGGCACCTGTGTCAGGTGTTCTTTTTTTTAGGATAATAAAAAGATTGTATGCTTTAAAAAAAATTACTAGTTATTGTTAAGACAAAAGAAAGCATAAATGGAGGAAAAATGAAGATAAAGCAAAAATGGACTGCATAGAGTATAAAAAAGATGATGAAGAGAGACTGTATTTTTTCTTCATGAAGCTCATGATATTTTGCTTCAAGTTAGATATATTTGGCTTTCAAACACACTCCCTGGGTGTGTCTGCCTAGTCTGCAATTATTTTCGGTCCATGAAGCTTTATCTAACCTTCCTATTAGAAGTTTACTACAATGCATATGGGTACATATCTACGTGGCATTCTAACAGTAACAATTTCTATTTCCTTTCTACTCCATCACCATTATCAAAGGCCAACTCATTGGTCTGGACTGCCTGAAGAATCTGCATCCTTATAACTTCTATTTTTGTCTTGCTGTCCTGGAGCATCTGCTGAGCTGTGGCAAGAAGTTTTCGATCCTATTAAAAGAAACGAACCAGTAAGTGAAAATTGTAAACTTTCATGGAGCAAACCAAACTGAAAACTTCAAAACACACATGCTTTAGGAACAAGAACTGAATCTGTGTGGTTCATTTGGTATAGCAAATCAACTAACTACATTAGAATATTACTGGAAACTAAGTTAGGACATAGGCATGTTCTGATTAGACTATAAGCCACTTCCATGGAAACTACGTCTGTTTAAAGCTGAATAAAGGAGGCACGATCTAGCAACATTACATGTGTAAATTAATGTGTTGTCAGCTGATACTAAAGAAAGGACAAGATATTAAGTGCAAAATACCTCCAATCTCTGTGCAATGACTCAGATTTACTGCAAGTATGACAAGACCTCTATTAATAAACATATTTGTTAGTCTAAGTTCACATAAAAATCATTGTACCAATTTACATGAGCTGATTTTCAATCCTGAAACTGGAAACATGAAGTCAGCCTACGTAGCACGTTACAAAAAAGCCTGCAGCACGTTTTTCTGAGCAAATTGAAGCTGAAGTTTTTTGCATTAATAAATACACAACAGATGAGGGTTACTTCATTACCTATTTCATCAGTGACTCAAAGTATAATCCTTTCCATCTAGCTATACTGAGGATGCTTACAAAGTAACTCAGAATACCATTTCATGGTCGAGAGTGTAGCCAGCCAGCCAGATGTTTCTCAGGTATACCATTTTCTGTCCTCCAGCTACTGGAGTTCTGACTTACAATGGATTATCAAACGTTCTTCATGTGGAACTGTCCATGTGCTTCTAAGGCTGCTGCATGGCTCACTCTGTATATTCTGTCAATTACCAGATAACTTAAAGGTGATCCGACTTGCAGCAGGAACAAAAGAAAACCGGGCATAAGAAAGCTTAAGGCAGTCTATTTGTCTTGTCTATGCTCTACCAATCAATCACAGTAGTCAGTGTAGATGGGTATCACACTTGGTATTGCTTAAAGGGTATTTTAGTTAACTCATTTTGCAGCCACTCTATAACCTCATAAATAAGTTACTTTCCCATGGACATGGTTTATAATTCTATTTTTAATTTTATAATGTAGCTATCACTTATTTAAAAAGTTCTTCTTCCCCTCAACACAAGAGCTGCAGTGTAGCACAGATACTAAGAGCTAGACAAACTGGCAGCATGAATATACTGTGAGAAAAATCAGCATGTTGAGAAGAGAGTTGTTTACCTTTATAGAGCTCCTTGTGCCTAATATATTACTCACTTGGATATTTTAATGCTGCCCCATGTTCTGCAGGGTAGATGAATCAATTTATACACATAAAAAGGTTTTGCTTTTATGGGGAGAAATTGCGCTCCCTCTGCATACCATAAACCCTCAAGTTCTGGGACTAAGTTTTAGTATTAATTGACATTTTAGAGATACCACTAGGTTTCTTACTTTAAGATTCTGTGTTAGCTATTCAATTATTTAATGAATACACTGAATTTCCTAAATAATTGCCTTCTTAAATGTCAATTTTTGAAATAACTACTGCCTGTGAAGAGTATAGGATCTAAGCAGCAGATTACAAGAATAGTGTATTAAAGCTCATCCATGCATCGCTCTGATCCGTAAGGATCTCATTTTTGATCTTGCTGCTCTTGATTGTCCCTCGTATCCTCTTACTGCAATCAATTTGTTTGCTCCAGGGCAACATCAGCCCTTCAATGTGTAGAACGGAGGTACCTCAGGATTACAGAGATATCCTCATGTTTTCAAGAGACAGAAAATCCCATCTTGAGAATCAAAATGAATGTGTTACACTCAGCAGCTCTTTTAGTGTTGGAGGCTGAATATGAAGCATTTCGGGGCATCCCCTGAGCACAAGAGAACTGACAGTGCCTGTAAAACTTGTCTGCAAAGCTGTCATGGGATCTTAGAGAACCCACACCAGTCCAAGGAAAGATGATCAATATCTCAAAAACAGTCTTCAGTCTGAATAGGTTAAACTGAATGCTGCTGAAGCAAGTAGAGGGAAGTAGAAAGGGAAAAGCTTCCCATGAGATGATGAGTTTTATTACTACTAACAGACTGCTTTTTAATTTTTATGGAACAATGACCTCCCTCCATTAAATTTAGGCCTGAAAACAATACAAATTTGAAATTAGATCATATAGGTTACTTGAATACAGGTGACAAAAGCACTGGGCTTGGATTCAAACTGGAAAATCTGTGCCCCTTCTGCCCGCTTCATCCTGACACTTGAGTTGGTTTTAAGCACTAATTTAAAAAAACCCAACCACAATCACCATGCTCAAGCCTACATTTTACACCTGCAGCATTAACTCAGTACTGAGCACTAAGAATATAAGAGAAGGAATACGCACCATTCCTGTCCTGTTTGTTGAAGCAGCTGGCAGTGGTTTTGTGTTTTCCAGCTTGCTCTCCCCAGCTGGGATACTACATACACTCAATCTGGTAGGCTGATTTAAGCATTTACTGATTGCAAATACAAGATTCAATCATCAATTTTAATTACAAGCCTCAGTCACAAAGCAAGCCAGAATTTATCCTTTCTATCTAGTCTGATCAAAGCCTGCTAATAATGTTTAATATTATAGCGTGACTGTTTAGGTAAGTTTTTTCAAGCTGTTATAAGGTTACTTACCAAGGGCTTATATAAGGAACCTAACTAATGTATGTCTTTTGATCCATTTAGGTCAGCTGATTATTATTTTAAAATGTCCCTAATGTTAAGTACATGGCCCCAGAGGATACAGACTCCAAGGTTTCCAAGAGCTGAGGGACTGTGCTGCACAGACAGCATTCCCAGGCCCTTAGTCACAAGGTGCACTTCAAATATTCCTTCCATCTGCTCCAGGCTAGTAGGTTGCAGGTCACCTTTAGATAGGGCTACCAAAGTACCAGCTGGTTCACCAGATGTTCTGCTAGGACAGAATGAGCATGACGATACCTACAGTCCATGAAGTCTAAACTAATTCTTCTGGGACTGAGCAGCATTTGCTGTATTTTTTTTCAAGGTAGAAGTAAGCAATGCACTAGGCAGGTACAAAGTAATCTGCCTCTCCACTAGTTCCTCACAGAAATTCCTAAAGCAGAAACACAAAGTTCCTTTCCAACACTTCCTGGTTAGTATCAGTTTTAAGGGGGAATCAATTGAATTTACAGATGTATACTCGTCAAAGCAAACACTGCTTTTTAATCAGGTCACTGATGTAGCTAGGTGTTGGCTCAGTCAGTTAAAAACTTAGAACATGTCAATTTAGCTTACTATTGTCTGGACACTGAAACATCTAGCCAAACTACTACATAGGTATTTGTAACATCTACACTTGGTGTTTCCTCTTGCTTTGGAAATTAATCTCCTTCCTTAATGATTTAGTAAAAGTAAATGTAAAGAACAGGTAATGAGTGACTAATGAAGAGTAAAGGTGCAGGTATGCAGAAAATCCCTCCCTTTTTTCCCTCATTTGACAATTGTAATTCCCTTATACTCCTCAAATATTAGCGTGGGGGGTGTTCTTGGGTTTTGTTGTTACTGCTTTTTGTTTGGTTGTTTTTCTGTCAAACCCATTTAGGGTTTAGTACACGCTTTCTCCCCTACCTTCTTAGAGAATTTCTGGTTCTGTGAAGACTGCGTGAGCTGGTGCTTAGAAATTCAGATCTAGAAGTAAGTGTGGCTTTATTTTTAATTTTAGTTTAATGCTACCTCTAGAATGCCACACTTCTATAGAAAATAATATTTTAATGTGTATTTTATGTGCATGTATACTAATGCAGGTTACAACACTATCAGAATATTACACACATCTTATTAAAATAAGTATTGGACACAAAGACAACTTAGGTGACCATTTCAGAAGCATATTCTGTAATGCTACATATTTTGGACAATTATCATGCCTATTACAACTTCAATCTCATGCTGGTTTTTGTTTGTTTGGTTTTTTCTGTGCAGAAAAACATCAGATAGCAGTCAGTGTTATACCAAGCTTTGCTGCTAAGTGAATCACGCATAATCAAAGATTACTCGATGTGCTAAATTTAGTAAGCCGGATTTGTTATTTAGGTTGAACTGCATGTGAACAAACTGATGAAACAATCACTTGAGGGAGTATCAAACCACAACAAAACATAGTAATAGTAATTTGTAGTGGATTTGACATGTAACTATTTAACAAAATATACCCCACACTTAAACTACTGAAGTTGCACGCTGTTTATACATTGTACACCCACACCACAGCAATATAGGAATCCAGTCATTTCACAGTCTTTTAAGCATTCCAAAGCCTTACCTTTGAAGAACCGTTTGAGTACATCTGTATCATATTTTCTGCTCCCTGTTTTACCTTCAGTTCTATATCCAATTGCTTCTTTAAGGCCATCAATCTGTTGTTAGTAGGAAAACGAGGATCGCTATTTGGAGTATCAGGAGTTCTAGGACAATCTGCGAATTAAAGGTAAAATGTAATATGTGCAGAAAAGAAAAGATGAAGCCCCCAAACCTCTCCCCTGCAAAACACCCTAAACTCTACTCTTTTGTTATAGGCTAAACAAAAGCTGGGACATCATACTTGAGACTGACTTCTCCCATCCAGGGCTACTTTGTAGCAGCGCTGCAAATGCGTCTTAACATGAAAAGCCTCACGAAAGCCCAGTGACTCCTACACATGTCCTAATTCACATGAATCACTTCCGGGAGCGGTAAAATAGGCAGGTTTGCAGCTAGCTTATTTTAGTTTCAAAGGAGATTTATTTCTTCTGGAATGTCTTGAGTCAATTAAAAATGCAGGTTTTCAATAACTTTTTTTTTCCCCCCTTCTTTTCACTCTTGATTTTAAATCTAAGTGTTTGAAACCCAAACAAACTTGGGCAATAATATTAAATACCAATAGACATGGGCTAAATACAGGTATTAAATAGGTCCTCATGAATTCTAGAGTGATCACTGCAGACATTTCATGACAATATTGAGAACAGATAAACTGAGCCTTTTTCTTAGTCTTAAAGATGAATGATTTTTGCTCTGGAATCACAACAAAATCCTGGGATAACTGGATATATAGCCAGAGAGGCTATTGATCAGTTGTGATCTGTGGGAAGGATAAAGCTTTTTTTGTTCAATTGTATTCCTGTGCTTAGATCTTCATCTTGCTGGACTAATTTAATGGAATGCAAGTTAGTTTTATCAAACTATACAGTAAAATTCTTTAATTTTTCTATCCTGCTCCTGAAAAAAAAAATCTATTGATCATTGGTCAATTATTCAGCTTCTGCAACATGAACTGTTGTCGAACTGCAAATAAGCAGTCACTAGACCATTGCCTCGTACTTAACCATCTTCAGCACACCTATCCTTTTAGCTACCTGGCCTTCCTACAATCCCAATGGCTTATCTTTCCATTTTATCTGTAGCAGAGGAAAATTCATGTTCACTCCAATTGGATTTTTCGCTGTTGAGTTCTTCTACCTTAGCAATTGATACGAGTACCTTCTCTATGGACAAATGACATTATCTGGTCTCCTGAAAAATAATATTTACCTGATACCAGCACTACAGGCTTTATTTACAACCTTAATTAATTTTCCTTGAACTAAAACTATGATGATAGATTAAGCTCCAGATTTTTTATTATAAATAACAATAGTTCCTTATTTATATATTTGCTGCTTATAAATCATATGTAGAATCCAGAAAGAAGATATGAATACATAAATAATAGTTCTTTATTTATTATTCCTCAGTTTAAAAACACAGGCATTGTAGTCACATACTAATTATTAATTATGAAGTATCATAGGGAGGTGATGTTTTATCTGCCAGTTCATATTTCTTCTGTAAATTCTGATAATGATTTTGGAAAATTGCATAAATTTTATTTTCAAGTTTGCTATGTAATATCCTCCCAAACTGTGATCTTTGCTGAGGCTACAGACAGATTTAATGCAAGGAGAATTTTAAGTTCTTCTGCTGTTAATTCACTCTTTGCTTCAAGCCACTTTTAAGACTTTACTGCGTCCTCAATACTTAAAAGGTAGTACAGAAAATAGTTGTGTGTTTTATTCATTGTCTCCTCAATGTTTTGGCATGGATGCTCTGTGAAACTGCATTTGAACAGCTTTACCTTAAATCTGTTATTAATAAAACAAAGATTAACAACATGCTTTCCTCCTCTCACTTATGTCCTCACATTCAACTAATCCTCACCTAAAAATCTATTCAAAATTAGAACACGAAACTTGAAAGTCACAGCATCAAGTCTTCTTGTAAAGCAGATTAATCATAGAAATGAATATTTACCAACTTCAGATTTATGATCTAGGTGTTTACCACTCAAGATTCTGCCCTCTGATGATCCCTGGGAAGACTGTGGGGCTCCTGAAGTCTGTTTTCACAGCTTTTAAAGATGCACACAAGCAGTCTTCCTTTGCATTAAAGCAACACTCAAGTTGCAAGTCAAGGACTAATTAAAGATACCACGGTTCAGGTTGCCCAGGGAGCTGTTATTATCTCCCTTTGCATGTCTGCACTGTGATGGTGTAACCACATCACTTTCCTGTGGGTCATCTCAGGAGTTGGTCTGTACTTATGGACTTAAACTACCCTGTACCATTTAGTTTAAACAGTTCTACTATATGCTTTATTAGTAAGTAGCAGCAAAGGAAACTTTTCTACACTATGGACTAATTGCTAGGAAGAAGTAATTTTCTGTCTTTAGGCATAATAGCTGCTGTAAACTCCCAAACAGAGCAACATGGTTTCTTAAAGATTATTTTTCTTTTTTTAAGAAAGAAAGAAAAGGGAAGGGAAAAAGTTTACCAACAGCTTTTCCAAGTGCCTTCTTCCCCTCAACCCCACGACAGCCTGAGGCAGCTTGTTACTGAAGAACTCAAATTGAAGTTTTAAATCAACCAGACAAACTGGTCCTGTTATGGAAAGTGCTGACAATCTTAGCAGTAGCACTACAACCTACATCTGTGTTAGCTGTTTCCCTTTCTCTATGATGTCTACTGAGGCTGTCATCACTTTGGTGTGGCTAGTTCTCTCTCACCTAATTTGCGTAAAGCACAATACAGAGGGGCTCAATTCTTGTCTGGGGACATTAAATCATCTTCACAACACAAATAAGTGATAAATTAATCCAGATGATCACAATCGATGGGATTTACATAGATGGCTGAAGTTAAAAGAAGTGAAAAATACATACCAAACTACTATTTCACTCAGGTAGGTAAGCAGGACTGGGGAAAATGATTCTCTAGTTTGTCACATTTGTTGGTCAGTAGGGACAGTATGGGACTTGCCATTTTAAATGCATTCCAGTCCATCTTTACAGAGCACAGGAAGAGCTTTGATGGGGTATGGATTAGTGTCCCTAGGTATTTTCTTCTTGACAATGAACATCAAATAAAGTAACAGATGTATTCTAAGTGAACTTCAAGTAACTAGCATGCTAGTTTTGCTGAGCTATGACTTTTGTAGCCTAACACTACTAAGTTTTGTGTGGCTTGTTAGCACACCTCCAGGCTGCTGGAAAAGCTGGTGTTTCCCCAGCACCTTCAGTGTCCTGTTTTCATGACAATATACTCTGATGAATTAAAATAAGTTACTAATGGTAGTTTAACAGATGCCATTTTATTAAATATCTGGATTGCACCAGGACAATGGTGATTTTCAGTCTGAAATGTTTATTTTAAGTGTGATCTTTAATCTTCCAGAAACAACTTCTGCTTTGAGTCTTTGCTCATCAGCAAAAACTTTTTGCTTCTGAACTGCCTTTTACCAGCACTTCTGTCTAAATTATATTTATTAGTGACAACACTCTAGTCTTCTGAGACTGGTGCTCATTACTTTGGGAACTCTTCCCCACATGCTAGGTACACTATTTCTTCAGTAAGCTCAGTGTGCAATCTAGGATTCCATGTAACTTTCTGAAGTTGGGTTCCCAGATGGTACCGCAACATGCTGCTAAACTACTCAATTAACAGCAAATGCCCTTTGGTAAATAGTTAATTTTAATCTCATCTAGGGATTGCAGTTAGCCTCATCAGTGTCATATCCAGCAGAAATACTTGTGATGCATGTTGAAGAATTGCTGGAGGAGGAAATAAAGAGGCATCATCGGGCTTTTCTCAGGGAGTCAGATGATTATATCAGCACTTGTACAAAGTCATCAGTAAGACCAAGGCAGCAGCAGACATTATTGAATTGAAAATGAATTGAAGCTCAAGAATTTCCACAAAGTCAGTGCAGGACATTGTTTCCCAAACAATACCATGAAATTCCTACGGATGCCTCGTCGATGGAATCTGTTGTCTAAAAAGTCCTAGCCTCTACCAGCTTGGCTGTCACCTCTACCAATTTGCGGTAATTAGTCTGACAAATTAACCTAGTAATTTGTAGGGACAAAGAAATTCCCCAGACAGTTTCTTTTGCTCCCCTTTCAGCTAGTCATAATCTTACACAATGTAATTTAATTTTCTTTGAGATCCCTACTACCAAACTTGATGTGGACAGCTTAGAATCTAGGTTACATGAATGGAATAAGACACCTGAGCTTGTCTTTTTGATTTCATGTTCTCCATGTTTCATCCAGTATCCTCAGCACCTTCAAAGCTTTTTCTATCATCTCACCTCCCTAACCACCTTTACTTCAGCTCTATGGAACAGATTAATTTCCTAATTTATACATATTCCACGTGTCAGCTCTATGCCTAATTAAATCAGTGACTTGCTCTAGATAGGCTATTTCAATCTTACACCTCACTGAGTCATATTAAAAATCATGATATCTACTCCTACTTTTTATACACATGAAAAGAATATTAAATTTAATCTGTGCAACTGTGTAGAAGTAAGTTTTCAAGATAAAAGATTTCTTTGTTTCTAAGACTGAAGGAATTATCCCCACGTTCTCCATTAAAATAAAGCTCTCATTTTCAGCAGTAATGGTCACTGGGCTTGTCCCACTCAATTTTATATTGTTGCATTCTGCTTCACTTTGAAGTGCTGGCTTACAACTTTTAAAATTCCATGCCCTAGTATGACTAACACAGTGCATGATAAGGGCATACTTGGGTACAAAGTCCCACTTCTAAAACAATTCTAGATTCCTCAGCAACCTCATAATGTAAGGTAAACTTAGGTTATGCCACAAGTTGTTTCTGATTCATACATCCTTTGCCAGCTCTACCCTTATATTCAGTATTACAGATTTTTGGCAAAGTGCACTTTTTATTTAAGGTTTAATACCAATTCTTCAAAAATTCTTGAAAACAATTTCTCATGGCATTATGACACTGAAAGCTTTAAGTTCTAGGTAAGCCACCATCAAAAGAGTCTTTCCTTGCTTGAAATGTTATTAAAACAGTTTTCTACAGTAAATTAATTTACACTACATTTAATGGTTTTAACATGTATTGATTACAGTGTGCTGATAACAGAGAAGTTACAATACAAATTGGTGGTTTGTTCAAAAAAAGCAATATAAGTCACTGCTTGATACCATAAGCAACAGTAGGAGGCACAACAGCTTGCACACACTTTACAGGTTTAAATCTGGAGCACTTTATAAAGATATGTTCACACCCACTTTTCAGATACAGGAACAAGGAAAGAGTACATTACTTTTCCAAGTTACCACAATGACCTTTCAACCTGTCAACAGAAACAGTTTAAAATTCTTTGGATCTGACAGGTCAAAAAGATCATCGTCTCGCAGTATTACACCTCAGTGGATCTCAGTCCTAACTACTACTTAGAAGCTGTGAATACCTACACAATATACTCTAAAAGACAGAAGAAAACCAGGGCCACCTCCAAAAATACTAAAGTGCATAAAGAGAACACAGACCTTGACTCTCACAGCTCTTGAACACTCTATATTATTTTCAGCAGTTATGCTCTGCACAGTCTAAAAATTTCTCATGTCCTTCTCTGTTTAAAGTAATTTGTCACTAAGTAACCAGAAAAAGGTCAAACATGGGCTGAAGCGAAAAGCTGCAACTTAGAATAGAACTAACCCCTGGAAACAATACACTTATTTTGGGAGCTCCTACATTTAGAATTAATTTATTATTATTATTAATAACAAATAGTTAAACTCACTGTCAATCCAGAGCAAAAGCAAAAATTCCCAAACGTGAGGTAAGTGTGAGCTCTCCACAGAGGCACCTTCTGTCAGATGGCAGTGATCTGGAGGGCTACATGGCTATGTACTTGCCAATTGTTGTGTGTTTGTACACACACAGAGACACAGTTGGTATGCCTGAAGTTTTACATCACCAACCTCATACTGCAAAAGCCAAGCTCACCAATGGTTAGTCAAACCTAAGACTTCAGTATTAAAAGATCAGAGTGTCGCTGGTCTCAAAGAAGACAGAATGTTTAATGATAATGAATTACTGCCCATGAATAAGGAAGAGAATGGGCAATTAAATAACAAAGCAAACAATATCAAAACCACCAGCATTCAGTTTTGGAGGGTGGATGCTTGTAGATCACTCAAGACTACTTGTTGTTTGGTTGTTTCCCCTCCCCCCCCACCAGTTATGCAATATATTATGTTAAAATGAGTCTTACACAAGAACACTTACGTGATGTGTGATACTATACAGACATTATAAAATCTCAGTAGAATTGCTAAGTTTTTTCTTGTATACTTCAATAATTAAGACTAAAAAACAACACTTTGAATGGAATGAAAGTTAAAAACATAATACCAAGAAGTTTAGCAAAAGCAGGTAGAAGCACATTAGTCTATCAGCCTTGATCTTTCATCTCTTGAGCCCTTCATGAAGTCTCTTGTATCTGAACACAAGGTTAGATGAGCCTGGCTGCTAACAGCTAATCACAACAGCAATGGCCATTGCTGGCCTTTTCAGAAGTGTACCAAAGATCTGAACAACATAGTTTGGATACGGGGATCTAAATAGTCTCTTCAGAACTAGTGGGTGCTTTCTTAGAGTTTCCTGAGTCACACACAAGGACAATATTGCTCACTAACTCATTGTGATTGCTTTGTGATACACTGCAAAGAGACATTCCAATGAGAGCATTCTGTGCTCATCCCCTTTTCAAATTGTACTATTAGCTGAACTCCACAAATTTATGTCCACACAGATTTTTATACTTGGTCTATATACAGTTTATACACAATTTTCTGTCTGTTCCACTCTTCCTGTTCATTTAAAAGCCACACTACTGTCAACACTGAAGCAAATTTTCATAAGCCTTAGCTGAAAAGGAACAGAATGCTTCACATCTACTAGACATTGAATGGCTGTGAATCATTCATTATTGTATTCATTCCCATTTTATGAGGCATCAACTACTTTTCCTCACTAGCTTCAGCTGTCCCCTCTCCTTTGCCTCTTGTATCTGACAAAGATCAAAAGCAAAAAAACCTGCCAAGAAAACAGAGAATACTATGCAGGCCACAATGGACACTTTGATACTCTTGCAGCATGTCAGAGGGCAAGACAGTATGAATTGCTGACATTACCTGCATAAATTCTCACTGTAAGCAACGTTTCTACACAAGGATCGTGCTATGTTTTCTATTCTACTGTCCAAGCTTTGATGAACATTTGTTAACTTTCTGCCAAGAGCCTGTGAAATGTAAAATGACCAAGCTGGCAGTATCTCCTGAGTCACTTCACAAAGCTGAAAAAGGACTGTTTACTTTCACAACATTCCATCCTAAAATATGAATCCTGGTATTTAAACAAAAATACCTTCAGAATTAGTGTTGACTCACTGCCACGCCACAGAAAATACTAATTAAACCAATTACAACCATTCTGTGATTCCCTAAAAACTATTTCAAATGGTCTTTGAAATGGTAGCCACACTGTGGAAATGACTGAAGAAATATTTGGGACAGTAGATAGATAAATGGTGCAACAGGAAAACACTTTGTAGACGTTAGATTTAAGTTAAAAAGAGACCAAAGCTTTTGAGTACACGGTATCAATTTTTTCACTTGCAGAATAAAAGCTGACACGTAAAATGTAACTCAGAGAAAGTCACTGAAAGAGCTGCTGAAATTTGCTTTTAAGTAGTGGAAAACTATTAGGAAATATTACAGTGATTGGGAAAATATTTTAATATAGTAATAACTGAGAAGTGAAGGTCTGGTACGTGTTAAGTTAGTTTTCATTGCATCATCAGGCACTTTGCAAAATACAGTACTACAAAAATAGTTTAAAACTCAAAGGGACGGGACACCTATTTGTGAATAAAATCAAGCAAGCACGTGTAAGTAGCAAACTCACCAGCTACAGATTTGCTCATTCCCAGAGTGACTTTTCCCAGTGAAACAGGATACAGGTTATTGAAGCTAGGAGAAAGAAAACTGAATTCACAATAATGTACATTACCTGCAACATCTTCTGGATCCGTTACAACAATGTGTGCATTTAACTCCTGTAACTTATGATGTAGGTCTTCTAACTTCTTATTTGATTTTTTCAAAATGTTGTCCACATATGCCAAGTTCTTTTTATCTGTTGTGACCTTTCTGAGGTTCTCTGCTCCCTCCTTGATTTTAAGTTCCTTCCTTATTTCTCGCTTGATTTGGTCCTTTATTTCATCCAGCTTCTGCTGTACCATTGTATCAGAAAAGTCCAACTTTTGGCCAGTGCTTACATTCTCAGAGGCTAGAAGACTTTTTGCATCCCCCTAGAAAGAAAAACAGTAATGTGACTACCAGGAAACGCTGCTTCTTGACAATGCTCATTGCATATGACTAGGCTTTAGGCCTCTGTATATTACATGCACAAAGCTTTGCAAGGCCATTTGTGATCCACGGGTCAACACTCATGTTGCTCTAAAGCAACGATCTCACAAAACATTACATGTTAAATGGAACTACATTTTACAAGAGATTTATTTCAAATTTAGTGACATCTTTACTATACCTATTTTTAACATCAAGAGATTTAAATACTTCTGGATGTGGCATGGCTGCTTGCCTGGCAGTTATATGCCTCAGAGCTAATGACTCACATTTGTAGTTTTCTAGATTTAATTGTGTTTTAATATAGCAAATGGATATAGGAAAGAAGATTAACTTCTAACAGCTATTATCTATGATGAATTTTTGTACATTCACTAGAATAGATTCTTTTTAAAGATTGTATAAAAGAGAAATTTTAAACCTCACAACTTAGTGATGTTTGCAAATGTTTACAAAATGCCAGCATCTTTCATAGAGATTTGTCAAGATGTTGCAAGAACATAAATGTGCTGATTTTTTATAATTATTCCTGAAGTAAAGCCTTTCACTTAAAATCATCTTACTTTCTTATGCATGCAAGGTAGGTAAAAATGTAAATAAATAAATAAAGGGTTGCAGTGTTGAACATGAGTTGGTGTAGTAAGGGAAGAAATCTTCAGACCATATGAGGTCACGCTTGTTCAGGATACAGAACCTACATCAATAAAGTACAAATACAATTTAATTACATTCATAGTAACACTTCCTGTGTATCTTACACATGGACCCCATACAATGAATAGACACTGGGTCCTATCCAAGTCTAAAACAAAGCCAAATGAATATAAATCAAAGAAGGGCTCTCCTGAACTTAGAATCTGATCCAGTCATAGTTCAGGATGTATTTCGTAAATATGTGGTCTGATCTATAAGTAACCACCCAAAAGAGAAAGTTTCCAGTACATTTTCTTAAACAAAGATTTAGTAGATCTCTGATAGGTTTGGGTAGACAGGAAGGCATTTGAAGGGATGATTAAAAATTCCAGAGTTTTTGGAGTAAGATTAGTTGTCACCACTATTTGCTATTGGAAACACTGCAATACACAGCAAAACAACACGGCAATTAGTAGAAGAAAACACTCAAGGAGAAGTTAAAAAACTACAGCATTGAACTAATAAGCTGTAAGAACACCCCAGAACATATGATCTCTAGATACAGTCCACTGTGACTTTTTTGTTTATTAAAATATTTTGGGCAATGAGAATCAAGAAGGTTGATAGGTCATACTTGCCAACAGGTAATGCTGACCAAACTCTTTCAGTTTGTACACACTCCAGTAATACTGCTTTCCATAGGCAAGATCCAATCTACTACACCTCAACTATAACAAGTTTACTAAATCATCTTTAAACTCTTCTTGTGAAAATATTTCTACCCCTAGCTGCTACTTAGCACAAAAAGTTAGCAACTCAAAAGATTTGTAAATATTAGAAGCTGTTGGAACCACCTTACCAGAGGATTTGTGAAATTCAGTAAAAAAGACAAGAAACAGGGAATTTAGAAATGACAAACTGAGTAAGAAACAAGAGAAGGGGAAAAATATCATGCAAGTATATACACAAAGTGCACTTGTGATGTAATGTATGTACATTACTTTATGTACATACTTTAATGTATGTACATTACTTTAAGTGCAGATTAAAATAAATAATTTACTATGCATATATAGAGAGGCTATTAGTAGGTGCACTGGGAAATGCATCACATTGTTTCTATGCATGCATATAAAAAGAATTGACTTTCTAAAAATAGGAATATTCAATAGTGACAAGAAACTAGTACAAGGGTTCATATCCAAAATGAAGGAAACCAACCATGATGTGTTGAACATTTTGAGGAAAAAAAGGAAACTGAAAACAAATTCATATAGCAACTGTACAGAAAAATATTTAAGTTATAAACATATGCAACTTAGGCTCAGATCTGTGGTTTCCTTGCTTGCGTAACACATAAGAATTGAGCCTATATATATATAAAGCCCTTCATTATTAGTATACTACTATTTAGCTTTAAAAAGAAATCAACCCAATGTTTATAAATAAAAATGTGTGCATTTTGAAACTGCAATCCTTTGTACATGTTCTGCAAGCTTCCTAGATATAAACTCATCATCTACATCCTTCAAAGCATGGTATGACACTTCAAAGTTGACAGAACAAGAGGTAACTGCAAAAAAAACCCAAACCAACAAACAACCCTAAACCCAAAAGAAAACCTTTATTTAATATTCCCATAGTACCTGAACTATATTACAATTATGTCAAGAATGTAATTTCTCAAACAGAATGATGTAATTAAATTATAAATAATTCAGAAATATTCTTTACTAGGGTTTCCCAAAGTGACTTCAGTTAGTTGTTTATCTATTGAACACAAACATATTTTGTTACAAGGGAGATTTTTATCCCTCTAAGACCTACTTCCCACCTGTTAAAGGGATACTATGTTCTTCATAAAAAGGTTTCTTGGCGCCCTTGTTCCACATACAGCATCCCTCACAAGTATTCAGTTAAATTAAATCTCCACGATCATCAGTAATTTGCATTCAAATTTCCAGTAATTAAGTTGGAATTCTCCTCAGCTTGAGAGGTCTCAGCAGCACCTGTGTCCCTGGACATAAGGATTTCAGGATAGGGAGTCTTCTTCAATCTGTTTCTGAGACAGCCAAGAGTTCTATAGTGTGGATGCTAATGCTGCAAGCTGGTCACATTGCCTGTGACTTTAAGTATTCATCTTGAAATCCCCTTCCAAGCCACAGATGATACTTCTCTCTCTCTCTTGTCATCCACAGTTAATTATACTTTTGAACTAAAAGTGTCCTGTCATCTAGTTACCTGGACGTGTCACCTAGCACAAAGGTCACTATGAAATAGTCTTCCAAGGAGGCAACTGTGCACTCTGTGACCCTGAAGGTCACAGTGGAGATCAAGAGCATGTTCTACAAGCAACACTGCTCTGCTTCTGTGCTGACACGTTTTGCTGCTGGGATGCAACAAAGTTTGAGACAGATCCTCATGCCAGAGAGATGAGCAGCCTCTGTCATGCTCCATTTTAAAACTGAGATAATGCCAAGATGGACACAACAGGACAGAATATCCAATCGTTCCAATAGTTGAGCAAGAGAGGCAAGGCAGCATTCTCCATTAAGAAAAGCACATCCCAAAATGCCAAACCTCAAACACTACTTTTAAACTGAGAAGTGACATAAACCACCAGATATTCTCACTTAATTTAATGACAATCTTGTTAAAGCTCATTATTAAGATCAAACAATTCTTTTTGCCATTTGGATAAACTCCCTCCCAGGTTAAGCCTCACATCCATTAGGTAGGTGTTCCGTCCCATCAGTGTGAGAATTAAGTAGGTCAAAAGCAACAACGGCTGGAGGTGGGGGCCAGGTCATTTCCTTTACACTGCTCAAGCAGGCAGGATGCAAAGATAGAAGAAATCAAATCATTCACATTCTCTATGCCAAGAAACCATCAACAGACTTTGCACAGCCACTTCCTTTACTTACCCTCCCAGAACCATTTAACATAGAATATACTGAGAGTGGAAATGCTCTGAAGCCAATAATGACTAAACCACTCCTGCTGGCAAAATAGAAGAGCAGGCCTCACTGCATTAAAATCTAAGACAGAAGAACAGGCAGCAAGTTATCAATTTTCAGTTTCTTTTGTAATTCTGGTAGTGTTCTTATTGCTGGTTAAAACAGAGGCACCCATCTTTGCTGAGTAGTCCCAGGACTCAGCATGGTATCCTACCCGTTGCACCACAGAAGACTGCTGGTGACCTAGTTCTTTGTCCTAGCAGCAGTGAAGGGCAGCAGGCACCCCGCGCTGCTCCTAACTGCCTGCTTCTGGACTGTATGGGAAGCAATTAGAGGCAGTGGTGCATACTTCTTTGCACTGGTAAAATACATGTTTATGTGCCAGACTAGAGATTTCTGAAACATTTCAGCATGTAATGAAACTGAAGCTATGTTTATTACAATATACTATCATGGACCACAAATTAGATACTACTGCTTAATAAAAAAAGCCTACATATATAGCTTTCCTACAGCAATGGCCTAATGACTCAACCTTGCTTTGATTGCTGGCTCAAAGACAACCTACTTATACACAGATAAATTCAAGAAGCCAGCCTTCAATTTCTGTACTCCTAGGAAATGTTTTAAGTATGCTTGCTGAAAATAATGGGTAGTGGTCTGAGCATGTCTTTTAATAATACACAGAGTCTATTCTGGCTGATGTGGTGGAAGAGAGTAATAATGGTGTTTATGGAAACCCAGGGTCAATTCTGAACCAAGTAATCTGTAAAGCAGGTGCCTTGCCAAACTGCATTTACCACCCAAGCTGACATATAAGAATCAAACAACTAAATTTCTGAATTATGGAAATGGTACTGCTGCATAGAAGAGTCCCACAAAGCTGAACATAACAGAGAATCTGCTTAAGTTGTGTAAACTTAATGTCTTCCTCAAAGTGCCACCACTTTGAAGAGAAAGGTAACACTAAAATCCCAGGCACCAGGACCTCACAAAGACTCGCTTCTGAGAGCACAGTACTGTTGCACTGTATCATGCCATGTATTCACCATAGAATATCTAATAGGGCAAGAATTCAGATTGCTCACTTCTGGCGGGGATTGTTACAGAGAGGTAAGTGGAGCCTTAAACTACAGCACCCTTAACAGCTGGTGGGTACTCATGCACAATGTAACTTATACTTTGCACTAACTCACAACGAGTGTACTCAACCTGCCTTTAGAATAAATAACTAAATTTTAAAAACCCCAAACATCACAACTCACAGTAAAACTGTATTTTTCCCCCCCTCAAACTATCAGCATGTAATTTTATATGCTCTTGACTTTTAGCAACAAATTCAAGAGATGATAATAGATAAATAGACAATGAGAAAGCCTGTTTGACAGCTACTGTAAAAAATGCTTGGCTATTTAATACAACTGCCATCATGTCAAATATATAAAATTATTTTGATCTTATGTATGATTAAAAAAATTTGTCATAATACAGAAAGACTAAATGTTTATTCATTTCTCATTTAATTGTGAAGAGCTGTAATACAGACTTGGAATAATTTAGACTTCTGCATAATTTTATGAATAATCTTTTAGAGAAGGTGAAAAAAAAAAAAAAAAAAGAAAAAAATAATATAATTTTTCTGAGCTCACTGTCAAGGTCCCCAAAGCTCTCCATAGTAATTCCTCAAACTACAGTAGCCTTTGATTTTAAGAACAATGTTTATCGATTGCAAACTTCCCTTCTCCCCACCCTCCCCCCATGAAGTCATTCATAAAACCAGATGTGATGGCTTGTCTGGATTACTGGAACTACATAGACCATTTCCTCCTGCCCAGAAGGAAATGTGACTGTAGTCAAGATCTCAGCACTCACCCAATGTAA
This sequence comes from Melanerpes formicivorus, assembly GCF_026170545.1. NCBI lineage: Eukaryota > Metazoa > Chordata > Aves > Piciformes > Picidae > Melanerpes > Melanerpes formicivorus. Next base: position 17,101,227 of record NW_027142359.1, on the reverse strand, counting down.
TGAACAAAACAAAACAACAACAAAAAAAATATGTCGGAGGCTTAATAGATTTTGGCATTAGTTGGCTGTGCTAACATGTCACAAATCAGGATTTAAATTTAATCTAAGTCACAGCTCTCTGCTTTGTAACAAGAGGGTGTTTAAGGCACAAATATCCATAGTGTATTGCATTATACATGGATGAACTCAAGTAGGACACGATTAGATGGGGTTCAATTCCTGCATGCAAACAGTGAGTGCCTGCCTGCATCTCTACCACATGGAATAGATACCATTTAAAAAAGTGTTCCTCATAACAGCCATGGCCAACCTACAGTTCTCAGTCAACTGGTTCCCTCTGTCCCTCTCCCAGTTTCAGCTGCTGTTCTGATGAATCCCTCAGGAAGAATGTTTGCTTTTAATCACACAATAACTGCTGGGCTACAAGCACTCAGTCATGCAGCACCTGTATGGAAAGCCTTCTGGACTGCCTCAGCCAGAACTTTGCACTTTCATAGGTAATAAAATTCTCTGGTAATTCTTTGCCAACATCTAGGATTCCAGCCACAAACAATCCTTGATTAGGCCAGCATTTAGTAATGTAGAGAGCATAATCTCCAAAAGCTGCCCTAACAGTAGCACAGAAGTTGTGTCCATGCAGTGCTGTGCCAATATTGATTATAGAAGGGGGCACAAGAGCAACTTCCTCACAATGGAAGGAAAATGTTTAAAGGAATGCTGCCTTCAGCTGCTTCTCATTGTAGCAAGTCTTGATGGTCATATACTAGGAGAAAGACCTGCAAGGAGGCTTGCAAAGAAATTCTCCACAATCATCTTTCTCATGATTTTGAGGACTTGACCAAGGCAATATGCAGTTGAATCTGAGATCAGCAGATGGCTACAGTATCCAAGAAGCATAACTAGATATTCTCACTACAGCTAGGGTACAGACACGGGAGTAGTTTCTAAACTTTTATCTGTAACTTCCAGTTCCTGCTCCCAGCCAAAAATTCCAACCCACCACACCAGAAACAAACTTGACCCCCTCTAGTTTCAGGTGGGCACAAGAAACAGTACAAACTTCCGTTATGATGAATGAGGCCTGCTGTCACAAATTTTATATGCATGTGTACAGGAACAAGATCAGCATAAGAAATTGTAACACCACCACTCCTCCATTCTCTTTAAGACCTTGCTGGTTTAGTTTTAGTTTAGCTTCTGATTTTCAAGTATGTGTGAAGTACCAATGATAATAACAAGATAAAGAAGCAGAATACATTCTCAAAAGAAAAATGCATTTTACGTGATTAATAGTTTCAAGCAGACCACATACAGTAGTAGAAGGTCTATTAAATGCCAAAATACAAACAAACTCTTTCAACATAGAGGGGAAAAAGCTTTTATGCTTTTATGAACTGTTTAATACCATACTGCATGCTGGAAGTATCTCCAGGAATGATGCATCATAGAAATGTGCCAAGACGAGTGAAGTAATTCTAAAACACAGCCTTCCCTAGATGCATGCAATAGGAGCACTGAAATGATAATTTCTCATCTAATTCCTGCTCAGAAAGAAAATCAGGTGGATTGAATTACAGTTCAGTAAATGAAAGAGAAGCAATTTCAAAGAAGCACAATATGCTTTTTAAAAAGAAGTCCCTTAGTCACAGCTTCTGAACTGGAGCTATACATTTAGTACACTGAAGTGCGCAGTGAAAATGGATATGCACCTCTGTCATACGTCCCACTGCCAACACAGGAATTCCAGGCAAAAACTTGTCTTGCATTTGCCAAATTTCATCTGGAAAATTTACTCTTCTTTTGAGACATACTTTGGGGGAAAATTCTTAAGATTCCATTGGACAAATCAATATGTAAAGCTCAGTAAATAGTGGAGAAATTACTATTTTTCTGTGTTTGACAGTTTGAGGCTACCTTGAGGGGAAAAAAGCCAACACCTGAATTTTAAAATTGATAGCAAAAATAAGCACTGACAGGGAGTTAGGTTTTGGTGAGCTTTGGAGTTGTTTTGTTTGTTATTTTGAACACTTTCAAATAAACATGGTAGGTTTTTTTGTTTTTTCTTCATGGGGACATCTATCATTTTCTGTATCACAAAATGATATCAAAATCTTTGTTCTAATGGCCTCAAATTATTTCTTGGCTATATACAGCATGTACTTTTAAAATAACGTGTACATTTTAATTTTCTTGCCAAACACTACACACTTTAGAAATTAATACACTCGTTTTGGATTACTTCTAGAGACTAAAACAAGGAATTTTGGAAGATAAATTCTTATTGCTAGACTTGACTCAACCTGATTGATTTCTCTGTACTTACATTTAGCTACATTTGGTGCAAACTCTGTTTTACTGCTCTGAAATGCTTCAAGTCCAACATAACTTAATGAAGAAACAGAATTAATGAAGATAAAGTGAAGGCCATGCAAATGTTGTGTGGAGAACTTGCTCCTAAGTACCAGTAATACAGAAACTAGTAATCTGTCCGCTAGAGATAAATACCCTTCCACTTCCCCAAATGCTACATAACTAGTAAAGTATCTGCTGAAGTGAGTGCTAAAACAAACATGTAAAATAAAGCATTGCATATAGCTCAAGATGCTTGGGGAAAAAAATACTACTGCTGTATTATCCAAGCTACAGGACATAATACTTAATTTGGTATAAGAAATTTTTCAAAGGTAAAAAGGTCAGTCAACAGACGTGAGTCAGAATCATGCTTTATGACTTTGATAACTCCTCCTTAAACACAACTCGCTGTACAAAGGTGATAGTTCCTTGGGCAAACATCCAAAGATATATATTTGCCTTACTGTAAACTTAACATTGCAACTATACATTTTCAAGGGCTGCAATATTAACTTTAAGATAAACTTAAATATCTGCTTGGGATGAAGTTTTAATCACTGTGCAGAAATATCAAAATGAAGCCGCAAGGAACCTCAGTCATTAATACTTACTGACAAACAGGTCCACTCCCATTTGTGAGGTGGTTTTCTTCTATTACAATAAAAATGAATTGGATAATAGCTACTATTACCTAATTAGAAGCTATTTGTATGTATCTCAAATAATGCAACAAATTGAACATTCTTCTTGTCCATAAATTAAGAGTATCAGCTATTGCCACACCTGTAAGTGGTAGTACTGTAATTGTTACACATTCTAACTAAGCTACAGATGAATGCTAAAATGCCTTCCTTACTCAAAACCAAGTCAATAGAATTTGGGACTTCTCTGCTCTTTCAGTGCAGTTTAAAAATCCTGAATGACTTCAATAATATAAAAGAAGCTAGTTAACAGGAATTTCTCTAACACTTGTCAGGATGGTGTTGAAGAAAAATACACTAATTACTTTAATCTGAAAAGAAGAACAAAGTGATCTGTGTATTAAAAATATCCATTTCTGGGATGGGCAATTATAATTTGGAGGAAACAAAAATTGTGTTTCTGGCAATTAGAGCTTTCAGAACAGACAACTGATAGGTTAGTCCATTTAACTTTACTATATTTTACAGGAGTTATTTTTAGTCATTGCAAAACTAATGGAAGAGCTGAGAGTCAACATTCCACTCTAATTAAGCCATCGTCTTTAGCAGCCAAGTATTTTGTACATAAATGCAGCAATACATATCAGAGATAATACTAACATCTGTTTTATGAGGCAACAGGCCAAGTGGCTAAATACTAAACCTTGGTGAAGAAACCAGACTTTTTTGCTTTCTAAGACTGCATGTCAATGCCTTTGCCACACCTTATGGGTTTCTCTAGCTTGGTAGCTGAATCTTAATATTACAGGAAAGAGATGTATGTTTGTATTTATAAATGCACTACATCTTCAAACTCCAGAACTGAGAAATCTTTTACCCTACTTTTGTCTGTATTACCTGAAGTTACTTAAGCTCATGCTCTACCCTTCAACTAGCTGGAAATACTGCTCCTGTTTTCATCTCCAGCAGTAAAATAAGGATGGAAAGGCCTCCTTAAATCCTTCCCTCATCTTTATAGGTGGTCAGTACAAATAAGTACTGCCACACCCAAAATTTTGCTTTCAGAGATGCAGGCATCTCATTCCATGCCTTTCCAGTAAAAGTTTATGGATGAACACAGAGTTATTTATAGAAGCATTACTTCACATCCCCATTTGTCTGAGACTTTTAGAGAGCATCACTGATGCACACTGTGATACATCTGAATACTGTTTTTGCAGTCCTTTCTCTGACTCTTAAAATATGGTAGGAAATTTCTCATTGGTTCTTAATGTCCATTTTCTATTTAAGAATTCCCTAGGTATTAGAGAAGTCTTCAAGAAATAGAAGCCCTTGTTAACCTACAATACAAGCAAATTTCCTGACTTAACTGCTTTATGTGCAATAAAAAGAAGAGGCAGGTGACTTCACTTACTGATTATTTGGACTACAAAAAAAAAATTCTTAACACTGCTTAAAGCTTCAAGTTTTGGTTTTAAAAACTTTTTACATTTTCTTAGTTTTTAAGAGCCCTGATCCCACACTAACCTCCAGCACAGTAATCCAAATCTACCTTCTCATGACCCACAATGAGCCTCTGACATTTACATGAAATTGACAGCGATAATACAAGGCCAGGATTTTAGCTGAAGGGGTCTCTCTCTCTCTTTTTTTTTTCCTTTTCACTTGGTTTTACTACTTATGCTTAGCCTCAGTACTATCTCCCAAGCATGATGCTACTGATTTTCAAATATACTTGTGTAGGGTTCTCTTCCATCTAACTCTTGTTACCAGTATCAGCTAAATTGAAAATGGGAAATACCAGCTTCCAAATAACCCAGTGCACCAGTGAGACCTGCAACCTAACAGAAATAAAGCAGCATAAACTAACAGCTTTCCAAAGCATCATGTATAGATGTGCCTATAAACACAAATCTTAAAGATTATGTTATAAAGCCAAGTTTACATAGTAATGGCAAAAAGCTCTCAAGTGTATTAAACTAAGTGAATGATATATTGCTTTTTATACTGACGAGTATTCAAAAAGCCCACAATGAGGCATATTTGTTAGCAATTGCTATGCCCTTCCTTTTTCAGAGTGGGTAAGATTACACATGCACCATATGTGTTTTCCAGCACCAGTCATGTGAATGGAATCTTGAACATGGCATCTAGTATCGGTTTATGCTGAATTTGTTAATATTAAAAGCCTCACCCTATCTTACACAGCACACAGACACAGCAGTTTTCACACGTACTTACAATTTTAAACAATGTTCTGAGAATATTTGTTGCCAATAGGCCAGTGCAACCGATTTTGACATGTTCACATGTCATTTCAAGACATCCTTCTTCAAGGCTAAAAGTTTTGTCTTCCATTTTATTTCAGTTCAGAATCATTTTATTAAGCAGTCTGAGAAAAATCTTTAGTTAGTAACTGAAACTGTAGCATGAAAAATATGTTAAAGAGAAGCAGAATATTCTCCTTTATTAATAACCAAGAGCTACAAAAAAATACAGTACATATGACATTCAGCAAAACCTTCATGAAGATGTCCTTTATGCTAAAGAAAGACACTTCTGCAGTCAGAAGCTATTTATGGTTGAAGTTGAACCTGTTGCATTCCCAAGAGTACCTACTATGTTCCTCTGTAATGACCTATCTAATATAAAGCCTGTCATCGTTAGGAGACAAAAATATACAAAGCAAATTTTGACTGAAAAACACCATCAGGAAGACTTCTTTTGCTTGATCAAAGTGACCAAATATTCTGTCAGAGACTTAAATTTTAGGAGGCTGTATATGAAAGGGGTAGATGGTCGTGGTTTATGGGTGTGAGGCACCTGAGTGTGTGCATTTTAAGGCTCACTCAAGCATTCTATTGAAGATATGAAGAGTCACAAGAGAAAAATAAAAAGCAGTCTCTATAATAAAAAAAGAAACTACACAAAAATAAAGTAGTCTCAATCTGTCTACACCATCTTCCAAAATAAGATACTGTATTTAGCTCAGGCTAGCATGTTCTCAACTGTACACTTCTCTGACTTTTCTGAGTATTTCTTTTTAACACCCTTTCTTCACTGTTTTACGTAGCCAGGATGTAATGAATTGGCATTATTATATATATTTTGGTTTACAGTCAGTGCTTCTGCCAAGACACATATTCTCCCCATTTTCTGACAATGCCAGAACCGCAGCCAGCCTTTCCTGTCCTCCTCAAGGTCAGCAAAAGGAGAAGTGGCATCTCTGATCATTCCTAGTATATACTACTAAAATGCTCAGTGTTTCTGTAACTCAAATTTGCAGGAATCTCCAGTAGGTGTACCTGACTATGTACTAAGCTTCAAGTACCGTCATTGTGATAAAGAAACACTTAAATACTTCAGGACAGTAGACGGCTTATTTTGCAGCAGTGTGGAAATTCATAAAAGTAATTAGAAACATCTGACATTTTCAACATATGTGGTTACCAAAGCACAACACAAAAATTAGTGACGGAAATCTGCAGAAAATATGACATGCTAGATGGAAATCAAGAAGAAAATAGTTTGATTGTACAGTGCAGAAAATGTATGTGAATAAACTCAGATTACGGGTGCCTGTAGTTAAGTTTTTAACAACTGTACACATGAAGTACTGTATAAACCTTAAATTGATGGTAAATTAATTCAAACAAATGCAACAAACAGGAAGGCAGACAAATACCAAAGAAATGAAATATTACTTTTGAGTCCATAAAATACTATTGTCTATTATAGAAAGGCAAGAGTTATAAAAATTGGAGGCCTTTTACAGAATGTTCCTCTCCCAGGGTCATTTGGTTCAAGAATCAAATTGGAGTTAAAGAAATCAGTTACCACGTGCATGGCAGCTGTTGCCCTGACTGTTTTAAATTTTGAAATGTCATCCTCCCATCACTTCAGCAGAAGAGATGGAAGACAAATCCTAGCAAGCTGTAGAAAAATAATTAATGGGTTAAGTTTCAAGAACAAAATTTGAATAATCTTCCCAAGGATCTCTATTTAGACATTGTAATTTGCAAATGATAACTTTCAACATCCAGTCATTCTCAGCCTAAAACACTAGCTTCATGTGAGCTTAAAAGTAAGCTACAAACAAACTCAAATATTGAAGAAAACATGCTTCCATTAAAGGAGATTGCCGAGTCCTAAATGGGCAGCAGTTCAAGAATGCTACACTAGTAGTCAGGCATGTACGATTTACAGCACTTTTACTTTTCTACTGCTGCCACTAAGTTTAGAACATGTTCTACAAAAAGGCCTTGCTGATTTTGAAGTGTTCTTTAGATCTCTTTTTGGGATACTTTTCAATATAAGTATTTGAAATCCTGTCTTCACTCTGACTCTCCCTACAATAACCATTTGTGAGAATCGAATTTACTGTACTGTATCTGTACTGCCCATTATGCCCACGTAGCTCTGCATGTATTCCAGGAAGGTTGTCAGCAGCAAACACCCTTACAAATTCAGAGCTTAATAATGTTCCTTTTGTCTTTTATTTTTGACACTTCCTTGTCAGCATTTGTCTTAAAGTTTTATCCCATGTGATTTGAACATTAAGGAAAATACAATCTTGTCATGTCATATGCAGATCTGTCTATATAGGGAACATCCTCTTAAAACACATTCCATTTAATTGTTTTACAAAGTCTTCACATATAAACAAACACATGAAATACAAAAGCATTGGATGGCTTTACATATTATGCTTATAAAAAGCAACAGGCAACACAAGTCAATTTCCATTCCTCTTGAATTCTCAACAACAGTTTCAGAGGCTTTTGAACTTATGTCATTTAAAAATCCAAGTGGTAACATGCATCACAATGATGAAAGAACAATTTCAGCCTCATATCTAATAACCTAAATGATGTAAATAGTGTAAGTCCTAAAATGTATCATAAAAGGTATTATGTTCCTCTTCCTGCAGAAGAGAAATAAGCAAATTTTATCCATGTATCTCAAGACTGGCATAAAAGTTTCCTGCCCACATTACAAAAACAAGTCAGTTGTTAGCAGAGAGCTTTGGAGCATCTGGAATCACCAAAACCACTCTCCTTGTTTATTTTAAAGCTAATCCTTCACCCCTGCAGCATGAACAAAACCAAAATCCCAGATTCTAGTGGCACAGCTGAGTTATCACAATAACATGCTCAGAGTTTGTCAATCCATACAAAACGACAAGAGAAATAACTGGCAATTTTGAAAATTAATCCAGCACCATAAGAACTTTGAAAACAATCATTTTGTTACCTCAAATTTGTTATTTCTGCACTGTATTGTCAGGTTTTTTTTTTTTCCTCACAGATTTTGCTAGACCTTTGAAGCACAGCACAGGTATTCTATTACTGCAAATGTTCAGCTTGTCATTGTGTGGGATTTTCCCTACTAAATATTCAAAATGGCTCACAGTTCTATTCAATGGCTCACAGAATTATTAAGTGACTGATAAATGTATTCACACCAAACTGTAAAGCTTTACACTCTTCATTATCTTTACAGACAATAATTTCATAGCATTATTTGCACAGTAAACTGCCTTTCCCCAAAATTCAATCCCATCCATTTCAACTGCATACACACTTCTTCTTTCACTTGAGTTAGATTTTTCAGAACTACTCCTCACCTTAAATCCATAAAAGGTTTAGCAGTAACTTCTAAATGCTAGCAAACAAAGCTGTGGTCATATCCCCACATTTGCCTAGTGTACTGCTACAAAACCATAACACTGCTCTCAACCTTCAACACCAAGCTAAACGAAACTACATCTTCCATCCATGCATGAAGTTCACAGCAATTTTATTTTCAATGCTTTTTCAGACATATTGTGACATCTTCCCTTTGAAGAACATGAAGCTAGAAAAGGATTGCCATAGACAGTAGTTTGAGTACACAGATAACACAGTACACACAGACTCTTTTTGCAGTCCCTAGCTCAAAGCCATACAGGAGTGTAAATCTCAGGCTGTAATTTGATAAGCATTTTGCTCCATAAACCAGTATTGCAGGCAAAAATCAAATCAAATAAAAAGCACCACCAAGAACCAGCAGTCCTATCCTCCCCTAACAGTTTGTCCCTGCTCCAGACCATTCACTGATATATGCCAGTACAAACCTTCACATGGCTACAGAGTGAACTGAATTGTGAACCTGATCTGGCTGAAAACTAACATAAGGGGAGGAAAAACCCACTAAACCAAAAGTAACAGCAAAGTACGTTCACTGTATAGCTGTCTGTGGAAATGCAAAGCAACACAATGTGGCACATACTCATTTTCAGCAGCAGTACCAATTGACAAAGTCTGACAATTTCAACCTCAAGTCTGCAGGGAAAAAGCTTCCAGCTTCAGCACACAGTGTGGTCAATAATCCATCTAGACCTTTTCCATCCTAAATTTATGCTACAGAACTGCTGTGTATCTTAGTGATTTGCAACAAAAAAGCTCAAACTGAATATACCTGAATAGACAGTTAAAAAAAATCATTAAAATTCCTAAATTCACAAGCAAAGTATATACTAAATCATGTAGCTAGTATTATTTCCTGTTATATTAGCCAGTTTGTATTTCAGACATTAAAACCATCCCCGACTTTTCTCTGCTTCCTTAAAGCAACACTTAATTTCTCCTCAAAAAGCTGCATGAACTTTTTACATTAAAAAAAAAATGTACAGGCATACAGATTTAAAAAAAAAAAAAAAAAAAATCAGAACAGCTATGTACCACAATTATTTGCAAGTACTATTTCTAAATCAGGTAAATAACAATTACACCTACCACTAGCTATTATTCCTTTTAACAACCCAATTATTTCAACAGTCTAGCAAACATTGAGTACATAGAAGAATGTTACAGATGTATTTATGAAGTTCACATACATGTATTTTATTGCTAAATTTCCTGAAGAACACTGTCACGTACAAATCTGTTAAGTGCTTTGTGTATTAACTCTTATCAGGTAGCAAAAAGGGTATGTGAGGCCTTACACACCAAGGATTGAGTTTCGCTTTCTAGGTTGAAGGTCCAGCACTAATTCAGAACACTACTACTGTTGTAGCAATCCACAAGAGAAGTTCTCCTTCCTGACCTCATCCTGCTTGCCAGTGTTTCCATTATAGTAAGAGTCTCAGGCTATAGCTGGGATTTGTTTAAGAACTTTGATGCTATCTATTAGCACCTTGGTGCTGCAGACTTACTCATGCCTTCTCCTGGCTATAGATCTGCCACTTGTATCTTGTGGACACCCCAGTAAGAATTGTGAAAAGTTAGTGGAAAGCTGTCCCCATGGTTCTTTGCAATAGAAACAGCAGTTCCGGTACTTTCGTTTTCAGGTTAACATGTTCTTGTGTTTAATGGAAACTTAAAATCTGTGACCCTTGCTACTGTGTTACAGGATGGCGAACGTTTGAAAAACCTCAAGGGAAAAAAAAAAGTTTGCTTCAGCACCAGACTACCATACATAACACCACAGACATGAAATGTATTGTAGGCTTTTGATTCAAGCCCTCTGATCTGTAGTCATTTAGGGAACAAGTCAGAAATTCTCTGTCATTTTAAACCCAATACATATTCAATGAAAATTAGAAGCAGAAAAAGGTATTAACTTCATCACACCTACATGAAGCTTTTTACTAACAGAGCCCAGTTTTCCTTATTTGTGTAAAGGGCCAGAGCAAATCCTTCCTGGGTTCTGCCACATACTGACCAATTCTTTATGGCACAAAAGTAAGAGAACGTGAAAAAATCTGCATATACTAACCTTTCATAGCCCAGTCCAGCTCCTCCTGCATATACTAACCTTTCATAGCCCAGTCCAGCTCCTCCCAGTCAAACACTTCTTATTTGTGTACCTGATAGCTATCTATAGATCTATAATAAAACACCATTCAGGAGTTGTCCTAGCAAAACACACTTATACTAATGTCATGGCTCTTCCCTGGTTACTCAGCAGAAACAACAAACAACACTGATGAGACCACAGTTTTGCCATCATAGTGCATCAACTCCAGAAGTGCTCTGTACACCACTGTAGCAGCAAGCAGGAACTACAGAGGAAGTGGACATAATGCTGATATACAGTATAGGAAGATGCAGCTATACCTGACATCAAGAAAAATAGAAGGTGTGGCATACTCTTAAAAAACAATCAGATCAGTCCCACAACTAAGCCATCATAACTGATCACGTGAATTCTCTAAACTCACCTTGTTTGTGAAGTTAAATGCATTATCCTGCACAGGTTGCATTCACCCTCTTCTCCAACCCACTATACAACAGGAGCAGATTTCCCAGCAGAACTGTTCCATCTAGGTTAACATAAGGTGCAACTGCACACTACTATCCTGTTCACATTGGTGTGTACTCATCACAGAGCTCATCTATACCCTCCATACCAGCTGCCAGAAGTTGCACTGGCAAAGCTGATGGATGCCACAGAACTGCATTAGTTTAACACAGTCACAGAATTCCTGAAGGTTTGGGAAAGTACCTCACAAAGCACCCAGAGAAAACCTACAAAGCAGAGCTTTGCTCCACAGGATGCACGCCTAGATGCAATACAAGTAGTGAGCTGTCAAACAGAAAGTAACTGTAAAATGGCAGTAACAAAAATGGCATGGACTTGTGTTAATATGACATAATTACACTGCTGCCGTTCAAATAAACAAATGAATCAGATATAATGTTGCTTCAAGGACAGGCTCAAAGCATTTTGGCAACTAACAGCACTACTAGTTTCTGTTTCAATGTAGGACTTTTGAAAAGTACCTCTAAGTAACAGACGTTATGGATGAGATCCTACAACATAAATCCCAATTCTTTAAAATCAAAACACCCTGCATGTCCCCAGTCCAAACAATAACAAAGAAACTCTTTTCCTTGTGCTAGGAAATGCAGACCCAGCATTAATAATTAACACTTCAAAGTACCATACAATTGCCTTTGTCCACAATACAGGCCAATATCCCACAAGAAATGTTCAGTCCATTCCCGAACCCATTCATTTACTGGATCCTCATAGAGAAAATAAAACAAAAGCCTGCCACCAACCAATTTGTACCAGTTGTGCAAATGCTTTCTAGAAAAAGCAAAACCAAAAAGGCGACAGACCTCAGCACTGCATTTAACACACCATAAGGCTTTTGTTACTCTAAGCAGAGGCCATGCAATGTCTTAGTCTCTAATTCAGCAAAGCACTGAGACACTGACGAAGAGATTCTTAATCCCCTCATTAAGCTCTTAAACCAGTGCTTCCCAGTGCAAAGGACATGTTTCTCTACTTATTGTACTACAGATTTTAGGTTACATTGTGATGAAGTGCAACTCACAATGTATAAAACTGTTGCAGCAGAGCTATTACACATACTGTGACAGAATACACTTTTCTACTAGTCATCACTAACCATTTATTTGGAGTTAAAATAACAGATCTGGATCTTCGAAAGACATCTGCTCTGATAAAGAAAAATTCAGTCAAATATATACAAGTCTATATCATATACAAGTTCCTACTTAATAGCAGACTGACAGAATGCAGAAGGTGGGCGGAAAAAAACCAAACCAAACCAAACCCAAACAAACCCTAAATCAGTCCAACTACCTAAAGGTATTTTAAGTACTGTTTATGTTCCACTGTATATTTTACTTGCATAAGTTTTGAACACAGTAACTTTTAAAGAGTAATATATATCCACAAATGCAAAAATCTGAGACGCTTCCCTAAATCCACCAGCCCTGGAAGTGTTTGTAGGGATCCATAAAGCCCCTACAAACAGCTGCACGCACATTTTCATGTCTAAATTGCAGTTCAGGATATTCTCATTTGAATGTGACATTTGCTTGCTCTGAAAAAACAAGAGTAATTCAAAATTATTTGAGGCTAATCTGTCCTATATGAACAGCATTTGAAGGTAGCCCTGCTGCTGAGTGTTCAGCCTAATTACAGTGTCTGTTCAAAACAGATTAATTAGGTTACTTGTACCTTTTTAAGGTGTCCTTAGGCACTTGACCACAGCTAATAATAAACACCCAGTACTTTTTATCTCTAAAAAAGCAGGCATCATTACCTCTATTCTAAAGATGAGGAAACTGAGACATGAGTAAGCAAAGTCATCTGCTTAATGTCACCTAGCTGAGAACACAGCAGCCAGGAATAATATACAAGTCTTCAGAGTCCCATCTAGTAGTTTGATCCAACACAGTGAGGTACAAGTGCCTAATTTAGTATACAATTCATATACAAAACAAAGTGGTGTAATCCAAGACTTGACTGTCCAATTTATATAATGCAGACTAAGAAAACACTGAACATTTCAAAGCCACATTGATTTAATGAATATTCTTGCCCCTGATATGAAACAGAAAAGCAAACCAAACAAAAATCTATGCTGGATGGGTCATTGTGTAAGCACAACTTGCATTTATTTAAGTTGTGGTACTGTTCATCACTATTAAAAAACCCCAAAACAACACACAAATAAAAGAAAAATAAATTCTGGGGTGAAATTTATACTCCAAGATCCCCAAGTATAGCATCTTAGGAAATTGGATGACTAGAGCTTCCATTAGAACAAAACCACTGAAAAAAAGATTAAATTCCTTTATTCTGAATACTACAGAAATAAACACATTTTTGCCAATGTTGTGTCATTTATAGTTTGAAACACTCATTCCAAGTTTGCTTCGATTTGAAGCAAATGAAAGTCTGTTACTATAGGGCACTGCCCAAGTTCTCTATTCTTAACCAAACAATTTCATTTAAGCAAATGGAAAGCCAAATAATATACTGGTTTGTTTTTTTGTTTGGTTGTTTTTCTCTAAACAAGTATTGCTTTGGAAGCACAATTTTGAGTAAACCAAATTTTTTCTTAAAATAAATCCTGCAACATTAACAAGAAAAGTATAAAGTTTAACTCACCTACACTACTATCTAGAGAAGTGTGGTAAGCAACAACTAGAAGTATAAACATGCCATCCCTCTGCCTATACAATAGCTTTGTTTAAATGCTCAAAGTAATAATTTCTGTAACCCCAGCCATAATAATTTGCTATGCTAACATCCATCACCACTGCCAAGGAAGCACACACCTTTGGAAATACAGAGTACCTCACAAAATCAGATTTATTTTTTTTTTTCTAGAATAAATTTTAAAATTTCTCTAATTTTAAAAAATAAAAAAAGACCTTTTTTCATTTAAAAATTAGAAGATTTTATTTCATAGATGCCTCATTTAACAACTGGCAGCATAAGTTGCCACTTCCACCAGGAATCAAAGTGTTAAAGGCTGTGCAATTCACCTGAAAGCAAGCAGTGGAGAGGCTAATTTACCTGCTGGTAAAGTTCTAAAAGGATGCAAGCAGAAAGGACAGCAGCATTTTGGAAGAAACAGCAGCATCAGCAATACTGGTTCTAACCCAAGCTTCTTCCCCCTCCTACAAAAGAAGCTGTACTGGAGATAAAAGGAGGTAAAAAGGTACACTGGATTTATGCAATTTCTCAATCTTCAATAATCAGGCAATTTTGCTGGTGAAGCTACTAAGCAGAACAAACTAAAAAGAGGATCTGTTTACTTCCAAGTTTATTTTGTACAACGCATTTGCTGACTTCTCAGAAGTGTTGCATTATTCACCTTTAACAAACTTGCTTAGAAGCAATAGGATCTTAACTGTCTGTAAAATGTTTGAACTATGATACAGAAAAATGGAGAAAACATTTTGTAGAGAACAGAGGCCAAAAACGTCTAGTGTGTATTTGCTAGCAGAGGTTTTTAAGAAGCTGCTCTATCAGATATGGAGTCACTTTTAAAAAATATGAAACTGTCACTGTAAGAAGTAAGATCTAAGGCCTATTCAAGGCTTGTTAAATTAAACCCAGCACACTTTGAAACAAGTACACACACCACATCTATCTTTTATTGCTTTCTTCTTAGCGGTTAACTGTTTTGCTCATTTGTTTTTTGTATTTTCTCAGAACCCACTTCAGATCCTGTTAGTCAGCAGTTGTGAAAGTTTGCCAATCTTTATTTCAGAAGAGCTCCATTGATTAATGACTAGTGATCCACTTGTATTAACTCCATCCAAATGAAACAGTTAACTACTTGTATCAAACTGGAGTACACAGAGGTATCATAACTGTGAATGCAGAACATAAAATACCAATAAGCAATTTGTTGCATTGATCAGTGACTGATACTTCAGATTGCGTATCAGAAACAAACCTGGCATTAATAAGCATGTTTTCTGTAGGTTTTCAAGAGCTTTAGAAAAACATCTAAACCACATATTGCCTTTCTAGATCCACCCAAGTATGTTGATGCTTTCAACATCTGCTGTAGCCATGCATTCTACAACTTCCTCATCCTTTCTGTGCAAGATTGCAATATGCAAGTAAAAGCCCATTTTACATATAAGCACTTTTTAAGTTAAGAGTTCATTAGATAGAGGAAGTTTCCTCCTAAAGAAACATGAGAGAAATAGCGTATCTCACACTTCACTGTAGTTCCCTTTACTTTGGGAACATGTCACTAAAGCAGCTTTTATGCACAGGCATATGAGACTAATTTGTTTTGAAGAATTCACAAGGAAAATTATACTGATTCCTTTACATTCCACTGCTAGTACATGTCACTGCAAATAAAACACCTTTACAGTGGTTCTTCCTGACGTGTAAGTTCCTCTTAAAAATACCTAAAAGTTTGCAGTTTACAATGCTTAAAACCTACCGGGATTTCCATGTTAACATCATAACCTTTCTGTCTTGCCCAATAAAATGTATTTACCAATACAGAAGTTACCGCGTATGATAGAAGAGACAGTGCAACCAAAGGAGCTAATCCATCCTGGTTTTGGTTGTTTTGTTTTTTCATTAGTATCACTGTCATTCTCATTTTTCAAGGAAAAAAAACTGTAAAAGCCCAACCCTTCTCACCCTCAACAACAAAAAAGGTCCCCTCCAAAGAATCCCCCCCCCCATTTATTCTGAAATTAATCTGAACCCCACTCTCAGTGCAAAGACTCTGCTTCCATTCACCTTACCTGTAACACTACCATAGTTACTTATTCACACAGTTCACCACTTCAAACAGGTTTACCAGCTTACATATCATCATATCAAGTTTGTATTAACATAACGATTCTTCTTAGACACTTAGGAGCTACTGATTAAAGTTCAGCATTTTAGATGGGTTCTTAGCCTTCAGCCATCTCATGTGCTACAATATTAAGTAGACTGCTACATCTCTGTTGTGCCTTCTTTTCCTTTGTTTAAGTGAGCACATCACAAACATATAAAACTATAGGAGAATTTAACAGAATTTAGGAAATAAAATTCCTCCTTTTTAAAGCATGCCTTTCCAATTTCTACTTGAGCATTATATTCAGTGCTTTCCATTTATGGACTTCTTACTCCAGCTAATTGTCCAACTAATAAATTTCAAAACACATTCATTGTCTGGCTAATCGTAACAACTTGGATAGATTTAGTGGTGTATATAAAAAAGTCAAACCAACAGGCAATAATAAAAAATAAATAAAAAGGAAAAGCAAGCAAGCTTTTTTTTGCACAAGGAAGCAGAAGAGCTAGCAGGTTGAGCTGACATTTAAAGATAAGAGCCCACAAGTGAACTTCCCGAATTGAATCCAGCCCTAGAACTGACAAGCAGAAAACTAACAGTTGCACAGGCAACAGAACCTAGTCCAACTACAGGATGGAAAGCCAGCACTTGAGTCTTCAGGACCTCTTACAGTGTTGGGGGCTTGTTTGGTTATTGGTTTTTTTGTAGTGACAAGAATTATTACCGTGCGACAAATAACGTTTTCAAACAACGTAACAAATAATAATTTTCTCTTCTTCACAGGCTCCAAGTTCAAGGCCTACCTAAAGGAAGCTGCTCCGACTCCTGCGCGGTGCAGTATACAGAGGAAAAGCTCTCAGCTTGACCCTAAGGCAGACGGTAGTGTGGCTACTGTGAGCCCCTCCGGCCGGGGCCATGACGAGCGCCGTGCCCGGGGCGGGAGCGAGAACTATCAGCCACCGCTCCGGCGGGAGCGGGCAAACCTCCGCGCTGGCGGCGGGTGCTCCCAAGCCGACGGGGCCGCGGCCAAGGCGGGGGGCGCGGCCCGGGGCAGGCCCTGCCGGAGGGACGCGGCCGCTCGGCGAAGGAAAGGAGGGAGCCGAGCGCAGACAAAAGCGGGTCGCGGCCGGCAGCGGGGTGGGGCCGTGACCGGGCGGCGGCGCCTCCGCTCTCAAGGGAGAGCAGCGGGAAGAGGCCTGGGGTCGGCACGGAGCTTCCGCCGCTTTCCCGGCCCGGCCACGGCGTGCGGTGGGCGCCCCGCGCCCAGCGGCGGGCAGGGGGCGGCGGGGCGCGGCGGCAGCAGCTCCATCCTCCTCGCGAGGGAGGGGAGCCAAGCGAGGCTGGGGCGGTGCCTGGTGGGACGCCGCCGCCGCTTACCTGGAGCTCGGTGAAGAGGATCTCCCTCTCGGCCGCATTGGACGCCATTGCGCTGGGGTTTGAAGTCCGCACCTGGACGCTGCTGCCGCCGCCGCCGGCGGGGAGGGGAGCGAGGGAGGCGGGTCCGGGGCCGGGACTAAGGGCGCATCGGGGGCGGGGGGAGCGCTCCGTACTCAAGCAGGCAGAGGAACGCGGGGGAGGGATGCGGCCGTCCCCCCTCCTCTCATGGGGGTCGCGCCGGGCACTGGGGCGCGGTGCGGTGCGGTCCCCGCCGGACCGCGGTGCGCTTCCCCGCCCAGGCGCGGCGCTCGGCCCTGGCAGCGTTCGGCCGCCGCGGCTGCTGCTCCAGCGGCCGCCGCGGATGTCGCACCATTTGGCTGTCACTCTGTCGCAAAAGCGTCGCTGCTTTGCGGCTCCCGGAGCACGTGACTCTGTGTGTGTGGAGGAAGAGCCGGCTCCCTGCGGGCTGCCGGCAGCCCTCCTCCGCCCTCCCGCGGGCAGAGCGACGCGAGGCGCGGAGCGAGAGCTGGGTGCGAGGGCGCGCGCGTCTCGCTCTCCTCAGGCCGTCGGGCTCCTCGCCGCATTACCGCGCTCCCCGGGCCGCGTGTCCCCCCTTGTAAAGTCTCAGCGCTAGGAGTCCTGTTGTTTTCTCCTGTGGGTGCGGGGGGCGAGGGCGTGTGGCACATCTCTGGTGTTGAGGGTTGTAGGGTCTCGGTTCTGCCAGGCCGAGGAGATGGGCAAAGCCTTCTGGTCGGTTGTTAGCAAAAGCAGCTAGCTCAGGAAGGAGAGGTCGTGCTTGTCTCAAGCGCCCGGAGAGAGGGCAGCCACCTGCCGCCCTGGGGACCTGGAGCGGTGGCCCAGGAGGTTGTGGTGAGTGAGGGCTGTTAATGCCGTTTTTATTAAAGGGCTAAACATATGTGCTTGGGGTGCTTGGTGAGTTTTGGGGGCGGGGGTTGGTGGCGCTCTTCAGGTAGTCTGCAGGGTGACAAGCTTCTGATAGCTTCAAAGTCAGTTTGAGTGTCTGGGAGGAAATGGTTTCTCTTCCCTCTAGGCAGCATGTGACACAAGCGTTTATTCTCAGTTTCCTGTCTGTTGGTTGGGTTTTTTTCCAGCTGTTCATAAACATGTCCTTTCTGCTGGCTAGTCTATACACATGAACATTCTCATTCCATGTTAATATTGGATGTTACATTAGATTCATGCAAAACGCTGTGTGGAGCAATTAAAACTGGATTTCTGTGTAGTTTATGTCAAACTGATAAACTGAAGCATTATTGATAGATTCACCTTGATGCCAGTATCAGCATTTGTCCTTTTCATGCTAGTGTGTCTATGTATAGCCACAGGCCAGTAGTAGTCTGCTTGCCCTAGGAACTGCAAGTTAAATTTTGGATGGTTCCTTTTTCTTTTTCTTTTTCTTTTTCTTTTTCTTTTTCTTTTTCTTTTTCTTTTTCTTTTTCTTTTTCTTTTTCTTTTTCTTTTTCTTTTTCTTTTTCTTTTTTCTTTTTTGAAGGAAAAGTGAATGGGAGAAGTAAATGTTAAATTACTACTACTGTTCTAGCAAATTTGAAACATTTTAACTATTTAAGTTGAGCACCAAACAAACCCATCTGATATACTATCTTTGAGCACAAAAGAAGTTTATGAACATATGCACACAGTGTTAAGATAGTTTAACAGTAGCAAAGCACATCTTCACAGAAATTGAACTTTTTCACTGACTTATGCCTAAGAAACCATGTTGATACAGTTAATCATTTTGCACATACAAAAATCTACATACAGACTTGGTCCACTTGAAGCCGATGGCTTAATTTCTGTTCTGTGTTCCTAGACAATTACAGGCTGTGAGAAAAAGAGGAAAGTATAGAGGAGGACAACTTTATAAAATCGTAGAGCGGTGTAAGTTGGAAGGGACCTCCAGAGGTCATCTTGTTCATTCCCCTGCAGTGAGCAGGGACATCCTCCACTAGCTCAGGTTGCCCAGAGCCTTGTTGAGCCTCACCTTGAGTATCTCCAGGGATGGGGCCTTGTTTAATAGTCACTCTTTTACAGTGAATATTGGAAGTTCATAAATCTGGGGTTAACAGAATTTTAATGCAAAATTTTAATAGCTGTTCTGTGCTGCATTGATGCGTGATAGCAACCGGTGAGGAAAACGTATCTTAGGTATCACAAAGGAATATGCAACATCTGTGGCTAAACTGTAAGTTTTGTCAAATTGTATCAGGATCTGGCTTAATACTTTGATAAAATCTGTGAAGCATACACCTGCTTTATGTAAATTCCTCAAATGCAAATACAGTTTGGCTTATTGCAGCTTATTTTTTAAATTTTTAGTTTTTAATTTTTTTTAAATACTGTGCAATTTTAAGCTACCTTAAGAATGCCAATTTGGGAGGTCATGTAGATCACCTCTGTAGGTCTGGACATGAGGTAAACATCCTCATGTGATCAGGAGCCCCAAAGTACATAGCTCACACCTTAATTATGAAGGAGAATTTCAGAAATAATTCATATGACTCAATTATGAAGAGGTCTGTACGTGGGAATTGTTTTTTCTTCACCAGACTTCCTGGCTTGTTTTTTCCCCATGGCCAAAGTTTCACATTATCCAGTAAAATGTGTGCTAACTTTGCTGTTATATGAAGTAGTCTTAGTTTAGCAGTCACATGTCGGAAGGTATGAATTGTGAAACGTGGTGCAACTTTGGGCACACTGTGGAAGAAGGCAGTGGGGCAAAGACATTTATACAGTAATTTCTCATTTTGAGCATGATAGAATGATGCCAAACTACTTAAAATTAATTTGAATTGATTTTGAGACCAGATATTTAATGATATGTAGAAGTAATCAGAAATGACTGGGTTACTGTGACTTTATACTTGTTGGCATTTATGTGGTCCGTTACTGTGGCTCATCTGCTAGCCTGCTCCCACCAGGCCAAGGAGTCGTCGTTAACGTACTAGCACATATATTTTACAAGATATAGTCAGAGGGAAACACAGACTTTGCCCCTAAGAAAATTTGTACATGTATGAGTGGATGTCAACAGAGTTAATGAAGTATTGAGATTGTCTAAAACAGGCAGCCAACTTAGTTCATGGTTAATCTAACCAGCCTATTGAGTGTAGCCTAGAACATATTATCTCTGTTAAGACAAGGCCTTTCCTGTAATCCCAATGTTATTTGCACAACTTGAAAGGACAAAGTCTTAGATACCTTGGTAGAAGTGTAGTGGCACAGTAATCAAAATTTGAGCTGGTTTGAAAAAAAAGCAATAGCTTAGCTAGATCTTAACCATTCTTCCTCCAGAGTCTGGAAAACATAAGGCAGTGCTAGACAACCGTAGCTCTGTGTTTAAATACTCTGACAGTGAATTGCTAAGCAAGAGAGAACATTCTGAGTGAGTCTTAAAATAGAAGGCAGTTAAGTATGTAAGTCCAAAATTTAGCATTATATGGAATCCTGAGTTCAGTCTGTGCCTTAAAATATCTGAGTGCTGTTTCTTCAGCCCCTTATTCTGCTGGTTCCGTCCCTACACTGAATTAATATGATAGAAAAGTGACTGAATTGAAAGGGATGTCAATACCATTGGCTAATTACTTTAATTATTTCTTCAGGCTGTGTTAGTATAGTCTTTATCCCAAAGACTTGGAAAAGTAAATAGCTGTGACTTCCAGTGTTCCAGGTGGTGCAAAGCACACCATGTGAACCTTTGATCATGGTACAGAAGTCTTCAGAAAAATAGCCAGGATGCTGTAAACAACATTTAGGGTATTTTTTTAGAATAGGTCTACTTAGTCATATATATATAATCTAAGAAAGAGCTTGCCTTCACTTAGTGATGCATATAGAAATGAGGATTGAGGACACCATATAAGTGTTGCTCACTACATTATTATACTTGCTTCCATCAAGACTCTTACCAGGAAAAAGTAAGTTTTTACCTAAGCTTCTGGTTAATCTTACTTGTTTGAATTAGTGATGTATTCTGAAGGGACAACAGTGTGGAGAAATGCTTGGTAAATGAAACTCTTTTGAAAGAAGAAATGAGGCACCATTCTGCATGCCCTGTGTTAGTAGGTGTGTGAGGGGCAGAGCAGTACTAGGCCAGCCCATCACCTAAAATGGTGAACAAACTCTAGGAATTAGTGATGTTTTTGATGTAGTAAGGTACAGTTTATTTGATTTTGCAAAAAATATTTGTGTCTTTTAGAGGAGATCTTTCTCTTGTAAAGTGGGAATGCTAAAATTCAGAGTTTGTCTACTTTAGGGTAACATTTTCTGCCAGTTCTTTTGCTTAGGAATAAAGACAAGTATGTAAAAGAAATGTAGCCCTAACTTTAGTTTAAAAATAACCAGAAAATAACACAAAATGTAGCCCTAACTTTAGTTTAAAAATATCCAGAAAATAACACACCAGATTTTTACTAATGTAACCATTTGCTCTCTGAGTTTTAGACATAGCAGTGTTGTTCTTGTATTCCCATAGTTGTCCTTCCAGGTTGGATCCCCTGAAAACGTTACAAAATCCTGGAGCTATGAGACACAGGAGAAATGTGAAGGAAGAACATGTGTATCTTTGCTATCTTTGTTTACTTCAGCTTGTAGATGTTGAAAAAATGGCATATTAATGATGAATAGAACTCTTCATCTTCCTGTTTTTCTTCTCATATTGTGGAAAAAGGAGAAAACTGTTCTTTAAACAGCTTCCAATAAAAAGTCTTGCAATACATTTAGAAAGAAATGTGTCTAGATCGTGTTTGACTTTGCAATAAAAATTGCTGTAATAATCTTAAGCAAGAAACCTGCAAGTGTTTATTAAAGAAAATGCTGAAGTGTGGATAATGTGTTTAGTTTAAGAATGTTGGGTTGTTTTTTTTTTTTTTCTGAAAACTTATTTCTTCCTTAATATTTCTTAGAAGTTAATTACCTGCCCTTTGCTTCAGATTTCTTAAAGGGAATTCCAAGTAAGAAAAGGCTCCTGAGAAAGAGCTTGAGAGCTCTCTAATGCTCTGACATACCAGTGACAGTGAAGAGTACAAGATGATACATTTTAAGCAAAACTAAAATGACTGTGTAAGTTTATTTGGCTCTTGTGGTGCTTGCAAATTTTGCATATTCTCAAACTGTTCCTTCATTACTCCTTTAATTACACAGCTAATCTTACAAGTTTTGAGTGGATTACCATGATGTAATCATAACACTGCTAGCAATTGCTGCACACTTTCTAGTTAAAATTTGTCTTCTGTGTTTACATAGTATTACCCAGGGCTAAGTGTAGGCATGTTATCTCCTAGCCAAGTAGGAAGATGCTGTGAGAAGTGGAGTACAACAAACCTTATCTCACTATCTGTTTTATTAATTCTGGACCCTGGGAAGACTTGCAGTCAGTGAGAAAAGAGTGCTGCAGGGGAAGGAGGTTCATTCCTGTTACTGCCTCCTGTTCTTTTCTCTCTTTCTCTTACAAGAGAAAATCTGCCTTATGTCAGTGGATGCCAGTGGAATCCTGTGGAGAGATAGTGCCTTAACTGTGCAGAACCAGCTGTAAGATCAGACCTCATTTCTTTAAAGGAGATCAGCTTGGATTATTTGAAGTAATAACAAAATGCTTCATGCCTTTACATTAAGGCTATGATTCTACAAGTGGATCAACACGCTGGATCTTTACACCTATGCAAAATCCCAGTGATTCTAATTAAACTTGATTATAGGATCAAGCTTAACATATTCAGTTTTTCTGTGATGAGCTCTGCACAGATAGATTCTTGTGCTTTCATTGAATCCACTGAAGTAAACAGGGCCTGGTGCAGCACTGGTAAAGTCAATGTCTTATTTTCTAACAATGTAGAGAAAAGATCCTTACAAGCAAGGTAACTATACCTTTGGCTAGGTCTGGTCTCATTGCTTTATTTCTGTCACTTGCAAGCTCATTCATTTAAATGATGCTGTTCTAAAGTATGTCAGTTCATTACAGAAACAAAGCAAGATGCATTCGAAGTATGTTATCTTGTAATGAAGAAGACTGAGGTTCTACAGAAATGTAGGTGGCTGAAACTTAAAGTTGCTGTGAATAGACATTAAAAAAATTGGACTATGGAGGTAACGAGAAGGTTTTCACATGCATCTTCAGGATGTGCAACTTTCCATGATTCTAGGACAATCAAATTTCTACAAGAGGTTTTGCAAGTATAAACCAACCAACCAAAGAGTTTGAGAGTCAAAACATAGCTGAAGTCCCAGTCTGCTTTTGGAGGAAAGGGAAAGGTATTGCAAAGAATGAATCAGAAATGAGCATCACCAGATAAGTCTTTGCCAAGTGGATCTGTGCTTGAAATGCAGCTGCAGGGATGTCTCTGATGCACACTGCTAAGGTGGGCTTTGACCTGCCTTTGGAAAATCTGTAGCTGCCAGTAATTCTTGACTGCAGGTTTGCTAGCAGCTTTCAGCTGGGTGTGCAGAAGGTTGTGTCTGTTCTCCTCTGCATCATGGTCTCATCCTCTGCTGTGGAAATTAATGTGTGTGACCCATGAACTTTTTGTTGTCCTCAACCAATTTTTATTTGCTCTTTTGAAATTTAGAGAAAAGATTCAGATAAACAGGAACTAAATCCTTTGCCTGAAAGCATACAGCTGCAGTGCCATGTCTGGTGATCAAAGTTTTCTTGAGCTAAAGTATGTTTGTGAATGTTATATACAAATGTGCCAAATGATTCTGAAAGAGACTTCATCAGACACTCAGTCTTAGATGGTAATGATTTTCGGTCATGATTAACTTGATAGCTGTTTTTTCTTTCCATGTCTTTATCTCCTCTCAGAGACAGCAGGCTGCATATATGACTGTCAGGGACTAAAGTCCTAAGTAGTTATTAACTCATACTTAGTATGCAATGTCTTTGAATTAAAAGGGTAGATCTATCCTCATCTAGTGAACACTTAAAACAAGAGAGTTACCAAGCAGGTTTATAGCTAGCTCTAATTGCATTCTCCTTACTCTACTGGAACTGACAGGAGAGAGGAAAGCTTAACAACTTTCAGTGAAAAATGACAATTGTGTCAAATAATATCAAGAGAAAGGCACATTCTGAAAATCTTAGTGCTGATACCATGTTACTACTTCCCCTTCTCTCTTCCTTCTCTTCACTCCCTGTCATCTCCCACCCCTGATTCATTTGTTCTCATGCTGTGGCAAACAAATTTGCTCTTGTATACTTTCAGTGCAGCTTCACAGTGCTTTGATTCATATTCTGCTGCTTTTGAATTCTGTGGTTCAGAGGTGGTTCATTACAGTGTATTCCACTTAAATAAACTGTTGCTGAAGCTTAAGTGAGGAAGTAAGAAAAGTATCTCTTTTTTTTTCCTCCCCCCCCTTTCTATTTTTCCTTTCTATTTTCCTTCTATTCTCCACCCTTCCTCCTGTTGGTCATAATAGTGGTGGACAGGGAAGTTAATCACACGCATTCAGTTTGGGATACATTCTAAATTATCTGTGACTGAAACTTCCACACTTCTTTGGGATGTTCAAAGGCATTTTCTTTTGTGTGAATAAATCTGCTGGCATTCTCATGTTGCCTGATAATGCACACAATGTAGAAAGATGAGATTACTAGAAATTAGTTGAAAAGTTAATTGTGGAGAGGCTCTTGTGACTGAAAAGCGAAATTATTAGGTACTTGCAAGAGCAACAACAGTTAAATTCTAGTGCTCCTCTTAATTTGCTTAGAGACAGAGATACCAGTGATTTAAGTGCAATGCATTTTCTTGTAAACAATATAATGGTTTAGGTGTTTATATGTTGTAAAGCAAGTGCTGGACATTTAAAGGGCTAAACTGAATCAGTTTGGGATAAGTAGTATCACTGAAATCTCACACTGTCAGTATGACCTTGGCTTTGAACCATTATTTCCATTGTGTAATGAAATATGCTAATAGAAATACGAAATACCTTCCGGTTGGTTTGCTGCCCAGCAGATAATTTGCAGTTAGTGAACTTATTTTTTATTTGTTAGAAAAATTAGGCTAGAAGCTACTGAAGAACATGTGGAAAAAAGTTTTGGAGTCTTGACCTGTTTTTCCTATTTACGTTATCAAGGAGTACTCAGCCAGAGGCAAACACTGAGGTGGAGTTAGTGGCAGAGAGGGCTGAAGTGTACTGGGTTGATATTTGAAAGGTGTTAACCTGGATCCTCTTTACATTCATTTATCTCTTTGCTTGCTGCAATGCTGACACATTAGTTTTAATAAAGGCAGCTTTTACACAAGTGCTAGAAATGTCACTAACTGATGGAATGCCTTATTCAGCATGCTCCCATTCTTTTCCTCTTGGCTTGTTCTTTGCTTTCTTCTGTCTGTTCACTACACCCACCACACACTACCCCCCTTTACTGGAAGTGGTGCAGTAATGTGCTGAATGTGATCATAATAATGATGGAAATGATGGGGATATATCAATGCTATGATATCAGTATCTTTGGAATCATGGCCAAATTCTATAGGACAGAAGTGTAATATGACCTTAAGAGTTCCATAAGCAGCATAATGTTTGAGTTTTTATTAATCATGATAGATAATAGTGACAATTATAAGAAAGCACCACATCTAGACTAAAAGCATGTACCTTCACCACAGATCTAAACACCAAAGTAAATTCAGTTGTCATTTACATCTGCTACAGAGGTAGAAGTTGATTTACCATTAGAAAAGCACAAGTTGTATTATGACACAGCAGACAGTATAACTTGTTTTCATAACATTCAGCTTACCAAATCATGCTTCAAAAATGTGTCTTTCATAGGTATAATACAACAGAAGGCATTTAAAAGAAAAAGGTGAAGCTGAGGTCAGCTGGGGGTTGCCATTTGTGGGCTCTCCTCTCTGTTTATTGCTGCTTCTTTTCCCAGCAAATCCAGTATTTAAGAAGGATTTTAAGACCCATGTAATCATTGAGGATTTACTTCCTTTGGTGCCTCAGAGCTGCATTCAGCAATGACATTTTGTGTTTCATTTTTTAAACAAGTCACCTTTGCAAGGTATGGCTGATGCTACTGGGAAGTATTTTGTATAGCAACAACTGTAAATTGTTGCTTGAAATGAATATTTGAAATTTAGGTTCAGCATTTTGTGTTGCACTGACAGAAGGCACTGTAGGGATCTTAGGTACAACTGGTATAAATTGGGACTCAGACTAATGAGGCTGAGTCTCTTTTCCTCATGTGCCAGTACAAAATCTTCTTAATTCTTAGTTTTGATATTAAAATACAGAAGAATTCTAAATATGTCATAGGTAGGCTAAGGTTCAGGCTAGGCTTAAGACTTCTAGTTTTGAATAATCTTTGCTGGCAAAAAGTTCTGTTGCTGGTGGTGAATAGAGAGGATAATACTTTGATAAACTTTATGCTTAATATTTCTGTGGTATAGGTGGTGGATAAATGAAATTAATAGTTTAACTGAAGTTCTTTAGAACTGCAGCTTACCTCACACTGTTTCCTGTCTTTGCTGCAATACAAGTAAAATACAGAAACATTTGTGTTTATTTGTATGCAACTTTTTTCTTAGTTGTGTGATCTGTAAGGACACAGTCTTTTTAGGTATAAAAAGGGGTGTGGGGGGTGGAGATTGGCAATGGGAAAGGTGTATTAGTGAAAGATCTAAAACTTCTAGAGGATTTTATTTATAAATGAAAATTTTAATATTAAATTGCTCCATCTAGTGGCAAGCCGCTAAAACTGATAATTTTTCTTCAGTGATTATTTTCTTTTTGTAATGATTATTCCTTCTAAGAATTTAAGACTGAATTATTCTATGCCATGGGAAGTCCTCTGCCAAGGGAACTCCACGTGTGGCAGGGTACAAACCTTGATTTTCCTTCCAGTTAGTTTTTAAGTTTTTCACTGTTTACTTCAATAGAAGCAAGCCTTATATATCCAGGTTTCTAAGCTGCTTTTGAGAACTTTGTCATAGTACCTTAATACCTTTGGCTTGAGTTCTCTTTAGGGCTGGTAGGAGAAATGGAGAAGCTGGATTGCAACTTAATACAAAGCGATAAAGTCTCTGATTGTTTGGCAAAGAGTTAAAATACACAATGAATCATGTACTGAGTACAACACACTGAGATGCATCTCCCATTTTAACATGGTAAATTTCTGCTGCAGATTGTTTTATTTAAACCTTGAGTGGCATCAAGCCTGTACTTTTCATAATAATAATGAACTAATGGAATGATTTGTTAATGCCAATATACTTAGTACGCAATTGGAATTCCTATATCAGTTAAAGCAAAACCCCCTGTGTTGTGAAAACGGGGAAATTCAAAAGGAAAAAGTTCAAAGCAAGGTTTGATCCAGACCTGTCTCACTCTTTCTTCCTTTGCACCCCTTAAAAGACATAATCTGACAAAAAAGGGAGTTCTTGAGGAAACATGCATATTTCCCTCTGCCAATGCTGTGGTCCCTTGCACTGCCTGTTTTAAAGGTAGCTCAGGTGCTTAAGAATGCAATAATGAATCATTGTCAGAATGGTCACATGCTGTTGTTCTCTTTTTTATACTGTAGCCCAAAACTGTACAGCCAGCAGCTGAAGTCCTGTGGGGGAAGAAAATTATAAAGGAAAAGCAAGAAAAAGAAAAGAATCAAAGTAGTTTAAGACAAAATTTGAAGTATTAGATTTAAAAAAAGGGGGAAGGGGGTTGGTTGTTCTTGCACAGGAGTTTCTGACTCCTTCTCCTTTATTTTTGTCAAGGATTTTTGAGTTTTGATTAATCTGCTACATACATTATACATATTTAATTTCCAGGTAGATTAATTCTTAGTACTCCACATTTGAGTAAATTCCTGTATTATGAAATGGCTCTGCAACACTAGAAGAGTTGCATTTTATTTCAAGGCTACTGTTGTTAGTAATATTCGCTTGAATAATGAAACATAAGCCTTGTAGTGTGCTTTTGCAGACTTCCTCTCCCCATTTAGCTTGGTCACTTGAAATTGCATATCACTATTACTTTCTTCCCTTCCCCGGCAACTGAACCTATTCAATATCACAATTGCATGACTTTCCTACATGCTAACTAAAGTTTACTCACAGCATTCATTTTAACCTCAGCTGTTATGCTTTTTTTGCCTGAAGTTGCAGTGTTTGAGATACATGGCAGCAAATACTGATAATAGTGCATGAAGAAATAATGTTGCTGTGAACTGGAACGGTGCTTTTCATCTTCTGTGGTTCTTATATAGCTGGGGCTTTCTCAGGCAATACAGCCAGTTAGGTGTACCCCATCTCTGTCTTTCTAATGCCTGATGAATTTGTGCTATTCTTGATGAAGAATGTAGTTCCTGCAGGTAGTCCTTATCTGTGTTGCTGTGGTTTGAGTTCCTTCGCTGGTAGTGGCATCTACACCAGTACTGACAGAAAACTGAAGAAAAAGCCTTGGCCTTTATACCTTCTTCTTTTGGACTGGGGAAGCTAAGAGGTATCAGTGACTTTGTTTTTTAACTGGAGACTTTGAAGGCTTAAGGCTGGGGGTAGTTACTAAAGAATTTGTAACAGTGAGAAGAGAAAAAGTGCTACTTGAATAATTGCATTTTGTGGTACACTTTGGAACTCCCAAAGAGTTGAGTCTGAAATAGTCTTTCATCCAGTTTGTCATTTACATTAACCTTCTGTGAATTTGGTAAGTATTGCTAATGTCTTCTCTGTTGAAAAGCTATTTGACACACACAATTGCATGGTTTTAGTATTTCTGAGCAAAGTTTTCACTGGGAAGTGAGAGTAATTTAGAAGGACTTCTCTAACCTCTAGTTGGAAACAAATTAACGCCTATAATTTTGAGAGGGGTTAAGTTCTTGCCAGGATTACTTTGACAATTGGTCTATATTTTGAAAGAAGATATTTTCATACTCTTTGTTAGCCACAGATTACTGCATTTTGTCTACATCACATTTTAAGAAATACCCACCTTTAATCTGTTATCAAGAGTCAGCTGCCAAGTTTTTATCTTTGTATGCACAAACCCAGATCTGTATTCTCTGGATGGAATTTGTAGGCTTATGGGTCAGCTGAGCAATGCAGTTTCCTCAGGCTGGCACACATTTCTAGATAGAGAAAAATGTTACGTGGTTTTGGTTATATTTGTTGCATGGCAAGTTATCTTAGATGTGGCCAGGGACAATTTAGCATTTTGCTTTTGGTGAGGTCTGTCACACTATGGGCCTGTCTCAGAATCCCAGGACTCTTAGGGAAATTGTTGGCAAAATGGGCGTTTCACCTCATTTAGTGCCCTGATGAGGACTTTCACTGATGCAGTTTAGAAAATTTAAAAAGACTGATTAGTTAGAGTGACAGATACAACAGATTCAGAATTGCCAGTGATAAATGCACTAACTACAAGAAATTAAGCTCAAGTTTATAATTCCTGCATAATATCTGACACAGCTGGAGATGGAAGTCTTTGTGGTAGAGCTAATATGTAACAGGGATGTAACAAGTTAAGCTATATAGTGAAGGTGCAATTCTTACCAAGAATTGGTGTCCCTGTCTGTGGTGGAGGAAAAGGAGCACAGCCATCTTGTGCCTGCCAAATCCTCAGGCTTTCCCTGCCCAGAGAGGTGTTCCCCATGTGTTTTTTTTTATATTGTAACCCTGGCCATCCCTGCCTTCTCTGTGATGTTTGCTATGATTCGAATGGAGAGTTGAATAACATAGTCATGCATTTAGCATGTACTTCATTTGGCTCATTATCATACTTATGGGTGAACACTTCAATATTATTTTTACAGTTAACAGGCTAAAGGTCTTCACTCAGTCACCACAGCCTTCAAAATCTGTTTAGAAGCTGCTTATTTTTGTTATTTTAACCTTGCCTCATTCGTTTTAGTCGAAACAGGGCCATCTTATCTTCTCAAGACTCCCCCCTTCAGTCATTTGGCATGCCAGCTCTGCAGATCTCCATTCTCAGAGATAACAAAAGCATCTCATAGTTGTAAGCATCTCAGCCTTTCTCCTGAAGTGCACTAAATTAACCTGCATTCCTGTCACACGACAACCTGGGCAGTTATTCCATGAAGTCCTCAGCCATGCAAGATGATTTTTGATTATTTCTATTTCCAACCTTTCAGGTGTGTGCTATGGTATTGAACACTCTGTGGTTTTGAGATTGCTTTATCTTTAAACAACAGAAACTTCCTTTGAATTAATTGCAAATAGATGTATAGAATCTTTGGACTCTTTCCTGCTTCACATCAAGAGTGGGCCTTACAATGACTTGCACTGGTGTGATTCTGCTCTTCTTTAGAGTTGCTTTGTTGTGTGTTGCTGCCGATTTTGATCTTAGAAAGTATCTAAAACATTGTACTCCTCATGTCATCCAACATGCCATGTTTTTTGATGAAATGTATTTGTTTCAAGCCTGAGCCAAACAGCAGTTTCAGGAAACAGTGTCTCAAAGTCTGTATTGAGGGAGAGGATACTTAATGCATACACTTTTCTGGTTTTCAAAGTGTGTTTGTCAGAACCTTGCTGTTACCCACAAGCAGTGTAAATAAATACTTGATATTTACTACTTTATTGTTCATCCTCACTCCTGTAATGCTTCATTGTTTTCTATCAGAAAATTAAAAAGAAAGAAGACTTTGCAAAAATGAATGGGAATTAGTTTGCTGAAAATAAGTTTGGGAAGGCTGAGAGACTGAACTAGGAAAATCGCCAGTACATCTGTTAAACTTCGATTCTAAGAAACCAAAGCATGGCTCTCTTCATTACTTTTGTCTCTGTGGTCACTTGGAGAAGAGCAGTATGATAAATAACAACTCAAGTGGATCAGTTCAATCAGTCGTATCATTTTGCTTGGTTTCATTCTTTGATTGGATAGCTAGTTAAGTATTAAAGGGGATGGAGTAGAGATTGCATACTTCTGTAATTTCTGTTTCTTCTAATTCAGAAAGTGCAGTAGGGAATCTCTGATTTTTCAGAAGCCTTTGACCAACTGCATGCAGGCAAAGGAGACTGAACTGCAGCACACAAATGGTGACTGTAGTCTTGCCAATGCAGAATCCTCTGTACGAATAGAGTTGATTGAGTTTATTGAACTGACTATACACAGATTATCTGAACAGCATATGTATAGTAATTCTAATGGTTCTTGAGGACTGTCCCTATATAGGTGTGATTTAAAAAGGTGGTGCTGTCATGGTATTCTTGTGTGATTGGCCAGTTATTTGGTTATTTTATCAAGTAAGTTGTCTTTTAAGGTAGATTAACAGATAACTTTTCTGCTTGTTCTGAAATTCCCAGATGTCTAAAGGCTGTAGAATATTGTAAGCCAAAGCACAGAATCCTATAAAAAAGAACTTTCATCACAGTGCATCTTTTGATGCTTAGCATTAGTGAATTACTATCCCACATAAAGTCAGTGTTCCCCTAGAAGATAGCCTGAATACTCATTAACTTTAGAAAATTCAGGATCAGCTCATTAGCATTGCATGAGCAAAAACAGAATCAGATTTGTACTTTCCAGTACTTTTGTAAATGACAATTGAAATAATGGGAGTGGTGGTTTTCTGGTTTACCTTGAGAACAGAGATTAAAAAGACAAGACTTTTCTCCTAATAGTTGTCTAAATGCAATTTATTTACATTCCAAAATGCCAAACTTGAGATCAATTAGAAACTTTGTCCTGAGCACATTAATAACTCTGTAAATGAAGGAACAATCTTTCCATCTCTGCAGGGTAGTCCACCTTGTCTAGGTTTTCTTTTTTAACCATTATTGTGAAGACATATGTGCCCAAAGTACCATCTGCTCTGTATTTTTCATACCTTTCTGCTCTTAACAGGAGGTCTGAGACCTCAATACTTCTTCTTGTGTTGATTTGGTGTCACTTTTGTGAGCTAAACAAACTTCCTTAATCAACTCAGTAAAGCAGAAAGATGAATAGAGCCTGCTTTCCAAAACTATTTCCAGAGACAGTGGAAAGCACTTGGCAGAGGCTTCTGTTAATTTCAAGTGTTGAGTTGGCACTCTTGGCCACTCTTCTCCGATACAGGATGGGGAATGCAAGCTTCTTCACTCCTGCTGCATTGTGTCATTGATGACTGAATGGGTAGATGCAGGGATAAATGAGGTAGCTGAATTACTATGCTCATTCAATCTTTTTAACTGTTGAGATTTCAAAAATGGAGCCAGTTAGAATAAATTGTAACTGCAGTTTTGGCATTCAAGTGCACTGAATTCTGTATAATGACTTTCTTCTAATGGTTCAAATTCTGCTGGTTTTACTTGGAAAGAAGTCCTGTTGAAGTCCCTGTAAGAACTTGAGGATCAGCATTCAGTATTTGCCTCCATTCACTAATTGTTTTCTTTTGTGCGACTTTTTAGAGTACTCTGACAAGCAGCGAATAAACAGCTTATCTTACCAGAATTCATAGTCCATAGCTTTTGTAGTCTCATGAAGAAGATGTCTGCTGTGTGAATAGCAAGGTTAAAGAGATTGCACATGAAGTAAATACAAACTTCAGCTAGTATTTAATAGTGAAGAACAGTCTGAACAATACTTAGCTAGCTTCATGTAGTGGAAGCCCTTCCATAATCTTGACCCATGTACAATTCTGTCAAATGCAAGGTCAGATAGAATTTTAAAACTAGGCTTTATTTGAACTTCTGTAACCATGATTTCACATTTGTAAGCATGCTCTTTAATAAATAAATAAAAAGACTATTTTGTGGTTGGTGGTGGTTTGTTTTGGTTTTTTTAATTAATTCTTACATAGGTCTTAGAGTTTGATCAGTTGCAATAGAAAAGAAAATATTATCTGTTTGTTTAGGAAATTACTTCTAAACCATTACAGCTGCAGACAAAAGGAGTTCATTTCAAATTGATTAATGTGCTGTAAGTATCTGGAATTGCTTGGTACAGTCACTTTGCTTTCTCTTCTCTCTGTAAAATCAAATGAAACATCTCTGAAGATTCCTGATTGATGCCGTCATCTTTGTACTGGTATTACAGTACATTTCACAAAATGTTCAAAGTGGGGCAATAATTTTCAATCTATTTTCAAGTATGCCACAGTAAAGTTTTTCTATCAGATTATGCAAAGTCCATTTTCCAAAGAACTATGCATTTTTGTGTTGTGCATTTGTGGGTGGGAGCTTTTACATATGGATCTTTATAAATATGCATGAGATAATGATGTATTGGTGGTATTACCTACTTCTGTTGTACATGGGTTTTTGTTCTGTTTTATTTTTTCTCCATAGCCTGTACTGCTTATTCCTCTTACATAGAAACTCTCATGAATATATTTTCATGGAAGCTTTGTGTAACTTGGTTTTATTTCATAATCTATGTACCGGTTTTCTAAACCTTGTTACAGAATGCTTTGGGACCAAATCCGGTGATTCATTGGTAAGAATGTTAGAGTACAGGAAACTGTAACAAAGAAGATTATTTTCCTGCTAAAAAGGGAACTTGGACAAGATAGTATCATTAATTCCTCTAGTTGTTTTTCTCTGCTTGCTAGGAAAGGAATTACCTTAAATTACAAATTTTGCAGAGTCGTGTGGGTATGTTTTGGCCAAAAGAAGTCCACACGCTTAAGTTGCATTAAAATGTATAAAAATCTTACTGCTGGTTTGGTTAATTTATGAAAATATTCAGTGAATAAATAACTGCTAGTCAACAACATAAAAATACAGCAAGAGCACAGCCTTTTGTATCTGGAAGCTGTACATGCAAACTCTGCAGGAGATCTTGGGCTGTGGAATAGAGTTGGAAATATGGAAGCAAACTAAGATTCTCTCAGGAACCCCCTCCAGTCCATAGCAGAATGGCTGGCTACTTGCCATACTGTCACTGGCTGCTGGCCAGCACTAGTGTGCTGTGACCCCTTCTGATGCAGCTCATAGGACATGAAGGATGAGTTAATGATGCTTCAAGCAGCATTAATGAATCAAATTTTAAATGTGAATTCTTGCCCACAGTGCTGTGGGAAGATCTATGGCTCTGAAAAAAAGGAACTAGGGGAAAGAAACCTCTTAAATTTAGATTTCATCTAGATAAATGGAAGGTATCTTTTCCTCCTATCACTCCCATAAACAGCATTGTTAGTATCTTTTCTTGGCACTGCAGGAAAAAAAGAAGTAACTGAGTTTATTAACATATTATATTGCCACTATTGTATATGATGTCTTGTATGTGCACTTCGAAAGCTGCTGGAAATACAATTCGCAGTGTTCTTATGTTTTATTCTTAGTCTAAAATCCAGTGGAGTATCCTGATTCAGGAAAAAAACAACACCATACATCTATGCCTGTACTTAACTTCCAGTGTCTCTAATGAGGTTAAAATATACTTGTAAATTCTAATATCCTTAAGTATTCCTACTTAGAAAGTACTTAGGAAAGATTATTCAATGAACGTGTTTTGTACGATGTATTCTGTCTTCTGAGAGCACAGCAGTTTTGTCTTGAAAATCTGGAAGTGGAGCATAAACATGATGAAACTAGTCTCTGGATCATTCTAATGCAGCTTGTGAAAATTTGTTAAATAAGGTCCCCTGATGATACTGATTTACCAAGATTATTTATTTTAACTCTCTGAACCAGTAACAGAAGTGAATATTCATTTGCAGTATAAGATTGCTAAATTGTATTCCATTCAGTCTCTATTTGCCTGCTTATTGCTGCAGTGAGATACGCAAGGCAGTTGCATAATCAAGTCTTTATTGTATTGATGGAATTTGCATAGTTTCTTTATTGTTTCAGGACCATCACAAATTGTTATGAAATGAATAACACTTATTTTCATGCAGGATGGATGAAACTGCTGAGTGAAATTTTCCTTCATTTTTGGGGGGTTTGTGTGATAAGGAAGTATCCAGACACAGTACCCTGTTATATAGCAGAGGATATTTTCCTCTTTTTTTGACTCCTCTGTATGCATCTTTGTTCTTTTTTTGCCAAAGTGATTTTTGTGCCACAAAAACTATCAATAGGGCTGTATCCTGAATATCTTCCTTCCTGTAAGCATTACTGATAAAAACTTACTACTTGCATGAGCAATGCCATAGTTTCCAACTTGATTGCATTTACCGTGATACACTCTCTGTAAACGTGACTCAGTGAGACCTACTACAGCTTCATTAATGTGAGAGGAAAATCTTTTTGCTGAATTTACTGAAACTTGGACTAGTTTTAAAATGAGCATTGCTTAAACTCCACTCTGCTGTTTGAAAACTTATTCTTCAAATAGAAAGATGTAATCAATAAAAAGAAATGTCTGGGGTTTTTTTGGGTTTTGTTTGGTTTTAAATTTAGAAATGGGAGAACAGTGGTGCTTTGCAAATAAGGGTGCTTCTGGCAAAAAGAGCTCTGGTCTTAGTCTGACCCTCTTGTGAAGCTTGATTATCAAGTGCTGTTCCACTACCTTGTGATAATCACAGATGAGTTTTTGTAGTACCTTGTCACACAACTCCCTCATCTCAAGTACTCTACTCCTGTTCTACAGGGCTGGTTAGATGTTTTAAACCAAGTTAATAGTTCATAACATGCCAAAAACGTTGCTTCTAGCTCCAGGTGCTATTTTCTTACGAATTGTAACAATAGACAATAATTTTCAGTGCTCAGGTGTTTGCAGTTCTTCATTCAGTCTTCACTTACAGAATGCCATGGAGTTAAGCTAAAGCATTTTTTTCATGTTGCACTGTTTTTCTTCCAGTGACTGTGTCTGAGTCCATTCCTTTTTCTAGGGTAAGAAGGATTCACTCAGTCTAAAATTATATTCTTCCTCCCCCCACTTTTTTTTATTTATGTGTATATATATATATTTAAATGAGGCCTGACAATGTTTTGCATGGCATCATAGTACTTCTTCCCCATTACATTTTTGTTGTGCAAATTAACATTCTGGGTCTGTGCTTGTGTTTTGTAGCGTTTACCTTTGGTTGGCACTGTGTCAACACAAAGCTTTAAGAACATTAAAATACTGGCTTTGGGAGAGGGGATAGGCTGAAATATTTGCCATACATCTCTTTATTTTAAAATTATAACAGTAGCCTTAAACAGTTTATATTAGCACTTCTATCGATACTGACCCACCTTTCCTCAGGAAGTACATCTTCCAGGCTTCCTTAGTAGATGAAATACTTCCCTTAAAGTGTAATGGTTGCTCCTTGTAGAGTTGGCAAGCTTTGTCACCTCCCTGGCCTTCTTTAAAATGTCCTGTGCTGCTTGCCCTTTAAATTTATGTGAGGAGTTCCTGCACTCAGTCAGTAAGGAGACAGATGATGGCAGGTGATAGTCAGTATTCTGAGAAACATGTAATGAACCCTACAGCCTGCAGAATTCTGGAGGGGACAAAGGGGAGACCCTTAAAGACAGGTTTTTCAAAGTAGTCTCATTAGCCCATGAACCATGGTTAAGAGATGAGACAATTCTTGATCAGATACTGGAACCTGCTTCTTGCATTTATTGGAAAGTTGTTTTTCTAAAGGTCATAGAGAATTTTCAAGGAATCTAATAGCTAAACTGTAGTAACCTGAACTGTCTTGATTGTCTATCATTACTGCTTTCAGATTCGTGAAGTAATCCCAACTGGTGGTGCCATAAGATAGTAACTGGGAATACCTGAAAGTAACAAGTTTTGATTCTGGAATCCTTGCATAAGTACTCCCCTGAAATCAAATTGTTTTCATCACAGGTAGTGCAACCAGAACTTGGTATGGGAGTCCATATTTCCCAAAAGCTTTTCTTACATGAGTCTTTTAAGATTAAATACAAAGTTGGTAAGGACATAGTTCCTGGGTAACAATTCTACTTTCCCTATTGGCAGTATATTTTGGAACAAATTATTTCATTATTTCTATTATTACATAAGGAGAGGGAATATAATTATGTGAAATTGCTTAAATAATTGGAAAAGGCTTTTGTTCTGAAAAGAGGAAGTTGTGGGTATGTGGGGGTGGGAGGGAGAAGGAAGGGTGCACAGTACCATAGCACAAACTACACAGGAACAGAGCTATCGGCAAAGTGGAAAATAGGAATCATCTTTGTTTCTAAGGAAAACAACTGGGAGGAAGCAGAAATCCATATATAATGCCATAACTGCTGATGGGCTGTTCAGCTTTGCTTCCCAGAGTGCAGTGAAAGTTCAGTGCATTTTGTTTCTTAAAGTGTCACCCATGAATCACAGAATCACAGAATGTTAGGGGCTGGAAGGGACCTCAAAAGATCATCTAGTCCAAGCCCCCTGCCAGAGGAGGAATGCATCCAGGCATGTTTTGAATATCTCCAGAGATGGAGACTCCACAACCCCCTGGGCAGCCTGTTCCAGTGTTCCATCACCCTCACAGTGAAAATATTTTTCTTTATGTTTACATGGAATTTCCTATGCTTCAGCTTCCACTCATTGCCCCTTGTCATGTCATTGGCACCACCGAGAAGGGCCTGATTCCATCCTCTTGGCACTCATATTTACATATTTATAAACATTAATGAGGACACCCCTTAGTCTCCTCCAGGCTTAAGAGCTGCAGCTCCCTCACTGTCTCATAGGCAAGATGTTCCACTCCCCTAATCATTTTTGTAGCTCTGTGCTGTACTCTTTCAAGCAGTTCCCTGTCCTCCTTGAACTGAGTGGCCCAGAACTGGGCACAATATTTGAAGTGCAGCCTCACCCGGAAAGGGTAGAGGGGAAAGAGAACTTCTCTCAACCTACTAGCCACACCCCTTCCATGAAGTCATGAAAGTTTTCATATGTAAAATTTGATATAGGGCATCTACTCAGTCGCCTGCTGCAATTTGTATTTTCTGGTGTTCATCAGGGCAGGGGGGAGCAAAAGTCTTACAATATGGACTGAAAGGGCATCATAGCATTCTCATAAGCAGACTCCCTCCCTCAGCACAGTCAGCTAAGCCTATGACGTGCCAGACAGAATTATCAGTGTGGAAGAGTTTACTGTTTCTGTGTTTAACTAGACTTACCTCAGTGCTTAGCTGCTCTTTATCTAACCCATGCTTATAGACCAATATTTGTCCTGTTTGTTGATTGTCCAGGTTTTACATGCTTAGAAAGGGTCTAACACTTTGAACTCTGGATTCCTTATTTCAGCCAGTTAAAAGGTGCTGATGCACTCATCTTGCCTACATTGAAGAAGTAGGAATAAATGTTCTGCTCTTGCAGAGCCTGGTAGGTGGACACATGCTGAACTGCCTCTGACTTCTTTCCACCAAGGAAACTTAAGCACCAAAGTGGAGGTGCCCTGGAACCACATGACCCATGGTCAGGGAAGCCAAAGTTTAGCTGATAGGAAGCTTTTGCTTTCATGAATATCCCACATGTCATGTATCATATTAGAATAGTCACATTGACATATATTTAATTTTATAGTTATGTTACTGTTATCAATTATGTGTAGGAAAGCTAAGGAAACAGGGGGTATGATCTCTGTTTTAGGTCAGAAGCAGTTTTGTGTACATGAAATTATACTGACAAAAATGTTGCTGCTGTAATCTGTTCTGTGGATTATGGCCTCCTTTTATTGCTATAATGTACATTACTGTCACATTCACAATAGGAGAACTTTAAGGGTATCCCTGCATTAGAATGCTTAGCATGAACAAATGGCAGGCACTTTTCTGTATGAGATACTAGTATTTACTAATTTGTGTTACTACAATTTCACAGTGAAGTCTGAGGCCCATGAATACAGAGCAGTGGAGAAATTTTAAATCAACACAGAATATTAAGGTTTCCCTCTTAAGAGTTCTCATCGGGAGGCTTCTTTCACATCTGCTATTAACAGGTTAGTGTCAACAATGCAGCCATGTGAAAGCTGTCAGTTGATCGCCCCCTGGCTGAAATAGTGCTCAGAACATGACTAAGACAGCTTTTCATGGGATTCCAATAGACGGGGGGAATCCCACCTTCAGAGTTCCTTGTTTGTTGGTTTCAGCTCAGCTGTTCAGTTTCTCCAAGGATGGACACATTTGTATATCAGTACATCTATGGGTACGTTTATGTTCATAGACTGATCCTTTTAGAAAAGTGAGCTGCATTAAGGAAGCAATTTTCATTTTTTGTTCCTTAAGCTGGTACAAGATTTGGAAATAGGAGGCTCTGTCTATAGTTTGCTTGAAAAGCTCATCTGAAAAATATGTTACAAACCCATAAATGCATTCACATTTCGGAGCTGAATTAGGGGTTCCTACAAGTGCAAGTGTTACTGAGCTCTGCACTTTTCTCTGGTGTCATGTATTGCATAAGCACTTCTTGGAGCAAGGGGGATCAGTCTTTTCTATTAGTAAAACTGATTTTTTAATAAACCAGTAGCATTGGTTATATCTTCATCAAACTGGAGATTTCAATATTGGAAAAGAAAAGGACAAAAAACCCCTTTCTATGTCATTAAGTGTTCTCTTCTATGCACACAAAGACATGAATTTTGTCCCTACCTTGCTCATATTGGTCAGAGTAGATCTGTCGACATGAGTGTCTCAGAGCCTGTCAACTCTTAGCATATTTGGCAAAAGATTTATCATATCCAACTCATGAATGATTCCTATTCCCCATGTTCTCTCTCTCTGTAAGCCTCATTTTAATTTCATGTTGGAATGAAATACGTGGTCAGTTTAAAAAATCCCAAAGCTTTATAAAGTTAAGAATACCAAGTGATTGCTACTGTTTTTTGACAGGCTTTGCTGTGAGAGATTCTGTGACTGAAAAAGTTACACAGCTAGAAAGCAGGTGATAGGACCATTAAAATGGCCATGCAGCCTGCCCTTTGTGATGCTGACATCACTGTGTACACATTACAGAACAGGGGGTTGAGGATGAAGTAGTATTACCACACTTGGATTAGCTTGGTTCTTGTAATAAGCAACATTTTGAGGATTAGAGACCATCCTGACGTTATCAAATGAGTCATACTGGTGTTTGAAGAGTGCATAGTGCTGAGTCAGGATTTTGGCTTAACCCTGCAATTGGCACTTTCACAACAAAGACCTGCATTCAGATTCTGATTCTTCAAGTTCTAGACCCTTCTGTAACAAAGTATCAGTGTAATGTCCTTCTGTTGCAGAAGCTACCAAATGTTCCTGTTACAAACAGATGGATAAGCTAATACTCATGTCTTAGTTTCAAGAAGGAGAGGCACCCTTTTCCTTTTTTTTTGATAAATAGATGCTCCATTGTTGTAGGTGAAGGACATGGGCATTAAAAGAAAAATGTCACTGTGTGGTAACTTAGTAATTAAATTTGTAATGATAATGGAGGCTTTTTGCTCTATACAGCCATGCTTAAAGCTGTGCTGGTTGATAATTTTTTAAAACTGAGTTGTCTAAACACTGCACTTCACTATCTTGCTTTACTTTGCACACACCCATATATAAAAATATAGCTCACCTTCAGGATCTAAACATGTTAATTAATATTCACTAACAACTCAGAGCCATTTTGATGAAAGTACACTTTGTTAATTCATGCTTTTGTTTTGTTTGTTTTTTATCTTTTGCCTTTTTTTTTTTTTTAATGTGGCTGATTCAGAGAAAGGACCAAGGCCAAGAATCAGTTACTGTTAGAAAAGTTGGCATGTGATTTTATGAACGATCACAAGAATTAGGGCATTTCTTTCTTTATGCAAACTATTTTGTGAAAAGGGAAGAAAAACCAGAAAAAATAGAAAATCTTGAAAAATTGAAAGTCAAAACTCATGGGGTTTCATATTCTTTTCCTAAGGAGAGAAAGAAAATAGTCACTAGGTTTTCTTACCACAGCTATTACCGTTTACGTGCAAATATAACTCAGCTCTGCAGGTGTGAACAGTGGTGTCACGGTGGTAAAGGCAAGGTTAAATGTTAACCATATTCCTCTGTGCTCGACTATGGCTGTCCTCTAAGAGAACCACTTGCTTAGGCTCAAGCATGGACTGAAGAAGGAAGGATGTGCTGGGAGAATAGATGTCTCACAGAATACAGAATTAAATAAAATTTGTGTTGAAGGTGGCTGCTCCTTGGCCATTTTCCTATAATCAAACTTTAGCATAGTAGTAGCCACAGATTGCATTTCAGTGGCACATCTCTTGGTTCTCCCTCTCACTGCAGTAGCCTGTATTTCTAATGGAAAATACAGATTGTGCCAAGAAGTTTCCATAGACTTAAAGAAAGTTCTATTGCTTGCCCAAGGAGCATGAATGACTAGTAACATGCCAATGTTTGGCCAGACCTATGCAGGCCAAATTCAATGTGTATGTGCAACATCAGTAAAGCTGATGGAAGTCATCCTCTATGCACAGTACATGCAGAAGTTTGAGACTTCACTACTCCTGGCTGTCATTCGGCTCCTGAAGTTACCACCCCTAAGGCAAAGCTAGCAGAACGAGATACATGAGTCTGCATCTCTGCTTATGCCTGATGGATTAATACAAATTTAGCTTCATTGTTCATGTAAATTAAGATGTCAGGTTTGGAGTGACTGGAGAGAGGAGTGGAGTTCTACCTTTCTGCTGTCCCTGCTTAAGGGGATAACCTTTTGCAGATATAGGTAACTGTTAAGGGCAGCAGTGCTAATTTGCACTAATAACTTGCCAGGTGTTGAAGCTGTAAGTCTGAATTTTGCTCTTTCAGTATTAGCTTCTACATGTCTTCTTAACAAGAACAAATAATAATACTTTTGAAATATTTTTAATGAAGAGATTTTTTTTTTAAAGGAAAACTCCTGGCTTTTAATGATCATTGGTATACCTGACCTTGGATTGAGATCTGAAACTGTCAGGAATTTGACTGTCTCTAATTGCCACTTTAAGTGATGGTTGGATCATTGTATCTTATATATGTATCCAGTCTACGTATTTGGAGGGTGATTGAGATTTGACCTTGTGTAAATGCTTTTTAAATTACCGAGATTCATTTCACAAATCTAATCAGCATGTGATAAAATCACTTCAACTCACCTCATCTGACACTAGTCCATTAAAGTAGCCCACAAAAATTTGTCTATTGTTACATATCATTGTCATTTCTATATAAAGAAAACATCAAAACATAGAATTGCCTTCAACAGAAATTGTAAACTAGTGTATTGTAATTGCAGTTTACAGCAGTATTCATCTTGGCCAGCAAATTATCATGTGTCTCTTCCATGTAAAAGTAAGACATGCTCTGTAGAGAGAAAGAGAGAAAAAACCATGCTATGATTGTAGAAGATGCCATCTAATCAGCTAGACCAGTTAATGACTCTTACTGCCTTTTTTTATTTGTCAAGGGCTCAATATTTTTTCAATATGAGGTCGGCTTCAGTATGCTTTAAATCGCAGTTTGTAATTAATGGTACTTGAGTGTGTCTCTTATTTCCAAAATTCATACAACATTCTTGGTTACAATTTATACGTGATTTTAAAGTATAATTAACGTTCAGCTTTACAAGATATATGCAAACAGATATGCAAATTTGGAAATAAATATGCAAACATATAAAATGTTGTTGAATTAAGTAGTCCTTAACATTTTTAATGAAATCAATATTTTATTCATATTTTGCACACAATTTTGAGTGCTTAGTGATTTGGTAGTTCTCAGGCTTTCGTGGACCATATCTGTGGATTGATTCTCTTATGGCTCTCCTTGTCTTCCACTCTCCTGAAACTCATAGTTTCCTTATGGAAAACAGGAGCTAATGCAAACCCCTCTAATTTATTTGGATTCTTTTCAGTCATGCTGTGTGGATATTTGAGATAATAAATTGAGCATGTTACTGAAACAGCTGTAAATAATCTTCTAAAAACTTTCACACTGAATCACATTAAATGTCTGTCTAGCCCAGTGCCCTGTTTCTAAGTGTAGGAAAAAAACCCCAAAGCAACCACAACTGCAGTCCCACCTAGAGAAAACTATGAAAATATACATCAAATACATCACCTCTATGTTTTTCTAGCCTACAGCCACTTGTGAGTTCTGAAATGCTTATGATGGTTTCTATGCAAGTAGTTATCCTCCATGGAATTATTTATACATAT
This sequence comes from Melanerpes formicivorus, assembly GCF_026170545.1. Taxonomy (NCBI): domain Eukaryota; kingdom Metazoa; phylum Chordata; class Aves; order Piciformes; family Picidae; genus Melanerpes; species Melanerpes formicivorus. Next base: position 17,057,792 of record NW_027142359.1, on the reverse strand, counting down.
ATCAAATATGGTTTACCACCTTACCAGTGTCTTTCTAGTGGTAGAGATCCCAACCCCAAATGCAGTATCATAGATGTGGTTTAACAAGTGATGAGTCTCTAGTCCCTTCCCTCAATGCACTGATTATGTTATTAATACAGTGCAGGATGATGCAGGCTGTCTTCACTGTCAGGCACACTTGCTGGCTCACTGCTGCAGGCAAGGACACTACCTCCACCTGTCCCTGACCCAGGGAGAGGACCCTGGCAATCCCTGCAGCCCCAGACCTGGAGAACTTCATCCGCCCTCAGAGGCTCATCTGAATTATGACCTGCAATATTCTAGGGCGGTTGCTCCAGTTGGTGCTGTTGTCCATATGGAAATCACTACATTCCTTCCTACCATGTGACACAGCTTATTCTGTCTTCTTGTATCCTTGCCACCACCCCCAGATATGTGACTCAGTGGCCTGGTATTTTCTTTCTCTGGATGCAGGAGGCTATTTTCACTTCTAAGAGTGTAGTACCTGTCACGTGTATAATCTCAGCAGTAAATTCGCTATATGATTCCTGTTGTTGAAGGCTTGCTATTCCTTACCTTTGGCTGACCATGAACTTGATCCCAACCAAGGCAATGTTATCTCAAAAGGACATGCAGTTAAGGTACCCAAACAGCCAAGGCATAAAGATATATGGAATTTTGATTTAACTGATAAGAGAGAGAAAATCCTCAGGAATTCTGAGAGAAAAATCAAGGTTCTGGGTGTAGTTGCTAGTAAATAACTAGGTGTTATTACTGGTAGAGTGGTTGGATCTTCATTGTTATAACAAGTATATATGTTGTGATAACGTAACAACAGAATGGACTAGGAGGTAAAAAAATACTGGCACTTCAAGCTACACCCTGTATAGTGTGATTACAAAGCGCATGCTGAGGGGAGGCACAGGGAGCAGTTGAAGGGTTTGGTGTTATAACGGACAATGGCTGACATAACAGACAATGTGTAGAGGCAGGTTTCCATTCTGTCTTCCTTGCCATCCAAAGCATGCCTTAAATTTGCACATTTTTGAACTACTGAAAGAATGTTACAGGATTTCTGCAACTGTGGAAACTGCTGAAACCAGCAGTTTCTTCAGGCACTTTGCTAGTAAAGAGCTCTCTGTCTAGTTTCTGGTGTTAGACAGGATGGCTTGGATAAGCTTTGACTTAAACTGAAGGAATTTGAATGCCTGAGCACACAAAAGTAGAGTGGATGAGCACAGTTAAGAAAACTGCATCCAAGTCACAGTGCACTGTAGAAGGAGGCATACCCTATCTGACATTCAGAACCTGGACCAACACTAAGCTTTATGCCATTTCAGGTACTAGTGATCTCTCCAGAAGACCATCAATCACAGAGTAATGTGGTTTCTTATCTTTGGCTTGCAAGATTACTAATCAAGATCGCATGTCTAGGCTGTAAATTATTTAGGATTACTACATAAATTTCCTACATACATAAAGAGCCATGCTGAATCTATGTTGATTATTTAAGACTTGTTCATGTTAATAAAGTTTATGGGATAGGTCCCTTACATTTTTTCAATAAAATCTAGAATATGTTTAATTTCGTTTATGTCGGTGCACAAGTAATCAGAATCCTAATTATATCTCTAAAGAAGCATCACTTAAAAATAGACAGATGAATGCTGTTTTGATCATTGCAAACTGCTATTTGTGGTGCTGTGTTTTGGTTATGAGATGTAGAAGAATTTATCTGCCCTTGCAGGTGTGTACTCAGAATGCTGTTCCAGGGCAAGTAGTGCTGTAGTATTTTTCAGAGATATATTTGTTTATTTTTTACTACAGGTATAGTGAGAGAAAACCATACAACTGCTTGCCTGTATACCTGTAGTAGTTTCAATGTTTTTGGTGTGTAATTGATTGAAACAAGTAAGACTTGATGGACTTAGCAAAACAATGGTCAGACCTATGCAACACCCTCTGCCGTCATACCATAATCTCAGTCTTTTAAAGACTGTATTAGAATAAACTATTAGAATAAACCAAACCAGGTTGGAAGAGACCTTCAAGATCATCGTGTCCAACCCATCAACCAATCCAACCCACCCAAACAGCTAACCCATGGCACCAAGCACCCCATCAAGTCTCCCCCTGAACACCCTGAATGACAGCGACTCCACCACCTCCCTGGGCAACCCATTCCATAGCGCAATCACTCTTTCTGTATAGAACTTCTTCCTAACATCCAACCTGAACCTCCCCTGGCGCAGCCTGAGACTGTGTCCTCTTGTTCTGGTACTGGCTGCCTGGGAGAAGAGACCATCATCCGCCTGTCTACAACCTCCCTTCAGGTAGTTGTAGAGAGTGATAAGGTCACCCCTGAGTCTCCTCTTCTCCAGGCTGAGTAACCCCAGCTCCCTCAGTATGTGTGCAGACGGTTGGTTCCATGTGTTTCTGTTTTGTTTTTCTCCCAGTCTATTTCAGGGCTGGTTTCTTGCAACATTTTGTTTCTGTGGGCTGGATTTCTTTTCAGATGAGTGCCCATGCCCCTCTTCATTCTATTGCAATTTGGTTTTGAATTGTCTCAAATTCCCCAGTGGATTTGTGAAAATTAACAATGGCCTCCATTGCGCAGGGCTATGTGATTCACAGAGTCCTTACTTGACTGATACTTCTTTTCCTTCATTTCCAGTCAGGGAATCCTGTGTGCTTTTAAACCAGTACCCAGGCAGTAAAATGTATATACATTGAAACTTTTTATTCCTGGCACCACATCACATCCAAAGCAATCTCAGGCTTTTCCATAGGTTGATGTACTTGGCAATCATTTATATTTAAAAACAAAAAAAAAGGAATAGGAAACATGACTTTTGATTACACTATAAATTGGGATTATTTCCTTCAGGCAGGCGGAAGGACATGCCAGCTGGACTTTATATTTTGGCTGTTAGAAAGCTTTAGGAGCCAAAATTATAATTAGCTCACTCATATATAAATATGTTCTCCCTAGTTGGTTCAGTTGCTTTTTGGTGTTTTGTTTTTTCTTTGTTTGGTTTGGGGTTTTGTTTGTTTGTTTGTTTGTTTTTTCCCCAGAGCCTGCTACAATTCTTGAAAGATGCATTTCCCCTAAGCACAGGAAATATACATCATATTGTTGGCATTAACCAACCTGTGCAGTGGCTGTTGCAGTGCTTGAACAAGGAGGCAACACACCTGCTACCTGGCTTGTCATGAGTATATGTCTGTGCTGCAGGGTCCGATGTAGAGGGCATGGAATTGCTCTTTGATGTCTCAATGTACTAAGTGCAGGGATCTCTAGGCAGATGAGGCATGAGTTGCACAGAACTGCAGGAAATGGTTCCAAACAAATCTGAAGAAAAGTAGGGCTAGTTTAGCAACAAACCATCAGTGCAAGAAAGCTGCTCATATTTCAGCAGCACCTAGTTTTGTGTGTTGTAAAGTACCTGAGAGACTCATTTGAGACCCAGATGCCACCTACACAAAGTGACTTGAACACTGTAACTAGTAGGCACAGCTGAAACTCTGTTAAAAGAATTTTAACAGCAAACATGGACCACAGCACAGGATGCAAAAATTTGCCAGAAATCCTGAGGTAACTAAAATCTCACCAGGACAACTGAGCTGGGAAAGTTTTCACTCACACACTTCTGTCACTCTTCTGATTTTGGCATAAATGTGCCCACAGTGAGAACTGGTCTGTATCTTCTGTTAGCTCACCCGAGTTGAGAGTAGCTGAGGCAGAGAGTCAAAGAATGACCCTTCGGTTTTCATAACAAGTCAGACAAAACTCTAAACAGAATCCAGATTGTTCTGTTTCACAGTTCAGCATCATCCAAGGGTTCATTTTAACTTCAGTTGAAAATGTAGGTAACTTTCCCCCCCCCCCCCCCACTGTCTCTGGACTATGTATTTGCAAGCTGGATGTTTCATCATATTAGAGGTGGTAAAATGCTTTCATTGAATAGTTCTCAGATTCTGTTTGGATGATTCCTTGTTTGTGTATTTGTTTTTTCCCATCTATGTTGTGGCTGCTCACCAATTAACAGGGCAGTTTCTCATAACAAACGAATTTTTAAATTAAAATGTTCATTTTATTACTAGGATGATTATATGCTTGATTATTTAAAATACTTTAATAATATTTTGTTTTGTATAAAAGATTAATTTTTGACTCTCTATTTTGCTACTGTCTTCCCAAAGGAATAGAAACCTTTTTTTAGGAACATCATTTAGTTTGGGTGAGAGACTGAGGCAAGGTTCTAGCATGGAGAAAAAGGAAGAGGGAATATTCAGAGTGGAAGACACTATGTCTATCTGAGAGCTGTGCACATCTGCAGCTGCGGAGTTAATTCGCTAGTGCTTCCAGATGGAGGGGCCAGGCAAAGGCACCCGCCCTCGTGGCTTGGCATCAGCAAGGTGCCTGCTCAGGTTACGGCAGGGGGCTCCAGAGCAGCGGAGAGATTTCACTCTAACAGCAGCCACTCACCCCATGGTGAGTGGAAAGGCTTAAGGAGTACAGAATAGATTCATTTTATCTATTGTTTCAATGTAAACCTCTATAAGTGAAGTGATTAACTCATATAGACACGCCCTCTTCAGTTTGAATGCTCTACCTGATTTTGAAATTGATTCTCTGCAGACATAAGAATGACTCACAGAAAATAACATTCTTGCAACTACAGATAAATTTAAGTATTTTGGTAGACAAAAAGGAGACATTAAAGCCCAAATAGAGGAAAGTTTGAAAAATTAATAGACCACTTATCTACAAATGTCAAGCAAGCCGTTGCATGTTACATGCAAGCGTATTACTCTATGAGGCTGATGGTAACCCACAAGTTTCTTTCCTGGATGGAAGATCTAATGCAGTCTCTCCTTAAAATGCTTTATTATGTATATTATGAAAGCAGCCAGTTTCCTCACTTTGCATTGGCTTATGGCTTCATAACAAATATTATTTTTTTCCTGAACTAAGCTTTCATTAAAATACATGATGCACCCAGTAATTCTCTCAGTTGTTTATATTTTGATAGGACTGCATATTGCCAAAGTGATTTTGATTATGCTTTCAAAAATCTTCATTAAGCAAAATGTTGACAGCAAATATCTGGTGGTGTTTTGTTTTGGTGGTTTTTGGTTTGTTTGCTTTTGTTTTGTTTTTTTGGATGGGTGGAGAAAAAGGAAATGCATACATTTGCACGAAGGACAAATGTTTGTATGTGACCTGATTCTAGCACCTTTGGTTAGCATAGTAGTACTTAAAAGCACTGTTGTGCTATGTCTCTTATGATCTGCTACAGAGCAGCAAATGTAAAGAAAGATCAGTAATCTCACCAATTTAAGTTCAGTTCAGCTATTTGTCTTTTTTTGCTTCTTACCTTGTTTTTATGTATGTAAGCCAAAGTGTACAAAGGAAACAAATGTTTTGCTACGCTGTTTGATCTGAGTGAGTGTTCCTTTGAAAATTAGTTTTGCTTTTTTGACATTTGCCTAGAGAACCCTTAGTCCCAAGGCTACTGTCCCAGCTGAGGATAACTCTACTGTAGCAGTTAACAAATGTTTTCGATGCATGGACTTAATTCCTGACAACAGACTTCTCCAAATTGCCTGTTGTGGACCTGGGGGCTCCATGGGCCTCAAAGTAAAAATCACCATTCTATTCAAATATTTAAGCCAGATCATCTGCAAAACAGGCTGATGATGACTGTGTCATAAGAGCCAGTAGGAATTCTGTTATGCTTCCCTCAAATATAGGTGGTTGACCTGTGACAGTGAAGTTACCTAAAATAGCGTATGTCTACAGAGAATCTAGCACTTTGTGTGTGCAGGAGAAAGTAGTGCGAGAGTGAAAACTGTGACACAGTAACAGTAAAACTTCTTGCTTGTACAGAAGTTCCCTGTATCATTTGATGGCTGTGTAATTCCTCTGAACTCAAAACCAAAAAATTAAGACCCTTGAATAAATGAATAAGCAATGAGCTGTCAGCTGAAGAGACGCAATGGAAAACTAGAATGAGAGAAAAATGAAGAGGATTAGGTGCCAAAAAACAAGATGCCAAAAATCAGGGTCTGTCAGATTGGTACAAGTAGTGATCCCTAGTTGCTCATTAGTTCCAGTGCATGTTGCCAGCATCCTTTGGTCCTACATTAATTTACAAAGTATTTTGATAAACAGTTTATTCTTTCCATGAGAAGTGCCAGTAGAGAGAGGTAAGAGAGCAAGCCATGTACAAGAGCAGCCATGTAAGAAAGGCAAAAATTCAAACAGGGGTTCTAGAAGTTTAATATGGATCTCTTCTAATGCAGTGATCAGAACAACAGTCATTGTTCCGAAGTCCTCCTATAGATCCCCAAAGAGAATTTTCTAAATTCAGCAGTTATTTATATGAGATACTAATATTAAAGAAACACTAAATGTGCTTCATTGTTTTTATGCAGTGCAAGTGATATTGAGGAGAAACCACGCAATTACACAGCTGGACTTAAACCATTAGGGATTCTCCCAGGCAACCACCAACAGAGAAAGAGGACAATGTCTCAGGCTGTGCCAGGGGAGGTTTAGGCTGGATGTTAGGAAGAAGTTCTTCATAGAGTGACTGGCCATTGGAATGGGCTGCCCAGAGAGGTGGTGGAGTCACCATCACTGGAGGTGTTTAAGAAGAGACTGGATGGGGCACTTGGTGCCATGGTTTAGTTGATTAGATGGTGTTTGGTTGGACTTGATGATCTCGATGGTCTTTTCCAACCTGGTTTATTCTATTCTATTCTATTCTATTCTATTCTATTCTATTCTATTCTATTCTATTCTATTCTATTCTATTCTATTCTATTCTATTCTATTCTATTCGGATTGCAGGTAAGTCAGATAAATGTTTTGACTTTGGGTTCATGGATACTGAGCCTGTGGTCAGCATTTGGTATTTGGCATGCAGCTGCCTACTTTATCCAGTTTTATGTACTAATTTCCTTGATGTAGGGATTTGGGGATGGGGAAATAATTTCATAAATTATAAGGAAAAAAATAATCTGTTTCATCTACTTCATTCTAGATAGCCGGTGCATAAAAACTGTCAAAACCATATTGCTCCAGTTTCATCACCGTTGCAGTTCCATTGATTACAGTGGACTTAAATCAAAGATGAATCTGTCCGCTCAATTTAAATCTAATGATTGGTTAGAAAGTCAGAGGGGGGAGAGAGCCCTTTCTAAATCCAGTTCTGTTTTATCCTTGTGTCAGCATTTAATTCCATTTGCATATAAGCCTATTTCCCTTCTCTAAATTTAATTTGTTAGAGCTTGGCCCTCAGCAACAACAGCAACAACAAAGTAATTGCATGCAGTATTGGGCAATGGTGCCAATACAGCATGTGCTATAAAAGTGTCTCACACAAATTTATAAAATGGAGTCATTAGTGACATTCTGCCTGGTAACAGCAGTATCTGGATGTCTGGAGCAAAAACACTGTCAAGCTGCCTCATGGACATGTGACATCTAATAATACATATTAAAAAGCTTTTTTTTAATTTATTTTTTTTTAATATCAGCTATTAGTTGTGGCCACTTCATAACTAAATTAGATACAGATGTCTTATATAACCAGTAGGAATCATCCTGGAGTTTCCTTGAAGTGACAAAAAACTGGCTAAGGCTTAGTTCTTCGGCTGTCATAGATATCATCTATGACTTTACACAAGATATTTTTTGTAGTGTGACTTAGCAGGCTTGTTTTAAACCAGGGAGGAGTGATTGGCATTGTCACAATATACATTGTTTGTTTAGTTGCTATACTGTATCACCTAGCTTCAAAACACTCAGCCCAATCTTCATTTAGATCTTTAAGCTGCTCATCTTACAATGAAAAAAATTTTGTTGGAACTTGTCCTGATCAACAGCCATTCTGGCCAAGTTCTCTTCCCAGGGCAGTGCTACCTGCCTCAGATTTATAGGATCCTATTCTCATTTTCTTTATCCTGAATATTTGATTCCAATTAAAGGGAAAACCTTGGGAAAAAAAAAAAAAATCTCTTAGGGCTTGAGTTTCTCTTTCTGTTAAAAAATAGCTTTTTGAGCATAAATTTTAATGCATTGAGATAGATACATATGTCTTGTACCTTTCATACAACTTCATGATCTATTGAAAAGAGGTAATTGAAATTTTACTATTTGTGGAAAGAAGACACTGATGCTAGAAGGTAAAGATACTGGCCTGGGTCACTGTGCAATACTGTTCAAGTAACAGAGCCTGGAAGAGAAGGTATATCTTCTTAATTAGAGCATGCTCTGTGCTTAAGGACATGCTATACATAAAATAAAACTTCATTGAGAATGAAAAGTAAGTGCACATATTCCCACTTTCTGATCTCTAAGTTTAGGCAAATGAGGTTATTTCCTACCATATTAGATCTTCTGGATACATATTTTTCCTCTTATGGACAGGAAAGCCTACTATTACCCTTGTTACTTACTCCCATTACCTCTTGATGCACTTGAAGCCTATCCTCAGTAGGATTAGAAGGCACTCGGGACCTTTCAGGAGGCACTTACCACTTTACAGGATTAGGATAAGCCTGTCTTTGATGTTTTTTGTGATCACACCCATCTGTCGTAACTGAGCATGGAGAATTAGACTTTATGTTCTAGTTATGTTCAAAAGGTCAAACAGAAAAATATATGAAATTTTTTTTATCAATTTCCCTGCCTTTCTTTAAAAAAAATAAAATCAGTGAGAATACATTGGGGTTTTAATACAGATGATAATGTTTGAAAAGTCAAAAACCTCTAGAGTTGTAATCAGAATCCATAAACAAAGATGTGGTTTCACCTGATTTTAAGTGTTAACAATTGCACTCCATTGCACACTCCTTCCTCTTTTTCTGTCCATATTACATGTATTACAAATGTCAGATAAGGCTAATCCTTCATGTGACATTACTACAGATGGTTACATAGGGGACTTAAACCACATGCTGATTGTCTGGATAATCTGGATAAAAGCTGGTAACCTAAACTAAATCCATTTTGTGTATTCAGATATGTATAAAATCTCAATTTTCCTTTAATGCTTTCCATAACTCTTTTGCTTTCCTCTTTTTATACTTCAATGTTTTTCTTTTGGAGCGGGCTCTTCTACATCTGCCACTGTCAGATAAATCATGCATGTGTGTACATACATACACAAGATTTGGGGAGGGTGAGACACTTTCTAAGTAAGAATGAATAGTAGGTTTATCTTTTGTATTAGAATTCCCACTGGGTTGAAAATGGGCACCCTTCAACAGGCACACCTAAGAAGTAACTAATTTGTTTCATATGAAGAAGAATTAACATGAATAAAAGTAACTCCATTCTGTACTTCTGAAGAGTCTTTGAAGTTAAATGGTTAGGACAGGAGCTGGTAGGAGTGCCTTCTGGTGAGTAGCCTAGACCTCTGACCAGACTTGGATGTTTGGAACCTATTTTTGCTGTGTATTCAGGAACAGAAGTCTCCTACTGTGAATATTATGTTTATCTTTATTTGGAAGACTTTCAATTAGTGTGTGGAAGACTTTCAATTCAGCGAGTAGTGTTTGTAATTCTGATTTGGTAGATTCACAAAGACTAGTTTCTAGAAGGAACTCTGTGTGTGTGTGTGTTAAGCAGTTATTTACATGAAAAGTTCTGTGATGTAAAAGAATTTACCAAAAACCTGTGTGTATACTGTCATCTACTGTCTAGCACACTTGACATTTAGATTCATGTATGCAACTTGAGCGGGCTCCCATACAATAAATCAGCTAGGGTCTAATCTGATCTTCCTCTAACCCAGTGAGCTATGAGGACAGTAGTCTGCAGCCCAGTATGTGGCTGAAAGTTTCAGTGATTCAGTTCTCTCTTACTTTTTTTTTTTTGCCCTTAGAGTATACTAGAAGAGCAGGTAAGGGACTCAACATCCCTGGTCAGCCTAAGCATTGTAGAATCCTAAGGTATGAATATCAGGATTTAATACAGCCTACTGTTGCCAGTTGAAGCTCTCAAGTGGACAACCCTCATAATCTGTAGCAGCATATCCAGTAGTAATGTCTACTGCTCTTTCAGTGTGTCACTAATTCTAGAACTGTATAGATCACATCTTAAATGAACATAGTTCTACAGAAATTAACAGCATCCAGATGGCTTAGACCAGTAGAAAACCTTGATCCTTCCCTTCATGTACAGAATGATATAGCAGTGAAGTATACTGATGACTGTAGGTCAAAGAATTCTCTGCAAATGGCTGAAAATATTTAGAAGAGTAGTGTCATTACATCTTAGAGAATGCTGAAAGGATATCTGGTACAAACCTTCTGCAAGGAGATGAATAAAGACATATTGTTGATATATTTTCTGTTGTTAATATATACACTGTGATCAGATACCATCATAATTGTTCATTACTGGATCATAAACCTTTATAGTGGAAGAGAGGGTAAATGCTTTGGTCTGAAAGGTTAGCCAAAGGAAGGCAAATTATTGCAACAGATGCTCAAAGGTGAAAGAGGTGAGTAATTGCATGAAATGTGAGCAAGGAACCAAACTCTTGCAATAATGTGTTTTGCAGCAAATAGAGTCTTGGTAGGATTCTATATATTACACTAAATATTATGATTATTAGTGATACTGTTATTTTAATGTTTGCAGTTATCAAAGAGTGGAAGCAATAAACAGAGCTAATTGATTTGACTAAACTTTGACAATTACTTTTTAAAATGTTGATTTATTTTAGAAGCTTACAAAAATTATGAAAATAGAGTAACATTTTATTATTGACCACATGCATGTGGTGGAAAGATCTATGCATGGAGCAGATATTTTGCTACCATCTGTTACATGTTAGAGGAAATGTCCAATTCAGCAGAACTATTTCTTTGCATGCTACAGGCTAGGAAATGCCATTTCAGCACTAAAAAGTCTGATTCATCAAGAGCGAAACGTCACTTCCAGAAATGTGATTTAGTGAAGTGTGTATGGGTGGAAATGATGTCCTAGGCTAGAGAGGGTCCTGGGTTATGGGTATTTTATGATCTACATATCTCTAATTAATCTTTTGCTTTTGAAACACAACACATGTTCTAGTTGCACTGATATGGGTTCTTGCTTATTATAGTTAATGGATTAGTCATCCTCTTTGTCCTTGACATAATCCTAAGTATGTGCATAAAACTCGGATCATGTTGCCTATAAAAACCAATCAGCCCAGAGTTCTTCTGCAAGGTGTTGAACATTCACCCAGAGCAGATGGCAAAGATAATGTTTAATAAAGAGTTAGAGGATTAGTTGGAACAGAAATAAGCTAAGAGAAAAGGATCATTTCATTTCATATGAAATTCCATGACATTTCATGCACCCAAGGACTGATTAAAATTATGCCAAAAGCCGCTCTTTTTGGCCAGTTTGTCCTAATGCTGACCCGGCTTATGTTGTCAGCTGCTGTATCTGCATGTGTTATTTTACCACATTGTGAATAACTCAAATGAAAGCTCTTCTGATTCTCCTGTGGCTGGCAAAAGTAATTCTTAATTAAATAACAGGAGAGGTGATAGGATTCTGCTAGATGTGTTGAATATGTTTAAGCAACTGATATCTCAACCAAGGTTCAGAAGAAAGGTTTTAAAGGTCATTTTCAACATAAATTAATTCTAAATGGTAGTTTTCATAATGTGTGCAGTTAAGCCTTGGACTACCTCAAATATTTAGATGCTGAATGAAAAACAGACCATAGTCCTTAAATAATTGTTAGTCTTGTTTTAGTAAAATTTATTTTTGCCATCAAAAAGTAGCAGAATAGCAAAACTTACAGATTTTGCATATTGCTTAACATTTGTAATGAAGGCCTAACTGTCCTTTGATAAGGCATAGTCAAGGAAATTGAATAAACCAAATCAGACAGAAGCAAGTATTTTACAGATTGGGTATTTCTGGGCCCATAGTTGTCTTCTGGTATGACTTTGAAGCTCTGACACAATGTAAGTGGAATCTACCGGTAAATGCAGTGTCCCGTGTCCTGAACACAAAAATTAAACTCTAAAGATATTCTCATACAGGACCATAATCCAAACTATTGCCTTCCTTTACTGAAACTTACTGGTGACTTAAGTATAAAAACAGATGTAAGCATCCCTGGACCCATTCCAGCTGAAGCTTGAAGCTTGATCATTCTTTAATGGTAGAGCACTTTTAACTGTTTCTGTAATACAGGAGGTCAGAAGTACTCTAGATTCAATATAAATATTACTGCACTGAAATGGGCCAAAGCCAAAACCTTTGAATGCCTCTTGAAGTTTGGTGGCTTGGATAAAATAATTATCTATTAGTTCTAGAATTCAGCTGAAATCTTCTCAAAACCTGCTCTGCACTTTCTAGCCATATTTGGCTGTCTTAAATAAAGGCCCTAAAGCCTTCTGCTGCTTTTTCACCCACTTACATTCACTTGTGTTCCTCTTGTTTCTCCAGTTGATTACTTTTGAAAATGTTTCATAGGGCACTTCAAACAGAAAAGTCTATTTAAAGTAGTCTGGATTAACATAAAAATAGCAAGACACTGTTAAGAATGAACTGGAAATTAATGAAACCTTAATTTCACTGAGAGTAATTTTACTTATATTATTACCAAAACCAGGTTTAGCTGACTCATGTTTGAAAAACACTGATTATTGTCAAACTGTCTAGTAAAAATGCTCCCAAATTTCTTTAGGTTTGATCAGTATTTGTTCATACTTCAATTGGAGTCACCATTTGAAACTATAGTGGCAATAATAAAGCTCAACAAGGAGCCTGTCATCTGGTAGGCCATTATCAAAATCATATAATGCAGCTCAGCAAGAAGAGAGGGTCATATTGCATGCTTGAGATGAGAGATAGTTAAGTCTAAAGCAAGTTTTGGCTTTATCTCAGCTTAACCTTGAACCAGATGCCCTTTCCAAACAACTAGATGATCTTTGTAGTCCCTTCCAACCCTGACTGATACTATGATAGCTTCACTGCCCACTCACCATCCAATCCCCCTCTTGTTTATAATGCACTACAGCTGTGCAGTAACAAACAGCATTAACAAAATTGGACATAGTAGGAAAAAGGTCTCAGAAAGCTAGGCATTAAACATGCCCTAAAGGATATTTTTCATTCAAAACATGTTAAAATGTACATTTATAAATAAATAGATTGACTAGGTAAATTTTGAAACAGAACAAGAGATTCAAGTATAAAAGGACTTTTTCAAGTTAGGATTTCATGTTAGTTGAATAGTGATTGCACTGAAAGCTACTGCAGACAGAAAATGCATTTTTTAAACTCTTTTTCACATTTTCCCATTTAAATAATATTTCTACTGTAATAAAACACAGAAGTTATGATAGCTGAAGACTGTGCAGGCATTTTAATTCTTTCCCTGACTATAAATGATTAACATACATGTAATTTTTCCTGCCTCTAAGATTGTTGTTCACCTGGTAGGCCCTTCAATTACTCACTCTCTAGCCTACCAGTTAGTGCATTCATATCATCCTCAGACACTGCTTTTCTTTTTTATATCTGCATTTTTCTGGTCTTGGCAAGGGAATGCCAGAAAACAAGCTTTGTTTTGATTTCTTCTTCTTTGCTTTTCTCATCTAGATCTTTTTTCAAAAGTTTTCAGAAATCAAATGTGCATTGTTTCTTTTTTATTCCTATTTTATTTGTGTTGGTTTCCTAACTTACATCCTCCAGCTCTAATGTCTCCTTTAACAGGGTCTCTGAGCTGCTTTTCTTACTAGAATAGAATAGCATAGAATAGCATAGAATAGCATAGAATAGAATAGACCAGACCAGGTTGGAAGAGACCTTCAAGATCTGACCTATTATCCAACACCACCTAATCAACTAAACCATGGCACCAAGCACCCTATCAAGTCTCTTCCTAAATACTCCAATGATGGTGACTCCACCACCTCCCCAGGCAGCCCATTCCAATGGGCAATCACTCTCCCTGTGTAGAACTTCTTCCTAACCTCCAGCCTAAACCTCCCCTGGTGCAGCTTGAGACTGTGTCGTCTTGTTCTGGTGCTGGTTGCCTGGGAGAAGAGACCAACCTCCGCCTGTCCACAACCTCCCTTCAGGCAGTTGTAGAGAGCAATAAGGTCTTCCCTGAGCCTCCTCTTCTCCAGGCTAAGCAACCCCAGATCCCCAAGGTGAACACTTGCTTCATTTTTCCATCTGAATTATACAGTTATACTTCATTAAGAGATTTCTGACTTTGGTGGCCCTGAAATAAGTGAGATCCAACTATTAAGTGTACCACACTTTGAATGCATTTCTTGTGTGCATAGTTGCTGCTCTTGACTTGAATTAATCATATTTTTTCCCCCTGTAAGGCTCAAATGCATCATTTCAGCTTTTGTTTTTAGGTGTTTGTCCAGAAGATAATTAAACTTATGCTTGACTATTGTGAAATACTGATTCTTTTAACAGAAACCCCACAAATTATTCATTGGCCCAATGTAAGGCTCTCTGAAATATACCCTTGTGAAGACAGTAATTGTGCTTTTCTGTAGCAAGAGTTTTATTAGCAAATGTAATGTTTATGCTTCCTAGGTACAGCAGTGGGTTCTAATAAACAGATATGATGCAGCTACATCAAACTTTTTAATAATATTTCACATACTGCTTTTCCCACTAGGAAAAGACCAACTAGTATCATTACAAGTATTCTTAATTTTTGTCACATTTTAGGTTAGGGGAAGTCCAGAATAATACAGGTTCAAAATTCAAGAGTACAACTAAATTTTATATCCCTTTCTAACTTTTGAGGTCCCTGGAAGTTCATACCTAAGGCAGATCTCAGCCTGTAGGTGCAGCTCTATATCTAAAGAATATCCCTGATAACTCAGTTCTTGCTGTTAGATTATTGCTGCACCTGTGACTTCTTAAAATTAGCTCCAGCTGGACTAGCTGGGACCTACTAAATGCCAGTGGAGAGCAGGAGGAGTCTGCTTCGGGATCACAATTTCTCCATCACTTGCTGTGGTACTGAAAAACAGCGCTCAGAGAAGAGAAGGGCAGTAGCAAATTTGGGTTCTCTTTTCTCCCTTAGGAATAACTCTTACTCAGTTTTAGATGACTCAAAGCCATGTTGTAACACCTGCTGTCCAGATAACTGCCTACATTTCTGCATACTGCAGAAAAACAATAAGCAAACTGCCTTCTTAACTTGGAAGAAGACCTCACAGTCACTTGGAAGTAAACTATCATTTTTCACTACCCGTGGCTTCTACGTTATCCAGATATGCACACACACATACAAAATCCTGGTGCAGAAGAGGATCTGGAAACATTCCATTATAAAAAGAGATTTGGAGGGACTACTGTTTTTCCACTCAGTAAATCATGGATTATTAAAACAAACAAACAAAAACCAACCAACCAAGCAAAAACCCCACCAGCACCACAACAAAGAAATAACAGAAGGAAAGAAACACTCCTTTGCTACATTCTCGCTTAGTTTTCCTCTTCTGGAAAACCCCATGTAAGGAATTATATGCTTTAAGGATGCCCTTGATTACTGTAATTAGGAAATCAATTCTGGCTTCCTGCTTTCTTCTGAGACAGCACCCATCACCTGGCTTGGCTTGCCTGTGCAAGTCATGCTGTTTGAACTGGCTGCCACTTTGGGAAGTGAGAACATGGAGAAACTGAATATAGGAAAGATTGGATCACCTTTTCTAGTAACATCCTGTCTTTCAAACTGCTTTCTTGAGGAAATTATACAAATTGCTCCAGGTTTCCAGTGAAGAGTGGTAAGATACAAATTGTATTTCTATTCTCAAGAAATTAAACTAGTGAGTAGGAAGTGTTGTCTGATGCCTTGCTTGTTTGTAATCACCAATTAAGGAAAATGAAAGAAATCCTCCTGTTTTTAACAACTCTGTCCCCTTAGGAATGTGGGCAGATGTTTCCATACACAAATCCAAACTATAATATTTCCAATTCAAATAAATGCAAGTATGTCTTTAGCAGATAAGTATTTACTGGGGGCCCAGATACATTTGCTTCCTGCAGCTGTGTCTCTGTTGGTATTAAACAAGATGGTTTCACCAAGGGCAAATTATGCCTGACAAACTTGGTGGCTTTCTATGATGGAGTTACAGCTTCATGAATAAGGGAAGAGCAACTGATGTCATCTACCTGGACCTGTGTAAAGTGTTTGATACTGTCCTATGTGACATTCTGGTCACCAAACTGGAAAAGTATGGTCTTGAGGGGTGGAACCACTTGCTGGATAAGGAACTGGCTGGATGGCCACACTCAGTTGCTGTCAAGGGCTCAGCTTCCAAATGGAGACAAGTGGCATTCTTCAGGGGTTGGTACTGGGGCCAGTGCTGTTTAACATATTTGTCAGTGATAGGGACAGTAGGATTGAGTGCACCCTTAGCAAGTTTGAGGATGACACCAAGCTGTGTGGTCCAGTTCACAACTGGACGGAAGGGATGGCATCCAGAGGGAGTTGGACAGACTTGAGAGTTGCACCAAGCCAATCTTATGAAATTCATCAAGGCCAAGTGCAAGGTCCTACACCTTGGTTGTGGAAATCCCAAGAACAAATATATGCCTCCTCCCTGGAGGTGTCCAAGGCCAGGTTGGATGATGCCTTGTGCAGCCTGGCCTAGTGGAAGGTGTCCCTGCTTATGACAGGGGGCTTGGAACTAGATGATCTTTAAGGTCCCTTCTGACCTAAACCATTCTATGAATCTACAAATAATAGAGCTGTTTGTGACACCAAGAGTGGTGGATTTGCTTTTGCTTCAGATGACATTTTGTACCACTAAATGTGAAAAATTACATCTTCAATAACCTTCCTTGGTTGTGCTCTTGGAGACAACAGTAAGACCTTGTCATGCTGAAGAGAGCCTCCATGATAGCCGAGTGGTTGCTTCACAATTGTCTGAGTCCTTGTCACATATCCTTTTTCCATTAGATTGTAAAAATGTGATCAAGGGTGAAAAATACAATGGAGAACAACAAAGGCCACATATTTGTGACATTATTTAGGCAGGTCAGTTTACTTGGAAATCAAATTAAAAAGATACTTGAATGGAGCATGGCAGGGACAGATATATCTGTCATTGCTAGTCTGGACTAGGAGTTTTTTTCTCTGTTGAAGCCACAGGAAGTAATGTGAACAGGGAATTGGTTTATGTTTCCAAAATTTATATACTAATATATGTACATATAAAATATAAATGTCTAATTATCAAGCTTGGTGGAAGTTTGTAAAGATTGTCTTGTGAATCAATAATAGTGAAGCCTTGACACTGTAAAACTGAGAGCCTTGGATTCCAAATCAAAGTAGGGGAAAACCAAGAGTTAATATATGGCAGAGTTGCTTAAGATCAGGAGTGCCATTTGTCTTTTAAGGGAATACTGGCTGGTTGTTTGTTTTGTATTTTTTTTTTTAACTGAGGTAGAGTTTAGTGATACCAACACATGGAAATGCCATGCAGAGAGAAGATAAATTTAGATTGAATGATTTCTCAGTTAAACAGGGACCAACAGGGAGTTTATAATAAAACAATTTACACTCGCTTTGGAATATGACAATGGCAATTTTTCTTGTGCTGAAAACAAACCGTTACTGATGTATGTTTGTGACCCAGCAGGAAGTTTTCTAATACAGACTCTTTCCACATCTATTCAGTAGCAGATGTAATTTGTCCAGCTTGTCTAGCACTATATAATATCATGTATTATTACTACTGTTACAATTTCCTATGATGCTAAAATTCTGGTGAAGTATTCAGGATCCTTTGGAATCCATCAGAAGTGACATATGTCATTCAGCATTGAAGGTTTAGTTCTTAATGATTTAGAGGTTTAAATTAATTAGTAAATAACAATTTTCTTTGTAATTTTAAAGTCTTAAAATGTCTGATCATTAGGTATTGCTAAATATACAATAGGTGAATTAAAACATAACTTGCAGAAAAATAAATATGTAGAACATGCTTGGTGCCATGGTTTAGTTGATTAGGTGGGTTGAATTAGTTGACAGGTTGGACACGATGATCTTGAAGGTCTCATCCAACCTGGTCTATTCTATTCTATTCTATTCTATTCTATTCTATTCTATTCTAAACTTTTAACTTATAATTTGATACAATCTTTTTAAAGCCAGACTAACCTTCTCTAGGTACGAAATGCAGAAGACTATATTAGGGTCTCCAGGAAAGAAATTATTCACCTATCTCTAGATCCAATGTAACTGAAGTGGCTGGTGCTGTTGTGGGCAGAGGAAAACACGCTTTCTGCAGTAGGTATTAGGCTATTTTGTTGCGTAGGAGAAAGGGTAATGAGAAAATTACCCGCTTTCACAACTGCTCAAGTCAGAAGACTTGCTAAAAAGCGAACATATTTCTTCCTTACATAGTGATCTGTGAGGTCCTGGGGATCACTGTGCAGCTGTGTCACTGTGTCTGCAGGAGTTTGAAGGGCATTGATGGGGGCAGATGAAAACCCAGTTGTTTCATGTCACAGATGAACTTGCAGTTATGTGAGTAAGATTTAACAAGGGAGGTATGTTCTGTCACATGGCACTGTCTTGGAATCTATTTAGAAATACCTTCTAGCCATCCACAACTGAAGAACTCCCATTGTAGTAAGATAATTGAGAAGAAATTTTTTCACATATCTGTGTATTAGATACTTACACCTCCTAACATGAGTAAGAATTTTATCAAATGTAGGAGACTCTAAGCTCTCTGGCACTTCTGTTTGTCAGACAATTCTGTTGCATTTAAAGACTTATGCATTAGGAGGGTACAATTTTTTGTTAAACAAAGACTGACTGAGCTGACTAGAGGTAAAAGGTGTCCAAATGGGTATAGGGGCTTTTTCTACTACCAGTGTCAAGCAAACTGTGCAGGACTGAAGCTAGTGTAACTGGTTTAGTCTTGCAGATTTGTATAATTTTGTCAGGTATCAGCTATCACATAAATAAGATGCTGTAGGCAGATCACATTACTGGATAAATTGGACACCCTTCCTTGCAGGCTAGGAAACATCCAAAATAGCCACCCTTCAATTGTAAAATCACTGGCTTCTAGAAACAAATTATCAAGTAAGTCTCCTCATAAGTTGTCTTTTCTTTTCCTTTCTTTTCTCTGTGCATGAGTCACTGTAGTGCAGTAGTTTCCCTGTACTACAACCTGGTATGTGACAACGGACTCTGGTAGTGAGCTCATGTCATGTTCAAATACAGCAACATCTTGATAGTATTATGATGATTGCCACATTGCAATTGGTATGTCTTAACTCAGCACAGGAACATAGCATTCCCAGTGAGATATAGCAATAATTTGCCTTTCACAAAATTATCTTTTCTCTTCTAGGAGACAGTGTGTTACCATAACAAACATATGTCCCCATCGACTGAAGCACTGATGAATAAAAGTGTAGCATGATAGGCTGGGCAAGGAGTGGCTCTAGAGCAGTCTCTTGAGGAGAAAGACTTGGGGGTTTCAGTTGATGATAAACTCAATATGAACTGGCAATGTGAGCTTGCAGCCCAGAAGGCAAACAGTATCCTGGGATGCATCAAAAGAAGTGTGACAAGCAGGAAAAGCGAGGTGATTCTTCCCCTCTACTTTGCGCTTATGAGACCCCACTTGGAGTACTGTGTCCAGTTCTGGTGCCCCCAGCATAAGAGGGACATGGAACTGCCAGAATAGGTCTAGAGGAGGGCCAAGAATATGATCAGAGGATTTGAGCACTTCCCCTATGGAGATGGGCTAAGAGCGTTGGGGCTGTTCAGCCTTGAGAAAAGAAGGCTCCAGGGAGACCTTAGAGCAGGCTTCCAGTACCTGAAGGGGGCCCACAAGAAAGTCAGGAAAGGACTTTCTACAAGCGCTTGTAGTGATAGGATGAGAGGGAATGATTTTAAGCTTGAGGAGGGTAGATTTAGACTTGATATTAGGAAGAAATTCATTACTGTAATGGTTGCCCAGGGAGGTCATGGATGCCTCCTCCCTGGAGGTGTTCAAGGCTAGGTTGGATGAGGCCTTGAGCAACCTGGCCTAGTGGAAGGTGTCCCTGCTTATAGCAGGGTGCTTGGAACAAGACGATCTTTAAGGTCCCTTCTGACCTAAACCATTCTATGAATCATTCCCTTGGGTAGGAGAGGTGGGCCCAGGTGAATCTCATGAGGTTCAACAAGACCACATGCAGATTCCTGCACCAGGGTCAGAACAATCCTCGTTATAAATAAAGGCTGGGGGATGATGGGATAGAAAGCAGCCCTGTGGAAAAGCACTTGGGAGTTCTGATGGATGAGAAGCTAGATGTGAGCCAGTATTGTGCACCTGCAGCCCATGTGGCCAGTGGCATCCTGGGCTGCATCAAAAGAAGCATGGCTAGAAGACCAAGATTCTGCTACTTTACTCTACTCAGGTAAGACTTCACCTTGAGTACTGTGTCCAGCTCTGGAGCCCTCAACACAGGAAGGATGTAGGCCTGACGGAGCAGGTCCAGAGGAGGGCCACAAAGATGATTGTGGGGCTGGAACACCTCTCCTATGAGGATAAGAGAGCCTTCTTCAGACTGGAGAAGAGAAAGCTCCAGGGAGATGTGATAGTAAGTTTCCAGTACCTAAAGAGGGCCTACAAGAAGACTGGAGAGGGAGTGTTTACAAAGGTTCTGAGCAACCTGATCTAGTGGAGGATGTCCATACTTACTGCAGGGGGGTTGGACTGGATGACCTTTGGAGGTCCTTTCCAGCACAAACCATTCTATGATTTAGGCCATTTGATATAGGGTAGAACTTGATCTGAATCAAAACTATTAATATACTGCATGAATCTTGGGTTAGTTAGTGAGAATATCTGTTCTCAGTTTTTGCCTGGCCCACATGAGCCTTGAACTATTCAGGAAATAGCTGGGGCAAATGAAGAGATTTTCAAAGATGACCATTAGGCATCACAGCATTAATGTAAATTTTCCTAAGGAATTTCTCTTGGAAACTGAGCCATTGTTCATGTATGGCTCAGTTCTGTACTCCCTGTGTAGGCTCTGAGCCTACAAATCTATGTGAAACTAATTGTAAGGATCTGGCCCTGGGGACTTCAGTAGGGCTACTTCAGCCCCAAGTTAGGCACATGTGTAAGCATTTTCAGATTCACAGCTGTAGAGAGATTCCCAATTATTTTGATGGGAGTTTTGCCTGAATGCAGATTGAGCCCATGTGCTACAACTTCTATTCTTTGACACCCCAGTTGGACTATTGTAACTCGGGAGAAGTAAATTCAGTGAGATAAATGTCTGTTGCTAGCTCCTCTGTACTCTTTAAAGGAGAACTCTTGTTCTTATCGATGAATTTCCTTAGTGTTGATGCAAGTAGTAGCTGATATATAGCTTAATGTCAATATTATCCTAATTCTGTGCTGTTGGGTTTGTATTATTTTGCTTACTATGAGTGTGATTGAAGAGATGGCACAACTACACATTTTACATGCAGCAATATGCATTGCTTTGTGAACTGGTCTATAATCATTGTATCATTTGAAAAAGTCCTGTGTTCGCTGTGTTGAGGCCATTGCCTTGCAAAGTCCCTGAGGATGACTTTCAATACTTGAACAGACCTTTCAGATTTCTGGAATTGTGTTCAATTGTTGAATCATACATATTCTAACGACTTTATGTAGCTCAAATCCCCAAAATTTTGAAGTCAGTTTTTAATAAATATTGTAAGATTACTGTTTTAACAGCATACCACACCTCCAGCCTGTTGGTTTGCAGGATCTAATGGATGCCTGGGCTTCATAGCTTGTAGTAATAGCTTCATAGTTTGTAGTAATGCTATGTTTCCTGACATTAATCTAGATACTGCAGTCACTGTTTGAATAAAAACATCTTTTGAATTGCAAGTGATTCTTAAGGTGCAAAGTTTGATATATTTTGTGAGTGGTGCATGACATCCCATGAACTACCCCTCAGCAGTGGTGCAATGTCAGCAGCCAGGTGGAGGACAGGAATTTGTTCTGTTGGAGCAGAAAGCATACAAACAGGAGTCATGATGCTAAGTACAAATCTGTATGAAGGACTGGGGAAAGAGCACAATGTGAAATATTTGTGGTTGATAGTAAGTCCTTTTGAATAGCACTTATTTTTCCTGCTATGTTTACATACTAACATTAAATGTGTTTGGTGGGATTTTAAAATGGAGTCTTGGATGGCTCTTTTCAGTATATAACAAAATATTATAGTCGGGAATATTTTGGTTTTTTTCTATTTTTTTTAACACCTGTTTCCTGTTAGTAGCTTCACACAGACCAGCTTGCAAGCAGTGATCATTTTTGGACCCTACTAAAGGAGAATAGGCTCAAAATGGTGACATTAAAGTGAAAAAACTGCATTTATCTGTCTTGACTCTTCATCAGCAGAGTTTATCCAGGATTATGTTTTTTTTCCAAAGGCATTAGAATCACTTGAATAATTCTGATGTAAACTAAGTTTGGATTATTCCTATTCTAACACCTCATCAGCCAGAGTAATGTGACGAAAAATATCACTAGTCACTTTGGCTGGGAAGATTAAGGCAGTACTTGTTGAAGTGACTGGAAAATCTCTGTGTGTTAGAAAATGAAAGCCTATTCCATTTTTATTGAAATGTGCAGAGAATCAGTGCTAAAATGGCAAGTTATTTTACTCAAAAATGTACAAAAAAAGCACACAGTGGTTAAGTAACAAAACAGATGCCAAATATTCCTTTAGTAATATTACTTGTATATTTCCTGTTATATGCCCATAATTATGTCAGCTTTGTAAGCAAATAATTTTATTTTGAACTAAAATCATGACTCACACTTGACACAATACCTGTTACAATAATATGAAAAAGCATTTAAAATGCTACATGGAAATAATTTCTTTACAGACCCCAAAAGGAGAACTGAAGATTGTCGAAGAAACAGAGCTAAAAAAATAATAATAAATGCAAAACTGCATGGCTGAGCCTAAAGTTCTCTGCATTTGGGTTTAGTCTTTTGCTTCTGATACTACAAGCATGTTGACTCAGCCACAGACTAGTAACTAGCATGTAGAAATGAACCACCTCTGAAATATGTAACGTTTATGCCATTTATGCCATAAGCATAAATGTCAGAGATAATTAGTGAAATTGGCACAGCAAAACTATACACCAGTGAAAGCTGGAAGAATTTAACATTTTAATGATGTACACTAAAGTTCCTATGAGTTTGAAATTCCCTATTGAAACAGCTATTGACAAGTCTTTCAGGTACTCAGTGCTCTACTGGCACAGCAGCACACTGTCATTTTAGAGCAATTGCCCAGCAAACTTTTAAAATGCTGTCACAAAAAATTGCTAAAACAGAGGTAGCTCTTAATTTATCTGCCACTTTTTCTGTCACTCCTACTGCACTTTATGTTGAGTGCAAGGTTTAGCTGTCAAATCTGAAGTTCTTCTGTGTATTTCTAGAGGTTGGGTTGAGGCCCTGTTGCCAATTTGTCCTACAATGTTAAGGGGAGTTTAAAATGAAAATATTTTATGCACATTTCTTTTGCTTTAGCATACTCTTCAATACAGAGGATTGGAAAGTATCCTTCCTATCGTTGGGGAAATTATTTGGAATTTGTAAAATAGAAAGAGCTTCACTAGGACTGATGATTTCTCCAAATCCAGCTGTTTCATAGGAGTAAGCATATGTGTGTGTATATATACACACATATGTATTTTTCCTACTTGTGCATATATGTAAAATAAATATATGGAAGGACTTCTCAGGATCTCAGGTAGTGATAGGACTAGGGGTAATGGAATGAAGCTGGAGGTGGGGAGATTCAGGCTAGATGTGAGGAGGAGGTTCTTCACCATGAGAGTGGTGAAACCCTGGAATGTGTTGTCCAGGGAGGTGGTCGAGGCTCTGTCCCTGGAGGTGTTTAAGACCAGGCTGGATGAGGCTCTGGCCAGCCTGATCTAGTGTGGGGTGTCCCTGCCCATGGCAGGGGGGTTGGAACTAGATGATCCTTGTGGTCCCTTCCAACCCTAAATGATACTATGACACTATGATAAAGTGGAGTTGTTTAAGATTACTTGCTTGAGGACAGTAATTGATGCTCTGCCCAGGTACAGATTCTCACTATGAAACTTTTTTGTTCATAGAAGAGGAAAAGACTTTGGTGAGAATTCGAGAACTTAACTCAGACTTTCAAGTGGCCAGGACACTTAGCTGGGATATAAGAGAATGCTAAAAGAACTAGAACAGGCTTGTGTGCACTGTATTTTTGTTGTTATTTTCTGGTTTATCCATATATGAAACAGTAAAGCACTTCAAAGCTTTGCATTTTCATGCGATGAGAAGAGTTTTCTTCACAGTTCTAGATCCAGGAAGTTTCTTGCATATTAGCTGCTCTTATGTGATGCTGGAGGCAGGACAGCAAAAACGTAATTCACTTTTTGTACCTCTCTTCTAAAAGGCTTCATGACGTGCTTGATTTTTTTTTTTTTTTTTTTTTTTTTTGGTGGGCTCTTTCAAGCAATAAAATTGCTTGATATCATTCTCCCAGGGCAGAGTGGAGTTATGAGGCAGCTATGTCAGTCAGCAACTTCTGTGCCAAGAAATCAGGAAGAGCTGCTTTAGGGCCACAAGATAGTTACGCAGACATCAGACTTCTATGTGGTTAGTATTTGTCTTCACTGGATATCCTGAGATCATGAGCAAAGAGTAGGAAGAAATGTCTGGGTCTGTTATCCTTCTTATAAAGGGAACTTAACTATGGCACGTATTGCTGACTCTGCAATTGAAATTGAGTGTAAAATTCTGAATTACAGCAACTTGATCAGCTAAGTGCTCTCTCTGCTAGAAAATGGTTTTTTTTTTTTTTTGCTGTCTGAATCCTATCACAATTGGAAACTGCATTAGAAAGAGACAGCTGAAGTTCATTATCATATGGATCGCTTTTTGTTTTCTCACTCCTTATCCATGATTTTCATATTTAGCTTTCAGACTTTTCGAGAGTAAAATGGGAAAGAAAAAATAAATTACTATTTATAGGATTTGAAAGATTTTAATAAAATCTGAAAGATTTCAATAAAACAAAAATTGCTCTTTGCTTTCCACTGTTAATTAATTCTCTCAAGTGAATGGTTACAAAACTAAAAATACGAAGAGCCAAGTGTGATAAATACATTTAAATGATGGAAGAAAAACTTATTTTAACACAGTTACCAACAGTTTACACATTTGACTGTAGGGGGAGTGAATATTCATAATAGGAGAAACTTCACAATATGAAATGACATTAGTAGCTACTGACAATCTGTAGATATCAAAGAATAAGCACTGGCGCGTTAATAGGGAACTTAAAAGCAGTTCCACAGTCTAACATCTTAGTAACTATAAAACTACAACTTCTACATGAGTCATATTTTTGAACTCCAAACTATCTTATAAAATTTAGCCAGAACACATTTTTCTTGATACAAATGAGTATATTAATTTTCATAAGATACTATCTCTTGCCATATATTTAATTCAGATTCTCTTTCTACTCACTCTAAAATAATTGCTTACAATATACTGACTTGATTTTATATGGCTAATTAGAGCAGTGTATGGAAAAAAATAGGTTTGCAGGTAATACTGAAATTAAATATGTTAATCTGTGCCTCAGTGCACACATTTTGTATGAGCTTTAATTTGCTCTATAAATTATAGTTCTGTGTTTATAAAATGCCCTTGAAAGTATGTCCTATTTTTTGAATACTAATACCATAGGGAAAGAGATATACAAAGCTTTTAGCTATAGGCTATATTTGCATAAATTAAGGCAAATAGTCACTCTGAATATCTGTTTGAAGATATACTTTTAAAAGGCATTCTACATATAGTTTCTAGGACTTTGTATTTAAGATTTATGTTTAGCTACAATGGTGCAGCCTTTCATGATAGGCAAGTAAATTTGGAACAATGAGCATGAATAGTGTAATAAATAAGTTGTGGTTTATCAGCTAGAGCTCTGAGCAAATAATTCAAATGACTGTCTGTATGACATAGTAAAAAAGTATCTCTGGTACTGGTCTGCTTTACAGGTTTATTCTGGAAAAAGCTGGCACGGCTGGCTCAGTGTAGCTGTCCAGTGCAGTGTATGTATTTTGTGACATGACTGCAGTAACATGTGCAATCTCCACACAGATCCTGGTAATTTCAGCTGTTTCAGAAAAATCCTCACTATTCAGGAAAGTCTCCTTCCATGTGAATGCAGTTAAGATTCCCCAGTGATGTAGAGAATAAAAGTTAGGAATATCTGTGATGCAGAGTATCTCCCAAACTCTACTTTACAGGTTACTATTAAGAAGGGCAATGGGACATGCGTGACCAACGTGCTTTTATGCTTTTTTCATAGTCAATGTGGTTAAACCCTTCCCTTCTGTTTAGGCATTAGCAGTAAATGCAGTATTGGGATCAAATCCTTAAATGTGAACAAGAACCTAAATCCTTTCCATTTCTGGCTCAAGAACAGTATTTCTGCTGCATGTTCATAGCCACGTGTTGTGGGATGCATAAGCAATATTGTATGGCATTCCAAATGCATCACTGAAAATGTTGATTTTGCATGAGTAACTTAATTTTTGTTTCCAATAGCTCTGTATCAATAACCAATCTTGACAAAACAAAATGTCAGTGATCAGCAAGTTTTTGACAAGCCTGTGACTTAGACATTTGATAATGTTAGGAGTATTAACATTTGGACCATCTTAAAGAGGCAGCAGTATGCTCTGAGTCTTCCTACTAGCTTCACAGTAGTACAGAAAACTCAGAGTTAATTTGACCTTCAGACTGTCAAAGTAAAATAAACACTTTTAAAAATGAAAATAGCTAGTCTGGAATAGTTCAGAGTGAAGAACTTCATTTTTTATTCATTCTCTTCATACAAGGTGAAGATCATACAAGTGAATGCCTAATATTTTCTCTCTGAGGGAGTGTCATTGAAAGTACCACCTAGAATTAATGGTTTGATGATGCTGAAGAAGCTAGAGAAAATTATTCCAGAATCTAATGTTTTGTAGTGTCAGGACTATTTCTGGGTAAATATTTCCCTCCTAGATTTTTGTAATTCTATATAATGCTGTTAGTATAATTAAACAGTGAGTTCAACTTTTGGCAAAACAACCCCAGCAACAGCTTTCCAGTAATATTATTTTAATTGCCAATTGCTGCTTGCAGTTATAGGGAAGTTGGTATAGCATGACAATAAATCTTCTTTACTAGAAGACAAAAGCATGTTGCATAAACAAATGTCATCAGCTATGACAGTATGAGCCAAAGCCCTAGTTATGAGAATTAGTAGAAGAAATGCAATCTCTAGTGATACTTGCTTCTGTAATCAGAAGTTTAGGTGTCACCTTTTTATCTGTCTTCTCCATTACTAGCCTAGTAAAATCTTCATACAGAGGAACAAATAAAAATACATAAATAAAAAGGAACATTTAAAATATGAAAGTTCCAGTGAAACTCAGCTTAGAGTTGCATATGTAACGGTACAGGGTTTGAAGATAAATCCCCCACAGGAATAAATTTGACCCCCCCAAGTATGACAAAAGCCCTGTTGGACAATCTTTTGTATTTTTAAAAATTATTTTTAAGGAATATGGCAGAAGCTTTAGCTGAAGTCGATGGCCTTCAGTGCTAGTTAGCAGATGCAATGAAAATAAACAGTTGGAGTGGTCAAGAAAAGCCTCTTTCCTAGTAATTCCATTGACAAGTTAACTATGACTACAGAGGGAAACATGGCAGATGAATGATAAAAGAGAGTGCAAAAAGGTCTAACACAGTGTCACAGATTGACTTAGCCTATGAAGATGCTGGACATATTTACTGAGTGGCTCTGCAGATAAAACCGACAAACTCCACTTAAGGACTGTAGAAGCCAGGGGGAAGGAATAATGACCTGTAGTTCTCTTCTCCTGTTGAAATCAGAGTCCATCCACTCTCTTAGTTTATTCATACTAAGAGGATGTTATCACAGTATAACTTAGGTTGGAAAGGACCTCGAGGATCATCGAGTCCAACCTATCAACACAGACTCCATGACTAGACCATGGCACCAAGTGCCACATCCAATCTCCTCTTGAACGCCTCCAGGGACAGTGACTCAACCACCTCCCTGGGCAGCCCATTCCAATGACGAATGACTCGCTTGGTGAAGAACTTCCTCCTCACCTCGAGTCTAAACCTCCCCTGGCACAGCTTCTGTTGTTTGCTTCAGCTTGAAAACTATCAGCTAAGATCAAGGTCTTTCTACACTGGGGGACAAAACACAGATGTGCTGAAGATCTGTATTAAAGGATGCTCTCTGGATAAAGATTATGTAGAAGCAGCGTTAGAATATTTGGTTGAACAAAATATGGCACACATAGGCATCCTCAGAATCAGAAGTGGGAGGGAGAAAGGAAAACAAGAAAAAAATTGACATTAATAAAAGCTGTTCCTGCCTTTCTAGATCATGGGTTTATTCAGAAACCACACCAGTCAGCATCTCTGAATTAGTGTTTCCTTGAGGTGACAGCTTACCTAATTCATTTCTAAACAACATTTTGGATGGGAAAGCAGGTCATAAACCCCACAGTTGTTCATGTTTAAAGATGAAAAATATCTCTACTAAAACATGCTGAGAATAGCACACTAGAAACGTTTTTTTTCCTGGTTAAGATTGCTGCAGGGCATTAAAAACAATCACAACACTTGCATCTGATACAGGGTCTTTTTAATAATTAGTCAACAAAGGTCAGGTCTTGAGTCAATACACCAGAGTCATTGGACTGGACTGGACTAAATCTAATGATTTTCCATCCTACTATCAGACAAAGATTTTTCTATATTTTTTTATATTGATTCTAATAGAGTAACAATGATATGAGCTCACAGGAGGAAATAAAAGATGATTTTTCAGAATAAAATCAGTTTTATACCAACAGAATATCTGAAAACTGCAAGTACCATTTCTTAAATCAAACATCTGCTTTTGTTTTTTAAACAGCTGTGGCTACTATCCCACTGAATTTTTCCATTTGCTTTGATTGTAGAGGGTACTGTTGAAGCCTGTTGACAGTTTCCAAACCTTCCACATTACAAGGAGCATCACTGCATTTAGTCCCTAATACACTCCTGTTTCATGCACGCTGACACTTGCTCACTTTTACTCTTCAACGTATGTGACACAAAATAATGAATTGTGATACTGAGGTTATAGAAGTAATTCTGAATCTGTCACACATTGCACCCCACCTTTGGGCCTTGGCAGAAGAGAGGTCTGTCTGGCAGCGAGGAAAGGCAGAATGGAGAGTATCTTGCCTTTAATTCACTAATTGATTTGATCCCCTCCCAAACTGGCATGGCTAGTTGCCTTTCCTCAGAAGCTCACAGGAATGCTCTAACTGCTTTGAAGTTTCAAATGGAATAAATGTGTTTTGATGCCACAGTTTTTGAAAACTATGCTAAAAATGGGGAAAGCATTAGTTTAAAGTTTGGAAATATTTTTTAAAACCCAACAAAACAAACAACTAATTACACTGAGTACTGTCAATATGATGAGATGCACGTGAAGCCTTCAGCTGTGGCTGTGCTACAGAAATTGTGAAGTGGGCGATGCTTGAATCACCAACATGTAGTACTAGAATTTAACTGTTAGCAAAACTTGTAAAAATACACATTTGCTATAGAAGCATAAAAATTGTTAGAAGAATTCACTGTTTATTTCAATTGTTTAAGTTAAAAATGACTGAACTAAGCATTTTTCAAAACTGATTTAAAAAATAGTAATTCCATTCCTCTTTGAGATGTTATGTGCCAAGCTATAGCCTGATATAAAAATGTAATTGTTTAGCTATTAAGAACTCCAGTTAATACTTATGACACTTAGATCAACCCATGAAATGTTTAAAAACCTTTCCTTTTGATTTCTGTTCTCCCATCTTTCCATGATTATAACAAGGGGCATACCTATAGGTCTGAGTTCCATGCAAAGCAGAATTGTACTAGCTTTGTTCATTGAAATTACTATTTTTGCCCAGTTTATAGTGAAACTACAATTAATTCCCATGACAACAACTCATGACAACCTAACTTTACAGTAGAACTGTTTAACAGTATCTTTCATCAGAAAATATTGGTCATTGATAAGTATTGAATAAGCCTGTTTCAATTTTTTTTTTTTTTTTTCCCTGCAAGAAAGATAATTTCTAGGCTGTACTGTGGTGGAAAGGATGGAAACTTGTGCCAGCCAGGTTTCTGTTCTGGGAAATGCAGGTTCAGGTATCAGCTCTAACTGCAAAAACACTCAACAGTTTCTTTTTCTCAATCCCCACTGATCTTCAGGATATGCTGTTGATCTGAAATCTCATCTCTTACATGAGTCTGACTGTACGTTAGAGCAACAATGGAAATACACTTTTGTCTGACACTTTGGATGCACATTTGAGTCCTCCTTTCTTGCAATCCCATATCCTGTTTGAATGCTCCGAGTACTTAGAGTTGATTCTAGGTGTCTGTGGCCTCCTTCCTCCTTTTTGTAAATATTACTCAGGGCATTAATCTCAATCAATTTTGCTACCAAACCTCAAGTGTAACGTACTTCAGAGTGCAACCCTTGTTCTGTTCTTTCCTTGATTTCCATTCTGAATTTGATAATGCATGTTCTGCAAATGACAATGCACATCTTTGTCTTCCTATTTTTGTGGCCTTTTCATTATTCCATGTCTTGCTGAGCAGTCATCATGTCCTTTTGTTGACTAGGAATCTCATCAATTTGAGAATAGAAATAAGCTCAACTAGAACTCATCCATCTGCTGCTCTGACTCAAGTCTGAATGTAATACAAGTTGTGACCATAAAATCTGCTTTAAACTTACATATAATAAACTTTCACCCCAAATACAGAACTTCCATCAGAAACCAAATCCAAGTTTCCATGCATACTTTTCTTTTTATTGAAAAAAAACAAAACACAAATGTAGTTGCTCTTATTAATGGCAACTTTGACTCCTAGGTTTACAACCCATTGGACTGAAGATCCTTAGCACTTTTCCATTGTCTTTGTGTTGCTAGGTGGGAGGAATCATGGCTGATATAAAACTAGTTTATGTGCCTCAGTATTCCCTTTTGGCTCTTGTCTCTTTTAAGCTTATGGCCACAGGATGCTCTGCTTCAGTCATCCAGAACCAAAGGGAGGAACCTTAGTTTCACTTTGTCAAAGTTCATGAATTTGCAGCAGTTCAAAGACTGCCCTGACTTATGCTGGAAACTGAATTATTCTTCAAATGTTAGAGAGGAGGAAAGAGGGGGAAAAAAAAAGTAAAAGCTGTCCTGCTAACTGCACAATATGGGTTTCTGCTTTGGGTTCTGTTCCTATTTCACTAATAAACCAGTTTTCTACATGCCCAATAAAACAATCAAACCCTTTTCTTTTTTTGAGATGTAGATCTGCCAGCATCATATGCTTAGCTATTGCCTTTCTTGGCAAGATCACGAAAAGACTGGTCATTCTAGGTAAAATGGCTTAACCTGCCTTCCTGTGTACTGAATGCATTTCCTCCATGATATGTTTGTGTGTTTGAACTATGGTATATCAAAATGTACTGAATGTTTATATAGTGCTGTACCCTGATATAACTAGATTGAAACACTTGTTTCATATCAGTGCAAAGGGAAAAGAGGAAGAAGGGCAAGCTATTAATCTTTATGTTTAAAAGGGTGAGATGGTGGTTTATGAGTTAAAGCTCACCAAATTGAAAAGATGGAACGGCAGCTTGCAAATGACCATAAACAGGAGAAAACACTGGGTTTCTTTGGTTTTCACTAGACTGATATAAAAGGCTTCTCTTTGGAAACTTCAGTAGTAGATGTACCATTCTGTAATAAAATACATGCCTTTCTGTAATAAAATACATTGTAATTAAGGTGGATCCAGAATTTGAGCAAAATAACACAATTTATTAAAATAGAGGATATATTGTACTTTAGCTATAGAACACTTAACTATTACCTACAGTGGAAAGTTATTCACTGCAATCATTCAGTGACCTGAGAGATCATTTGTTCAAGGCAACCAAATAAATAGTAAATTTCATCTACGGATTAACAATTCAAGGCTTGATCCTGTAAATGTTCCTATGAATAATCTCAATGAAGTAATTGCTTGCGAAATTATTATTTTGAAATGCTTTGAAAAAATTTAATTGGCTGCATTATAAAAATATTACAATTTTTGGAATACTTTCCCATTTCCAATGCAGTGTCAACTGCCAGCCTACGCATCAGCTTCAGGAAGAAGCATAAACTGGTTTCTAGTATCTTTTTTTTTTTTTTTTTTTTTTGTTTGCAATCTGTGGAAAAAAACCTAGTCCTGTGAAAAGCACTAATTAACACCAGAGAAATTGGTGGAATTGAACCCTTGGGGGAGTATCTAAATCAGGGTAAACTGAGTATGAAGTTTCAAAGTATTATTTCA
The DNA here is from genome assembly GCF_026170545.1 of Melanerpes formicivorus. Taxonomy (NCBI): domain Eukaryota; kingdom Metazoa; phylum Chordata; class Aves; order Piciformes; family Picidae; genus Melanerpes; species Melanerpes formicivorus. The sequence goes on along the minus strand of NW_027142359.1, from coordinate 17,025,284 downwards.
TGGCTACCAACATTGGAGCCAGTTTAACCTGGCCAGCAATTCATACTTGTGGCACTTACTCTTCATCCCTGTAGAAGCAGAGGGTGATCTGTGAAGTGTTTGGCCATGCATTCTGTCATGATTCTGAGCAGAGCCACAAGGGGCCCCATCGGTGTAAGGGTGAGATGGTTACACATATGGCAGGCCTATTCTTATGAATAAATGAGTGATGGTGTGCACCTGAGCTGCAGGTGCACAACTGCCCCAGGCAGACCTTCTTCAGCTCTGAAGCCCCCTACCACGCAATGACATATAGGGACCTTGTCCTGTTAGCTGGGCAGTGAGGCTGTGCATTTTCCAGGAGAGGGCTTGTGCTTGTGAGAAGACCATAGAGCAGGCTTCCGTGGTTAACTCAGGGCAGCCTGCGGGGCAGTTTTGTGGCTCCCTGCCCAGGCGCTGTCCGCGGACTGCTTCAGGCCCCTCATTCGCCTGTGGGGCCGCAGCTTTTCCGTGCTGCGCTGCTCCGGCGGGCAGGAGGTGCGCAGGTGCTCGCCTTCGCCGCGGGGCCGTGCGGTTTGGAAGCGCCTCTCATCCTGCCGCGGCCCCAGAGCCGAGCCCCAGCGGCGCGGTGCCCCCAGGGCACCCGGCCTCGTCGTGGTGCTGGAGGCGAGGCATCGCCTCGCCTGCGGGCCCGGGGCCGGGGGCTGGGCGCAGGGGAAGGGCGGGCGGCCGGGCGGGCTGCCGCCTGCTGCCGGCCGCGGCACGGGTAATCACGCGTCCCTCTCGCTGCTGATTTGCAAGAGCAGATTAATCAGAGCGCGCGGCTTGATGAAATTTGCTGTTATTGTGCCCATTTTTAGCAACATCTTTTATTATCTTCATTATTCATTTACAGGGGACCGGCATCAATTATGCAAATGAGTTCACAGACTTTGCAGATTACTTCATTTGCCGCTATTGTTTGTGGAAATTTAATTATTAAATATTATTAAGCTTGCGTTTTCTTCAATTTTCCGAGGCTTAGTTTCATTTGATTTTTCCTCCAGCTGCTCTCGTTTCCTTTCAGTGCCAAAACAGCTCCTCATCAAAGCGGCTCTGGCATGTGAAGACCAAATAAAATCTCCTCAATTTAATAATTTTGATGTTAGTCCCTTGTTCTCAGCTGCTTGCTCAAAGCAATGCAGAGAGAAACGCAGAGCACATTCAATTTAATGAGCAGAAATTGAATTCAAGTTTGTTCGGAATTGACTTCAATTAAGCAGAGTCTTAATGATAAATTAATCTCTTTTCTTTATTCCCTAGAATTTGTTTTTCAAAGTAGGAAATTGGACTACATTGAAAGACCAAATAAAGAATACCAATTTTAACTAGATTATGGAACCGATAGCAAAATTCAATTCTTTATAGTAACGTGCTTGGACAAATAGCATTCACTCCATGGCATGTATTATAATTTATATTCATTGTTACCACTCACACTTTCATGGCATGGATAAAATGGCAGTTGAATTAAATATGGGCTTGTAATAGACTTCAGAGTTTTAATCTTTATTAAGAAACTCTAATTGAATGCATAATTAGCTTTTCAGGGTCTAGGAAACTAGGTTTAATATCTATGTGGGCTGAAAACATAGATCAGGCATTTTTTAAAAGAGCATTTTTATGAGTTTATTTTTTAGGAGAAATTATCTTGAAACATAGCTTGTATAAAACCCCATATTTTAACTTTGTTGCAAGAAGCTATATATGGGGGCACAGTAGGAGGCTTTTTTGTGCACCTTTGGATGGCCAAAGACAGTCCTCCATGCATTCTGGATCAGTGTTGGGTAGTGCAACTTTCATTCATTGGAACAATTCAAGATGCCCTGTGCTAGCCCCCATAAAAATGCGTAGGTACAACAAGCCACTGGTTGTGAATAGTGATGAGATCCTACCCTTCCCATGCTGTGTTACAGATCTACCACACTTAGTCACCTTAATACCTGCGTTATTTTCCTAATGTTATTCTTGTGGTATGACCACCACAAACTCTTTATATTGCCATTTCAGAGGGCAAGGTATTTTCTCAAGAGTAAAGAGTGATTTAGGTGCCTGCTCTGGCTTTTCAAAGTCCATCAAGGCTCTTTGTGATGTCTTGAGCAGGTCATATCATGCCATTGATACTTATCAAATTTTGATCCTTTACCCCTCTCAATAGAATATTGCTGTTTATGGTTGGACCTAGAAGAATAGTCTTAGATGAGGGATACTTCAAGCCAGTCTCAGTAGTCATGTTTAAAATTAATGGAAGATCCATGCACAGTATTTACTGTGCAAACATTCTGTCCAGTGATGTCTCAAGTATTGAAGGAATTTATAGTAAGATTAATTACAAATTCAGGGTGGTGTCAAATTCTGTGCTTTTGTATTTCAGTGAAGAGCGAGTAAGTTCTGCTAGCTGAGGAGCAGTCAATCTTATGCTTTACCTACACATATGCTCTTTGGTTCTTAGGCACTGAGCAAAGGTATATACTGCATTTAAAGAAGAAGTAGTAACTTGAACAATTTCCTTTTAGACACCTTTTACAGGCTATGCTGGAATTGTTAGCAACTCCCACTGAGTGTCCAGCACTGGTATATTTCTGTTCCCCTGGAGTTTGCTCTTGCATTTTGTTGGTGAAAAAAGATCAAGAGCCTGCCATCAGACTCCTTGCATGGCACAAAATTGAAAATATTTATTAAGGCAATATGTCAGGTCTGGGAGATTAAGTTTTATTGCTTTAAGGATACTCATGATTTGCAGTGTACGGGGCCCCAAAGATTTGGTTTCTATTTTGTGGATGAACATACCTGTAAATATTATTCTCTATTTAGAAATGGGATCAGAGTTATTCTAGAGGTGATTAAAAAAGGTTTGTTAATATGAACTAACCATGTATTATATATTTCAGAATGGCAATTGTTGAGAAAGAGATGAAGGAAATGAAAGAAACTGCAGTTACAATTCACATATAGCTGTGTTCTTTCATGTAGGAATCAGTCCATGTGCTTCAGTAGACATACACTAGATGTATTAAAATACTGAGCTGTTCACGGTCACAGGAAGCCTTGTAAAAGTGAGAGATGTCAAAGCTCCATTAGTCTTTAGAGCCTACATGTCTCATTAAACCTGGTTTTAGATATGACACTGTAGGTGTCACACACACCTGTTCCAACGATTGATTATTTATAAAGCGTCTATGAAGAAATTATTGAGATAGCGTTCCTGTTAGAAAGACCTATACTATGATAGCCCTGTGATATTCCATATTACCTTGTATATCACTGGTTTTCTTATCAACTTCTTCAGAGCACAAGCATTAAAGGCTTTTTATTGCATATAGATCTTGCAAGTTCACGTTACAAGTCTGACCATTAAGCCAAGCTTTTTCCATCTCTTTGTCATCATTTTTAGTAATGGTTCTGTAGTTTGGCGCCTACCTTCTGCAGTCCTGATATTGTCTGATTAGACTCTTGTTGACACCTGTGCAGATCACACTCCTCTCTTTTCCTTTCATCTGAAAAAGCCCTACAGGGCCCTATATGTGGTACAGTGGAACAATTTCTCAAAGTTACTTGTCTTATGTACAAAGGAAGACCATATGTCAAAACAACTTTTTTTTTTTTTTTTTTTTTTTTTTTTTTTTTTTTTTTTTTTTTAAATCCTAAACTGACTTTCTCCATTTCAGAACTGCATCTGATCTCAGTGAACGTGTCCCTTCTTTTGCCTCTAAGTTGAGAGTACATTTTCCCAGGAGCTTGGCCTTTTTTTGAATCTCCGAGCAGGCAGGAGGACTCCATAAGCAAAAGTCAGACAAAGTGGTAACTTTGCTAGGGAGGAAAAGAGCCATAAGAACAATTTCAGCTAGTGAATATGTTCTGCACGTTGGCCACAACAACCCCATACAGTGCTACAGGCTGGGGTCAGAGTGGCTGGAGAGTGGCCAGGCAGAGAGGGACCTAGGGGTACTGGTCGATGGTAGGCTGAACATGAGCCTGCAGTGTGCCCAGGCAGCCAAGAGGGCCAACGGCATCCTGGCCTGTATCAGGAACAGTGTGGCCAGCAGGAACAGGGAGGTCATTCTGCCCCTGTACACTGCACTGGTTAGGCTGCACCTTGAGTACTGTGTCCAGTTCTGGGCCCCTCAGTTTAGGAAGGATGTTGACTTGCTGGAGTGTGTCCAGAGAAGAGCACCAAAGTTGCTGAGGGTCTTGGAACATAAGCCCTATGAGGAGAGACTGAGGGAGCTGGGGTTGCTTAACCTGGAGAAGAGGAGACTCAGGGGAGACCTTATTGCCCTCCACAAATTCCTGAAGGGAGGTTGTGGACAGGTGGAGGTTGGTCTCTTCTCCCAGGCAACCAGCAACAGAACGAGAGGACACAGTCTCAAGCTGTGCTGGGGGAAGTTTAGGCTGGAGGTTAGGAAGAAATTCTACACAGAGAGAGTGATTGCCCATTGGAATGGGCTGCCTGGGGAGGTGGTGGAGTCACCATCATTGGAGGTGTTTGGAGGAGACTTGATAGGGTGCTTGGTTGCATGGTTTAGTTGATTAGGTGGTGTTGGATGATAGGTTGGACACGATGATCTTGAAGGTCTCTCCCAACCTTCTATATTCTATTCTATTCTATTCTCACCATGGAAGTACTGTACATGTATTGAGATGCCTTTTAAAACAGAATATAGAAAGTTTTTACAAGAGAAATTTGAGTCAGTTTGGGCTGTGCTAATGAGTACTGGCAACTCAAACTCCCTCCTTTGCAAAGAAGGATGAAACAAGAAAGGGAACTGAGTTGTTATTTATTCCTATAAGAAAGATGTAAGGGTGAGAAAAAGATCATCGTCTTTAAATTATCATTTTCCAGTTTGGCAGAGCTCTGCTTTGTTATTCTTTACCCACCTACATGATAAATAATACTCCAAATTTGAGGATATTGTAAGCATTGTTGTATATTCTGTGTTTATTTTTTTGAAATTGTAAAATAATGTGTTTGTCATGATCCATGTCATACAGCTTTCTTTAATTGATTTCTCACTAGACTGTACTGGATTTAGTGCTTCTCTTTTCTACTCCATTTTTTCCTACACACTCTTTCAACAGTACTGATGGTAAAAGTGCAGCAAGAGTAAGGTTAAGTGTCTAAAAGGTAAGAAATGTAACACTTAAAATCCCTTTAAGAGGCAGATCTTGGTTATGTTGTCAGCTATTATTTCTAGAGTGTAATTATCATATCTGTTTCAGATAATGTTGCATTTTGTGCTGTTGAAGGTTTTGTGTATGCCAGATAGTCTGGCAAATAATTTATTTGTCTCAGCTTTTCAACATGTGTGAGACAAATCTGCATTCTTGACTACTGCAGTCGCTAACCACTGGTCTGTGTGTTTTTATCATGGTCGGAGGCAAAGCATGGATTTCCTGATCCACCAACTTCTGTCTAGTCAATCATTCTATAAGTCACAGCTGGTTTACTTCACAAGCTTATTCTCTGATCATCCATATTTCAAGCCTGGCTGATGATCTGGGTAGTTATATTTAATTAACTGTCTAGGACAGAGAAGAGCTCTGTTCTTCATGTGTATTTTGTTTTCCAGGAACTGAGAAAGCATTCTAGAATTTCACTTTATTTTTTTAAATCTAAACCCCACTGTTAGTTGTTGATCATGGGTTGGCCAATGTTTCTGCATGGTTTGGCTACATCAACAAGCTTAAGAACATTGTGACATGTGGCTTGCATTTGTAGGATACCTGTGCATGCAGCTAAGTTAGCTTCAAAGTAAAATCTCATCTCAAAATTGAACTTAAGGCAGCATTGCTACTGGTTGAAAAAAAAAAAGTCTATAGTATATGACTTCTGACTAAGATAATAAAATATTTACTGAAGAGAGATGAAGATTTAATCACATAAAAGTCTGTCAGTAAAGACATATTGGGCCATTATGGCAATGAAAAATATTATATGATATTACACCTGTCACTGACTTTGTGGGAGAAAAATGTGAAACCTTATTGTAAAGTGTACACAAAAGGTGTAGAGCTAAAAAGATTTTGAGTTTCTGGGCTGAGTCATGTGACATTCCTAATATAGTTTTCTGATAAACTTCAAAGTTGAATTTCTTTTGCTATGTAAAGAAAAAAATACCGAAAAGCAAAGTTACTATCTTATCACTGCTAGAAGGCTTAGTTTCATGTGCTTCAAGGAGATCTTCCCCTTTTCTGTAACATTTGATGCATGTTTTATTGCAAAAGATACATGCTTTCTGTGGAACCTCATTTCAAACCTTCAGTATGTAGCTTCCTTTATGCAGGGTGTTCTCGTGGAAGATGTGGAAAAGGGCTATTAGGAAAGTTTTTGGTGAAGGGGAATCAAGGTCTCTTTTCTTAGGGTTTGTATGGATTGAAGTCTTGTCTAGCGAGGGGTGGGGGGGAGGGGAAATTTCAATCCTTTCAGCCCTAGTGGAATACTCTTCTTATGACGGGTAAGAGAAATGGGGCTTCTGCAGCAATGATTTTGTCAGGGCTTTCTCTGTACACAGGCCCTTGGATTGCTGTAATTCAGTTGTTGATGATGAGGATCATTAGTCTCTGCATGGTTCACGTACTGCATAGGCATGTCCTGAGCTGCATAATGTCCGAGTTCTGCTTTTCACTGTACCTTTCTAAACCAAAGGCAGTACAATCAGATTTACTACAGATTTAAGCTAACATAAGCAAAGGCAAAAAATGGTGGGCCACTTGGAGAGCACTTTTTAAACATCACTGTGCACCTTTTCTCTTTCTTGCCCATAACTGTGTCCTGAAAAGTAATTTTAGTCATAGCCCATGCCGAAGTGTCAGAGGTGTATGGAGGCACTGGAAGGAAAACTTACATAAAAGAAACATCCTGGTGTTCTTTAAAGTGGTTACTTACTCTTGTTCTTTTCATCTCTGTTCTTATGGCAGCTCCTCTTAAAAATCACTGTTTTCATTGTTTGTGTCAAGTGACTGCATTGCAAGTTATATTTTGTTACTGCCTACTGCTGGGTTTCTTCTACCTTCCCCTGGAGCATCTTCCCTGCAGGAGACAGGATGTTAGATGAAATGGCCCGTGACTCTGATCGTATATAGAAATTCCTACAGTCTTAAGTTTGTGTACTGTATTGGAGCTTTGAAAGTCTTGCATTAGATAGGATATGGTTGTATTGCCCCAGGGATGCAGAGCTGAAGTACCAAAGGAACAAATTAACAGGATGTCACATTAAAATAATTTTTCAACTGTAATTTAGGTAACTAGATTAATGTGAATTAATTTAGGAATACTTAAATATAACATAATCACACCTAAATGATGTACAATATAAACAATAATTAAGGTAGAAAAATCAAATTTATGTAAAAAGGAGTCTAGACTTCCAGTGTTTATACACCTCAAATACATCTGTTGAAAGAAAATCGAGTCAGAAAGGAATGTTTTAAATTCAAAATCATGTAGTAAACATATTTCATCCTTTGACTTTTGGAGTCTCTCTGTTTATACCTGGCATTTTCTTCTGGCTTATTTTTCATTACCAGGGTTGGCTAAACCCTTCTGTCCAGTAGAGAAAGATGTTGACTTTCTGTTAAGAACTAAAGTGATCTGACTTCAATCTATTATAAGATCTGAAAATACGTATGTTTCCTGCTTTTAATACAAGCACTGCAGTTCTATTTTGTAAAATATTTAGCAAATTGCACATAAAGTTGAGGACCATAAATATAAATAGTTTTTGGGGTGGATGTTTTATCTGCAAAGCATATACCAAGGATGAAATGCAGAGAAGTGTCAGAAGAAAAAGAAGCTTATGACATTGCTGAAACTGATTAAATATGTGATTAATAATGTGGAAAAACTCATTTTCAAATGGTTTGTGAAAAGTGAGGCATTCCATTCACTGTAATTCATAGGTCAGGTTACACTGGGTGTGTGAGCTCTATTAATTTAGCCTGGAGAAATAGCAATAATATCTATTTTCATTTTCCCTGTGAATAGATTTCTTTTACTTTTTATTTCTTTGTAAAGAAAAAAAATCCTATTTGTCCATCTAGACATCAGAATTCCTTAAGACAGTGTTTGCTCAGTGGTCAGTATTCTTTACCATCACATCTTATTGCAATGCAGTTTTAAAAGTTATTGTTTGATTATTTTAGTGCCTAATCACTTTGATTATGAAGAATTAAGTGAAAACTCAGAATCAAACTATGTAGTTTTTTAAGCTATGTGAAAAAGCAAGAACCATCCATAGCCTCATGTCAGCTTGCTGTCAGAGCACATGATCAATTTTGTTAAGTTTTAGAACTAAGGTTATTGGCAGTAATTGCAGTGTATTCCATTGTACAGTTTCCAGGAAGTTTACCTATTTTCAGTAATTCTATTATATTTCATGGAGTAGACTCAGCATTTTTCTGTGTGCAAACTTTCTCCCTGTTACTGTGCAATCAGTTGCTTGAAATACACGATATTGACACGTAAGGGGAACAGACAGGTGGTTAATCAAGACTCTGCTTAGGTGATAAATGAACCACTGCAGAATATAGCTTACTACTCAGTGTAGTGCATCTTAATGGAGAATATTCAGCTGTATGCCAAAATTTTCATCATGTGAACTTCTGGATCCAGAGATTTTCTAAAACTGTGTGATTGGTGAAAAAGATTCAACACTATGTGTGAATATCAGATTGATTTATAGCCTATTCAGCACTACTACTCTGGTACTTTTACAGAGGATGAGATCATGAGCAATTAGAGGATTCATCCTAATTATGCTATATATTTATACTGTACCTATTATGAAGAAAATCCAGAAGTAAAACAAGAGAAGTCACAACTAGGTTCTGTTCCTCTGAAGCTCATTTTCTTTGCTGTTAGTGCTCATCTTATAAATGCCATTGAGAGATCTATCCTTATAATTACTTTAATCTTCCTTTTAGCAGTTTTTTTTTTTTACTTGCACTTTCTTAGACCTCAGCCACAAGCTCTTTTAAAGGAAATACAATGAACTGAGGAAACAAAAGATAATGGGTGAAGAAAACAGGAGTCAGAATAAAGGGAATACAGTAAGTTGCAGAATCCCAACAATGGACACTTCTGCTGAAACTGCACTCCTATTTGCATTCATGGAAGCATCAGTTTGCTGTGAGCATGGGGTGATTTGGTATACAGAAGGCAATAAGACTGTCCTGCAGTTAATTTCCCACATAACAGACAAAAAATAAGTCTTACTATAAAAGGAAATGACAATCCTTGCACTTTTCTAGGGCTCACTGCAGATTTTTTTTTCCTCTCAGATGTGGGAGTTACAAATGGAAGTGTATGCATATCTGGGGACAGTAGTGGCACTGAAGTGAGTCACCTCTGAAGAAAACAGTTGGTGGAAGTGCTGCTTTCTTCTCATCGTAGGAGGAAGCACCAATTGGTGACTGAATATCTCTAGTGAGTTATTAGGAAGCTTGGTCAGAGAATATGTCTCAGCTATCTGTTAAGCCTGCTTCTTAAACAGTTTACCCAATGCCTATCCTAGGGAGAGGCTGTCCAGGAGAAGGTTTGTGTATGATACCAGCTGCTTTTTCTGTGGATGAATTAATGGTTTTGTTCCATCAGCTCAGCAACTTTTGTCAATACTCAGCTCTTAGGAAGTAAAGCATTTTATACTGTGTCTGAGATAGTGCCTATTACAGATGGCTTCTGTAGCATTAGCCTTTGTCATTAACTCTGGCAAAACCTATTTTCCACTTTCTCAGTAGTAAGTATATTATTCAAAACTAAGAATTCAGGTATGTAAAATAACCAGCAGTATCATACCCATTAAAATGTCAGTTTTCAGCAGGGCACTCATGATATTACCTATGGCTTCCTGTCTTCCTGACTCCCTCCAACAATCTCCTCTCCATCAGCTGCCTCTCTTATGCCCCGGAAACTGCTGTCAGTGGCCTGGTGGATGGCTCATTTGACATGTCTGTCATATTGTGAAGCATGTGTAAGAGCTGGATTAAATGAAGAGAAAGCTAGCTCATCTGACTGCCTACCGAGGAGCTTCAGGTCAGGGAAAGCTTTCTCTACATTAGGACTACAGTAATTGGAGGAGGAGAAAAGTAGAAGGAATGGACAGATCCACAATAAGGTATGGAGAGGGAGGCTGCAGAGGCTGGATGGAGATAACGTATGTATGCTGTTGGAGTACAGGAATAATAGCTCTTTTCAGTGCTATATTGTTGCCTTTGAGAACTTTTAAGGAAATAATTTTGTCAGGTTTTTCAGCCATAGTCTTTTAGCACACAATCTTCTCCAACTGCTTGCATGCATTCTCTTCCTGCTTCTGGAAAGCTGGAGGGAGAAAACAGAAGTAAAATGCAGTGTAGAAGGAATGAATTCTCTCTGCCTGTGGATGAAAAGACTGAGGCACGTTTCCCATTCCCTCCCAAACCTGTCTCTTTTGTGGAACTCACAGTCGGTTATAGACAACTCACCTGAATAATTCTGCACTACCTGGGTATCAACTGCTTTTTTCAGTAGAATTGTAACGCTTCCAGATACAGTGGTGAGGTGAGTCGTGAAAATTTCTGGGACGGTTTTAAGTAAAATGAGAGAGAGAGAGCAGCACTTAATATTGCATTAATGAAAAATCGTCCCTGGAAAACAGTGGAGAGAGTTATTTTTATGCAAGTGTAGAGTTTTGATGCCAAGACAATAAAGAGAAACCACAATTTGTTCCATTAAGCTTGTATCATATTGTCAGCACTTGCCCATATGGAAAACATATAAATTGTCATGAAAACATGAAAATGGGACAATTTGGTAATGTTTTGAGTAGGCTTTATAAATATCATATGTATTTTTAAATACATAAGTGGTGCAGTTTTGAACACAAAAGGACCACAGTTGTGGCAGCCAGATTCTGCTGTGTTCCCAGAGCAACAAAATTAGCAGAGCTGCAAATGTAGTTACTCAAAAGTTGAAAATGTAAGAGTAAGTCAGTAAAAGCATTAGGAGATTTGCTGGGAAACCAATAAAAGCTAACCAGAGCACAAATATGCATTCTTTTTTTCCCATCAAAGGTCAGAATTTCTGTGTGTGCTTCTGTCAGTCACTGAGCCTGGCAATGAATGTGGTGACTGGAGCAAATCTTCAGCTCATGGGTGGATACAGCAGTGGTAGGGTTGGGCAAAGGGTACAAATGTGGGCAGCTCTATGACCTTTCACTACATTATGTGTTTGTATGGGTCTGGCAAGTACAGGCTGGGTCTAGAAGTTTATTTTTAGCCCTGCTGTTAAATACATCAGTTGTACAGAATATCAAAGCTCAATAGGTAGGTATGAGTAGAAAAATGAGGCCAAGCATTAGCTGAAACTCTGACTCATTATGCAAAGAGAGGAGGAAACAAAGGCATCTTTGCATTTTTTTTTTTTCTTGCCTATTTTTGCCAGCTGTCTTTCCCATTGGTTTTGTGTTGAATTTGTGATGGTCTCAGGAAAAATAACTTTGCCAATGTTAACACTGTTGGGTATTATGGTGTGTGTTACAATAATTGATGCAGGCCGGAGACTAGGAGGTATTTCGCAACAATAAGTTAACCTGGGATACAGCTGGGCTGGGATTCCTTCACCCAGGGTAATCATCCAGTAGATTACCAAAATCCTTTCAGCCTTGATTTCCTGTTTGCAGAGTCAATAACATTCTGGTTTTTTCCTAACTTTTATAAGTCCTTCCCTATGGAGTTCAAATTCCCTAAAGCACATCACACATGCCCTGCTGAGTGTCCTGGTTTGAGGCCAGGCAGATCCTCTCTTGCCCCTGAGAGGGGCAAAAGAATGACACTCACACAAATGGATTGTAGAAGTGATGGGAAGTTTAAATGGAAAAGCAGTAAGTGTTTTACAGAAGCTGCAAGCATAGTGACAAAAATACCCCTAAGTGTACAGAGTCCCTTCCAGCACACCAAAAGGTCTCCAACCTTTCTCATCTTCCTGCCTGAGGGTACACCCAAAACCCCCAGGGCTCTTCCCCTCCTCCCCCCCCCCCCCCCACTAGGCTAGCCTCAGCTGGCCAGGTCTGAGACTGCCCCTCCCCAGTTCTCCTCCTGGCATTAGGCCTAGCCAGGCTTAAGAGGCCTTGAGATGCTCCCCCACCATTGCCTGATAGGGAGCATCTCCCATGAGAGCATAGAGGGAAGAAAGAGGAAGAGAAAGACTTTGCAGATGGATTTTTAGGGTGCAGGATATTATGGGTATGAAATATGCAGCCTCCTGTGTCCACCTACTGGGCTGTACACTTGGGACACCAGAGGTGTATGTGGCAGGAACAGGATGCACCCAGCCTAAACTGCCACACCAAGGTCTTGTGGTACTACTCCAGTGTGGTTCCTAACATATGAAATTGTGATTCAGTAAAGTGTGTTATAGGCCTTCAAAGCAACGTCACCTGATTGCACTAGGCTTACTGCATGTGTCTCCTGGGGCACCATCTGAGTGAAAACTACCTGTGAAGGCTTGCTGAATGTGCAAAACCCTCCCTGCAGATTTCTGACCTACAGAACAGGGGAACTTTCTTCACTGGGGAAGTTGTGCTTCTTTCTATGGATTTTTTTTTTTTTTTTTTTACTGTGTTTCACCCTGGTGCTATGAGAATTTGCTTCTGGGGCTAGAGAAATCTAACTCAAAATGCCAGTGCTTCTAAAATATATCATAGAGAGATTCTGTTGGAGCCTCCTGAGAGGGTGGAAAGAAAACATGCAATTAAAAAATAGTAATTCTTGTTAGTGACGATGACAGTAATCATAACATCTGTCTTTTAAAAAAACTCTGAGGAAAAGTCTTACTGATTCATATTTCCTTTAGAAAACAATATTGAATCATTTGGTTCATAGCTAGTGGCCAAGGGATAAGATAAAATTCTAGTGCTGTATTTATATTATGTTTTGCAGACATATCTAATCTTCAGTGGCATGAGAAATGTTGTAGAAAAGCATGTAATCAAAAACTGCTGCAGCATCATACTTTAAAAACTGTCCTCTAGAAACCAGGTCAAATTTCACTGTAGCTTGTGGTAATACATACAGACACTACAGAGTTTTTTATATCTTGTAATGGAGATAGTATAGATAATAATGTGCTTTCATCTATTGCTTTTATCAGATCGTCTTATCTCCTTTGTGGCATCAAAAGCATTTTTTCCAGAAAAGATTGAGACAGAAGTGCCTGCTTTATTTAATATGCTCATGAAGGGCCCAATTCTGTTTACACTGAAGGCAGGGGAGATTTCTGTCCCTGATGGGAGCAGAAGCAACTCTATTCTACTCAAATCGTTTAATTTCTGGTCTTTATGGTATGTACATGGAAGATGAGAACTGAGCCCTCAAATCACAAAAATACTGTTATAATTGAAAAGTTAATGCAGTAACTTTATTGGCAATTAACAAACATGCCAGTTCTGCTCTGTCAGGGTGTCTGTGACCTCCCAGTCTTAGAATATCTGGGTTCTGGCACATACTTTTTTTTGCCATCCAAGTCTTAAAGAAGTTTCATTAATTTTCAGGGTTGGGAGAAAAAACAGAAAAAAAAAAGATTGTTCCATTGGAGAAATGATAGTGCAAGGCATTAGTGGATAGACTTTCCTCCTGCTTTTCTGTTGCCCTTGAGTCTGCAGGTTTTCTTCACATGGATATGGTTCATATTTGCTTCATCAAGACACAAGTTTTCTAGAACTATTTGGAATAAGGTGATGTTTATGTCTCCTGCATTTGTTCCAATTCACCATGTGATACTGATTTTTCAGTTGATAATAGGTTAATATTGTTTTAAAGGTCTTTTCCCATATATTCAAGAATTCCCTGAAGAGGATTAAAGTGTTACAGAATCTATGAATAAAGTCTTTGGCAACGCAGAAAACAATAAGCTTCTGCATTTGGTTTGAGAGGAAAAGTACAAGTAATTTCATAACATTTTATTTCACCAATGGCTTCTTTTGCTTCTATGGTAGCAGCAATCCTGAAATAATAACTGTCTTTTTGTGAGGTCTTTAGTCTCATCATATTACTGCAAATTTTTAGTTTCCTCTGAGGAGGAAGATTTCTGAGAGATTTTGTTTGGTTGATCTGGGTTGTTTGCCCTCCCTCATCTCCCAAGAAGGTTGAAGATCAGCTAGAAGTGATGGTCTAAGATTTTTTTTTTATGCTTCCAGGATAACTGCTTGTGTGTATAGTACTATTTAGATGTAAAAGAAAGAAGTTAAATAGCAAGTATAACTTTCAAGCCAGTCTGCTCCAGTACCTATGAGATCAGATCAGTAGTGAGTCACTTTATCAGAAAGGCTCTAGAAACTCAGCTTATGTATGCATCAAATTATCCAGTCATTTCTTTCAATTTCATTGATTGCTGAAACTGTCAATGACCTTGGAAAACTCATTCACACTGGCAGGCTTGTGAAGCCACTCTTCTTGTATTTAGAATTTAATTTTTCACCAGACCAAAGCAGAATAAGAAATTGTAAAATGCTTCTGTAAAACAGTTGAAATTTGAATTAAGTACACAAACCCTATTGATCTTAAGGAACTTTGTATTTTATTTTATATGATTTTTGTTTATCTTTAATACCTTTCTCTTTTTTTTTTTTGGGGTGTGTGATTGGGGAGCACAATGATAGGATTTTTCTCTTCTTTTTAGAGGCTTTCGAAAATGCTTTTGAAATTGATCCAGTACATGGCCAGCTCTTTCAATATTGTTGAATCTTTGGTGACATTTCTGTGCTTTCACTGGTGGTGGTAGAAATAAAATAATTTCCTAGCTTTCTGTTGCTTAAAGAGGAAGAGGGTATCAGTATTTAGTTATAGAAGGGTTGAGCTGTGTTATGTTACTAAAATGTGTTTTGGCAAAGGATGGAAGGGTGACTACCTCAATGTCTTGTGAAACAAAGAGTCTTTCAATCCATTTTTCAAAGTGCTCTTAGTTCCCCTTTCAAGGCAAGTCAAACAATAAAAAGAGTGGGCAAAGAAAATTAATGTGTATCTGCAATACTTTAATTAGAAATAATAATTATAATGGACCCACGGAGCTTCTGAACTCCTATTTTCTTCTTATTGTTGGTTGATTCCACTAAATTTTACCCTCACAGCAAATTATGTTGCTGTTCTGTTACATTTCATGTTTGATTATTGAGAGATAGTGAAGCAATATAAATAGGACTTCTATGTGAAAAAATTAGTACTGTTTTTGAATCAAAACAGTATCCTTTGTTTTAAAGATAGTTGTTTTAGTAGAGGGAATTTATAATAAAAGATTTCACAATAAAAGATTTCACAATAAGGATGCCAAACAAGAATTAAATACTTTAGATGTTAATTGGAGGAGGCTGTGCTTGGAAAGCATGAATTAAATGGTGCCATCCAGCAAATGAAAATGCAGCAAATTGTTCAAAGTGCTTATAGAATAATTTCAACAAATGAAATTATTCTACACGCAGACTTTGCTTCTAATCACAGATTCTCATGCAAATACCTGTTTTATTCTTTATCCTGTGCTCCTTCTAAGCATTCCTTTAGCTCTACCCTAAGAACCCTGTTTCATTGTTGGGATAAGCTAGTTGTGTACAAGTTCTTTCAGTCAGAAGCCTGCTCTTTGTTTTCTGCCAATAAAGTTAAATTGCACCTGCTTTTGCTCCTTGATGCACATCCTTTAAGATAGGATAAATCTCTTTACTCTGAGTCTGTAACTCTAGCACAGACTGTAATTTTACCTTAATTTGCAGTGATTCATGTATTTCACAGTACAGTCCAGAATGATGTAGGGATTCTGACAAAAAGAGGAGAGTGAGCGTCAAACTGTCTTTGCTAAGAAACTTTAAAAGTGAAGTATGACGCTGCAGATATTAAGGTTTATGAGAGTGACAGAGGTTGCTTTAGAGCAGCAGTCTTTAGAAGAGGATTGTGGTTTGATTGTCACAGCTTACTGAAAACAAAGTTAAAGCAATAGTTGATCTAAGAAGTCTGTCTTTTTGTTATGTGTTCAGTAAAACAGGGAAAGTAGCTCAGAGCAAATCTGATCTGTTTCTGGATCTTTTCCTCCAAACCTTGAAGAGAATCCAAACAAAGTGATAGACTTCAAGTTATATGATTACATTCCCTTTTCCTCTTTTTATTGTGTGTGTGTGTGTATATTTTTTGATTTCTTCTGCAAGAAAAGGTTGTTCAAGAGAGTGGATATTGCTGAGAACTTTCTGGGTAAATGTGCTGACATTTCTGAATTTTGAACCCGAGTGTTGATACTGAACATGAATGGACTTGAGTCTTTGGATAAATTTATTCATGTTTTTAAATTTGCTGCTTGGAATGGCATATGTGAAAAGATACTTGGAATCTGAGCTTCATTTTCTTCACTGGCAGCAGTATGCAGAGTAGCTCACATTTTCAGATGGTTCAGTATTGGGATAGAGTAAGAGCTAGCGGAACGTGAGCCAATTTTGCATATTTGAGCAAGGTAGAAAGGAAGAAACACAGTCTTATAAGAAGAAAAGGAATAGCTATGTCATTCCACTCATCTACCTGCGAGCAAAATGTTTCTGAACAAAAGCAATGCCACTCTACATTCATGTATAAAGTGGTTTACCCTCTGAAGAAGAAAACAGAAAGCAAGTTTTAAACCACAGGATATATACAGAGTGTGAAGCTTTCATGATCAAACGTTCTTTATCCATTTTTTTTTTTTTGTGTGGTTTTCAAATATTCCTATCTTATCTGATGAGGGAATCACTCTGTTCTCAGTGTATTTTCTGACCTTCTCATTTTCTGACTAGAATAGACTTTATGGGGACAGGCTGTTGTATTTTGAATAAAAAAAATATATCTGCATATTGGTGGCAAGAAATACATGTGCTGAATAGCTGTAGAATCAAACTTGCAGAATTAAAGAATTAGCAGTGTCTGCCTTGAGGGCTTCTCATTTTGTTTTGCCTGAAACAGAGTGGAGTCTGCACATAGCTGAATGTGTTTGAATGTCATAATAATTTCAGACTACATCAGATATAGTACATAGGAAAAGTGTTATTCTCTGATTATGGTTTAAAAACAGCCTGTTCAAAGAACAAAATTATTAAAAAAAGAAAAAAAAATCATAATTATTTAGAACTCCAAATAGATTTTAATTCACTTGATTTTTATAGACTAGTAGTCTTTAATCTCCACTGCAGAATCTGAAGTGTACCTGTTACATACTCGTGAATTAGTTGTCAATCCCTTGGGCAGTATATTTTAATATCAGTATTATATGGTAGATGATATAAATCTTGTGTACAGTATTATTAGCTTAGGCAGCTGCTGACTTAAAAAGGCCAGTTTAACAAGTCACCACTGTATTATGTTTAATTAGGTACAGTTTATATAATGAGGTGTTCAGTTCTAATGGAAAGACATGCTGTGAGCAGCACATCTGCAGGAATAACTATTACAATCAGCATTGCAGAGACCCATGGAACTGCAAATTAGACTTACTTATCTAGAAATAAATTACATCCCAATGCCTTCATAAAGCTCATTAATTAATTCCACTGGCATAAAGGTCTTTTTCTTAATTTCATGTTCCATTAGCATAATAAACACAATTTGAGTTACAACAGTATGATCAGTTTAATGGATGCTATTTATTTTAGTTTTTTATTTAAAGTCCCGGTAACACAGAATTAACATCAATATGCTGTTTGGTCCTTTATTAAAAATTCCCATAGGATAACCAGCACAGATGTTCAATACAGCATCATATATTTGCTGCATTTTATGACTTCACTAATTAGCCATATGGAAAGGTGTTGCTTGGATTTCTTTATTTTATTTATTTATTTTTTAAATCTGATGAATTATGTGGATAGTTGCAATTGGTTACTATTTGAAGTTGGTCGGGTTACTACAGACTGCTGGAAGCAAATGAGAGTAAGCAAAGTTTTAATGCATAGTGAATAGTACCAATATACTTCATGGTATATTAAAATCAGTTTCATTAATGTGTAGTTCCTGGCATAATTATAATTCTTTAATTTATGCAGACACTGCCTAATCAGAAGGAAATGCTACCAGCTATTTGTTTAGTCACAGCTAGGTTATAGACTACCTTATTGTTCTTCCATTCAGCTTTTCTTGAACCCCACATTTGATGATAAACTGTTAGGAACACTTATGGTAACGTGTATGCTACTTGAACAATGGGTTCCATTGTCCATCCATCTAATACTGGGTACTTTGAATGGTGTCCACATCTACAGCTTGATTTGGTTTTAGCAGACTTAGAAAATGTCTTAACACATTTTGGTTTTACTTTATGTTGCCCAGAATTTTATGTTAAAGTGGGTAACCAAGCTAATTCTGGCATCAGCTTGGTATTTATGTTTACTGAGCCTTGTCTCATACAGTTTTTCCATTTCCCTGTCTTATTTCTCCTCTCTGCACTTAGTATCAATGACTATCACAGCAAATATCTTCTCCTTCAGCCTATATATATGTCTGCAAAACCTTTTAATGTTACATAGAGATTTGGGGTAATACTCATGTGTCATATAAATCCATCATCTGATTTTTCACATAAAAACTGATTTCTGTCATTACTGTGTAATTCACCTCTTTATTTCTCCCTGCCTTTCCAAAATCATCTGAACAGGAGTCATCTGTCTCTGCTAGTGTGATTTCCTTCCATTATGTGATCTCACTACTGTGATTTCCTTCTATTACATGACCTCAATTATGATATCAGAAAGAGCTACACCAGAGCAGATGAGGGCAAGTTGCTTTAATTTCAGTGTGTATGTCTATGGGTATACATACACACACAGAAGTATATAATTCTCAAGGGTTATACGAAAGCATTTTGTTTAAAATAATTCTGTGTAGCTCATTGCATTTTGAATACTTCCAACCTGGCACATGCACATACCCTTGGGATTTTTAGTTTGAGCTTGGGTTTTGTTTTTAACAATTCCTTTTCAAATGTCTAATGGCTGGATTGTTTTACAGCATTTAAGCATGTAACTAATTTTAAGAATGAAGTGCCTTTAACCTTGAAATTTAGGTTTGTATCATAAATAGAAATTGTCTAGCAATGTATAGCAGAAGTAGCCTTTAGCATAATCCCTTGTCAGTAACTGAGCTGTAGGAACCACAAAGCAGTGAAGTTGTGTGATCAGACTAATGTCTCTTTCTTTGTAAATTCTGTGTAGTGCAGATGTTTGAATGAAATTTTGAAAATGAATCACTGTTTTTGGAAGTCTCAGTGTTATTAGTCCTAAGACACACATGCCAGAAAAAAAATTATTTCCCGCTGAAGGACAAAGCTACCATTATTGCACAGCTGCATTGTGAATATCATATTTTCATGCAGCACATAGCCACAACATGTGAAGATGAAAGAGAAGTTGCAATAGGGGGGTTATTCTGTCCCACATGTAAGGAATGGTGACTGAAAAGCATGCGCATTTTCAAATTCTTACATTGATTCTTGTTATGTGGGTCAGGATGGAAACACATTACAGATTTTTCAACAACAAAAACAAGCTGGACAAATAATATGAAGTCTTAGCCTTTTGCAGGTGGTTGGGCTTGTTGTGGTTAGGTATATAATCATGTCAAATTTTTCTTTAGCAGTCTGAAATGAACCCTGTTCCAGTTATGTGGTCATGTGTAGCAGTTTTGCTTAGATGGCAGTGAGCTGCTTGAGGGGATGTACTGAGTGCATCTGGGACAGAGGGAGAGGCAGTACCTTTTGTAAAGCAGTGTCAGAATGGTTCAGGTGATGGTAGCACTTATGGGAGCTCTTACTGGATTGGAGTAGGAATGAAGGAGTGAGTTGAGCAGTATGAGTCCATAGGGACCCTAAAGCCACCTATAGAGCTTCATGCTGATTCTTTTTTGCTTGCTATACCTCACTCTGAGAACTTACATTTACCTTCTGTTGTTAGCCTGTGTGATTAGCTTATGTTACAAGTACAACATTGCCTTTTGGTTTTGCAGGCAAACATACCCTAGGAAGTTTTACCCTCAGTAAGAGGATAAACCCCCATTGTTTTATAGCAAGTTGTGCAGGGCTGTTTCTATGTTTGCCCATAATTCCAAATTCACCTACAAAACTATGTTCATAATGACAAATAACTGGCATAGAAGATTTTGGAGAACCTTCAGCCTGCCCTTCCCCTAACTTCAGAACACTTAGATATCAGCCTGTACGAAGTTGAGTGCTTTGAGTTGTCTGGCAGTGCACTCTGTATGTGACACTTTTTCTTTTTTTTCCCCCCTCTCCTCTGCTGTCTTTGTCACAGACATCAGTGTCCTATCTCCACTTCAACCAAGAACTTTGCACTGTGCAGTTTAACAGACTGTAGTCGGCTTTGCAGGGTTTAGTGCAGGGCCTTGACTGAAATACACCTAGTAATTTTCTTTGATTTGTTTGTTTCAGATTAACAGAGAAGTCTTGGAATCAGGGAGAACAGGTTCATTCTTTTGATTCTTACTCACTTAATGGCTCCTTCTCTACACCAATTGTGACTGAGTTTTCTTGCTACTGGGAGGATGGAGAAGGAAAGGACAGCACTCAGGAAAGAGGTAATGTTTTCTTAAATGTGTCCTGAGATATGTATTGTGAAGAGGTAATTTTTCTTTGAATGCCAGAGCTGATGTTATACTGCTGCGCTGCCTATCACCCTCTGTGGGGAGATATTCTGGTGAAGGGCTGACACAAAAGAATGGGGAGAAAATACAGCACAACACAACAGTTGTTACACATGGATTTAGTTGTCTTTTGAATGTTGCTTGTTGTCTGATTCAGGTAGAAGATAAACACGCACCTTTTAATTTTAAGCTCAGTGTGTGTAGCCACAGTTTAGGATGGAACATCCTGCTGTTGGGGAGCACAGAAAAGCATGGCAACAATTATCGTTTCATGGGTGTGACTGGTCTTGGGAAAATTTGGCTAGGGAGGAGGCAAATTGATGTTGGCTCCAACTGGAGCCAAATCATGCAAAAATACATTTGAGATAGAAGAAAACATCTTTGCCATGTAGACCTAAATGTCACCTAAATTCAAATGGAACCCTACTGTGATGCGTGGCTAGAGAAGCTCCAACAAGAATAACTGAGTTTCTCAAATCTCTCAGCTATTGCTTGAGCCTTCCTATCTCATTGGTATCCTAATAATAAGAGACAGGAGATTTCTTGTTTCTTTAAAACAATATGAGGAGTTAAAATGGAATTGAAATGCTTTGAAATGGAGCTGTAATACAGACATTGACCAGATGTCAGGTTGGTACAACTGAGTAAAATGTTAATACAGTCAAACATATTTCTAAAAGCCATCCAATGCATGTTATTTCTACAGGATATTACAACTATTTTATTTGTAGCTTAGTGATAAATATTTCAAGAGCAGAAATATTATTTTAAAGGCTTGTAGGACTACAGGTGTCACTTTTCCTAATAGAATCTTATTTCCTTTAGTAGTTTACATCAGTGGTCCTGCAAGTATCCATAGAAATGTATGTATTACTTTCTGTTTATGAGTGCTATTTATAGTCTGTGCTTTGCATGGTCTTTCTGAAGCAATACCAAGTACCGTGCTCAGGCCTTAGACTTCAGACCATTAAATGTAGCTTTCTGGTTGTAGATTTTCTTCCACAGATGTTGCTTAAAATATTGAATAACTTAAAAAAAAAAAATATAAAATCATCTTGCAGAAATGCATAGAGAAACAGAACAGTTACATTAATGCTTGATCCACAGGCCTTGTCACCTTTTATATTTTGTTTAAGCAGCCTCTTAATTAAGAATAGAAACTTAGATTGAACATTAGTTGAAAACAGCACCTTATAAGCAAAGGATCTGTAGAAATTTGATACATATAACTGGAATCAACTTCTTTAGGAAGTTGCTTTGTTCTTGTCATAATGCTTGAAGGTAATGGACAAGTAAAGTAGAATGGCTACATGTGTCATGCTTTGAATGAAGAAGACTGACTAAAAGCCATTAGTGTCCAGAAAAGAAAGACAAAGGCAGAAATTATATTGCTTCCAGATGAATCCTAACTGTTCCCCAAACTCTGTGTAAGTGTGACAGGCAAAAGGCAAGGCCATTAACCACAAGGTCAGATAGTGCAATTATAGCCATTTTTTCTTGATTGAAAAGGCACTGGAAGATTCTCTAGAATGCTGGTGTTATGGAATCTACAAAATACTTTAAAGAACTGATTTAATGGCTTGATGGTCTAAGTGACAATTCTAGCTGTCATACTAAAAGGGAAAGTTAGCTTTCAATGCTTCTTATGGTAGAAGTGCTGGAAGACCTGCATTTTCAGAAAACTTTTAATTCTTTTTCTGTTGTTTCTTCAGTATTTTCTCATACAGTTAAAGTGTAAGCCTTTAAACTCCATACCATTACTACTATTTTTATATTAATTTCATGTCAGTCTTCATAGGTTCTTTATTCATGAAGAACTTTTTGCCAGTAGAATTCTATCGCCATTTTATCCTTATTATTTAAAAAAACTCAATAGTTTGTAAATTCTCCCTTGCCCTAGCTATAGATTTTTGAATCAGTTTCATCATATTTACTATCCATGTAATTAAGGTGGATTTCAAAATAGTGCACTAACAACATCAAATACTAAGTAAAAACCAGATACTTGAATATATGCAACATGGGAAACTCCATTGTAGACCATTTGAGAAAAGAAAACAAACGCTTGTCTTCCATCAGGGGATTTTGTACTGAAAACTGTGACCTTGTTGGTTTGGGGTTTTTTGACATTTAATGGCTTCCACTTCACAGCCACTAAAGAAGTCTATTTGTGTAAAGTATATTTGTATCTGTATAAAGTCAGTTTAGTAGGAGACATGCCTATCTATGTGAATTTGCCAGTCTTGAAATTCTGGTTAGGTTATTACTAAAACTTAGGATAGAGCAAGCTAACCAATCTAAGTTGATCCAGCCAGAGATGTTCACATATTTCTGGTCTTATGATTAACATGAGACATCATTTGCTCTCAAGCCGTTTGTCAGTTTGTTCTACTGTCACTACTTTTTGTTCTTTCCTCCTGTCAGAAAATCCACATGAACAATAACTGAAAGATCATTGTGTTAGTATAATAAATACTACAATGGATCATTGGTTGGGCTGACTTATCTGCTGCTTGAAGCTTGAATGAATGTCTACAAGTTGCAGTAAATCAGTTTCTTTGTAATGGAGCAACCCCCAAATACTGCATAACAAGAGCCATTGAGCTAGAGGCATTACAGCTCTAATTCTTGTATCCTTGGGCTCTCAGTGAATGTTGGATACCACTTGCAGTTTTAGATGAGAAATTGAACTGGCTACAATAATAAGTGGTCTAGTTAGTGCTGGGTGCAAAATCACTATTTGTACCAAACAAATGGTGTTTTCCTGTAAGAGAAGGAGCTGTTACTGTTTTAGATTAAAACCTTTCATTTTCTCATTTTGGTTGCACACATTTTTCTCTACATCTATGGGAGTACAGTTCAGAGGAAAGTGGAGCAGATATGCAGTCAGGAGGCAATATTTTGTCATTTGACTTAGTGCAAGGAGAATCAGATGATGTTTTAAGGTTTGTGTTGTGTAAGAAGGTAGGTAAAATCATATAATGATGCCTCTTAGCCTTGAAATCAATTAACCTATGCACTTTTTTTTTTAAAATGGGTGAGTTTTCTGAGACTTCTTTTCCACTTCATTATATTAATGTCAACATTCTTAGTTAATAATAGTTAATTATTTTGGTCTGTAGAGATGACACATTCAGGACCAGAATAGGGGAAAAAATGCTAATGCTGTGTTCACTGAAGTAGCCCTCCTAACTTTTTTTTGCATATAGCAGTGAAATGTATTGGGGTGAATTATGTTGGTAGCATGTGCAAACACCCTTTTTGAAGTAAGAAAGCTACCCTTTCTGCCACTCCTAAGTAACATAGCTATTTCTTTTTTCACCCTGTGTTAAAGATGTGACTTCTCCACTGTTCATAGACTTTGTCATGAAAAATATCAGTGTCTGCTGTTCCCTTTATGCCTAGATATTACACAACTGTCAAAGAAAAAAAATTACATTCTTCCTTTCCCTTAATATTTACCAACTTAAGAGATTTTGTTGTCAGTCTGGCAATCTTGAAAGGAAATAAATGATTACATAGTACGGAACTTTCAGATGAAAGACTCATATTGTCTTCCGTTTTATTTCTTAGGCCATTTTCCATCAGGGAGTGAAAGAAAGTGCTAGTGCCCAATGTGTTGGAAGCTCGACTGATTTTCAGTTATGTTTTGCCTTTTTTTCTTTGCTGTTATTTATCCTAAATAAATGTATGACTTGTCCTGAAGCATTTATCAGTCAAATATGACATTGTAATCAATTTAATTACTTTTTAAGCCAAAGTGAATGTCACATGGCAACTGAGGGCACTTGGCACCTTACAGGATTTAGCCCATAATGAAAGTTGATATTTGCTGAATAAACATTTTAGAATGGTTTTGAAGAATTATTAGATTTCTTTATGAAGTTTTGCTTAAGTTGGTGGAAAAGCATGGTGACACAGAATCATAGAATTGTTGTGCTTGGAAAAGGCCTTTAAGACCAACTGTCCACCTAACACTACCATGGCCGTTAAACCATGTCTACACATATTTTTTTAACAGCTCCAGGGATGGTGACTCCACCACTTACCCGGGGAACTGGTTCCAGTGCCTGAATGCTTTCACAAAAATAAATTTTCTACCAATCTAAACCTCCCCTGGCACAATCTGAGGCCATATCCTCTCATATCACTTGATACTAATGAGAAGAGACTGATCCCCATGTCACTACAACCTCATTACAGGTGGTTCTAGAGAACAGTGAGGTCTTCCCTCAGCCTCCTCTTCTGAAGACCAGTCCTTCAGACCAGCTTTTTTGCCCTTCTCTGGACCTGTTCCAGCACCTCAATATCCTCCTTGTAGTGAGGGCCCAAAACTGAACACAGTATTTGAGGTGCGGTCTCACCAGTGCTGAGTTCAGGGGCAAGATCACTTCTGAACTCCTGCTGGCCACACTATTCCCGATAGAGGCCAAGATGCTGTTGGCCTTCTTGGTCACCTGGGCACACTGCTGGCTTAGGTTCAGCTGGCTGTCAACCAGCATCCCAAGGTCCTTTTCTGCTGGACAGCTTTCTAGCCACACTTCCCCAAACCTGTTGCATGGGGTTGTTGTGACCCAAGTGCAGGGCCTGGCATCTGGCCCTGTTAAATCTCATACAACTGGCCTTGGCCCATCAATTCAGCCTGTCCAGGTCCCTTTGTAGAGCCTTCCTACCCTCAAGCAGATCAACATTCCCTCCCAGCTTAGTGTCATCTGCAGAATTCCTGAGGATGCACTCAATCACTGATTAAAGAGAGATGTAATTAAAGAGAACTGTCCCCAGAACTGAGCCCTGGGGAACAGCACTTGTGACCAGCTGCCAACTCTATTCAGCACCACTCTTTGGGCCCAGACATCCAGCCAGTTTTTAAACCAGTGAAGTGTCCACCCATCCAAGTAATGAGCAGCCAGTTTCTCCAGGAGGAGAGTGCCAAAGGCTTTACTGAAGTCTAGGTAAACAACATCCACTGAGTGAGTCACTCTGTTTCAGGAGATCAGGTTTGTCAAGCAAGACCTTCCCTACATGAACCCATGCTGACTGGGCCTGATCCCCTGGTTGTCCTGCACATGCTGTGTGATGGCACTTCAAGATTATCTGAGGTCAGACTGACAAGTCTGTAGTTCCCTTGATCCTCCTTCTGTCCCTGGAGTAGTGTTTGCCAATCTTAAGTCAGCTGAGGCCTCCATAATTAGTCAGGACTGCTGGTAAATGATGGAAAGCAGCTTGGTGAACACTTCTGCCAGCTCTCTGAGTCCCCTTGGGTTGTGGTGGGTTGAAAATTCCCCCTAGTGCCATCTGGTCCCATAGGCTTGTGTATGTCTAAGTGGTGCAGCAGGTCATTAACCATCTCCCCTTGTATTATGGGGGCTTCATTCTGCTCCCCATCCCTATCTTCTGTCTCAGAGGGCCAGTTTTGCAGCAAACAACTGGTTCTGACAAGAGGCATCTTATTTCATAGATTTGGATGCCTGCACTGGGCAATAATGTACTGCAAGATGTATTTTAGAAAATGCTTTAATGACAGTTTATCATTTGGAAAGCACTCCAAGCCCATGTATATTTCATCCAGAAAACAAGCCTGCAGGTTTCAGTGTGTTTCTCATTTTCACTCTCACGTGACACCTTAACTTGTTACTACTTGATTATAATTAGATACTTGATTTTCATCAACAGTAATTTCTAAATGAAGTACTTTATGTTTTTAAAAGTAGGCTTTGCTTAATACTATATAATTTCAGCCAAACACATGAACTTCTTTGCCTCAGTTTACTTATTCATAGTATATGTAATTCATCCACTTTAAATATGATATCCAGCATAAAAAAAGTCTGTGTAGCCTTTTAAGTGCCAATGGATTTCAGCAGCAGTGAACTTATCGCCCATATTATGATACATTGAGCTCTGAAATCCTAAATTAAACTCATGTTTTAGACCTTAAAAAAATCCCACTGTATCTGTTCTAAGATCTTCTCTTTTTTCATATTAGCATAGCGTGCCTCCTTTTTTCATCTTATTGTACAATTCTAATTTCACAGTCACGTGTTTGGCTGAGTTTCTAACCTCTGAAGAACATAATCAAAGCTTAGTCTGTGCAGAGAGGGTCTTTTGATTCTCTTCCTTTTTCTGGCTTTAAGAGGATATTGCCTGTGTAAGCAAAATCAATGTTAAATGCGGCTAGAAGTGTCTGGGAGTTAACAAAAAGGGTTCTGCCACACAAATGTCCTGGGGAAACTTGTAAACTACTTACATAAACTTCAGGTTTTGGTTAGAATGCTGTAGTCTGATAGTGGAGTCTGGCAGCACCTGAATCTGTGCAGGTATTCAGAAGGCTGTGTTTCATTGAACCATGAACTGTAAAGTATTGCTGGAAAATTATTACTGAAAAATTGCTTGCATAATCTGTGTATATAAAATATATGCATCCTGACTAGTTTTCTATTCATGTACTGAAGATGAGGTGCTTGTAAGGACACTAGTGAAAAGATCACTCGGGATTATAAAGAAAAAACATAGAAATCATATTAAAGGATGCTTGGTGAGGGAATGAATTATTTTAACTGGAAAGCTCTGAGGAAGGAAATTCCTTGTGCAGCCTGCCATGGGCAAGTAACTGATTGGGAGGGCAAAAGGGGAAAAACATGTTTCAAAAAATGAGTGTGAACTGTTAGAGCAAACTGTCAGAAGTCTGTATCAGAGCAAGAACTGACCTGTGAGACCTGAACCCAGAAATAAGTTCAGGAAATGGAAGCAGTTATTGATTTTTAATGTCTGTGTGTGTGTTTATGGGTGTTTATATATGTACAGTTATATGAGGATCTTCTGCTCTCACAAAATGAACTGTATGGGAAAACCTTGTCAAAACCTTCATGCTTGCTGGTTTTGCTGTTACATGTGAATGAGTAACCTCAAAACTGGGGAAGATGTGGATGTACAGGAAGTCAGTGTGCATGCTTTAGGGGAGTCTGGTACTCTAGCATGACGAGAACAGAAGTTCTGAGTGGTGCTGTTCGTAGAGGGTAATAGAGGAAGGGACAGAGTGATGAACACTTTCCATGAAGCAGGACAGAAAGGAGGCCTCTTCTCACAAACTTGAAATGCTTGACCCCAGCAAACCTGTCTAGGGAGTGTTCAGCAAGTGGAGGTCTACACAATTCTAAGTATTATAAGTTTTGAATGAGGTTGAAAGATTTGCCTTGCATGGTCAGTAGGTACTGATGGCCCAAGATGTGTGATTTAATTTTTTTAAAGCCACTTTTTCTGTGGGCAATGGCTTATTTCACTAGCAATAATATCTCGTAGAGATGACTGTGTTGGATTTTTCACAGACGTGCCTGCTTGGTACACAGAACATTTTCCTTTTCTCGGAGACCATTGTGATACACTCATGTAGAATTTTATTTCTGTATTTGCAGATTCAGAGAGCTGAGCATGGATCCCAGCACGGAGTAGAACAGATTTGATATTTCCTAAGACAAGTCAGTGGGCAGTCATGATAGGACTAAATTCAAAACATTCTGTCTTACCCCAGCAATGTACCTTTCCTGGCAGCTTAGTTGGCACTGCACCTGTTTGAAAAACACATATTCTTTTGGGTTATTGAAAGGCTGTGTTTCAAGTTGTGGAACTTGTTACGGGACTGATATGTATGTAGATCTTAAAAGATGTACTTTCTGAAATCCATCATTATAATGTTTGCAGGAGTGCCCACAGAGCAGTTGAAACAGATTGGTGTACTGTTCTTTGTGGGTTGTTTTTTTTTTTGTGTGTGTGTGTGTGTGGTTTTTATTATTGTTGTTTTTTGTTTGGTTGTTTTGTTTTGGATTTAGTTTTCCTGAATGGGAGAATAGAATAGAATAGACGAGGTTGGAAGAGACCTTCAAAATCATCATGTCCAACCTATTATCCAACCCATCCAGTCAACTAAATCATGCAACCAAGCACCCTATCAAGTCTCCTCCAAACACCTCCAATGATGGTGACTCCACCACCTCCCTGGGCAGCCCATTCCAATGGGCAATCACTCTCTCTGTGTAGAATTTCTTTCTAACCTCCAGCCTAAACCTCCCCTGGCACAGCTTGAGACTGTGTCCTCTCGTTCTGTTGCTGGTTGCCTGGGAGAAGAGACCAACCTCCACCTGTCCACAACCTCCCTTCAGGTAGTTGTAGAGAGCAATAAGGTCTCCCCTGGAGAAATTCATACAGGTAGAAATCTTAGAGTACTTCAAATTTTCACTTCAGTTTTTGTGTTTTGGGAGAAAGGAAGAGAAAACCAAACACATCCTATACAGGTGTACTTGGATATAATATATA
Organism: Melanerpes formicivorus; assembly: GCF_026170545.1. Lineage (NCBI taxonomy): Eukaryota > Metazoa > Chordata > Aves > Piciformes > Picidae > Melanerpes > Melanerpes formicivorus. The sequence goes on along the minus strand of NW_027142359.1, from coordinate 16,996,331 downwards.
TTGAGCAGTGACCAAGGTGGCAGAGTTTGAAAATCAGATTTCTGAGAATGCTTGAGCCTTGTCTGATTCTCATCCTGAAGCCTGTTAGTAGTTCCTACAATGAGAGCCCAGTTAAATTAACACTGAAAGCTTTTGAAAATTAAGCAATTTATTTTCTGAGCCCTGATTGGACAGCTGACCTGGCTCTTGTTAGAAAATTTAAAATCAGTGTAATTTTCTTAATCTCCCAAACTTGTTGAACACTTGCCCGTTCCTTCATTTCCTGTGCAAATCCTGCTGCCTGCCTGTTGGAAACTATGCGTGTTTGTGCTGTTTAGAAAAAGATGGTGCCAGTAGTGTGCTATTCTTACTGGAATGATTGTTGAAAAGAGCCTAAATGCTATCAAAGATGGTCAGCTGCCATACTACTGAATTACTTTCTTAGATACATTTCTAAAAATATCTTCCAGCATCCCAGAAATGAAGAATTTAAAGAAAGTATGAATTACTATATAATACATTATTCTACAGCAAAATCTTACTATTCAAAGTAAACTATTTCAGAGGGAGAAAATTAGTGTTTTGCTGACCCTGTGTGTTTAAAGGAGAATTATGCATAGTGCTTTTGGGTTTTTTTCTGGCCAGGTTCACATAGCTACCCAAGTATTGTAAATGTTACAACAGACTGGAGGGGTTTTTTTATGCAAAAGCTACACAATGACATTTATCCTTTTACTCTGCCCCTTTCTCGGGACTGTTCCTGTTTAGGATACTGTGTTCAGAAATATTAAAGACTTCTTATGTAAGCATTTAAATAGTTTATTAGTTTGGCTATGAAGCAGAAAAGGATGACTCTAGCTAACAAATACAGCTGCTTCTTGGGCTGACTGGTTAATTTCAGCAGTGCTAGTTTCAATAGGTGTCAGTAAATTCTGCCAGATTTAAAGTGCTGTTTTGTTCAGCTAAGGCTTGTCCCTGGTGAATTGCTGAGATTGAGGTTTCAGGGCCTTTTATGCTGTACTTATGGTTCATCTAGTTTGGCTGTTTTCAGAACAAGCTAAAGGTATTGTAATCAAAGTGGAAAATGTGAGCTCACAGAACTTTGTGTAGGAAACAGCTCTCCCTTAATCCAGATAAGTACATGAGAATTGATAGCAGTGGCACATCTTATCTTATCTGAGACTTGACTCTTGCAGGCACTTACGTACCCTCATAAAATGTTCATATTCCAATTGACATTGCGATGTAAGTGTCTCTTTGCAGGATCTAGGTCTTACTGTAATTGTTGAAGTTATTGTTCTCTGCATAAATATTCCACCTGTGTTTTCAGGTGTGCCAATCTCTCAGCCTAGCTGGCTGCATGTAGCAGTAAGTTCCACAAAATGTTTGTTTATTTAACTTGGAAAATACTGCTTAACAGTTTTAAAACTTCTGCCATTTCGCTGGTAAAGTTCAGGCTGAGTTTTACATAGAAGGGTGCCTAAGAGTACTTTGCTATAAATAACGTGGATGCAGTGTAAAGGAAGTGTCATCCACTCTTATTTAACACAACATTGATTTGGAAACTGCTTCACAAATACATGTTTTTCCTCTAATGTGCTAGATTTCCCCTTTTCTTAAAAAAATATTTTTACTGAATGAAATGAGATTTGAAAAGTTGCACTCACTAGTAAAGATTGAAATTTGTGATCAATATTACAGACTACATGTAAGTTTTCCAGTTATGGAAGTTTCCATGTTAACCATGCATGCTCTGACTTGAGCTTGGATACACATAGCTGAGTTTACACAGAATATGACATAGATTGCTTTAATGCAGAATTTTCTTTTAATAGAGAAATGATCTGTTATTTAATTCTGTCATTAGATGGGTGGGCAAACAAGTAACTGCATCCATAAAGCAAAAACATGAACTGGCAGCACTGCAGTGGAAACTTCAGGCTTGGTTTCTCCTAACTCATGGTAAATGTAAGATAATGTAATCCTTAGTAATGTGGCAACAGTGGGGGAATTAGCACAAAGAAGATGTAGTGCTGCAGTATTCCACTCCAGCTCACTGCAACCATTTGTTCACTTGTCCATATCGGAATTGTAAATTCTCACACATTGACCATTAGTCTAGTGCGGGGTATGTCCTGCAATCCTGAGATACACAGTGGTGTAAAGAGGAAGAAGCAGATTTCCTTCTGCCTCCAAAGTTTGCATTTGTTTATTTGTGGCCTTTCTATGTCTGACCTTTAAAAATATATGCTTCCTCATTTTGGATACTAGCCCCAAATTCTTCGGTTGCAGGGTTATGGGCATATGATTTACACACTCTGTGGAATTTTGTGACTCAGGTGTTCATAAAAATTATGCAGTATTGCATATCCATGTGTAAACTGTCTACATTTTGAGTCTAACTGATACACAAATCTTCAGCGAGTGGGTTGTAGAACTCCCTGTCATTTATTATGATGGCTAATGGCTTTTTAAATATTCCATTTTCTGCAGGTTTTCATTAAGCAGTGCATGTGAAGTGCTTCAACTTGACTTTGAAGCACATTCAGTATCAGAGGGAAAGATCAGGCCTTTCATCTCTAAACTACAGATCAATTACCTTTCTAAACACTTACCTCATAATTTTCCATTAAATAAAAAGAAAAGAAAGGGTACCCCAATCAACTGTATTTAAACAAGAAAAATGAAAATAGTTAGGAAAAATGGAGGCATCACCTAAGATAAGGTACAAGGGAACATGGACCTGCTATTGTAGGATTAGATACAGGTGCACAGTAGTTGTATACAGAGTAAAAGAGGAAGTAGAAAATGTCTTAATTTCTTGACACAAGAATATAGCTAGCCTGCTAATCAATTAAATAGGTGGCAACTTTTAAGTTGAGCACCACTGCTGAGTTGTCAGAGCAAGTGACTTTATCATCAGCCGATTTTGATTATGCTTAGGATGAAATAACCTCTTGTTTCAGAAAACAGTCTCTAATATCCTATGTGAAGGTCGGTCTCATAGATTTTATTCCTTAATATTCTAGCTGACATTCCCATTTTCTGAAGTATGAGTCTTTAGATACATAAGTCTTAGATATTGTAGTATCAAGAATGCTACTATGTGCAGCATTGCAATTAGGTAGAGAAAATCTTCCTATGTTACACATGTGACTGGTAAACTAAATCTTCCAAATTGTTTTGTTTCTTTGTTTAGTGCAGTCTAGTTCTAAATATGAGTCCTTTTCTATTCAGCACTGTAAGACTTAAAAAATGTTATTTAATAGAAATTGCTTTGGAGTTCAGTCTAGATAATAAAACACTGGCATTCTCTTACACAGGTGTTGGCTGTGTAGGTTCAGCTTACAAGTTATTTTTCTTTTCTCTTGAAGTGATGTGACATTGAGTTATTATTTTAGAAAGGAAGAAGTGAAACTATTACTTTATTCTTTTATATTCCAACAGTACTAAACATGCTAGTTTAAAAACACAAGAATCTCCATCTTTGAAACTAACAAAATAGTCAAATGCAGAAGCTATTCAAAATTGTCTTTTAATAAAAGTTTAAAGTCTTCAAAATATATTTGCCCCTCGAGCAAACTTTTTTCATTTAATATTGTGTCTGTTAATTAGTGCTTCAAATTTGCAAATTCTTTATTGGTTTATATCAATGTAATACCCAAAGCTCATCTCATTGCCAGATTTGAATGAAATATGATCCTGTTTATTCTATTAAAATGAAGGCTTGAAATTGTTACCCAAATGCCACAGGAATTCTTGCCATTTTCTCATCAAATTCCTCATCACATTTTTTGTTAAAGTCACATTGTTTTAGATTTTGAGCCTTGGCATTTAAATGAAGTTCAGTATGCCCCACTGGAGAAAACATCTGCAGGGACATATTATGTACAATATCCATTCTAATCAAGCAGGAGTGTACTGTGTGACTGAATGAGAAGCTTGTTCTTCCTCCACTTAGATTTACCCTGATGTGGCTATTGAGTCAATCTGTGAGAAGAAACGTTTAGAAAATTAAACTAGCAGAACAGGAAGGACTTTTTTAATACTCAGAACAAATGCCTCCAGTTGCACAATATTAATTTAAGAATGACAATTTTTCAAGGAACTTGAAGGAGTTTGGTGCCAAATTCGCTCAGGAATTCAATGGGGCTTGGGAATCAGAGCCCACATGGTGCCTTGGCAAATCTCTCTGAGTGATTAGTATTAAGGATTTTCTTTGAATATAAAATCATGGGTTACAGAAACTGAAGGGAGTAGACAGGTGTTGGGTAAGAAAGAAAAGAAAGAAGGAAAAGAAAGAAAGAAATAAATCTGTTCTGTAATACTATAACATATATTAAAAAGTTGCAGAAATTCTATAAGTTTGAGGTTAGTTATCAGTAGAGATGACCTGGAACAGTCCCTTTTCTTTTTGATGTAGCTGTCTTACACACGAAGTTTCTGCCACACTACTAGTTGGTGAGCAAAAAAAATAGAGCAAGCCCTTCTACAGCAGCAATGGTGTTTTGGGTACCTGCACCTTTTTCCTAACATGGAATTCAGACCAAGAAACTCCCAATCTCTTTAAAATGTATTTATAGTGACAGAGCCCTCTGCCATCCTTTGAAAGGCTTATTTTCACTGGCAGAGCATCTGCCTGTAACACCTCTTCTGCTGCAGAGGTGTGAATGAGAGCTGTGGATAAGAGCTTTTCGACTACTTTATTTTATTTAAAGAGTAGAAAAGAAGTGAAGTGGAGGTGAGTGGGTCACTCCAGATAATCACTGGAATTCATCTGTGTTTAGCACAATAGTCCTTGAGGATCACGTCAAGAACACCAGAACCAATTTTTGTGCCCTCTAATAGAGGAAGGACATTGATAAACAGGGATAAGTTCACCAGACAGCTAGCAAGATAGAGCTAGGCTGTTGACAGTGTTGCATAGTGAGAGGACATGCTGGGTATAAGAGAAAACTGTTTCCTTTTGAGGGCTGTTGGGCATTGCAACAGAGATACAGAGAGACCATGATGCCCTCTTTAACATGGTCTCACTTCAGAGCTGTCCCTGCTTTGAGCAGGAGTTTGGGCTGGAAACTCCTGAGGTCTCCTCCAATCTAAATTTTCCTATGATACAACTGGATTTGTAGAGAAAGTTCTGGGCTTCTATTTGAAAATCTTCTCCACCCCTTTCTTGTCCTTATCCTATCCATTTCTCCCAGATTATATTTTTTTAGACTTAGATTAATGGGTTTTTCCAGTGGTGAAGTAGTGCTATAATTCCAGTGGTGTAGTTCCTTTCAAAACTAATTCTGGAAGAAGTGATTAGCAATTAAAAAAAAATCCCCAAACCTAGCAAAAAAACCCACAAGAAACCAGGAAGTACAATCAGGAAAACTTGTCCAATATAGTTACCAGGTAGAGGTAATTCAATTTTTAGGGTACAGAGAAAAAAAGATAGTGATAATGAGACAGTAAATTTGTAGTAGAGTTCCATGTGTAACATTGTTTATAAAATACGCTTATCTGAGAAAAGCAGACACATTTAAGCTTATAAACATATGATTAACTCAGGCAGTGTAGTTCTAAACTTCTCAGGTCTGCTTTCTTCAGGTTTGATGAGACAAGAGAATTGCACATTCAATTTAGAATTCAGCAAACCTGTATGCCAAAGAGAAAAGGTGTTGCTGAAAATATTGTGATTGATCTCTTGCATTGGACAACCAGAAAGTATTCATGTAATGTTAACAGCTGATCCTAACTATCAAAGCACTCCTGCAGTAAACAGTCTCTCAGAAATTAGATAGGAATGGGGTATATCAAAGTCTGGTGCAGTGAGTGCTCTGTGCTAACAGAAAAGAGGGCTCATGCACTCTATAGCTAGCTTCATTAAAAAATGGTCATTTTAAGCACAAATTAGAATAGAATAGACCAGACCAGATCAGACCAGACCAGGTTGGAAGAGACCTTTGAGATTACCAAATCCAACATATCATCCAACACTATCTGATCAACTATATCATGGCACCCAGTGCCCCATCTAGTCTCTTCCTAAATACCTCCAGTGATGGTGACTCCACCACCTCCCTGGGCAGCCCATTCCAATGGCCAATCTCTCTGTCTGTGAAGAACTTCCTAACATCCAGCCTAAACCTCCCCTGGTGCAGCTAGAGTCTGTCTGTGTCCTCTTGTTCTGTTGGTGGTTGCATGGGAGAAGAGACAAACCCTCATTTGGCTACAACCTCCCTTCAGGTAGTTGTAGAGAGCCATAAGGCCTCCCCTGAGCCTCCTCTTCTCCAGGCTAAGCAATCCCAGCTCCCTCAGCCTCTCCCCATAGGGCTTGTGCTCCAGACCCCTCACCAGCTTTGTCACCCTCCTCTGGACACATTCCAGCAACTCAACATCTAATCCTTTTGCTTGTGATCTGAAAGAATTGAGACACTCTAACTGCTTTTACCACATTGTGTGAAGGAAGATAACAGTGTTTGGGTTTTTTTTTTAAAAAAGACTATTCCATACCTCACCATAAAACATTACATTTGATTTCTTTCATATTTTACATATCACTATATTGGGTAAAAATAAAAAAAAAAAAGTGTGGGTTATTCTGTCACAAGTTAGACAAGTTCTACAGAAGGAGAGAAAAAGTTGATCAGAAGTTAGTTATTTTCCATTCTTGCCCTGCATGACTGTGAAGGGCAAGTTTTGATCTGTGGAGGTTGCAGTGTTAGTAGATTTTAAAGAGAAGTGTGAAGCACAGCAAAACAAGTCTGTGAGTATTTTGGTTGTAGTGGCACAAACAGGAGGAGAAGCATGAACTGTGGGTGTGGAACACTTCAGCTCACTTCTGCTTGCAGGAGGGAAGTTGGCTGATGACATGGTAAGTGAATAAATACATACAGCTAGACTGGATTGTTTCTTTTTTTCATAACGTTTCAGTCTTTGCTGTATACTTCAACAGTACCATGAAAAATGTAGTGCTAAAATACAATCAGATTCTTTATTTATGCAAAGATTAATTTCTGAACTGCTTCTTCAGCAAACAGCTTCTTCAGCTGGTCTCTGAATTTCAGTGTCAGATTCTTTCTAGCTCAAGTGTAATTATCACTATTAAAAGTTTCAATAGGTCTAACTGCTTTCAGTTATGGCTAGGTAATCTCCTTATCTTTTGTAAGTACAATTCAGGAAATTCTTTTCCTCTTGGAATGATTTTATTTTGGTTTTCATTTGCATTATAAAACTAATTATTCACAGTGCATGTGTTGAGTCTGTCTTGTTTTCCTTTAGCTGCTGTGTCTGCAATGCTTACATGAATAATAACAGTACAATAATGGTTATTTATTTATTTTGGTCACTAAAGCTAATAGATATGATTCTGAAGATACAAATTTATATGTAAGAAGCTGACTTATTGATGAAGCAGTCATCATTTTAACAGGCAGAGTACATATTCAAAACAGAAAGCTGCTAATACCACAGAGATAAAAGGATAATTTGCAGTAATTTATGAAGCTAATTAATCAAATGAACCGAGTATATTAACCAGTTGGTGATATTCTGCTGGGCAGGAACTAAAACAGTTAGAAACTTCTTCAGACTTTCATTTTTATTACTGTGACATACTTTAACTTATATTGCAAATTTCCTGCAGAGATAACCATTTCATAAATGCTGACAGCTTAAGTGTTTTTAATAAACAAGAAATGTGAATACTCACAACGTCCAGGCAGATTCTTCTTTGTGTGTTAACATTTTTGGAATGAATTACTGAGAATGAAAGACACAGTATGTGAAGACCCCTCTGGCTGTAAATATTATGGGTATGAGTATATTTTAATTATATAATACAGGATTATTAATAAGAGCAGTAGGGATTTATCTGAATTTATAGCAAGTTTTAAAAAAACAAAGTTGGCATTCAATACAGCTTCAGAAGATTCTGCAATGGAAAAATGTGTTTCTACTAAAATTGTGGTAAATTAAATAAACCAGAAGGGTTTATATTGTCTAAAGTCTGTATGAGCTGCAGAAACAATGATTTTTAATTTTAAGTTTGTTGGTGAAACCACCAGCAAAGATAGAGCAAAATGTTTCAAGACAGATTCAAGAATTTTGCAGAGGCAAGGGAGGTAAGGACGTCTAAAGCCTTTAAGGCAGTATTAAGGGATGCTTTTTGATATGACAGATATGCTGTGTCATGAATTCAGTCTGTCTCCAGAAACCAGTGAGAAGGAGAAATGCAAAATAAATGAAAATATTTATCTGAGTGTCAAGGCAAAGGTGTAGAAGTACTTTCTCACATTGCAGAGTGCATAGTACAAGGTGACGTGGGAACTGCTTCCCTGTCATACAGCTGTACAACACCTCGTTGACATAAGCAGCTGAGCTATAGCTTCTGTCTGCTATGCATGTTCTGATGTGTTGAAAACACCTGCAGTAACCTGGCAAGAAATGAGACCTATATATCTGGAATTAATTTGCATGGCAAAGGCTGGTAGGGAAGGGTTAGACTGGGGTAGCACCTGAGACCTTAATCAGTGCGTTTTGCTGGTGGCTTGATGGCATCCTGTGTTGGAAGGAGTGAAGTTACAGAGTGGAAAGTTTAGAGGTAAGATGAGAGAGAAAGTGATAGAAGTTTATCTGCTCCTTATTTAGCACTGCTTGTGACAGCAGTTGACTGAAGTAAATTTGAGAATTCCTAGTATAAAACATAAAATTCAATAAGATGAAATCCTGTTTGTCTGGATTCAGTAGAGTCCCAGATTGAGGCACATCGTCCCTTGCCTCCCACCGGAGCAGACAAATGAGACTCAGACAAATGAATTGCAGAAGTGATGCAACGTTTAAATGGAAAAACAGTGAGTGTTTTACAGAGAAACTACAAGCACAGTGACAAAGGAGATCCCAAAGCATGCCCAGAAGCCTCCCAGCACTCCCCTCTCCCCACCTGAGGGTACACTCTTTCGTACCCATTCTCCTCCTGGCATTAGGCGTAGCCAGGCCCAATAGGCCTTGAGATAACTCCCCCTCCATTGCCAGATAGGGAGCATCTCCCACGGGGGGCAGCGAGGGAAGAAAGAGGAAGTGTGAGACCTTGCAGATGGATTTATAGGGAGCAGGACATTATGGGTATGAAATACACTATTTCCTGTGTCCACCCACTGGGCTAGACACCTAGGGCACCAGAGGTGCACCCCATATGGCAGCAGCAGGAGGCACCCAGCCCAAACTGCCACAAGTAGTATCTTCAATAACCTTTGGCTATTTGTTTTTCTTTCACTTTTTTCCCCTGTCTTTTCTTTCATTCTTTTTAATTTCCTGCACCTTTCATGCTAAAACCTGCCTATTCTGTCAGTGATGTGTCATGCTGGTAAAGAGAGGGCATGTGAGCAGAATGTAATAAAAGGGTCAGTTCTTCCTACATAATTTGTTGCCCACATTGGAAGAGTTGAAAGGTTTAGCTTCTCTGACACCCCTCGAGCCTCATATCAGCTGACATTAACTGGAACAGCTCTTAAACTACTCAGCTTTGTTTTGTGGTCAAAACTGAACAGTCAAGAAAGAGTAATGTACAGAGGTGGACTTCTAAGTCTTAGGCCACCATAATGAATACAACATACCGAACTAGCATTTCCAGGAGACTGCAAGAAAACAAACCCCAAAATTATTTGGTAATGTTTTCCCAGTAGCTTTCAGAGAGAGAGGTATCCCTAAGCTTTCATTATGTCTTTGAAGGGCTCTCCTTAATCTCTCTCATAGTTTCAAGGACACTTCATATTTTTTGCCTCTTTTCAATTTGTAGAATAGTTCCTCCCCCTGGTAATTCCCACACATATTTATTGCATACTGAGTGTCTTCAAATGTCTTCTGTGAACTTGAACATCTTTCAGGATCAAAATATAAACTGAGTTTCGGAAATAGTTGCAAATTTAGGGATTAGGTTTTTTTGAGTGCATAGAATGCATTTTGTAAGTTATGTACTGTGAGAGAGTTGCTGGTATCTTCTTAGACACAGTTGTTTCAGATCAAAACCGTTTCCCATTCTGTTGTCATTTACTGTATCAAGCAACAATTGAAACAGAAGCAGCAGCCAATGAACATGGATCAATGATATCTTCAGCCACTGCATTTGTGTAGGTTTAATCCATTTATGTGAAAATCAAGTTACTGCTGGCCTGTTTTTTTTTTTTTTCTTTACTGGAAACAATTGATAACATTACTTCAGAAGAAATTAATCCAGAGAATTAATTAGCAGAATTTAATATCCAATAAATGTAGTCTCGAGAAAGATTTCACGGGTGGTCAGTTGTGGCATTAAATGAAAGGTACAAAAATAGATACCATTAACTGTTTTCCATCATCAAACAGGAGTGACAGAAAAGGAACAAATAAGATGACATTGACTTTAGAGAGAAATAAATAGGTTACTTCTTGTACCTGTCACAGAAAAGCTTTGAGAATGATATTTTCTTTAAATTTTTTTTGTGTGGTTTTTGGCTTAGACCTGTATTTAGAGGCTTACAATTTTAAAGAAATACTTTGAAAAATAGGGGAAAAAAAATGTTTTTTTCCAGCCAGTAAGTTTGATACTTTGATACTGCAGGAGCAGGATTGCTGTTATAGGATCACAGTCAGCTTTAGCCTATGGAAGCAGAAAAAGAAGTTAACACTGCGGCTTTCAGCATGGTTCCTGGCAATTTTAGTAGTTTAAGTCTTTGCAGCTGAGGGAATTGGATTTTGCTTATGATCAGTTAATGAAATTTGGCTGATGAGTGGTAACCTCCTTAGCTGTGGTACTTTACTTTTTAATTTTTAGTCCAACCACCTTTTTTTTTTTCCTACTCTGTTCTTGTTATTGAGTGATTGCACTTAGAAACATAAATGGCAGTCAGTGTGCTATTTCATGAGGGCTGGGTGTATGTACAGCCAAGCACTCTGAGACAGATTTTCAAAGGTGTTTAAGAGCCTGAACTTTCAGAGAGATGCCTAAGAGGATTTCAGAGAGCCTGTCTGCATGTTTAAGTAGCTAAATGACTTTAACTGTCTTGGATTATTTTTGAAAGATTTAAGCACATGTTTAACCATCTTCTTGAAACAGAGTTTCAGTAAGAGTGAAGGTCTCTTAAAATCCTGAATAGGTCATATATTTGGGGATGGGAGTTGTTCATGCACCTCCCAAATGAGGAAGAGGTTTCTAAGAATTGGTCATATTTCATCTGAGAACTCTTTGTAAAAAAACTGGCTTTTCCTGCTGACTACAATAGATGTAACTTTTAAGGAAAAAGAAAACACTCCTCAGATAGAAATTCTATTTTCAGCTATTTCATTCTTGACCCATAGGCCTACATACCCCTGAGTTAACTCTGTAGGCTGCTAGCTTGTCACAGAGAATGATTCTGCTTTTGGCAGCTGTGCTCATTCAGCCTGCTTGCTAACTTAGCAGCAAACTGCTTCTGTATTTGCTTTGTTGTGGCTTCTGAGCAACGACTTATTTACTGAAACTTTTTTTTCCTCTCTCTCTCTTTTTTTTTGTTTTTTTTTAAACTCATTGGAATTGATTGTGTGGAGTGAAATTCAGGATGTTGTGCCTGCAGGATTGTGTGCTGTCAGTTTTTCTAAGAGGTATTATGTGCTTCTAGGACCTTGTGTTTCACTCATTACTCTAAAATAAGGAATGACTGAAATAGGAAAACATGCTGTATTAATATTCATACTAGAAATCTTTCTGGTACAATCTTACTTGTAAAATTAGGGATTTTAAAAGATGTATTTAAATTGGATGTATTTAAATTAGTCGTTGATTTTTTTTTTCAGCAAAAAATGCCCTGAGGCATGTGTGAAACTAGTGGCTACACAAAGCTGAAGAATCAGATGTCTGCTGGGCAAATTGACAGAACTCATTAATCTTAGAAGCAGTGTACTATAGAGTCTGTCCTTTCATGCACCTGCCCATGCCTAAAGTAATTACATGATGGCACTATTAATACTGAAGAGCTTGAGTGGGGATAGGGTTATCTTCTCTTCTTAGTAATTGATTGCTAGCTGATTAGTGGACAACATTTTTCCTACAGTATAATTGCCTTTCTGCTATTGTAGCCTCTCTAACCTGGGGGTTAGGCCATCTTACTGGTTTTGAGGCCTTGACAATAGCACCGTCGCCCTCAGAGTAATGAACTGGAACTCAGTCACTGTGAATTCCCCAAACAGAAGATGACTAGTTAAATGCATTACAATGATAGCATATTTTACAACAATCTGACAACAGAAGATTAGTTGCCTTCCTCCACACCCTCTTTCTGTGAAGGCATTTTCTGATTCCTGTATGGAAAAGCAGGCAGCTGACTTCTGCTAAATCACATCTGTAGATTGCATAAAGTTATTACCTAAAATATGTCAGAACTTGTAATAAACTTCTATGTTTTTTGTGACCCTGTAGAAATAATGAATAAACAGATTTACTTATTTAGAAGCAAACTGATAATAAATGAGTGTATGACCTCAGTGCAGTGGGGTCTCAAAAATTTGCTAGTCTCTAAAAGTGATTATATTTTCATGTTTTTAAAGTTGACTCTGTGATATTTTGAGGGTTTTTTTGACATCTAGTAGATACCAGGCTGCTGCTGGAGTAAGTCCAGGAAATGAGACATCTTTCACCTCTACATGCCTGTAGAGGGCAGATCATTTCCAGGGCTACGTAGTGCTTCGGCATTTCTCCAGTCTGTGGCCCTAAGTGCCAGGTGCTCTGGGGACTCTCAGATCTAGATCTGCTGACCAACCATACTTGGCATGCAGGTTCCTGAGGCTGGAGATGAAAGATTGTACTGCAGGAGACTTGAAAGATCTTAGGACTAAGCTAGATGTGAAATAAATGATTATTTCCACCTCCCAGCTTTCTGTGTACCTGAGAAATAAAACCTGCCTTGCATCAGCCTTCATGCTATCTTGCTGTGTTGTTCTTCTGGTATAAGTGGTATTTTTTATAACTCTGCACTAAACCAGAGTCATATTAAGCTTTCTTACCCTGGTTCTGGTCTCAACTGGGATGGAACAACCCTGGTCCAGCAAAGAAATGTCAAATCTCTGCCTGAATGCTGAAGTATATACTTTCTGTCTTGATTATCAGTTTATTCAATCATACACTCAGAAGGCTAATTTTATTAACATTTTCTAAAGACTTCTGATTGGCCTTCTGCTCAGGATAATTGCTTAGTTTAATCACTGAAGTATATTCTTATGTTTAAATTACAGAATGAGTTCCCTAAGTTCCCATTTTCAAAGACATTTAGAGGCAGTTTAAAATATTAGCCAGTATTATTTCCAGTATTCAGTCTGTGAATCCACCCAGAGGCAAATTCCTAAGATGAAAGTGCAAGTTGTTCACTATGTGACATAACCTGCCTGAAAGGACATTTAATTTTCTAACTTTTGGAAATTGCCAGGTACCCCAAAGAATGATGATTTGCCTTAGGGATGATACTGAACTAGTCAAAAACCTAAATGACTTCTGTCTTTCTGCTTGTTGCATGCCCTGCAAAATAATGCAAACATAGATGAAATGATGAAGTATTTTGATTGATTGTTTTAAAATAGCCTGTGGGCTATGGGAAGATTCATATGAAAATCAAATCCCTTCTGTGAGTGCTAGTTTAGGTCATGGACTTATTTTCCCTCAGCTGATGGAGATTTGCACCTGACTGGTGATTCTCAAAACAGCTACTCACAAATGTGTGGCAGGTATAGAGAAACTATAGAGTTTCTCTGTAAACAGGCTGAGAAAAGGTGTTAGAGGCCTCCAGATCTCAGAAGGCATGGGCAGGTGCTTAGGTCTAGTTGCTGAAGAAAATTAGGAGAGGCAAACTGAGTTTTGTGTAGGCTTATCTTGTAAGATGACTGCTACTACAAATGCACCTCTCAAATCTGTGAAGTGAGCCTCATGACCTAGACTTTAGTGAAAAAATGGTGTATACATGCTTCATGGCATGGCTGGTGTTCAGGAAGCCAAAGTCAGTGCATTTCAGTAGATTCACCACACAAGCACACTTAAGCTTCATTGTTTAACAACTGCATCTATTAGAATTTTACAAGGAGACAGCCTAGTTTGTGCTCTATGCCCTTATACAGTAATCAGTTGAGTTGTCCTTTACACATTCATCTGGGGTTACAAACTGAGCCTCCACCATTCTCAGTGAGTTAGCATTCATATAAAAATGTCTAGCACACAAGCTGATGCAAATTGCAGCACTTCATAGCATTTACAGGAGGATGGCGGGGGATTAAGGATGGATATTAGGGAATCTTTGGGTTGTAATAGAAGTGTGTTTTCAGGAAAGGGGAAAAGCCTTCTTATGTTTTTTATCCTAATTACCTTTGTTTTCTGCAAGCATAAATCAGCCTGTTCTTCACACCATAAAATTTAAACCAAGAAGCTTGAACTTCATTATTCCCTAAAGCACTCTTTATAGCTGTATAATTGTTAAAACCTCTTTTGTTGGATGGAAGGAGAAAGATCAGTCTTTCAGAATTTTTAGGAAACATGAATGCAATATATGCATGGACTTATTCTAAGTGGTCCAATACTGTGTGTCTTCAAAAAAAAAATCTTGAAAATGTTAACATTGCAAAATGAAACTTTCAAGTCAGGAAATGCCAGCATTAAGGGTGCTCCTTTGAAAGCATTTGCCTGCTTTGTGGCTATGTTTCATGAACAGTCTTTAATTACTGGATCACATGCTGAGTTTTTTTCCTACAGGACCACTGCCTCATTCACTGCACAGATGGATTATGTTCTCTGAGTTCAGAATTTTAGCTTCATTGTTTCATGTGTGGCCCTAACTCACATTATCTGGGAAATACTCGTATTGTGCTCTAATTAGAGAAATTTTCACTGCCACATAGGCTTATCTGAGCTGCTCACCACTATCATTGCAAAATGCTTCTCAAATATTTATACATTATTTTTCATTATACCTTTGGAAGGGGCATTTTACAAAGGGAGGACTGAGCCACAGAGTGATTGTTACAGACTTAGTAAGGTGTTTTGTCTCAAATACCCAGGATCTGTTATTTTTTCAGGGTTCTTAGTGGTGTATGCTCTCTGGCAGAGTTCCTCTTGGTTTTGTTCAGGTGTAGACGTTTTTAACACTTCCAGAAATTACAAGTTGAACATCTAGAACAAAAAGAGCACACTCTGTTTTGCCACTTAGGTAGTTACAGCTTGTTATAGCTAGGAAATCCAGAACAAGTTAAGAGGGTATTCGTGTGGTACCCAAAAATATTTACTGCAAGTTGTAACAGCTCCCCATCACTTTCTGTTGAACTTAGGACCTTTAAAACAAAAACTAGTCCACAAGAAAAACCCAAAAGAGATGAAAGGCATTTTCACTACTCTTAGTGACTAAAGTGGATTAAAATGGCCAAATTATTAAGAAAATAGACTGTACCTCTTCTTAACCCATGTTTTTGCCAAGATAACCTGAGGAAAAAATGTGTTTCTGAACCTCTGATTGATTTAACTTTAAGATGTGAGCAAGACCTGGCTCTTGAAAATCCCCAATGACCTCTAATTTCTAGCCTGCACATTTGATATCTTACCAATCCTACTCACTACTTTGAATGCTCCATCTCTTTTAAAAATGTTTGCTTCCCAAATTAATGTATTGACTCATTGAATTTGGGGCTAAACTCCACAAAGGAACTTCTGAGATACTTTTAAAGCAGAAATTAGAATGAAGTTCTCAGTCCTTCTTCTGTCCTAAGTAAGAGGTCATTCTTTTTTCTTCTTCTTCTCTTTTTTCTTTTTTTTTTTCACCCACTATGGATCATATGAATTACATTTTGCTGAATGAAAGTAAACCAAATGATGTACACCAGGACAATACTTAATACTCTCCAGCTCTATTGGGCATTCAGTTTGCAACCTGAAGCAGATGCGAACATTAGAATGCTAGTACCAAGGGGTTTTGTGTCCAGATCCCTTCCTATTGACCTCAATAGAAGCTAATTTTGGCAAACTAACTGATACCCTCATGCTTCAGCACCATAAATGCTTCTTCAAATCAACTCCACGTACTTTTGCAGTAAAGGATGGTGACAATTAAGAGTAGCAGGTTGCCAACAGACAACTAGGCACTTTGCTAATGAAGTTTTTTTTTTTTTGTAGACAGCAGACAAATATGGAAACTTGGGAATCACGGGGAAGAACGGGTCAGTGTGTATATGAGATGGAAAGGAAAGAGATTGACTCAGTGTACATCTACGACTGAATTGTGCCTGCCTGCATGGGCTCTTAGCCACAGGACTGGATGGGCCAGGTTTATTGTCCATCCAGTCGCAGAAGCAAAGCAGACATGGTGATTTTATACTGAGAGGAGGAGTGGATTTATTGCAGAGAGCACAACCAGTCACTTCCAGGGTAGAATCTGTCTTTTCTACCTGCTGCTATGTTATGGTAATACCACACATCTCTTTATTTTCCTTCTTAATGTCGTTTGTCCTCCTGTGATGATAATAACAAAAAATCATCAGGCTAATGAGAGGAAGAATAAAAATATTAATCAGAGGAAGAACTTGGCATAGAAAATTTCAGCCCAAGCGGTTGAAGGCTGGGCATAGTAGCAAGGGAAGTGTCATGGGAAGGGTTGGGCAACCTTGACTACAGGTGATGCAACTTTCTTGACTTCTAATATGTATTACCTAAAACTATTTAAGCAATGTTGTCCTTCACTGTTGTGTTTCTTATGTTGGACTTTTTGAATAGCGAGCCTGAAAATAACAAGCTGAGCTCATTAGTAGATTAGGTGCTGCAGTGAATCCATGTGTTCAGTGTTAGTTATTCTTCAGTTTGATAGGGTTTCTTTTAGAGAGCAATTACATCTGATTGACATGTTTTCATGTGCCTCTAGCCCTGACTCCTTCTTACTAAACAATTCTAGATCAAGGACAGTGACTTTTCTACTGCCATTAACTAAAATCAGGATCCGGGAGAAAAAGTTAAATACCTTTTAAGATGCAACTTGAAACAAATTATAAAATATGTATAAAGAGGAATATATTTTGGTTTCATATCCTGTAGTTGTTGAAAGTCAAGTAAAAAACATGATTTAAGGCATGGACATGCATTAAAATTAAGGAACAAATTCTGGTTTTTTTTCTACTCCTGATAAGAAAAAGTAGAAGGCCAAATCTTAACACTGAATGTGCATATAGCTTATCCATGTAATTTGTACTTGATCAATCACATTCAATAATGTAATTTAGTGAAGTTTTATACTAATAATTCTGTTATAAATCCTGAAATCCTAGTTAAGTTGGAGTGACTTTTTTTTTTTAAAGGAAACACTTAAATTGTTCAGTCTGGAGAAGAGAAGGCTCCGAGGTGACCTAATTGTGGCCTTCCAGTATCTGAAGGGGGCCTACAGGAAGGCTGGGGAAGGACTTCTCAGGATCTCAGGTAGTGATAGGACTAGGGGAAATGGAATGAAGCTGGAGGTGGGGAGATTCAGGCTAGATGTGAGGAGGAGGTTCTTCACCATGAGAGTGGTGAAACCCTGGAATGGGTTGTCCAGGGAGGTGGTTGAGGCCCCGTCCCTGGAGGTGTTTAAGACCAGGCTGGATGAGGCTCTGTCCAGCCTGATCTAGTGTGAGGTGTCCCTGCCCATGGCAGGGGGGTTGGAACTGGATGATCCTTGTGGTCCCTTCCAACCCTGAATGATACTATGATACTATGAAATGTTAAAAAAATGCATATTTGAGGACACCAAGTGCTCTTGCCCACTGGATTTTGATGTTTATGGAAAAAGCCTTAATTTGAGAAGGATTAAAGGCTTAAAAATTAAACAAACAAAAGTCATTCCTCCTTTACTAAACCCGTGATAACTGAGTGTTTTGTTTTAATTCAGTTTGTTATTTTGCACTTGGTGTGTTTATTTTTTTTTTCCCCAAATTTAAAATTTAATTATCAGTTAAAATGGAATAGAAGTCTATTCCGTCTCTCTCCTTGCACCCCAGGCTTAAGGGATATATTTTTCATATCTATTGTGATGTTGGCAAAAATTACTTAGTTTAATGTGTTTTTTGATGACGTTGAAAGGATCTGTCCAGTGAAGAGATTTTTCATGAGCACAGCAGGTAAATATCTACAACTACCTGAATGTCTACAACTACCTGAAGGGGGGTTGTAGACAGGCAGAGGTTGGTCTCTTCTCCCAGGCAGCCAGCACCAGAACAAGAGGACATAGTCTCAGGCTGCGCCAGGGGAGGTTCAGGCTGGAGGTCAGTAGGAAGTTTTACACAGAGAGAGTGATTGCCCACTGGAATGGGCTGCCCAGGGAGTTGGTGGAATCGCCACCACTGGAGGTGTTCAGGAGGAGACTTGACAGGGTGCTTGGTTGCATGGGTTAGTTGATTAGGTGGTGTTGGATGATAGGTTGGACGTGATGATCTTGAAGGTCTCTTCCAACCTGGTCTATTCTATTCTATTCTATTCTATTCTATTCTATTCTATTCTATTCTATTCTATTCTATTCTATTCTATTCTATTCTATTCTATTCTATTCTAAGCAAAACCTGCATTTGCTGTCCTTTTAGAAAACAATGGCACCTATTTTTCTAATGCCTATCTTGGGAAGCTGAGTAACAATTTGTATTACTTAAATGACCTATCTTAAGTTGTCATGCCATAGCTTTTAAAGACATTTAGTTGGCCAGGGAGTGTTGGTTTGTTTTGTTTATCATTTGAGGGTATATTTGTGAAGCAAAGAACATTTCACTCTGTTTTGGATCCCATTTTCACCTATCTGCTATAAATTTACAGAACTCCCTCTTAATTTCATGTATATAGGACTTTTCTGTTGTCAGACCTTTTTGACCACGGGGGTATTCTGTTGGAATGTAAGAGGTAGGTAGAACTGGCTTACAAATGTGCAGTTTTGCTTGTATTTTCTTTCTAGTTTTATTTTCTGCCTTGCACCAATTCACTGCTGAATGCCAATTCTTAGCATAGGTATCATGGTAGGAAGTTTGGGATTTTGGACAGCTTATTTTTCAAAGGAAACACAGCTCCACAAAGGAAGAGCAGGTGAAAAATGGGGTGATAAAATAGTATGGAAAAATAACCAGAACACTGCTGCTTCTTGCCATTGGTCCATATTCTATCACAAGCAAAAACTCTGGTCTGTAGCTATATCTAGAGAGTGTGAGTGCAGACCTTCATTTTAGGTTTCATGCCCACATCTAATGAAGTTGGCTTCAGAACTGGAGGCATGTAAGGCTCTTAAACTGGAGAAAGTCCAGGTCACATGGTTGGAGCAGATGCTGACTGAATTATTATACCTGATGTCTGTCTTGCCCTGAGGATTTCTAGCCTTAATAAGGATTGTTTATTCCTTTGATTTTACACACACATACACACACACAAATGTGTATATACATATATATATATATATATATATGTAAACATAAATGAGAATGCAACAGAATAATTGGGTTTGCCAAACTCAGAAATGCCAGGTCATGCCATGCAAAACAATAAGGGCCCTGTTACTCATTTGATGTTTTGCACTGAATTATCCTACATTGCAATTTGTAGTTGTGTTAATTTATCCAAATTTATTTGCACATATTGTTGCCTTTCATTTTTCCTTAAACTAGTTGCTTTCCCACTGATTTCAGAAACCTCTTGCTTTCCTTTCCTTGCTACTGCTGACACTCTACCACGCAGTTATGTACTGTGCTATAATGATGTTAGTGACTACTGAGTATGCCAGGTGTACTTTCCTTTCTGACAACAAAAGGCCAGATGACAAAACAGTTTTGTTTCTATACATTTTTCCCTGAAAACTTACCATAAGAACAGTAGTTTTCTCTTGCCAAATGAACAGTTTAATACAGTAATTAGAAAGTTCTGCCAAAATATCTGTTCCAGCAAGGAACTTCATTTGGGAACTCTGCTATTTTTTTTCCCTTAAGCACTGACCACAAAACTTAATTAACTTTCTTTTCCATCATAAATTCCAGTGCAAGCAATGACCACTGTGTCCTCCCCACTCCTACATGTTCAGTAATGATAAATTGTCCCTTATGCAGCCAATCTGGAGGCAGGTGTCTGTGTGAATCTCGGGGATTATTCATACTGTACTATCCATAGGGCTGAGTAATAATGAGCTTTTCACTGAACCCCCTTCTTCCTTCTGTGTTTATGCTTCAGTGAAATAGAGAGACATTTATGGTAGAATGAGAGGGTTCCTCCCCTCCCTATTATACTTCTTATTTAATCTCTTTTGGAATTGATTTGCATGTGCATGCTGAAAGGTACCTGCATTTAACCCCTTGACCCACATGACCATTCCTGTGGTTCTATAACAAATATGAACTTTGTCCCTGTCCTTTTCTTCTGTCACTCCTGTATTTGCATTAATTTGCATCGATGTGTTTACATTTCCCCTTCCTTTATTGCCAGCACTGCATTTCTAGTCAACTCTTGCTGAACTGCAGTTGCTCAAAACTTTGTGTAAAGGGTCCTGTATTTTGTTCTTGATTTTGCCTGTGAGGATTTTATCCATACAAATCACTAAAAATTGTGACCAATTTGTTTGAACATTTCCAGAGACTCTTTCTAGGCGTCTGTCTACCTCTCAACACCCACACTCATAAACCTTGTCATTAGACACGTAGGAGCCAACATTTAATTACAAAGCAGTGGAACATGAGCTATTATGTGTCTGTGGGAACATCTAGATACTGCCGTGGACATTATGCTGAATTTCTTGGGCTGCACTGTGGGATTTTGTGGTACACTAGCCTAAGTTTAAACGGTAAAGTAGAAGAACACTAACTCAGGGGACATGTAGTACGTGTTTCTAGGTCTGGGTCCAGCTCACGTAAAAGTCTCTATACCACACTCCTTTGAGGTGAGAGTCAGATGTCTTTGCATCTGAGATGTCCACAGTAAAACAGATAATTTCTTTTGAAGGAATTCCCCAGTGCCACATTGAATTTATTGTAGCTGGTTACTGGGGAAAAGATTGTGTCCATGACTGACTCCTGTTCTTTGGTTATTTCCAGCACTAGGAATTTAATCTTTTCATTCAGTGTCAAGCATGCTGCAGACCTGACTAGTCAGCCTTTATTTTAATCTTTTTTCTTAATGTTTGGTCTCAGGACCTTTTCATGTTTTAGTTCTGTCCATGAAATTATTAAGTATCCCCTAACGTTTTATCCCCCGGTTACTGCAAAGTATTTCTTGTTCAAGACAGTTCTTTTTTTCTCTTAGCATTTTGCCCCCTCTTTCCACCACTTACATGCATGAGGAAATACTCAGTAAGCAAAACAGAAAAGGCTATATGAACCTTTTTATAGTTGTTTTCTTGGTTCAAAACCAAAGCAATACATAATTAAATCAAGCTCAAGTGTCCTGTTACCAGATTGCCAGTGACTGTTTCAGTTACTAACAGGTTTCAGAAGGGGAGGGGGAAAGCTTACGTTGAAAGAGTAAACTTTGTTATCTCCTTCTGTTGTATTTGTCTTCATGATACAGAGTTGTCAATTTGACTTCCTTCTTGAAAATATCCTCATTAAATTACTTGATAACTTGTGGACAGCTAAACTTAAGTAATATTTAACTGAAGTGTGTGATTCCGTTTGTTTTGCTAGGCAGAGTGTCACTAATGAGAAGTAAAATGCTTAAACTCCCTGCATTTTTCACTTATTATCCAGATCTAACTGCAGTTTGGCTATTAACTTGCATTCAAAATAAAAGCAGGACATGGAAAGAAGTTGATGCCATGCTGAGCCAAACATCATCAGACAAAAGACTTCTTCATACTTAAAGGCTTCTCTCTGATATTCAGCCCTTAAAAAAACATAGCAACAATTAATGCCAGGGGGGTTTCTAAGTTACTTTTGATAAGGACACTCCAAAGCAGGAAGAGTTATGGTAGGTAGTGTTGGTGTTGTTTCCTTGTTTAAAACAAGTCATATTCACATGCCTTGGAAATGAAAGTTGGTATTTTTTGTTGGAGTGTTAAAAAAATACTGGATATTTTTAAGGTGGTTCATAATACCATATCATAATGGTGTAACAAGTGCCATTAGGAAAGGTGCTCTCTGCCTGTTGAGGTTCTTTCTAAGGATGAAGAAATCTTACAATCTTTCCTGACATTATTTGTACTATATTAGAGTGAAGTAGTAATCACAAATATTTTATTTGGAGCTTGTGCTTACAGCCTGAAAATGCTAACAACTATCAATAGCAATGAATTCAGTATGTGGTATAGTTTTAATTGCACCTAAAAGAACCTATTTGCTTTTACCACTTGAAAAGCCAAGGACTAATTATTTCCATTTGGATGTTATTGTAGCAAGTGTTAGCTTTTGCCTCAGGTAGAAAATGAGAGCTTTATTTATTTATTAGTGCCTGATGTTTTACTGATTGCAGTATCTGAAATAGTAATAGAGGTTCCAGTGATTTCCAGTGTGACACTCTGTGATTGGGCTAGCTGTGACCCCACCTCTGAGGAAAGTTACTGAGGTCTGTGTAATGAGCTACACTGCCTGTACTGTTGACTGGACTAACACAAATTCAGCCATGTCTCTATATGTGTTATCAACATTCAGATAGATCAATGTGCATTCCAGACTGAGTTCATACTTTTCATTTACATACTCTTGTTTAGAATAGAACAGAATAGAATTAACCATGTTGGAAAAGACCTTTGAGATCATTGAGTCCAACCTATCACCCAACCCAACACTATCTAATCAACCAAGTACCAAGCACCCCATCCAGTCTCTTCCTAAACACCTCCAGTGATGGTGACTCCACCGCCTCCCTGGGCAGCCCATTCCAATGGCAAATCACTCTTTCTATGAAGAACTTCTTCCTAACATCCAGCCTAAACCTCCCATGGCACAGCTTGAGATTGTGTCCTCTGGTTATAGGGAGAGCTGGGCAGTAAGCCACACTTCCCTGCTATACTCTCACCTGAGTCTTCTTTCTCACATACCTGCTGCAGAGTATCTTTAGATGAGCACACAAAGTCATCATTAGGAACTAAAGTAGCAGGCAACTTTTATTAAAACATATCTTGAAATGTGAATCTGAGAGCATGTTGGGTTCAAAGCTGTTTAGATGATGATGGGCTCTTTAAAAAGTAGTACAACCTATAGCTATGTGTGGAGTCTAGGTTATCTATTGTTCAGTATTTTACATGAGGAGTTGATGAAACCTGCTGCATGTAAGACCTGAAATTCATTTAGGGTAAACATATAAAGCAATCAAAATACCATTATGTAGTAAGATAGCTGGGACATGCTTGAAAGTCTAAGCTAAGGCTAGACCAAACAGGAGCTGACCTAAAATGAAAGAAGGAATTTTGTTGTGGACCAGACACAAAGCCAAAACCTGGGGAATACCATCATTGTAGGAGAGGAGAAAGAGGACATTTGAGTGCTGTGGATGAAGGAAAGTGCAGACACAGCCTGTATGGCAGAGGGAGGATAGGCAGGAAAATGAAGACACTTTTAACGTGACCCTGAAAGAAAGCTTGAAGAGTGCCCTTCAGCATAGGCTAGTAAAAGCAACTTACTGTGCTGAGCAAGTGCTGTTTTTCCACTGTGTTCAGGGGAACAGGACATATATATTTTGGAAAAACAAAACCAAAACCACACAATACTTAACATTAAAGAAATACCTGACTCTCTGATCAGCTTATCCATGTAAAAGGGAATAGAATACATAAGATGCTGAATGTTTGCTACTGCACTGATCAAAACATAGCATTATTTATCTCTCTCACTGCCTGCTCAAAAGAACATATGAGGCTGCTGAAGCTACCTGCTGAGGGCCTTATGGCAAATCTTTAAAGGTATTTAATCTCCTGAAGATGTAGAGACACCTAATGTATTTTAAAAAATACCCAGGATCCTAACTCTTCGTAGACATTGCCAGTTAGATGCTCAGGTGTTTCAGAGAGAGCCTATTAAAGGCCCTCTAGTTTTTTTGGTGCTTTGGAAAGGATGCACCCTCATCCTTTAATCTGAACTGCTTTTCACTGTGGACATCCTATGGCAGGTCTCTGTTGCTGACCAAATATAGTGGTCTGTTCTCTTTCACTTGGTCATTTTGGGTGATAATAGATACACACCATGTATTTCTGAACAAACAGGGTTTTAAGTGAAGCTTAAGTTTTGAATGGCTTTTTAATTTTACCGTTCTCAGGGATATGGATAATAAAATCAAATAAAAACAACCTCTCAGATTCATGAGTGTTGTGATGCAGGCTACTTGGAACCATTTTTATTAGTTAGGAGTCAAATATGAGAAGTAAGATCTTTAGCAAGGAGCATCAATAATACAAATATAAACTGTTTCTCAGTGTGCTGAATCCTTGCTGTTATTAACACAATCAAAATGTCAATGTTCTCTTTGAAATGTTTATTAGACTCCATTCTTCTGACATTCAAACACTCTCTATTTTGTGCAGAAGTCATTTTAAGTTACAAGAATTGGGTTAATCTTTTTTATTTTCTGTATACAGCCGCATCCAACCTTATTGATTCTGTGATTCTATGATCTTGTATATGTATTAAGACAACTTAGAAATGACAAATATTTTTCCTTAGGATAAGTGCACAGTATTATTCCCAGGTACAATCTGTGGAATACAGTTCTTAAAATGATTCATGTGTTTTATGACACACATCCCCTAAAAGTAATATTCAGTATTCAGAACAGGAAAAATTTAGTACAGTCTGGCCATGAGTGAATGAAAGCTGATCAGCTTTTCAGAAATCCTTGAGTGTTGGCTTGCTCACTGAGAGAGATGTCTCACCATTATTACTTTTAACTGGAAGAGTGCAGAATATTTTGTTGTTTCCTAGAATCCTTTCATAAGCCCTACTTTTTGTGCATCTGTGGCATCTCAGTAATACTGCATGTGAAAAAAATCCTGAGGTTATTCTCTGTTAATTTCAGTAGCTGCTGTTTGTCATTTTGATTATATTGCCAAATTTTGAAGGTCACCCTGCTCTTACAAGTCCCATCAGAGTGAAGTGCTAATGCTGACTTTTTTTCCTGGTGATGTAGAGCTTTAACTAGCACATAAGAGGAGTCCATCAAAACTATCCTCCACTGAGTGTTATTGCATTTGTAAAGATAATATTAATACACAGTTCTAATGCTCTATGGATCATTATCTGGCAGTGGACCAATAATTGGGTATAAAACATTAACAACTAAAAAGGAATACTGATTCCTTTGGGCTTATAATTGTTGTTCATTACAAATTGCTACCAAAATAGGCCTGAGCTGATTCATAGAGAATTAAGTAGATTTGGTTTAGTAATGTTTTCAGGTTTCTGAATAAATTATGAATGCATCTTGACTGTTTGAAGGAGCCACTGACATTATGAAAACATAATGAACAGATCCACAAGAGAAAAACAGCCTCAGCTGATCATCCTGTTCAAAACCTATTAAGATCTGATGAAATGAGAAGACTTTTCCCTTCCATGTATAGATGAGCAACAAGTCATAAGTTGTGGGCTTTAATAATATATTTTCTTCGCAAGCAATAACACAGCAATTAGGAAGTGCTCACTGAGGTAGAAATAATGGTAACTGCTGCGCAGATTAGCTTTACTAAAGGGAGCTCTCAGACATACAGTAAAACAACATATTCCATGTTCCTGTTGGTGTGTAATTTCTACTTTATTTACTTATCATCTCAGTTAAAGAGGACTCCTGGCAGTAATGAGGCTACATAAATGCACATATAATACTATAAGATGTTACAAATTAAATAAAAGATAAATCTAATGATTGCCTATTATAATGACAGTGCAATCACTGGGGAAATTGTACAGTTCTGAGAAGCCCATGGCTGGCAAAAATGTCACTGCACAGAGTATTCATTATTTCTGAGCTTTTGGTTCTGCATGGCTGTTGGTAAGAGATGTGTAATTCACTTGGAAGGGAGCTGCTAAACACAATGGCTCACAAATCTGTATCTAGTACAACAATACTTAGAAGTACCGTGGTAAGTATGAAAAGAAACCTGAAAACTTGGAGGTATTTTCTTGACGAAAATTCAGAGTATTTGTTACCACTACAGTAAAAATGAAGATAACATGACTGCCAAAATGAATACTGTAACAGCCTTAAAAATAAACATGCAAAAAATGCCATGTACTGGGAGTTCTGTCACAAGAAGATATGTTTGAGTCCATCAGTGCTAACTCAGGGAAATGGATATTAGTATCTCTGAGCCCCAGCAGAATTTTAATCTTTAAAATCTGCAAGGACTCTGATGCCTATGATGTGGAACATTAAAAAAGAGTCAAACAGAATTTAGTCATAGATTAAGCATATAACATTTAGAATATGTGCTTACGGTAAAACATTTGTAAAGTAGCCAATGTTAATTACAATAAATTATAATTAAAAAGCACTTCTGAAGTGTCAAGATTTATTATTTTATTTGTTATGCTTAATGATAGTGCCTGTCCTTCCCTTCTGTGAGGACATTTATAGGATTATTCATGTAATTTTGGATGCTAAGGCAATATAGGAGATCTGTTACACAGAGCTGTATGAAGATATTAGAGGCATTCTGTGCTGAGTAAGTTATATTTGTGAAAGAGAGGCAAAACTAAGATTTTAATAAACAAGTGGCTAAAGTTAAGATGCACTTAGTTTTTAAATACTAAGTGCTTACTACTTTAGGAAATGAAATACAAATTTATTAACTGTAGCCAGGTTGTTTGTGTAATATTGGTCTTGAAGAAGACAAAATGTTTGGTTTTTTTCTTTAGAAGAGAGAGAGTAAAGAGGTTGTCAGGTCTTTCAATGTTGGTAGATTGTAGTAAGGTATAGACTAGAAGTGAGTGTAGACTCCACAGACATTTTTGAGTAAGCCCTGAAAATGATTGTCAGAGAGGATGGAGATGGTGTGTTCATGCTCTCTGCTTAATGCAGAAAACTGCATTGGTAGAAATGGGAGCTTGAATGGAAGGGTGCCAGCAGGACTCCAGTCTTGTAGTCAATGGGAGGATATAAATGGGCAATATTAAACATATGTTTTTCATGGTTGGTGTGTTACAGACTTGCAGAAACCCTTGATGGAAGAGGAAGGGAATGAAAGAACGAAGTGATGACACAAACATTATCAGGAATGACAGGGTCTACCCTCTTGGAGCTAAAGAGGGAAATGAATAAGACACATTAGTATCTGAGAATACTTTTTTATCCATAGAATGTTTTCACATCTCCAAGATCTTTGTCTGAGAATGAGTTCTTTGCTACTATCCTCCAGATTGGAACTTTTCCCCCTCCATGAATAATTTTACAATGAAGGCACAAAGACAGCATCCTTTACGGAGATATCTAGAAACAGCAGCAGACTCACAAAAGAGAAATTTCTGGAGAGGGAAATGAGGGCAGTAGTTAACAAGCAACAAGGTTCTTAAGAGAGGAATTGTTAGAGTAATAAGAATTGAGTAAAACCACCTAATTTTTTTTCTAATAAATGTGCCTATGTTCAGTTGTTTTGAAGAAGTATAGATATTGTTAAAGGGTATGACCTGAAGTTGGTGAACTTTAGATACTGTGTTAGGTATTGCATTGTGCTTGCAGAGAAGACTGAAGTGGTACACTCCTGATCTTAGTTATCAATTCCAATGCTTTGAGATTGGCTTCAACTCATCAAAGTCATCATGGGAAATACAGACATCTGACAGAGCTGTGTCAGCCTGTTTTCCTCAGGAGCTTCCATTTCTGTTTGCATGACACAGCCATACCTTCATTACTGAAATGCCCATTTTCAAAGTTCATTCTGTGGGCTAGGATTTCATTACTGCTTTAAAAAATGCAGGAACCTCTTCTTCCCTAACCAGTCATTCTTGTAGTATCTTTAGTGTCTGTACAAGATTATATCAATGTCAAGAACAGAGAGCTAGTTTTTATATGACAACCAGAAACTCTTCCAGCAGCTCTTGGTAAGCAACAATTTCTTAAGCTAAAGTGTAGAAGACACCCTTTTGCTTCCCGGCAGTCGCAGTCATGTGACTGTTGGCTCCTGGCTGGAGCAAGGAAGACGTTGTCCTCACTTCCACATCAAGTTCTGCCTGGTTTGTGTGGTATAAACTAATTCCCCTCCACGCGCATATGTCTGGTGGTGTGGAACTATACTATCGAGTAATGTATGTTTTCAATAAGGCATGACAACTTATCAGTACTATAAGCTATAGATTATACCAGCGTACTGTACCTGACTCCATCTCCTTGTGCTAAATCATGTCAGGATCTAAAACTCACTGTTCCATAAAAAAGAATAGAGAGAGCCAAAATATTTATGCACACAGGTGTGCATATATATATATATATGTATATATTTATACACACACACACATGTATGTAGCAAAAAATGTAAGTCATTAAGAGACTAACAATCCCTGCCAAGTCCTCTGGCAATAAGTTTTCGCCTGGTTAATATTCCAAGGGACATGACAGAAGGCCAGTCACTGGGGACATTTACAGCTAGACCTGACAGAGCAGCTCAGCATTTCAGAGCAGGAGGCACTCCTGTCCTCCTGTCCTGGCAGAGGAATGTTATTAATGATCATTTTAGTCTTAAGCATTTATAAGATAAATTCTGGTGAGTTTCTGCTCAACACAGATATGCCTCTGTTTGTAAAATCGTTATTCATATTTTAGACTGCCTCTTATTATTATTTTTCAAGATCAAAGTCATAGGATGCAAGAGACAATAAATGCATTAGTACAAGTAGCCCTTTCAAAAAAGTTTAGGAATTAGAAATAACTCACATTGCATAAATCATACGGCATAATTATTGCATTTAAATGTTGCATTACACTTATGTTTACATTAATAGTTAATAGGTCTGATTTTTTTTCCTTCTGAAAATATAATTGGAAACAATATTTTCCCTCTTATTCTAATTAAAATATTTTAATAAATGTTTATTTAGATACTATGTCATGGAAGGTTGCAGCCTTGGCTGCCTAATGTAATGTAAAAATCAATTAGATACCGAAAAATATCTGGTTTTAATTTACAAAGACTAGATATCTGCCTGATCGCTGCTGGGTAGCAATATCCATAACGTTTTATATATTAAAATAGTAATGATGAGTATTAATCTTGGACATGCTGTAGTATTTACCTATTCATATATTCAAAGGTAATCTCTTTCCTTGAATGGAGCTTTACAGTTGCCATATTGTATCATTTCTTTACTGCAGTGTCTTCTGCAGTAATTTGAAAGCAATTTCTAACATGCATCATATACTCGTTTATGTGTCTCATGTGGAGATCAGCATGCAAACATTGCTGCATATGTAAGCCTTGTAACTAATTGCATGCAAAACAATGCAAAGATTTGAACAGTGAACGGCAATTAATGATATCTCAGCTAGTTTAAGTATGTTTCCTTCTCCCTACACTCTCTTTCTCCATGCCCCCCCAACCATAAATCATTTCCAACCTGTCAGAATGGATCTGTGCTGGCACAGAAATAAGGGTAACGTTTCAATTTTCTCCATCTGGTAAGATGTTTTCTGTTAGTTTTTCTCCCTCTCTGTAGTTATTGAATTTACATGAAATACCATGTATTGTAGACTAATAAGATTCCCTGGAACAGAATGGAGGAAGCATGACCTGTCTCCCACTAAATTTGAGTATGTGTGAGATAGGGTAAATTGTGTCACGTTAACAGAGAAGTGTAGCTGAGGATTGGGCTGGCAGAGAGGCTAGAATTGTGGCCATTGACCTGTGAGTCACTGTACTCTAAGCACATTGTTCTTCTCAGTGTACAACATCAATTACAAATTAATTATAAGAAAAAGCTTATTTCTTTTCCTAAATATCAGCTATTCCAGGATCTGGACTTTGACATCTATGTAATTTTTTTTTTGGTGACTTCAACTGCAAGCTTGATGGGTTACTGGGTTTTTACTTAATTTATGTTAAGTATCTAATTAATTACTTTAAAACAGTAATTCTACATGGGAAAAAGCAATATGGTCTCTGAGTATCAGATCCTGTGTTCATGATAACCGTTGCGAATAGTTCTGGATATTGCTGTGGGAGTCTCTGTTACATACTTGTTCACAAATGATGTACAGTTTTGTTATAGCCATTAAGAATAAAACCTAACTTTACTTACTTGCCCAAAGAGAAACTTTTGGTCCTTCTGAAGTAACCACATCCTGTACCTGTGGGATCCACAGATAAGCTACGTGGATGTACAAAATAGTAATGTTTTTTGAATAGTTCAAAGCTGCAGATCTTGAAGCATAGCACTCCTTGGGTAAAATGGCCAGGAAGGCATGGGTAGCAAAGATGGAGTTGACAATGAAGCTCATTTTGGTGCTATTGGTTCAGTTCCAGGCCAGAAACACTCTCCTGGGATGATGATACATGTCCTAAGTGGGAGAATTCTGCCCTCTACTTGCCCTTGTTCCTTACTTTGTAGTACCCAGCATTTATCTGAGGATTTTAGCCAATTTGCACTACTTGTCAAATCCAAGTGTTCAGAATTGAGAATTGAGTTGAGATTAAGAAATTATATTATATTATGATGCAATTTAACATTACTTGGTTTTTCTTGTTTATGGGGCTCTTTTAGCCCTTTTGAATGTGTGCTGCCTGTATTTTCAGGTTTTATTTTATGTTTGAGAAAACTAGACACTTCTTTTAGTTGAAGCTCAGATTCACATTTATTCATATGATTTGAGCAGTCGGGGCTTTAAGAAAAATAGTAAATATCACAGGATTCATAGGAAAATAATGAGAGTTGGCAACACTATCAATTTCCTCTGAGCACACTTCCATTATAGTTAGATTATAGGACATAGTTATTTGTTATTGCAAGGTTTCCACTCTATGGAAAGAGCAGAAAGCCTTGGTCTGAAAGACAACAAAACCCAAGAAGATGCAGACGTAAATTCTCTGTGAAAGAGAAGAAGAGACAGCTTGCATGTGTATGCATGCTTCTGTCTCCATGGTTAGTCAGCACTGAACACTGAAAACAAAATGCTGTTTGACTTAACAAGTGGGGAGAGTACTTAGAGATGTAGAGGCTCAAAAATGTCCATGCAATTTCACAGCTAAATACACCACAATTATAATCTAATGCAATAACAATTTTAAGGGTCATTTCATAGTAAGAGATGAGATATCTTTTGAGTGGTAGAAAGCTCCCACCTAACCGTCACTAAACAATAGTTACTGTTCTCTGGGAAGGGAAACATTTGGACCAAATTGCTGATGCAGGGCCAAAATATTTTTCCAAGTGTTTCCTCGGTGTACCTGAAATTGTTAGAATGGAGGCTTTAAATTTACACATAACCATACATACCTGGATTTTCAAACTCAATACTCCTGTCAAAAGGACATTACCTTTTCATTATTTGTGGGTTTGATTAAATCTCTTCACAGTATCACAGTATCGCTAAGGTTGGAAGAGACCTCAAAGATCATCGAGTCCGACCTGTCACCACAGACCTCATGACCAGACCATGGCACCAAGTGCCAAGTCCAATCCCCTCTTGAGCACCTCCAGGGATGGTGACAATTATTTAATGGTCAGTTGTTGCTGTTGGATCTGATTTAGACTTTAGCAGCTCCACAATGCACTACGCACAATGTTCCCTCTGTCTGGAAGAAGACTCTGTGTGCCCCAGAAAATGAAGTCGTAGAACTATTGGTCAGTAAAGGAGAAATTTACTTTTTAATGAGGTCTAGGCATATGGCAAATAGCGCACTAGATGTAAAACATGAGAAGTCTGGGTAAGACAAAAGTAATGGGAACACTCATTTCATCCTGTAGCTTAAGTCCCATGTTTTTCCTATTTTGTTTGTAAAGTCTATGCAAGTCTTATTTGTGTTGATGTTCATTTCAGCCCCTTCTGTTCCTCTGTGGTCCAGCAGTGACTGGGAGCACTTCAGAGACAGCGTGCTTTCAGGTTACATGCCACAGCATCTCCTCTGCCTGATAAAAGAGCAGTATTAATAAGCTCAAAAAAAGCTTCATATCCAGTGCTTTAACCACTGCAATTAACATGTTAGTAAGCATTGATAGATGCCTCCAAAAGAGACCAAAAGCAGCCAAAATAGAGCTGCTCCCTCCAAACCTAAGTGGCATAGAAATACTAAGTTTGAAAGGAGAGTTCCATTCTGTTTCATGGGTCTTTCAAGACAGCAATATAACTCATCATTATTGAATCAAAAAGGCACCCTCTGAGCCTGCCAGCCTTTATGGCTGCCTATCAGGTTTCTAGGATGCTGTGCTTTCCTTTAAAAAGCTAAAATGTGGCGTGATGGCTTGAGAAATGCAGAAAAAAGGAGAAAACATTATTGAACTCATCAAAATATAAATCAAGAACTATTAAAAAATGCTTGTGAAGTATTTCACCAAATTTCCCAAATTATGTTGTCCTAATTCTGAGCTACAGCTCTCATTTTCTGTTTATTCAAACTGTTGATGTCTTTTTATTCAATGTTACATCTTCCTCGGAGAATGTTAACTGATTTTTCAAAAGCCAAAATAAAATAGAAAGGAGGCGGTTGTAAGACATGTCATATAAAACGCATGTGTATGTGAATAAAAAGGGAAAACTGTGATGAGATTGATGCCACTTTAATACATTAAGGACTTATAAGCAAGTCACTGCATTAATTAAAAAAGATGTCTTCCAAGACAATAAAAAGTGAGGATTTGCTTGTAACTAACTGTGCCTTTAGAGATGCAGGATTCCAATGGAAGCAGTTGATATTCACAAGCAGTTCTATGTGTATAATATGATATATACAGCTGGTTTTGCTCAAGAGAAGCATTGAAATAGCTAGCCACTTGAGTTGTTAGTTTATACGTGGTACTTGAGACATAAATCCTAGCACTGTGAATTTCAAATGGGTCATTGTTGAAGGTTTCAGGCCATAGAAATCAATGTGAATGAACCTCATGTTAACTTGAGCACATACCTGGGTTTGGATGCAGTAGTGTTTAACTGAAGCAAATCTCAAATTCTTGCATTTTTGGAAAGCTGATGAGATTGTAAGGTTGCAGTTGAAGTAAGTACTTAATAAATGTTGTCACTCCTAGCCAGTTTTATTCTTCATCTACTGTGCAGTGAGATACTACTGAATTTCCAGGTAGATGTACAAACCCAAAAGCAAAACTGGCTTGCCTGTGAAGGAGTGACAACAGCACTGGAGTCAGGGCACTATTCAAAATACATTGGTTTCTGACTGCTACAAAAATGCAGAAGCGTAGCTGTGAAAGGATTAAATTACAGCCACAGCTGTGCTATCACTGCCAAAAGGGGAAGTTGCCTTCACTTCCCCAGGCTTCTTCCTTGCATATGGTCTGGTGTTTCCATAGGCTGATCCTAGTCAATCCTCATTGCTTGCTGGGCTAGTTTTTCATTGTTTTTCCTACCTGAAAGGGCTCAGGTCGAGGAAGAGCCAGAGGCAGGAGACAGGAGTGCCTGGTGAGGAACACACAGTTGTAGGAAGGCTTGAGCTTTCTTATTTCAACAGCAATAACCAGTGGGATCAGCTCATTGTTATTAAACACTGGAGTGAGCTCCCCATAAAGGTGGTTGAATCCCCATCCCTGGGGCTGTTTAAAAGATGCATTGATGTAATGCTAACAGTCATGGTTTAGCACCAGACTTGGTAGTTAGATAAGGATTGGACTCAATGATCTTAATGGCCTTTTCCAACCAAATTGATTCTATGTAGCTTCACCCAAAGCAGCAGATTCACCTTTGACAACATTTGCTTGCATCACCTTTTTTAGTATGCCTATAACTGATAGAGATGTAATTACTTTTCCTGACTTATATTATCTCATTGGCAACTGGTGTCTGATCTAATAAACAGGGGTAGTAAAGTTACATTGTATTATCTGTGATCAAGAATGAGAATGCTCATATTTTTCCCAAGTGCTTTTTTGAGCAAAGTGATTTCTGACAGCTTTTAATTGGTTTCTTCTGAGTGATAATGATCAACCAAATAGCAACCTGCCCAAAAAGGCTTGCTTTGTGGAAAACCAAAACCACCTGAATGCTAGTGCTTGAAATAAATGGTAAATTTAATTTTGAGGAAACACCATACCCAGGGAAATGGACCTTAGCCTGCTATTGTTCTGAGACTCTGAGACAGGCAAGGTTACTACTCTACTGGACAAATCCCGCATTTAATGTATTTCAGCTTGAAATACTTTCCAATAATCTAACTGTGGACATCTCTAAATAGGTCTGTAGTAAAAAAGCTGATGGAAGGAACTCTACTAAAGAGACCAGTTATAGGAAAATGCCAGAAAGCTGTGCTAGATCTAATTATACTCTAGGGGAAAGAAAAAAAAAAACAATAAAAGTTTTGTTTTGTGCCTTGAATTCTGGCAGCACATCCTGGGACTATGTTCAGACTATGAATTTTAATTTCTTTAGTCAAAAGCCAGGTTAATGTTGTTTGTTATGTGTATTAGATTCATGCATACTGAAGAATTCACTAACATTGAGTTTCTAATTATTGTTTATATCTATGCAGTATGAATTTTGCACATTACCTTCTTACTACTGCCCAGCTGCACATCTTTCAGTTTCACAGGGTTTTGGTAGTAAAGACAAAGAATTTTTTAAGGTGCATGGATGTCTGGTACATTTGCATAGCTCTTATCATTATGTTATTTACTGGAAATGCAGAATGTTGTGAGCTGGAAGGAACCCTTAAAGGTCATCTAGTCCAATCCCCTTGTGAGTGAGCAGGGACATCTTTAATTAGATCAGGTTGTTCAGAGCCCCATCCAACCTGACCTTGAATGTTACCAGAGATGTGGCATATTCCATTTCTCTGGGCAACCTGTTCCAGTGCTTCACCACCCTTGTTGTAAAACAATTCTTTCTGATATCTAGTCTAAATTTACCTTTTTTTCAGTTTACAACAATTACCCCTTATCCTATCACAACAGACCCTGCTAAAAAGACCATTACTGTTTTCTTTTAGGCTCCCTTTAATAAGGAATCTCCCTAGAGCCCTCTCTTCTCCATGCTGAACAACCCCAACTTTCTCAGGCTTTCTTAATAGGAGAGGTGTTCCATCTACTAGTACCCCCAAGTCCTCCTCTGCATATATTATGCATTTCTTATTTCCTGAGAAAATCAGTGGTTTGTGGGATTTTGTCCTGTAGCACTGACTGCCTGGCCCAGTGGGGACCTTTAGCATCATATGTGAAAAGAAGATCTATGATACAGAAACTCATTTAGGTAGGATAAAGCAGACTCCTGAAGTTACAACACTGGGGAGTAGGACAGCTCATATAAATAAACACCTAGCTGGCTGTAGTTGGGATTAGTACAGAAGATAAGAAACTTGCTGCTTTTTTTTTTTTTTTAGTGCTTTATTCAGATTTAATCAGAGGTTCATTTGCTGTGCTGCTGGGCCTGGGGAGAGAGGCCAGGTTCATGTTTCACCTAGGTACAGCAGAACTAACCTTTTCTACATTGCAGCCATACAAACAAAATGTTTTGCTACTTCCAAAATGGCATGCTTTTTTATGGTAAAATATAGTCATAGGAGATTGTCAATTCAGCTTCTGGCTCTTTGTTGATACAATGTTTGAAATAGTCTTGTCCATAATAAGGACATTTGTTTTGTCTTAAGCTCGATGCCACTTTTTGCTGTAAGATAATGTCAAGTCTGCTATGTTTATTTTCTATAAACAAAACAGTGCTTCATTTTAAGAACACTCAATAAACAGCCCTTAAACTCTGCAACGGCATGTTTTAG
Organism: Melanerpes formicivorus; assembly: GCF_026170545.1. Lineage (NCBI taxonomy): Eukaryota > Metazoa > Chordata > Aves > Piciformes > Picidae > Melanerpes > Melanerpes formicivorus. The sequence continues at coordinate 16,960,563 of NW_027142359.1, read as the reverse complement.
ACTTTACCACAGTTTTACTTTTACACTTCCCAGATGACTGCTTTCATTGTTGCTCTTAAATTTCTACTTTAACGTCTGTATTGTGTTTTTGAATGCTTTGATCATTCATGATTTTAGCATTTTGGGTGAGATTTAAATACTAACAATATATTATTTTCTATAACTGTTCATTGTATGTGCACAGACTTCATTTTGTTTTATTGTGTATAGGACTGGTTGTATTCCTTTATTTTACTATTGAACAAATGTAGATTCCTGCTTGACTTTCCTTGCATGCTTCCCAGGGTTTTTTCCACAGGCAGAGCTCTCATTATCAGTGGCAACCAGTTGACCCAAGGGCCTAAAAACTTTTTTTAACATATGAAAAAGATGCCAGAATAATTCAGCACAGTTAATGTGGTGATTTGTCTTTGCAATTCATTTCAATACCTTTCTTATCTGTGGAAGCATTGTAGTGCATGTGTGTTAATGTAGTACATTTAAACAGCAGCAGATGGGGCCCTTGTTTCCTTTGAAGAATGGTTTGCCTTTGAATTTTATTTTTTTACTATCTGTGGCGAGAATTTTTTTTTTTTTTGGTTTTGTGCTGTTTTTTTTTCTCCTTGTTATAACGCATTAAATTGATGTAGCCTTTGTAGCAGATAGGGATCTAAACGCAGATCAGAATGCCTAAACTTTAGTGGGGAGCAAGTGTTTCCAAATCTGACTCGAGATCTATTTTTCACTGCTGGTCCTTATTTTTGAAACTGACTAAAGCAAACCCTCTTCTTTGAACACCTCAGAAATTTCTTAGGGTTTGGAAACCAGTTATATGCCTTGTGGTCAAATTCATCTTCCTACTGTATTTCATAAATCTTGCTATAGGTAAAAGAATAAAGCAAATTTTTATGTCTTCTCCAGAACAGGCAGCACTTTTCAAAGTTATTTACAAAATGCAGTTTCCCTTCTCCCAAGGTGAAATAACATAAAAGCTCTATAAAAGTGAAGAAAAAGGCACTGCATAAGGAAAGCAGAAATCAGTGTAGAGACTAATGCCTTCTTTTAACTGTTGTGTCTGGGGGGGAGAGCATAGGAACATGCAGCTAAGGGGAGCATATGTCTTAACTCAATTTCTTGGTTTTTGAAAGACTTGAATTATGGGTGGAATGGGCTGAATATTTGAATATTGTAGTTTTGTTTCTAAGCTTAGTTGTCTGCCTTAACTGATTCTGGTAGACCTAAAATACATGCATTTTATTTGTAGGTAAAAAAAATGTGTAGAAGGCAAAGCAATATACTCTGGTGCCTTAACCAATCTTAACAAATGTATTACAAATTTATACTTGCATTTTGCAAATGGATGTCTCATAGTTTGGAATTACTTTTTCAGAGTTGTTAATCTCACTGATCTGAATAAGAACCTTATTTGAATGTGGCTATAAAGTGGGTTTTTAACATAATGTATCATAGAGGGCAAATCTTTCCTATTATTAACTTGAAACACCAAAATTGCTCCTTCTGTGCCATTCTAATCTGTCATGTCAAAATGCTGCTTGCTTATGCCAGCTTCTTCATGTGGTACAAATGTGTAACTTATAGATTATAGGTTTGTTATTTTTGGGGGGGAAAAAAAGCAAAAATTCAGCATGTCAAAAAACCAAGATATATTTGAAAGAAAAAAAACCCAAAACCCCCCAGTTTGCTTTTATTGGCTGTTTTGCTACTACCCAAGGGCTGACATTAAGGGTCAAAGTTCTCTTTTTTTAAAATTGAAATAATTTTCGCTAATATGGAGACAGTTATTAGGTAAAGCACATGAGTTTATTGTGGTTTATACGTAAAAGTCGACATTGTTGCAGCTGTGAGTTACACTTATTCTTGACTTCTACCTATGAGATTTGTGATTAACATTAAGCACATCTTCAGTGTCTTATGGTGGCAGCCACTTCAGGCCTCGCAAATTATTAATATTACAATTCTGTTTTTCTAACTCCATTTTTTTCTGGAGGTGTGGTTTGTTTTCCAGAATTCAATAGGGAACAAACTTCAGGAACACTCTACTGGTTGCTCATTTACCTGATTTGGGTGCATAGCTCATGAGCAGTACATCCCATTGAAAGATCACCTAAGCATATTCTGCTTGAATTAAAATGATTTTATCTACATTATGTGGTATCAGCTGAGCATCTCAAGGCATCCTTGTATTTTATTATTCCTTTTAACCTATAGTCCTTGGATTGGGCCAAATCAATCTGTTTTTTATGCAGATAAATAAAGGGGGAAATAATCAGATCAAATAATTGGAATTGTACTGGATTTTACCTATGTAATTCCTGTCAAAATTTTGTTCCCTACAGGCATTGTGTGTGGCAGTGCTTTAACTCAAGAGGGGAAAATTGACTTGCATACCACATTGACTCTTCTGGCACTTTCTTCTGTAATGGGTAGTGTACTATTTTTCAGGGAAGTAAGAAATGACAATTTTATTTGGGCCACAAAACACTCAGGAAAATATTTTTCTATACAGTGCATTTTTCTTTCTGTACATGTGAAAAGGAATGTTTTAAAGGCGTGCCTTACAGTATATAAAGAGAGAGAAAATGTGTATGTGAACTATGAACTTATTTCTTATGTAGTGCATTAAATATGGAATATTAAGAGAGACTAAGATCCAAGGATACAGTACAGTTGTCTAATTTAAATTACTATTATAGGGGCTTATTGATCTTTTTACTCAATGTACTAATTTTTATATCTTATTTTAGCTCTGTGTTGATTATGCAAATGATCAAATAGAATTGAACTTCCTCTTACTCAAGGAGGAAAGAAAAGACCTTTAAACCTTAGAGTAGGAGGAAGGGAGTGAAAGAAACTTAGCTAAAAGGGAAGTAACTTTTCATAGAAGTAGGGTGCTCTGGTTTAGTTGGAAACTTAGATAGTGCAGCTGTCTAGAGGAGCTTTCATCTTTGGAAATGCTAATGGTCATGATTTGAGTGTCCTTAGAATCTATTCTGTACCTTGTTAAGTATAAAAAAGCGAGGAAAGAGGGGAAAGAGGTATAAAGAGCAGTCCCTTTTTGGAGATACATATCTTATTTGCAATATCTTTATCTAGGAATTCCTATTCCTAAGTAATAATCATTACTAAGCATCCATTATCTAATTTTATCTAGTGTATCTTGTAAATCTAAAGTTTATCTTGCAGTTTGGTGCTCTTTATATTTTTTTCTGCTAAAATTGTATTAAAATAAAAATGTGAAATAAACCATTCCCCCCCCCCCCCCCCCCCCAAAGTTAAGGCTATCACTGCAGCTCTTTTCAAGTTCTTCGGTAATGTTTATTTTAGGCTCTGTCTTGTTGTAATACCTGTACAGAAGACATTGAATAAAAGTGATAATTACCTCTTTCTTTTTTTTTTTTTTTTTTTCTGATTTGATGAGCAAGTCTAGTTGGTGGGGGTATTCCCGTGTGCTATGTTTCTTGCTAAATCACTGTAAAAATCACAGACCATAATGGTGAATGGATCTCTGATGTAACTTAATGTGGGAGAAATTGTAGAGCCAAATTGGGGATCTTCCTTTCTTTACATTTTTGAGGCTGCAGCTCCATGAAAAGACTGAAGGCTTTTCATGAGGTGAGAAAGGCTTTTGTGGGATTTCCTAAAGGAGAGCACTATACTCTCATGTTGTAGGAAACTCCCAAACACAGTAGATTGAGAAAGAGAACCTCCTCAAATCTCACACATCTCTAAATCTTTCCAAGTTTTAAGAGGGAAGGTTGAGTATATCCAGTATATTATTTTTATACCCTGAAAATCATGTATACTTTGAAACTATATAAAATGGACTAATATTAAAAATACATCTTGTTTTAATACCTTCTGGAGCATATAGCAGAGCTAATTGTGCTTAGAACTCCACAGAATTTAGATGTTTCTCTGGGTCAGGAGCTCTTGCAAAGATGGTCCTGGAGCTGACATTTTAGTTGTATGTTACTGGATGTACCAAAATGTGGCATACTTGAGTTCCAGCATACCAACATCCTGCTCTTACAGCTGGATTTTACGTAGCACTTAGCTGTGCTCCCAAGGAGTTCAGCTAATTCCCAGGGCAATCTGCTCAAGACTGCAGAACGTTTGACCTTATTAATTTTAAGTTTGGATTGCCTAACTTATGAGTTAACATTTTAACAACTTCACTTACAGCATGTTTTTTTTTTAGCTTGTTTTCCACCACAGTGTTCTAAACAAATGACATTTGATGTTTCACAATACTTTAAATTAATAGGTAACTATTTACAATGTTAGCATCATCTTAATGAAGATTTTTGCTTGGGATTACAAACAGCTGCTGGAAATGCAGCTCATCTATCCTTTATAATATTTTATTAAATTTGCACCTGGCAATGCAGCTATAGTTAAGAGTCTGGTAATTATGAGATCTGTGTTTGGGAGGCCTGTAAGTCTCATTTCCAGTCTCATCAGGCTAGAATGTTGTATGCAGGATTTTCGGTAGGGTAATTTCTTCTTGAGTTGGTCAACATTTAACTTCTTCCCTTTTCAATGAATAGGTAATTACTCAAGAATTATCTGAAGATGCTGAGTAGGAGAAGGTCTGGGTTGTTAGTGGTTTGTTTTGATTTGTTTTGATTTGTTTTTTGCCTTTTTATCCCCCTCTTTCTGAATCTGTGTTTACTTGGAATGGAAAAACAAATAACAGAATAGAGATGAAAAATAGTTCAGAATAAGTGATTTAACATGTATAAGTTTTTCCATTTGTGAATTGTCTGTGAGCTGCTTTTGATTCTCCCACATGAATTTGCTATTCAAAATTATTCACCAAATACTTTATCTGAATAATTTTTGGTCTGGAGATTGTTGGCAAGCAGATTGTTGCATGTATTTGAATTTCTAATTTCAGATATCTCTCTGTATATGTTGATTAGATGTAGTAACATTTATGTTCCCTATTTGGATGAGAAGGTATTAGAACTCTTAAAATGAGATTTCCAAGCTGAATCCTGGTGTTTGAATGTTCAGACTTATGAGTGAGCATGTAGTCTCCAAGTAGGTGGCCTGGAGACTGCTCCCTGAGTAAACTCACTTGACAAAGTCTCAGCTTGTTGCCTGTGACAAAACCAGTTCTCAAAGCAATCCATGCACTCAAAATATATATATGAAAAAATGTGCATACTAAAAAAAAAAAAATCTATTAATTTATCTTGATTTTATTAATGTTTTTCATTTTAAATTTCCAGTAGAAGGTACAGATTACCTTTCAGAGGGAGCTGCCATTGTCACGGAAGATCAGGCAGGAGGCTGGTAAGAGGATTGAAACAGTGAAGAGGAGCTGAGGGAATAAGACTTGAAAGGGAAAGCTGAATATTTTGTAATAGCAGAATAAATAAACCTGTCAATTTAGAGGCCACATTAAAATGTCTGATATTGCATTATTTTAGGCTGACAAATCTAATGAAGAGTATAGGAAGGGGGATGAGCAGAGAGGAAGATGATTCAATGTATTGTTTTTATGTAGCAGTTTCAAATAATATCTCTCTAACCAGCTTACCAATAATGAGGTATTGCTATGTGGAACTCAATACAATAGCTTTTGCATTTGTCACACAGGAAGACAAAACAAATATCTTGAAGAAAATGAGGTGGAGAACATGATAAGGAGTATTAGAGAACCAGTACAGGTTTCTTGTAGGAGAGAATCAGAAAAACATAGAAGAATGGCCAAGAATGAGAGGCGGAAATACGCACAGGGAAATCAGAGCTGATCTGCTGGATCATCTAGTTTGACATCTGAATTATATCACAGGAGTGCTTGCTACCTTAAAAAACACATTGGCTCACTTTCATGTCGACTGCCATTCAATAGGAGTTATGAAAGTTCTTGTTATACTGTTTCTTTGGTAACATTTCATTGGGGTTTTTTGCTACCACCAGTGCTTTATCTGTCTTTGTTGGCAGTATATTGCATGCCCAATGACTGGATTAAATACAGATGAGTCCTAAAGAGAAGGTTCAGGCTTGGTTTAAAAATTAATAGTAATTTCTTCTGGGGGACTGATGTTTTAACTAGAGGAGCTAATGCTGTGAAAGAATAACCCCTAATTATTAAGTGTCATGCTGGTCTGGTAGAAAAGAGGTGCACTAGCCTTAGGAAGCATGTGTAGTGACCAACTGTATTCCCAGAATAAGTCCAGAACAAAAATTGTACTAAAAGCATGTTTTGGTTTGCTTTAATAAGTAACTTGACAGTGATTGTAGTTGATGTCACAGTTCTGGATGGGAAGTAACCCGTTAGACATTGCTGATGTGACAGAGCAAAATCACAGAAGACACTACTATATTAAGTAAACTGTTAAGTAATACATAATTATTTTTTAAATTATGATTAGTGGTGTAATTTTGGCAATTTTTGCTTGGGAGTAAGCAGGAGACCTCAAAGAGAATTATGGGGAAGGAACTTTTAAAGGGAGTTTTGGATAGGGAAGGAATGTTTGAGGCTCAGGGCTGATTTCAAGAGTTTTAATCTCCTCAGTAAGGTAAAGATTAGCTGCGGCCTGGCTTTTACGTACACATGCAGTTCCACTGAAAACAAAATTAATTGTGCTGATACAAGTAAGCAGAATTTATATCCTCCTTACAGTAGGTGATCTAAATAAAATCCAGTGCAGTATTGAAGCTTGCAGTCTTTTCCTAGCTGGATTCATTGTTTCACTAGAGAGTGGGTTTCACAATTTTTGTGCATTCTTCTGGGAAGTCCACTTTCATGACAAGGCTTTTTTCTTTGGTTCCCGGTGGTCTTAAGCTTTTGAGATCTTCCCAAGTACTTTTGTGAGGTTTTTTATGTACCTTTAGTTACAGCCTGATTGCTGAATGTTTTGGGTGAGTATTTGCAGTTTGGATGAATAGCTGAAGGTGCACCAAATGGCAGCATTCAGAGGTATTTGACCAAGAATGATTGACAGTGTCTGTAGCTACTTATTATGTCAAGGCTTCAGCACACCGATTGATGGGAAATGATGTATAATAAATTAGAATGATCACACATCATTTCCCATCGATTGAAATGCCAAATCCTTTGATGGAGTAATGAGTTATGGCCAATACTACTCACTGTCTTAGTGGGAGATTGATTGCATATCCCTTCATCAATGTGATCAAAAAACCAAGGAATCCAGAGTACGCAGATAGCATGGAAGTTTTACTGTGTTTTCAGTACAAAGTGAGAGTAATACTATAAAGTCAGTGTTGCTTCTGTGGTATTCTCAGTGTTACCTGAGTATACATGAAAATGTGACCAAGTTCATTCAACGGAGACACTTTTAAAACAATATAAAGCTGATTCCCTCTCAGTTTCACATACCAACAGATAGGTAGGGATGAGATTGAATTTATGGTTCAATCAGTTACACAATAAATTCTAATTAAGAAAATCCTACCTAATGAAAACTCAGTTCTTACTGTTAATTTTTTTCCTGAATTGCATGTCCTTGTAGAAATTGAACTTCCTTTACTCTGATGCAGAAAAGAATAGACAAAACTCTATCTCCAGGAAAGTACATGGCCCCCGTGTTACTAAAAGGAAAGGAAAGTTCCTGTCAGTCTACTGAGAAAATAAGCGGCTTTAGAATTTTGTATTTTTCTTCCTACTTTTTGTTCTGCATCTGAGGAGGAATAACACCAGGCTCCAGTACAGATTAGGAGTCATCCTGCTAGAAAGCAGCTCCATGGAGCAAGAACTTGGATCATCAATGTGCCCTGTGGCCAAGAGGGCCAATGGCGTTCTAGGGTACGTCAAGAAAAGTGTGTCCAACAGGTTTAGAGAGGTTCTCCTCTCCTTCTACTCTGCTTGATGAGACCACACCTGGCACACGGTGCCCAATTCAAGAGAGAGAGATATCTACTGGAAAGAGTCCAGTGGAGGGCTATGAGGATGGCTGAGCTGAGAAGTGATCTTATTAATGTCTGTAAATATCTGAGGGGTGGGTATCAAGATGAAGGTGACAATCTCTTTTGAGTGGTGCCCAGTGACAGCAGAGCAACTAAAAATATTTCCAAATTATTCCAAATATTATATGTAGAGGCATGTGACTAACAGAAGTTTAAAAAACCCCAGCTCTATGTTACAATTTGAACCCACTGTTTCACTTATTGTCACTTGCCTTTCATCCATTCACTCTGTTAGAAGCCTTTCTGCTGTGTTAATCATTAGTACCACAAATATGTCTCAAATTCCAAATTATTTTTCAATATTTTTTATCTATAAGGAAGGGCTAAGTTGGTGGAGTCACCATGCATTTCCTCCCCCCCCCCCCCACTGTAAGTCACAGCAAAATTTGACCTCGGGTGTTTAAGTTGCCTCCCAGGAAAATCAATGTGGTTGGCACACCCAAGTTCTCATTTAAATGTACATTGAGACACTGAAGTACTTTTTATGAAAGTGAATTTTTGACCAAGTACAGTAAATTGTAACAGCTTCTGACCCTGTTACAATAAATACATAATTTATCACAAGTACTCTACTAAATACAATTTTTCTGAAGTATCTTGGAGAGGTAGTTGCTTGCTATGCATACACAATTGCCACTTTTTAATATTTAAATATCCTGGAAATTTTACTACTTTTTTCTTTTTTTTGTTTTAAATTCAAAATGGGAAAGACACATCAGCTTTCAGAGAAGAATCGAAATCAGTGTTAAATAATTACAAATGAAAAGAAATCATCTGAAGCTGTACAGCATGTATTTTTATACATTATCTCAGAAGGTCAAAACTAAGATTGAGAAAACATGCATGAATAGAAATTGCTTTGCCATACTCAGGTTCCTGTGGGTTCCTTGAACGATTGAAAAAACTCTTCAAAATGATAGGGCTGCAGGAGGACAGCAAATTCCAGGGCACCACACAGTGATGTAGGATTCTGGGGAGTGATCCTGTTACCAGGCTCCCCTTTGCGCAAATGCCATGGAATTCCTGCCAACTCACAGCATCATCAGGATTTAATTAGCACTGAGAAATACATTAGAAGGCTTTGAACTTTGGGATAGAGAAAAATATATGAAAATCTCATATGCAGCTGAACTTAAGGAAAAAGTTGGGAAAATTTTAATTGCCATGCTATTATTTAGGTTACCAAAGAAGCCAAAGATCCGATGAGGAAAACACACTGTGATAAATTAGACAGGGCAGACCACTGTGTTCGTGAGACTGCACTTCTTTGTCTACATTGCTCAATAACTCTACCTAGAGAATTGCAGGTAATTGAGGACAGAGAAAATAGGAATATTAATCATGCTGTATACTTTTGGTCCTTATTGGACCTGCTTGTATTCCAAAAGAACTTAGAAGCCCTAGTGATAGATACCATTTACATATACTACAAAGGACAATCTCTGACCTAAAGAATTTACAATTCAGTGCATGAGCCAAGGCATCCCTTGGTTGCAGGCTGACACAAATATAAGCAAATAATGAGACTATCTTGTTCAATGTGATAGACAGTGACCATACTTGCACTGCACCTTTGCCGTTGCCCACTGGCATTCTCGTGTAAGCATCAGGAAAACTTGTAGGCAGTGGCTACTTTATTTTTGCATGCATTTAAAGTAATCCCATCTCAGAGATAAAATGCTGAAGTCCTTGTTTTAAAATTCCTCAAATCCATGATGAAACTGGTTTCCCCTTTCATCTGATTCTCTGATTCTTTCCATGGGAATAAGGGAAAGGTCTGGTGTCCTGCCAACTCTCTGTAGAGTCCCACTGAGTCTGTAGTGTTCTCTGGGCAATTGCTTCGAAAAGTTTAGATCATCTAGAGATGAAACCTCTTGGATTTCATTACTCAATAAAATGCACGCAGACAAGTTATGCAAATAACAGTACCTTTAAAAGCATTTTGTCAGTGCTGTAATGGTGCTCAAATTAATTCAAGGTTATTTTATTAGAGATAAAAATTATTGGAAATCCCAGGTTCTTTGATGCTGCTGCTAAAACTATACCTAAGTGAAACATTTTAACTTTAGATCCAGATATAAAAACTTCTGTCATTGCTCATCATTAGAATGTTTTTCCCCTCAGGCTTTGTGTTTATTAGCAGCTGAAGAGTATATTTAGCACTGTCATGTGTGGAACCTCTTCTGTTTGCTAAACTAGTGTGGGATAAAATGTCTTTTTTTTTTACAGTGTTACTCATTCATTATATAAAAATGAAAGAAACTAGTGTGTATAGAGAACTACACTCTATTTTTATGACAAAAGGAAGGTGGCAATACACATCCCAGGGGTATTATGTAAGAGTCATTAGTGTAATTGATATCCATTTAAAGAGTCTTGTATCAAACATGATTAAAATGTGCAATATATTAGAGGTTCCTACATTCCAGATGCTTTGTTATAATCCTCCTTCTCATAGAAATGTTTCTGCTTTCCTGTGGAAAAGTAAAATCATTTCAGAAGAAAGGATCTTTTCTTTCTATACTAATTGAAGACACCATTTCTAAAATGCATAGTTTGTCCTATATATATGATTTTCTCACGTACAACAAGCTAAACATTTACTGTATGTCCATTTGTGTAATGACAATCAAGAGAATTCCTTGGATTCTGAAGACTTTTTAGTAGATGGTTTTTTTTTCCACAGACTGCTAATGCAACTTATCAATTCTTGTGATCGAACAAGATAGTGTCTTGATGGCATGCTACACCTTGTTGAAAAAACTAAACTCAAAGAGTAGTTGGATTTCTGTGTACACCTCTTTTACAGCAGAATGGTAGTGCTGCATGTATTCTCCTGAGAGATGAGGGGGTGTATATTTCTATATAGGTGCTTTAACTTTTTTTTTTTTGTCTGTTTTTAAGGAAATTTTACAGCATTTTAAATTTCTGTTTGTAAATATTGTTTCTTCTGACCACGAATGTCAAATGAACATCTTTCTTCAATTCTTTTAAGACATTCTCCCAATGCAATTTTTCAGTAAAAATCTGATAGTAGAAAGCAACCCCTAAAGTAAAAATCTTTCCATTTTTGGATGTCAGCCAGGCAGAAGGTGGTTGTCAAGATAAGGGGCAGCCTGCCTGGAGTCCAAACTTCAGGGGAGCATGGTCACAGGACAAGATTTTCTATGTCAATAGCAGTTTCTAATGGAGGACCAAGCATGGATTTTCCACATTCATCTCTGCCCAAAACTTGCTAGTCACTATAGCTCCAGCTCTGCAGGGTTCCTTACCTCACGCTATGACTGTCTGTGACTTTTGAGATTCAGGGTCCCCGATATAGTGCAACACAAAACATATTCTTCCTTCTGTGTCCAGTTTAGATTGCAAGGTCTCTATTCGTCTCTGGTTATAAGTACCAAGCACTTTGTTGCCAAATGAAAGCACATTTATGTGTTACTTTCTCATCGTGTTTCTTGTCAAAACCATCAGAGTTTAGAATAACCCACTGATAATAGTCTTTTCTTGCTATTGCTAAGTTAATAGTTTATAACTCAATCAAACTTTAACATCCCCGACAGGCATCTGTCCCAAACACAGTATGTTTGATGACTAAGCTCTAACACTTTAGTAATTTCCAAGTAAAAGGTTATAAGGAGACAATTTCTCTGTTTGCATGTAGCATACTCTTGCCTCTCAAAAAGCTCTCTTTTTTTTGACATGAGTGTTGAAAATTGGTACGGTTACACTGGTGTGACAATTTGTCCTAAGTATGAACCTATTACACATATCAGAAACCTTGTTGCTTCTACAGGCTGAGGAGTGGTGGTTTTTTCCTTCCCCCCCCCTCCCCCCACCCCATTAACATTCCTTGAAGAATTCATCTGCGCTTCAGGCCTTCAGGGATTCTTAACAGGACTCTCCTCACATCTGCAAGTATGCTTGAAGTCAATGATCTTAAAGTCTTCTCAAACCAGGCAACTGGAATCTGTAGGATTCTATGATTGTGATGCTGGCCATGGGAAACTTCTCTTGGGACAATCCAGTAGAACATGTAGAAAAGTAGAAAAATCTGCTAGACTCAGAAATGGAAAGATGAGAAGTAGAGACCAGGATATAAGAAATATACTGCAGAGGAAACAAGAGTTGAACTGGAAAGAATGGATATGAAGAGGGGGAGTGCACAAGGAGGAGAAACATGACAGAATGACAAGGAGTAGAATATGTCTGGAAGTAAAGAACAAAAGGTAATGGTGAGAATCTAGAACTTCCTCCATAAACCTGAAATTGAACCAGAGAGTCATGAATTTCTTCCTGTTTCTACTGTCAGCAAACATTTGGTGGAGCACGTTGTCTATTTCACTATGCTGAGGGCAAGGCAGTTCAGAGAGGACTACACACAGCTGCTGGATTTTACCTTAATGAGGTAAAAAGCTTTACCTGGCTAAAGGAATAAAGTGACCCTGCTACCTCAGCTATCCCCCTTCCCAGTTCAGGTACAGGGATGGGACTGATAATATTTGTAGCATGCAGGATTTAGATTTGGTCTGCTGAGGCTGAGTTCATACACACTGCACTGATTCTTTTTCCAGGTTGCACATTCTGGACACTTTTTTTTTTTTTTTTTTTTTTTTTTTTTAAATTTATTTATTTTCCAAGGAATCTTTATGCAGATTTGCCAGACACCTGTCTTACAGTAGCAGATATTTCCTGTGTGCAAATATACTCAGAAATAGGAACTGATATTCTTGAAAGTTGTAAGGCTGTTGTGAGAGAGATGATAAAAATATGACTAGTAGAAGGAAAAAGCCATGACAAAGGGAACAATAGCATCTGCATGCAATGACTGTCATCAAGAACTTTTGGCATTGCTATGCTTTGCAGCTTGTTATTTTAACTCAGGGTAAATAATGGAATGTTTCATATGCCTTTACTGCAAGCTGGTTATAACCTATACAGTAAATATATATTTATACTGTTTGCAATACTACGTAAATAGTGAGTTTGCTCTAGGAGATGACAGTGGTATAATAGCAACACTTAAAGTATGATCTTTCCTTTTGCATGAGTAGAGTTATTGATTACAGAGAACCTGTTTTATGGGCAACGCCAGGGACGTTCCTGTGCAGTAATTGTATATATGCTGCAGTTTGCTGAGGACGTATGTGATTGCCTGAGAGCAGTATTGCCCTCTACTGTGGTAACCTAATTACAAATGTGGTGCTTCTGGTTCGTGTATGAATAAAGCAATACTGCACAAGAATGTGTGTGGGAAGAGTGGAAGCTTTCCCTCTTGTTGTGTATTCTGCATGGAAGCTACTTTATGCATTATGTTTCTTTTTAACCTCAACCCTAGTCAAATTTATGGCAACACTTGTAGGGGTGAAACAGGCAATCTGCAGGTCAGGTTCTATGGAGACAGAACTGGGTAAGTGCACTTACTCTCTTGTAAGCCTTCATTACTAAGTGTTTTCAAGAAAGAGAAATCCATGCTACCCAGCTTCATTGCAAATTCAGGAGTTAGTGTTTTTAGAAGATGATCAAGAGGGAAATTTCCATTGACCAACAAAATGAACAGTTTATCTTTTAGCAATGGCCTTCATTCTTTTGTTTCTTTGGGCTCTTTATTAATACACAAGTATTAATTACAAGCCTCCATTCCCCAAAAAGAACTAGTTTTCTGGTTTTGTTTTGATTTTGGTGGGTTTTTTTCCCTGTTTGTTTGTTTTTAAGAAGGATGCAACCACAAAATTATGCACACAATAGGCAGTACATGCCCAGATAGGTACTTTGAGAATCAGTCTGCTGCTGTGTCACGTGACATACCTTTCACATTCAAGGAAAGCCCAAGCTTCACATGCATGGAAGGGTACACCCTCTCTGGACTCAGAAATCAGGGTCTGAGAATAAAACAAACTCGAATTAAATTGGTTTCATTTTGAAAAGCCAAACTCTATAAGACTTTAATACTTGGGTGCATGCTGATGAAATACCATGACTCTAAAGACTATTAATATTCATAGGAAGTCTAAAATAATTCATGACTTTCTGAAGTAATGTTAGATGATGTACGATGGTAAACAGTATCATTTACACTGAACCTTAAAAATTATTGACAAAGACAAGTTCCTAAACACTGGCTAAACCTTGTATTTGTTGTTATGATTTCTTGGTTTTATACTTCAAGCAGATTTTCAATTAACTCCACTGTATTCGGAGTAATTATTCATTTATTATAGTCAGTTTAGATATGGTAAAGATTAAAGGAGTAAAACAAATCATTTCAGTGACATAGGCTAGTGATACATTGTTATTATTCTGATTTCTTTGCCTCTTGCGGAGGGAAGATTTATAGCATCCATTTTTGAGTGATTCCTTGTTAGCATATATTTTTATAGGTATTTATTTGCTGATATAAAGTGTTTTGATAAAGTAAGAAACTATCTTCCTCTCTCCCTATTTTTTTGGAGGAAATACAAACAGTCCTAGAATAAAAGAGAAAATACTGTAGATTTGAACAGCATACATATTAAAGGTGCAGTAAAATGTACTTGTCTATTAATAATAATAATAATAAAAGATGGATAATATCTTGCACTGCTGTTCTAAGATAACTACATGTGTTCGATGTTGGGAAATTAATGGCACGAAGCAGATGCCTTCAGTCATCTAGGAAGTGTGGTTTCCCAGTGTACTGCAACTTCATGCCCTGCAGTGTGTCATCTCACTTATGAAAGGGTTTTACATGTTTATAAAAGTGTGTTAAATATTGGTAAAGTTTATTTTATGCATTATGCATAAAAGTTGTCATTAGGATTTAACAAAGCAGCTTGCAGAGAAAGATTAGAAATAAAATCTCTGTATACAGAAACGATTTGGATGGTTTAGCTAGACGGTTCTGACTTAAAAAAAAATAACATTTCACTTACTGTTCTCAAACATTCAGAGAAAAGAGAAAAACAGCACTAACTGAAAGAGTGAAATATATGTTGTTATAGCAGTGCCTAGTAGGATCACTATTACAGAGGTTCTTTTAGTATTTCTGTTATAAATCCCCTTTATTCAGTATAATATCGTGGTAATTTCAAATCACATTTGCCTTTAACTTGGCAAATAATCTGTCAACACAGAAATTCAGTTCATTTATATGTATGCTTGCATTTATTCTTGTGTGCACAGACTATATAATGTTCACACGCTGCTGATGTATAGATTTTAAAATAAGCAATGATTGTAAAGCTACTTAATTTTTTTTAGTCCAGTTTTCCTAACCATCAATTCAAAAGGAGATTACAGATGGGATTTTCAGAAGCACTTAGCATGGCCTTAAATGGTTGCATTTAAGTTAATGGTAAAATTCCTATGACTTAAATTGTAGTACAGTTAGGTCAATGCTGTTGAAAATCTCACACTATCTTTTCAAAGTATGTTTAGGGGTCTAACTCTGGTGTGACTGACTTACAGGCATAGTGACATTTTAGTGGAACTTCAAGGAGATTATTCAGAGCTCTTTTGTGTTCTGAACGTTCCCTGACTAGATAAAAAGCTTAAAGCAGTAGTCTAGGCACCTATATTAGATGTTTAATTGATTCAGTAGGGGGAAATTGTTTTCCTCTTTAAAAGCAAACTTGAAAGGATGCTTTTATATTGGCTCTAAATAAAGAGAAAAGACCCATTAGGAAGTAAAGGATGCCACAAGTAAACAACATGGATGAATGTCATGGCTGGAGTTACATGGCAGTAGTGTTAGGTATGAGAAGTGGAGGTATCTAAAAGCACGTAAGAGAAACTCACTGACAATAATAAAAAGGCACAATTTCTACACCCATGCTACTATTTTTATGATGCTGTATATTCCAAGTTTGGGTTTTTTTTCCAGTTGGATATTTTCCTCCCCCATGTGCATCTGTGCCTTATTAAGATATTATCTGTCAGGTAACTTTATTTATGTACTTCTTGCAAGTTAGAACAGAACTTCTCCAAATATCATGCAGCTGGAGCACCTCCCCTATGAGGTCAGTCTGGGAAAGTTGGGCTTGTTCAACCCAGAAAGGAGAATGCTCCAGGTAGACTTTGCAGCAGCCTTCTGGTACCTAAAGCGGGTAGTTAGGGAGAGTAGTGATAGGACAAGAGAGAACAGTTTCAAACTTCAAGAGAAAGAAAGTCTTAACTGTGAGTGTGGTGAGACATTTAAAGGTATCCAGAGAACTTGTGGATGCCCTTCTCCCTGGAAGTGTTCAAGGCCAGGTTGGATGGGGCTTTGAGAAACAAGGTCTAGTGGAAGGTGTCCCTGCCAATGGCAGGGAGACTGGAACAAGATATCTTTAAGCTCCTTTTCAGCCCAAACTATTCTACGATTCTGTGATTCTATGACAAAACAACATGGTTTCGAGTCAAACTAGCTCTGTTTCTGTAAATGGATACAGTGTCAGCTAAAAGCGTAACAGCTGGAAAAGAGAATTGATGAAATGTTTAGTTAAATGTCAAAAAGTAGTTGCTTTGGGTAAACTAGAGCTTGATGATCATAGAGGTCTTTTCTGGCCAAAATTATTCAGCGGTTCTGTGATATGCTTCCATTTATGCTTTGGAACAAGAACAACTCCTCTGTTAAAAATACAGTGACAACAACACAAAAATCCCCCCAAACAAAACCAGAAAAGGTATCATTATTATTCTTTTTATTGAATGAGACCAGTGTTTCAATATCTGGTTTTGGCATTTATTAAACCAATTTAGAAGTGATTCTCGGAGCTTATAGCTATAGGCTGTTTCTATAAAGATTGTGTATGTCTCTCAGGCTCCTGAAGTAGCTAGTACCCCTGGTAGTAGCAGTAGTGACTATGTGGTTTTATTTCAGGTCTCTGGTAACTTCACTGGGGTGATTACGTAGCATCATTCTAGGTAAACTGCTGATGACATGCCAAATGACAGATGCAGTGATTACTAGTTGGGGTAGCAATACAGCTGGGAACATGGATCAGGAAGGGCATGCTTGCTGTGGTTTGGGATTTCATTTGACCCAACTGCAGTGTTCTAACCAAGGCACTTAAGAATGTGCTTTTATGCACACAACTGGTTTTTTGTTTTGTTTTGTGATTGTTTCTTTTTAAATTTAATTTTTATCATTGTAACAGACTGTAAGAAAATTCACCAATAACTGAGTAAGCAAAAGAGAAACCTATGTACTTACTGAAATTTCACACTGCAAATGAGATTTGGCTTGTTTTAGTCAGAAATTGGAGGGATTAGGATTTTGGATTATATTTTGGGTGGTGGATTTTTACAGTTCAGTTTCTCTCAGCAGATTCATAACCAGAGGTACTGTAGGTGTTCAGAGTTCATTGCAGTTACAGATTTGCTTTCAATTAACAGTTATTCAGTGCTGTTGTTATCTAGTACTGTTACTGTATAAAACGTTAGTGGCTTTCATCTCACTTTCCTGAAAGACAATGAAAGTTGATTATTTGATGAGTTGTGGCATCACTGAGCTCTTACTGATGGCTTACTGGGTTTTTTTCTTTTGAGCATTCCTCTGTTATTCACAACTTTGAATAAATTAGAGCATTAAAAACTATTCTTAAAGCTAGGACATTTGGGATGAGGCTGAGGTGAATGACATGTTGTTTGATTTGAGCTTGAAATTTTGCATAATATAGGACATCATAAATGACCTGGGTTTAACTTTATAGTTCCTGAATGGAAATCTCTCTTCTCTCTTGTGTCACACTCCATGGTAAACTGCAGTAAAATAAAGAGCCCAGGTCATTCTTTCCTGCACATATTGCAAATTTAAAACAAGCTGTGAACATAATAAATGCAACTTTATTTTTTCCTTAGTGTCTTAAAATATACTCTATCCTAGCTTGAAATTTAATGTTAGTTTCTTTTTCAGAGTTTTAAAACTTTATGTTGGTAAACTTAAAAGTAAGAACTCCAGAGGAAGTGTTTGCTACCCAAGACACTATTGAAGTACAGTTATCCCAGGTCCAGATGGCTTGGCACTGAATGGGGACCACAAAGGTTTTTACCTTTAGAATGTTATTCATACCTAATCTGAAGTGGCTACCAGCTAAACCTCATCCTAATTTAGACAGACTCATCCTAACTGCTCTGTGGCCTGCAGGAAGCTTTCAAATCTAATGTCCAAGTCCAGTTTCGGCCACAGTTCCAGACCAAATTCTGCATCATCATGTTACCATTTCTCACTCCTTGCACTTTCCCAGCTATGTGACATACCAGGATTTTCAGGGATCCCCAGTATAATTATTTTAATTTATAATTTATAAATTATTATTTGTATGGGATGCCACATTACTATGAACTTCCATGCAGCTGAGTGCATGTCAGTCTGTGAGCACTTGATCTTCAGAAAGTGTGATCTGGCTATTATGCTTGCTTTTTTCAGCAAAATGTACTTGCTGGAACTAGGGT
Organism: Melanerpes formicivorus; assembly: GCF_026170545.1. Classification (NCBI taxonomy): domain Eukaryota; kingdom Metazoa; phylum Chordata; class Aves; order Piciformes; family Picidae; genus Melanerpes; species Melanerpes formicivorus. Next base: position 16,942,212 of record NW_027142359.1, on the reverse strand, counting down.
TTAGGTACTGTTTGGGAAAGTTTGACCTGCAGGCCTAGGGAATAGTAGTGTCTATTATCACAGAACTTTCAATTATCCTGGCCCAATTATGAAAAAGGAAACACCTTGCAGAAGGACCTCAACCAACTGGACAGATGGGTAGAGTCCAACAGGATGGCATTCAACAAATCCAAGTGCCAGGTGCTGCACTTTGGCCATGGCAACCCCATGCAGAACTATAGGCTGGGGTCAGAATGGCTGGAGAGCTGCCAAACAGAGAGGGACCTGGGGGTGCTTATTGACAGACGCCTAAACATGAGCCAGCAGTGTGCCCCGGTGGCCAAGAAGGCCAATGGCATCCTGGTTTGCATTAGGAATAGTGTGGCCAGCAGGAGCAGGGAAGTCATTGTGCCCCTGTACTCTTCATTGGTTAGGCTGCACCTTGAGTACTGTGTCCAGTTCTGGGCCCCTCAGTTTAGGAAGGACATTGAGACACTTGAACGTGTCCAGTGAAGGGCAACAAGGCTGGTGAGAGGCCTTGAGCACAAGCCCTATGAGGAGAGGCTGAGGGAGCTGGGATTGTTTAGCCTGGAGAAGAGGAGGCTCAGGGGTGACCTCATTGCTCTCTACAACTACCTGAAGGGTGGTTGTAGCCAGAAAGGGGTTGGTCTCTTCTCCCACACACCCAGCACCAGAATAAGAGGACACAGTCTCAAGCTGCACCAGGGGAAGTTTAGGCTTGAGGTGAGGAGAAAGTTCTTCACAGAGAGAGTCGTTTGCCATTAGAATGGGCTGCCCAGGGAGGTGGTGAAGTCACCATCCCTGGAGGTGTTCAAGAGGGGACTGGATGTGGCACTTGGTGCCATGGTCTAGTCATGAGGTCTGTGGTTACAGGTTGGACTCGATGATCTTTGAGGTCTCTTCCAACCTTGGTGATGCTGTGATACCTTCACTATCCATGTGGTCATTTATTCCTTTTGTGCTACTATCAAGAGACCAAGTAGGGAAGGAAATTTGCTACATGTGTTTATTTTTTTATTTTCTGAGCAAGAAATTACTATGCCTGGTAAATAGAGCAGGTTCTTCGTACTCATTATGGACTATTGTGTGAAGTTGGAAGTTAGCACAGACCCTTGGAATCATTTGGAAAAGATCTTTCAGATCATCGAGTCATATGTTATTTGGTCTCTGGAAACTGCAGCTTGCTGAGCTGTTGGATGTGGCCAGTGGTATAATAAACGAGCAGGTAGATGTTACAATGACACAGGCTCAGCAGGCTAGGAGACTGCAATAGTACTTGTAAACTGTAGGAAGTTTAATTTTCTTTCACCACACCCCAAGGAACATTGTACACTGCTTTGTTCCTCAGCATATATGATGTAATGATGGTTTAGTAAATCATTAGTAGCCTTTCTCTGTGATCCAGGATGGAGTTTCATATGCATGCTAGATCAACAGAGAAACAATGGGTACATCAGTGATTTTTCTGCACTTTTCTGATGCATTGACCCTAGAGATTGCTGAAGGTAAAAACAGTCTCTAGTATAAATAGAGATAACAGTGCCAAATTGAGTAACAGCTGCTGAGGAGCTGCTCCACTAACCATGCTGAAGAGATATTTCATGTTCTTGCTGTGTTTCTTCTTTGGCCTGTTCTGCATAGTACCCATGCACTGAGATCAGGCAATTTAGGTTTTGTAGTGGTCTGAGCAGCCTCTGATGACAAGGACATTTTCAGCCATATATTAAGATAGTCTTTATGTCCCCTTTGCACTGCTGGCATAACACAAAAGGAATGCAAAAATATCTGAAAGTGATGTTATTTTGGTCTGTTTTTCATGAAACAGAATTGCATTCTCTGCCTGAACCATTTCATTTTTTATTTCTCAGTTCTGGTAATCAGAGATTTTTGTGTTTTGCAAAAGAGAGAAACTTGCAGCAATCAGTGTTGTGTCTTGCAACATCTTTGCTTTATGGAGTAGAATTATTGCCTAACAAAAAGCAGAGATTGCCCTCAACTTCTGAAGACTAGGACATCAATAGTCACATGAGGCCTTGGCAGCTTGCCGTAGAACAGGCTGAATAAAATTCTGGATCATTTATCTTCCTCATCATCACACATCTTGTAAAAGAGGTGGCGATCCTTACAGACCCCCAAAAGCACAAGGAAATAGGTTGGTAAAAAGCCCAACATGAGTACACTATGCAATTGTTGGGTATTAATTTTGATTAAAAAAATATCTAATTGTACCACAATAAATAGAGGCTTAGTGTCAAATATAGCAAAATCTACTTTTTCTCTTTCTGCAGGCATGGATGTGTGAGAATGGTTTCTTTATAGAAACCCACAATTAAGGGAAGCAAGTGATGGGGTGAAAAAGGGCAGATGCCAACTCTGTACCAGAGGGTACTGGTTTTAACACCGAAATACTACTTTTCATTTGATGCTCAAGAATAACATTTTTTTTGAGCAGTACTGACACTGTGTGACTGAAGTTAATACATGTAAGTGGTATGCAAATAGCTTTTCCTTAACTAGTCAGCAGTTTTTACCAAAATTTTGGCTTGAAAAATGTATATTTTCTTTTTGTTTGCTTTATGTTTTCTATAGCATTTAGGTTAATATTTATTCACTGCAGATTCCCTTTCTCCCCGTAAGAATTTCATGGGCTATTACATTCTAGCACTGAGGTTTTGTTTCACTTCATTAATAGCTCCTTAATCATATAGCTTGCTTGTAAAGTACGAACGCCTGTTATTTGTACTTATGCTGCAGCATTGCATAGGAGGCATTTAGTTATATTTTAATGTGTATAGCAGGAGCAAAAATGCTGGGTACACCAACATAGTTTTTAATTTGAAAACCAATCTGTGTGTGTGATTTTTTTTTCCCTCAGAATAAGCAAAAGCATTTATAGTTTTATATTGTGTCTTAAACATTCCATTAAATGTCATCAGCTGATTCAGGAAAATGTATTGGAGAAATACCAGAGAACTGAAGATGTGTGAATGTAATGAATACTCAGGACATAGAAGGGGCTGAAGTCCCTTATTTATCAGACAACTATAACACAGCAAGAAACATTGGTGGGACATTACATTTTTCTAATATGTAGTACCTTAAGCATGAAACTGTTATTTTTGGTGTTTACTGCTGTGCTGTTTTATTAAAGAACTCTGATTCAGAATTAGCACTGCCTTTCTGACATCAAGAGGAATCTGAAAGGCAAGTAGTATTATTCAGGAAATGGTTTAACTCTCCACTTGAGCAATTGCAAATGAAGATTTTTTCAAATGATCAGCTCGGAGATTGTATCCTAAATAAGGGCAACCCAGGTTTTTCCCACATTTTTAAATAGACACAGGAACATAGAGGTCAAGGACATTAACTGCCACATTAACCAAAGAGTAATGAAAACTTCTCTGAATGAACATGTCAGTGAGCTGAAATGGCCTTAGCAATATAGAAATGAGTAGTAACAAGTTAGGTTCTTGTCTTCCTGCCGTTTTAGTAGGACTTGGAATTAGCATGCTAAATGGCATGAGCAGCAGTAAGCAACTGGATTGGAGTATCTTGGAATCCATGCTGTGAATGCACATGGGTAGTGTGGTAGCTCTCATAAGTCTAAGGTACCATTTACACATAACTATTAACCTATTTTAAACTGAAGTTGTAAGTGGTGCTTCATTCTGGTCCAGATTACCTGCTAGTCTGAGCAGAAGCAGCTCTGGCTACTTAGAGCATGTACATTGACTAAGGAGATACTTTTGGGTACATCCCACAGGAGAAGGAATTCAAGATCAGGCTTGACAGGGCTCTGGGCAACCTGATCTAATGGAGGATGTCCTTGCTCACTGCAGGGGGGGTTGGACTAGATGACCTTTGGTCCCTTCCAACCCAAACCATTTTATGATTCAATAAATTCAGGCAATAGGGCAGAACATGGTGCTAACCATTTTGGAACAGTTACTGAAATTTAAAAGATGTTATCTGTACAACAAGGAAGGAAAAACTGTTCTTTCTATTCATAAAGATTTATGAGTGTTACTGTTAATATTCGTGATTTAAAGGATGCTGCAGAGTTGATATCTGCAAAATGGAAAAATAAGTTTTAAAAAGGAAGCATCAAGCAGAGAAGAATTGCTACTAGTGGGCTCCTGTTCAACGTCCACACCATGACATTCAGGAGAGCATACATAGACTTTAAACAAACCAATGGAAGTGCTAGAAACAGTCTGCTTGTGACAGTTTGGAGCTGTGTATGGGTTGACTCATGTTAGCCAAGTGAATTAGACTCCACAGAACCTGGGCCTGATAGAACAGCACTTTCCTTAAAAGCCTTCAGTCTGTGCTTTCCTGGAAATCTGCTATTATGTACCCAAGATTGTCTTGAAGTCTTTGATGTTTCTATGTAATTTCTACTGCAAGGAGAGGTTCAAAGAAGCAGCAATTTGACCAGTTTATTGAAATAAAGAGGGTCCATGTATGTTTAGCTATTATGGGAAGTTGAATTTCATCAAAATTTCTACCAGAGTCAGGGTAATTTTTGATGAGAGCAGTATATGTGGCTCTGAGCAACCTGATCTCATGTGAGGTGTCCCTGCCTGTGGCAAGGGGGTTGGAACTAAATGATCCTTAAGGTCCTTTCAACCCTAACAATTCTATGATTCTGATTCTATGACTCTATGATTCTATTTTCACGACGATATCTAAAACATTCTTTTGTGAAAGGAACTTAGGCTTTCAAAGAATTTTAACCCCAGAAAATTTTATACTTTACCTAGGAAAGAGTTGTATCTGTTTCTTTATCTCCTCATAATGTCACACTGCAACTGCTATTACTCACATGCACAGCATAGAACTAACCCCTCCTCCTGCTTCAAATACCAGTGTGCCCTGATAGTTCTACACTCTCTGCACAGCTTTGCCTCCCTGCTTTTGGCACCAGTTCTTTGAGTCCAACTGTTTAGAGCAAAGAGATTTACTTGCTCGGGCAGTCAGGCATAGCTGTGCTTTAACATGTCTGTTTTGTAAAATAGGCCTAAGTATTTTCATGTGTGCAGGACACTTGATACTGATGTATTTGGTGCCTTTCAGTGTAATAAATCATTGATGAAGATATTGGACTGTACAGATAAAATCTTCCAGTATACTCTTCTCCCTCTGAAGACAGAGTTCTGGTACACAGTGCCTTTTAAAATATGATATTTAGTGGCTAATGAAAGAATTTACAGGCAATTGTATGTCTCTTAATATCAGATCAAAAGAAGGCATCAGGGAAGAGAGCCTACATTCTTAAGGTTCAGAAACACAGTTGGGCGAAAGCCATTAGACTATTGCTATTTAGAATCAGAAGAAATCCTCTCTGGAGAAGCTAAGGAAACATGAGCATATTTTCAGTCAGTCACTGGATATCCCACTTAAGCCTGATTTAAAATCCTTCTAAGGAGGAACTGATATTTTTGTCTGTGAAACTATTATTTTTCTTCTCTGAGAGTAGCACTTTAATTAGGAGCACTTTAATTGTACTGAACAATTTAAATGGCTATATTTCTTCATTCTTTCCAAGAAACCTCACTGTTCGGAATGTGGGAGCTTTGGTTTTTATAGATTCTCCGGGAAGCACTCATTAAATATCAATTTCTGTATCTTTGAGGCTTAAAATAAAAGCATTGGTAAGGGCTGTGTAAGTTTACAGGCTTACTCTATCTTTGCATGACTAAAAATGTGATTATCAGGCAGAAAGAAAGTTAGTGGAACAGTATCTAGAATTCTGGGACTCCTAGAGTAAGCATGGTCAGATCTAACCACACGTGTCTAATTTTTTAAAGTTTACAGTCAAATCAACTATACTGGAAATTAAGGCCTGTAGAAACATGGTACAGTATGAAAAAGTATTTCACTAGACCACATCTAATCATAATATAGCTAAACATAGGGTCTGGGATTCTGATCTCCAAGGCTGAAATCCTTCCCCCTGCTGCAAGATAGTATTAAAAGCATAGACCACAATATAACAATCCTATTTACAATGAGGATGATTTTTAAATGACATGGAATTTACTTCTGGAAGTAGAAATTTATTCTGAACTTTAAACTATTACCTCTCCCTGCAGTGTATAAGAAAGTTAAGTGCCCAACCAAAGTGCTTATGTAGTTTCAGTGGTGTGAAATGTTTTGAACTGCTAACAAACTCCGAAGTTTTTTTCTCATGTTGGTCAAAACTATGTGTTAGTTCTAAGTGATAATGGTAATGAACTGTGTTGAGATCCAGAAGCCATTGCAAGGGAAGAACCTCATTATTCCTTGGTTTGGTCATATTATTTGAAGAGTTTCTAAAGTGGCTGACCTAGACTTTGATCAGGAATTTTCAAATTTGAGAATCTCTGATCTCTCCTTAAAGAGCATGGCTGATGAATCTGTGGTAAATTTTATCGTACAGTGCTTTCATTTAATTAGCTTGTGAACTCTCAATGACTTCCTGAGAGCAAATTTTCTTGAGAGGACTGGAAAACATTAGATGAGGTAAAGGACTTGAGAATACTTGTCCAGAAGAGATTGATACGAACATAACTAGGACAGCTGTGAGCTGTGCTTTAAAATTGTAAATTATGCTAGCAAGTGATTTTCACTTCTCATTTTAAATAGTCTCAGAAATTGTCTTCTACCAAAACTTCTTTGAAATGCATTTTGTTTAGTAATCAGAACCACCATATATGAAGTGTTCTGGAGTGCACTGCATACAAGGAGTGGGTGAGAACTGGATTTGCTCAGGTTTAAGAAGAGAAGGTTAAGGGGATATCTTGTTGCTGTCTACAGCTACCTAATGAGAGAATCTAGAAATGACAGACACGTGTCCTTCTTGGAGATACACAGTGGCAGGATGAAAGGCTATGGACAGAAATTTGACTACAAAACATTCTCTTTTTTTCCCCCTGAGAGGTTGTGGACTCTGCTTAATTGCAGTTGTTTAGAATCTGACTGAACTTTGCCTAGTTGACTCTACTTTGAGCAGGACGTTGGATGAAATGATCTTCTGTGGTGCTTTCCAGTACAAATTATTCTATTGTTCCCTCATTGGAGGGGGAAAGGGTTTCCTTAAAGGCCTGTGGGAAGAGCATTTCATTTCCTCTTACAGGAGGAAGGGTGGCTGATTTCCTTTTTGGTTACCTGAGGGCAATGGGGAAGGAGAGTGACAGAGTACAGTCCCTGGACCTTATGAGAGTCTATTCTGACTACTGAAACTAGTGGTTAGATCCCATGGGAAGCAGCTTTGAAGGGCAAACGTGCCCAGGAAATGTGGCACAACAGAGCCATCCCACTACTCAGGAGAGCGAGTGGATGTATTGACTAAGCAGGGAACTTAAGGCAGAGGTCTAAAGTGCAGATGTTCCTCTAGAAAACCCTTGAAGATATCTGTTTTTTAAAGAGAATAATGCATAGCCTATTCTGGTAGTTGAACTTCATGGAAACGCTCCATGCAGGGTCAGTTCCTGCAAATCCTGTAGAGGAATTGAGTCACTGTCCTTCTACACTGCTTTATGTTCTCTGATTATGTCTCTGTAACATAGCAGTTTATTACCCCTTAATTTTGTTTGCTTATTGAGAGCTATACTCCTGTTCCATAACATACTAGATGATGAGAAAATGACTGCGATGGCAGAGGCTCTATTTCTTCCGGATTGGAAGGACAACTATAAAAATATGGTACCGCACGTGAGCAAAAAAGTCCTGCTGCTATGCAAAGTTCTTATTCTGAGCACAACTGCACTGCCATTGTTTTAAAGCTTCTGTGACTCTAAGCCTTTGCAACATATTTTTTATACCAGTGAAAGTCTGTTACACTTGATGCTTTTCTCAGAATGCTAGGCACTGCCTGAATTGTCAGCCAAGGAACTTGCATGATTAGCTTTGTAGCACTAGGCAGACATAAAGTATATGGTACAAATCCGTGGGCCAGATACATGCTAATGGCACTTGTTTAAGCTGGATTCTGAGTGCTTTGGTTTAACAATCAGGATTTGGCCCTACTTGCCCTTGGTACTTGTCCTCTACCTGCTAAGCGTTTTATGGGATGTAAATCATTTATTTCCATTCATCAAACTGGGAAGGTGTGCCTATATCTGTGAAACACATTTTATAAAAAAATATAGCACAGTTCATAATCTGTATTTAAAAAGAAAAAAAGAAGAAAAAAAATAAAAGCATCCATGTATTAGGCCATCAAGAGTCAAAAGCATAATTTGAAATGATAAACGTATCCATTTTAAGTTACACATTACTTTGCATAGTTAATATCACTATAATTAGTCATAGTTCCTGTAATTTATTGAAAAAGATGCTCAGCCCCTCTAGTGTACTACAGTGATGAATGTTGGAAGTGCAACTTTGGAAGCAGGAATCAAGAAAATTAGTAACAGTTGGAGAATTAGCATGTAAATCAATAATATCCTTTCTCTTGCATCTTGAAAACTGAGGATATACATCACACGCTGCATAATGAAAGGGAGGGCACAAGTTAGAATTGTATCTCCTTTACATTACTAGGTCTGCTTTTACTGCAGGAGCTGTTTAAAATAATTTCAAGCGTTAGAGTAAATCTCTAGTAAATATTTAAACTATGTATAACTAGTCACAAATAAATTAAGCTGGTTTTATGCATTCTCTCTAATTAGAAGGGCACAGCATTTGTCGAAACGTGATTAGTATTATTCATTAAGCAAAAAATTCTCATTTGTATCTTATTATCACTATTCTGCATAAACCAACACAATTTGTCATGAACTCCCTCATTTGCTATATCCTCAAAAAGCAGATTATGCTTATTTTTCATTTGGACAGTGGAAAATCAAGCCAGGTGTTTGGCAGCACCAGAGTGTTCAGGTGTAACTGTGCCAGTGATGGTACATTACTAGCAGCGTGGATGAAGAATGAGGCATGGAGAATCTTGGGACTGAGGTGCCTTGAGGCCCATCCCTTTAGAGTGGTCCTGCTGATGAGACAGGTGGTGTTGTATAGTACTAAAAAAAAAGAGAGAAACTTTTTTGTGAAGTCAGCCTTTCACCTTCAAGTGGAACTGAGAATTGCTTTCACTTAGCTGCTGCTGCACTGAAATATCTGGACATGTTTTGTGACTAAAGTCTCTATGGTTGATAGTTGTGTCTTAAAGTTTTCTAAAGCTGAAAAATGCCAGTTGCTGCTCTGAGGCCTCTGTCACTGTCTGAAAGGAATTAGTACAGTGTTGCACAGGCAGTGCACTATACATAAATATTTATATGTGACCTTGATTGTAGTATTTTATGCAGAATAACTAATTTATTGTATATGCATATTCTTGCCATTCTTTCCTCTCATTGCTTTTTCAGCTTTGAAGAACTTCTCTTTAACTATCCCATATTTAATTCTGCCTTTGTTCACCTGCATGTAAACCAATCGGTGCTGAGTCAGTGTAGAGTGGTGGAACAGATTAGCAGATGTTCTGCATCTGGTCAGTGGTGCTAGGGATTTAAAAACTATCTGAGCCCTGTGTTCCAGCTGCAAGGACACAGGACTGGATGTCACAAGGACCGAGTTCTGACTTTTTCACTAACTGACACATCACTTTCCTTTGTGTCTTAAAACTAGGATTACAGAGGCAATTGTATTCAATGGGCATCAACACCTGTCAGGGGAAAAAGTACTGTAAAATTGTTACACATTGCTATTTCTACATTGGATAGGTAATAACATTAAAGAAATCATCTAGATTTTAGGGTTGTGTTTCCTGCAGCATGTTTTTCAGGTGTTCTAGAATATGGTTGCAAGGCAATGAGTTGTTGCAGTGCCTTTAGTAAGCACTTGTAGAGATCATGAACAGTTTTGGCAATATAGACAACCAGAGGCCAGCAGCTCTGCACAGCAGAGTGAATTCTTCACAGTTTTCTTAAACTTAGGTGGTGCTGACTGCCCCAGTGAGTTCTAGACATCTTAATACTTGTTCTCCACAGTTCCCTTTTTACAGTTCTTTCTCAGACTGGACTCTCAGAAATTTTACAGTGAATCTGATATCTGGTCACATGTTTGGAACAAGGAAACAAGGAGACAGCCCTGTCTGTGTTACAATACGAAAATATGTTGACACTCTTGGAGATATGACAGGAAATATTCATCCCAAGAGCAAAGCAGAGGAAAAGTGCTGTTTCCAGCATAACCCAATGGCAGTGAGAAGTCCTATGCAGAGCAATATTGAAAGGGAAGGGCTTTGCATATGGTCATACTAAAACAATAAAAGCATAGATATAAACATAAACCCCACATCATGCTGCTTGACAGTTCATCAGTGTTGTACATCTTTGCTCATCTCTATGTTGTCTAAGAGCTACTGTGACTAGTTTATTCCATTTTACTGAAAATGTACTTGAGAATTACAAATCCAGACTATGAATAACTTAAGTAGATAGTAAGAGAAACAATTGCATTTTCTTCCTCTCTAACATGCAATTTTAATTTTCATAACTCTAAAAAAACATATCCCCCACAATGCAGGCCTGCCAGGAGGCCTGAAATCTGCAGGCTATGGCCTCTCGGGCTGTTTTCCAGTGACTCATTTTTAATTTTAAAGAAGCATTATCTCTAGCTAGTAAATTAACAACAGCCTATAGTGCACACACACTGTCATCCATCTGCTTAAGGCTCTTGTCATTTGACACCAGTCTTGTATCTATAGACTTCATCTGGTATTCAAAAGCTATCAACCCTGCCTCCAAGATAGCCCACCTTCTGGCTCCAGGCTAGAAGAGTGACTCCCCATTTCCAATTCTAATGAATACATAGCTAGCAGCAGTTTTTCCATTAAGAATCTGGTGTGTTTAGAAAACAGACAATGTTGGAATTACTTGGATCCAGAACTGCATGGAAAGTGTAAAAGAGACTGAACTACTTGCCGAGTGTTCTTTAGGCAGCCTGACTTCTGCTTCTGCTCTTTTGTAGTACATTAGTGTTTATGCTGCTGCATTCTGACTAGATCATATTGAAAGATGAAATATCTTAATATTACCTTCCAAATTATGAGCATCATTGTTAAGGAATTTTGAAAAATACAAATAATATCAAAAACCTGGTGACTGGTATGGAGCCCCCAAATCAGAGAAAGCCATGATACTGTTGGAGAGGAGCAACTATTTCATAATTAATAAATGTTGTGTAATTTCAAATTTGGCTATGATTGAGGCTGTGATCCTTGCAAATGATTTCTGTGTAATCTGATGTCTGCTGCAAGAAGTGGTTAAGATTTAACTGAGAATTATGTCGCCTTGACAAGCTTCAGTTTTCACAAGAGGGAAGTTTCAAATGTCTGCCGCTTCATCAAGGTTAGGAAACTTACTCCAGGAGTAACAGGAGAAAAGGGGCTCATGCCATACACACCAAAGGACATAATGTTTTTAGATTTTCTTTTCATGATTATGACAGGTGAAGTTGTCATGGGCATAAGTGAGATGAACTGGCAGGAGTCATACCAAATTGTAGCTAGAGATGAAATATAGGTGATACCAGCATTTTAAAGTCAAGGAAGGCACAGAAGGTAGGGTTTATGCTTTTATTTTCCCAGTGCCCACAAGCTTGGAGAAGTTCTGTCTAGGCCATTTGGTTTTGATTTATTTAATTTGTTTTTTTGTCTGATACTATATGCAGTGAAAAAATAATCTGTGTTTTGATGTGGTCTGTTTTCATTGTACCCCTCAAAAAAGTCCATTTTATTTGCATGTATCCTTCTGTAATGGTTGTGGTGTCACGGTACCTGCAAGAAAGTAGAGGTCTGAAGGGCATGTGATTGACAGTAGTTACTCTGTCTTCACTTACTTTTTGCTCAGGTATGGACAGGGAGTGGAAATTACCTGTACTAGTTTAACACACAAGTTATTATGCTTCAACATGTGATAAATCCAGAATGAAATTAACGTGTGTTCAGTTGAGGAGTGAGGTAGACAGAGAAACAAAAGACTTAAGATAATCAAGCTATTCTGAACCTTGATCTGTTAATGATGCAAAAACAGTGTGCTTCCATTTCCATGAACTCCTGATGATGACTTATGTTGTTTCACAAATTTAAGGTTTCACCACTCTACCTATTGTCATTATTTTTCACTAAGTTATCTTTGAGAGAATCAGTCTTTAACTGATGTTTGTGAGACTTTTTAACATCCTTCTGAACATAGTCGAGTTATTTTAAGGAATACAGTGACAGATTAATAAAAGTGATGCTAGCTATATGTACTGTTTAATCATATTCTCAGTTGCATGAATCATTCTCTTGTAATTTCTATGAAGAATACAAGTAGTAGCTTAAAAAAGGCTGGAGAAACTTTCTTGTGTGTGCATCAGATATGAAACTTCCCTGGATTAATAAAACTTTGGGATTGTTTTTCCATTTATCAGTGCTCCCCAAATCAAAATACTTCTTAATATTATTTCACTTGGGTCATGTTCTATCAATTGATTCAATTCAGTACATTGTAAGAGAATATGGGGGGAGAGGGGAAAAGCCCCTTACGCTCAACCTTTGTAATGTGTGATAACAGCATCAAATCTGAAGAGCAATGGCTGTTGATTTCCACTCTATAAGAAAATAAGATTTGTATGTAAACAATTAAAAATAGAGCACCTAATTTTCTTCCAATTATATAGTATATAAAGCATTAGTAATGGAAGTAAATTAGGCATGATTTTTGTTTATACATTTTCAGTTGGGAAAAAATGGCCCTTCACCAAATGTAGCCCTCACTCTGCAAACACTTCTTTACCTCTAGGCAGCTAATTAATCCTCTTGAAGTCAGGGGAACAAATTCTATGATTATAGTTTAACAGCCATATCTGTTTACAGGTTTGGAGGTCAAATGAAGACTTACCCTGGAAAGCAGAAAATATAATAATAGCACCAAAGAGATGCTGGGATTGCAGCGCCCTGTCCAGTGCCTCCTTGCCAAATACATTAAGAGTTTGGCAGACATGGCTTCTGGCTGAGTAGTTTTCGAGTATCCTTCTGTAGGTAAGCAAGAAGATATTAATATCTTCATTTTACAAATGCAGAAGGTTGTTTGCTTAAGGCTGCAGGCTCAGTAACTGTTACTGGAGGGAAGGTTAGAACTGGAGAGCTCTCGGTTCCTGGTTCTGTGTGAAGTTCACAGCAAAATGCCATTGTCCAACAAAATCTTTGGAAATATGAACATTAATTATAAACATGTAACTTACTGTGTCCAGTACATATTCACTGGTAGACAAGGAGTAATTACTAACACCATCTTATGGTGTGCAAGGCTCCTTCTGGTGTTTATAAATAATAATCCTTTGTGTAAAAGAGTATTACAATGGGTAGTTCTTGCTACAGAAGGCTGCATCCACAAACAGAATTAGGTATGCAATACCCCCTCTTCCACAGGATCTTTCATGTATTGTGTGTGTTATCTGTAGTGCAGTTGATTCATCAGAATGAATTTATCAGGCAAATAATGGGCAGACACTCCATTCTCTTTTTCAAATTATACTGAACAAGCGACATTTCTATTTGTTAAAAGCAGAAAATGGATGAAAGATAAAATACAAATTTATATTTTTGTGGATCACCATTGTCTATGTTGATAATAGCACAATTTTATTTCTGAAATGGTGCTGTTTTTTAGGGAAAAAAAATGCAGCCACTTAGCAGACAAGGCAGTAATGTTATGCACTGATTGCCATTTGGTTTTGTAAGGGTCTGACGATACAGGATAAGAAGTGAAGGGATGCTCTGATCCAGAAGCCACTAAAGCCACAAACTGATTTCAGTGGCTAATGTATCAAGTCCAAAGGATAAAGGATGTGTCTGAATACCAGAAAATCCTGGAGGTGGCTTTTGGTAGTGTGACAAACTTTTGGCTGTTCCATCACAAAATAGTCTAAACACATCTGCAGAGTGTTACCTTTACATGTGAGGATTTTTCTTTATTGAAAACATTTAATGGCTCCCCAATTACCTTGTAGGAGAAGAAAACTTAAAAAAACCCAAAACAAACCAACCCCCCCACCAAAACCAAATGAACAACAAAAAACACACCACAAAACAAAAAAGTAAGCCAAACCCAAAGATTGTTTCCACTCCATCTTTTATAATCAAATCTGCTTCAGTCTGACTGAAAAGTGTATCTGTAAATTGTCTCCTATAACAGCCCATGTTGATTTTTCCCCCCAGTTGTCTGTATGGGTCAGTGTAGCAATAATCACAAGGTATAATCTAAAATGTTTGTGAAATCTCTATAGAGATTACAAAGTACAGCATCAAATTTTAAGCACTTGGTGTAAGAATACCTTAGATAGTCTATTAATTTATTATTATTCAAAGTGACGGTCGACAGGGCACTGAGCAGCCTGATCTAGTTGAGGATGCCTCTGCTTACTGCAGAGGGGGTTGGACTGGATGACTTTTGGAGCTCCCTTCCAACCCAGACCATTCTATGATTAATAGAAAAATTATGTTTTAGGAAAACAATGCTTAAAACATTGACTCCATAACTAGAAAAGTATGTATTGAGTATGATGGTTAGACATAAAGTAAATAATGATAGTAAATAATACTGTACAGTAAATAATACTGATGTCAAGGGTATCAAATTAAAAACCATTCTGAGGAAAAGACTTGAAAAGAGATTCTATTAATGTAAAGAAATACTTTTCTGAGGGAGAGATACCTTTTGAACAACAGGATATTTCAAGATAGTCATTAAAAAAAATCTTATCCTAGCCTTTGTCTCTTTCATTCTTTGCCCAAAACTCATTGTTTGCAATCACAATATATTTTTTCTTCTCCATATCTAAATATTGAACAACTACTCTATAAGTTCAGATCTGTAGATTTCTTCATATACATCAAATGTGGGCTCTGCATTCAGAAGTCTTTTTCTGCTTCAACCTCTCACAAGCTGATAGTAAATATCTGCAAGGCTGCTTTCTTATTCTATGTATACATTTCAGAAATGTAGAGAAAGAAACAGTCATTCCTCTACAAACTGGAAGCCTCAGCTTGCTTCAACCACCTTCCAAAGCTGTCATAATTACCAATTTGTGCCTATTTATGTGATTAAGCGCTTAATAATACACCCAATGCATGCCCTCTGAAAAACAGTCAAAATTTCTTTATTTAGAATGAGCTACAACCTCTGAATAAATGATATATTTAAAGCACCTATGTCAGAGATAAAATTGCACTTTGGATCTTAACTATTCCTTTTCAGGCATCTAACTCATGTGAGATTCACTCAGATTTGGAAAATTAATTCCTTAAGATCTTTAGGCTCTTGACCCATTCTCTAAGAAATAACCTTGTTTTCAGCATAGAATACTCCATGTTTTAAACATTTTTAGATTATTAGAATCATGTAAATAAAAATTTGAAACTACATATATCTACCCACAGTTTATCAACCTGTTTTGAGGCTTTCCTTATCAAAAATTCAACTTAGTTTCTTTTAACTCTGTTTGAAATGCTGCAGTAATAGAATGGAGGGCATTGAGTTAACCATTTTCTCTACGCTAAGCTTTATCCTTGTTTTGGTACAAAACGTATGCCCTGCATTCTGTTAGTTAGAACCTGGTTTTACCTGTTTCTATGCTGGAATCTCTAACAAAGTTTGAAGTCAGAAATGTGCAACTGAGCAATGAAACAAGGCTTAGAAAACCCTGTTTTGAAAGAATGGCTGAGTGCCTGAAATTTCTGTGATGTTCAGGGGAGACCTCATTGCTGTCTACAACGACCTGAAAGGTGGTTGTAGCCAGGAGGGAGTTGGTCTCTTCTCTCAAGCAACCTGCACCAGAACAAGAGGACACAGTCTCAAGCTGCACCAGGGGAAGTTTAGGCTCGAGGTGAGGAGAAAGTTCTTCACAGAGAGAGTTGTTAACCAGTGGAATGGGCTGCCCAGGGAGGTGGTGGAGTCACTGTCCCTGGAGAGGTTCAAGAGGGGATTGGATGTGGCACTTGGTGCCATGGTCTAGTCATGAGGTCTGTGGTGACAGGTTGGACTTGATGATCTTTGAGGTCTCCTCCAACCTTGGTGATGCTGTGATATCTGTATTTTAATCATCTGGCTGCAAAGGAAGAAGCATGCTATGGTACAATTGGTGAAAAGTGACATTTTAAACATTAC
Organism: Melanerpes formicivorus; assembly: GCF_026170545.1. NCBI lineage: Eukaryota > Metazoa > Chordata > Aves > Piciformes > Picidae > Melanerpes > Melanerpes formicivorus. The sequence continues at coordinate 16,926,082 of NW_027142359.1, read as the reverse complement.
CTTTATATATATATATATATATATGTATATATATATATGTATATATGTATATATGTATATATATGTATGTATGTATGTTAAAGATTCGGACTGTCATTTGCAGCTATTAAAGTTTACTATTAACCTCAGCAGCAGTGAGTACTAACATCAGGCTACCTGCTGTATTGTACATCCCTCAGCTTAAAGAAAAGTACTTTTGTTCAGTGATGGAGCATCAATACTACCAAGTTAAGTGAGCATGAGGTAACTTTAAACATCACACTGTGTTTCCAATTAACCATTAGGCTGTCATTTACATAAACCCAAATGTTTTGATAGGAAAAAGCAATTGCTGTAGCCAGAAAAAAAACAACTTCAGACTATATACAGATCAGTTCAATAAGCAAGAGCTCTTGATGTGTTATATGGCAGTGGCTTCACAGCTCTTGGGACAAATTGCAATTTGATAGACTGCCAGTAAGTGAAGTCATACTCGTATCTTTTTTATTTGTTTATTTTTAATTT